>NC_069502.1:182847524-183475024 GCF_027579735.1 Bombina bombina
ATATTATGTATAATGCTACATACTCACAGTTCCTTTATAGCAGTTTACTTCTAGATATCCTCCACAGGCTGCTTGCCCAACCAGAGGCACGATTCGACTTTTATATAGATTGTGCACTCTACTATTATTTCATATATGCTGTTTTAATTTTATGCGCAAGTCATATAATACGTATATATATATATTCTAGCTATGCATGTTTTTGTGTGATTTTATATGTTTTTATGCAAGTAGCTTGTTCTATACAATTGTGTACTTATGCCATTTGACCTGCAATAAAGCTTTGTTTTTGATATTTAAAGCAACATTTTTATTGAATAATACATTTTGGTAAAACATTTGGTCAATATATTATTACATTGTTATGTCCTTTGAGGATTTAGTTTTTAGCGCTTCCTTTTCTACCTCTTTGTCTTTGCTCACTAAATATTCTAGTGCACTTTCAACTTGCATTTTTGCGCAACCTATAACTTTAAACTTGTAATATAAGCGCTATTTAGCACAGTTGCAATATCCATTGAAACTAAAGGTTGCGCTAGATTGACGTCGGTCATGCAATCGGTTTTACCATGGACTTGTAATATCAATTTGCAAGCTAGTGTTAGCAAGGTCCAGTGATATGGCGTATTGCGTCTGCTATCAGTAGCACACCACTTGTAATCTAGCCCTCTATGAGGGTTTAACTTTGTGTTTATTGTCTCTAAGTATTTTTTTTTTTTTTTAAGAATTTTATTCATTTCATTTAAAATGGAAATACATTGTAAGTTATTTAAACATGCAAGATAAGTATTTAATTAAAAATAAGTGATGTGGTGATCATGCAAAGCCACATTCATCATATTTGTTGTGTAGTTTACTTGAAAAACTAATTGTGTACCCTCATGGGATTTGATTAAAATTATGATTACAGGAAGAAACCTGTAGAACATCCAACTATTTAATTGCATTTGCTTTTCTACCTAACACTATTCAACATTGATGTTTCTGATCTTGTGAACTGAAATGCACTCTCACAGCGTTAATTGATGGATGACTTACTCTTTGCAGACCCAATATTTGCAATTATCATCCGAAAGTGAGAACCATTCAAAGTAAGCAGAGATATTTTTATACATAGGGAGACAAAGCTCAGGTGACTTTCTGCTGACCTTTGCAAATATACACCCACTAAACCTAATGACTGCTGAATATTTTAAAACACGTCCTTTTATATACTCTCTTTTACAAAGAAGTGTACAAGGGGTACTAATATACATTTAATACAAGGTTTTCTAAGTTATGTTTAAAGATGTAATATTTTGTTTGCCTGTAAAACACAAAGTAAATGATGATTACATTTAAATGTAAACTAATATCCTAAATCAGTTGTGCATTAAAGGGACATGAAACCCACATTTTTTCTTTCATGATTTAGGTAGAAAATACAATTTTAAATAACTTCAGAGTTTACTTCTATTATCAAATTTGCTTCATTCTCTTGGTATCATTTGTTTAAGGAGCAGCAATGCACTACTGGTTTCGAACTGAACACATGGATGAGCCAATCACAATCAGTATATATATGCAGCCACCAATCAGCAGCTAGAACCTAGGTTCTTTGCTCCTGTGCTTACCTATATAAATATTTCAGCAAAGGATAACATGAGAAGGAAGCAAATTAAATAATAGAAGTAAATTGGAAAGTTGTTTAAAATTGTATGTTCTGGACATGTCCTAGGAATCGAGTTCCGGAGGAGGAGCTTGTGCATGAGGCTGAGCTGCACAAGCCTTGTTCATCTCTCCCATGCAATTAGACCTTGGCGGTAGACTACGCGCCAGGTGCCTCAGCAGCCGAGGGGAGACGTTGCTTCCAGTTTGGTTACTGTTGGGAGGAACTCGCACAGCGCTGTTTCAACTTTGCGCTACAAGATACCACACGGTGTGTTAGACCCCACGCAGAACACCCCGTGGTAAGGTCACACACAGGATAAGCTTGAAAGGCAGTCCCCCCCTCCCACCGGTGCTGCGTGAGGGGGGTAGATAGCCTGAAAATACCACAAAACTCTACGGGCAGAATACTATTATTTCCCACACCCTCCCCCATCTGGGCTATGGATGGGGGTAGAGGGTAGCGACTTAAATCCAGACAGGCTCCACGAAAATCTTACCTCTTCCCTGCCTGGCCGGACCGATACACCTGCTCCCTTGACACACTGGGAGCCGGAATACTTGGTCCCCAGCTGAGCCCTCTGTGGCCCGGATACCTGTCGCAGGTCTGTGAGCGCATACACGGAAGAGGCGGAGACCAAGCGGCGAGCGACTGAACCTAGCGGAGAGAGGGTGGATGGTTGAACCGGAGTAAGACCTGCATCCTAGCGGAGGGCTGTCTACATAAAGTCATATTATTGGAACACGCTGACTTTACCCCAGCCACTTTACCGTGCATTCACACCAGGCTAGATCCTCTCCCTGCAAGAAAACAACTCCCAGAGAGTGGGGGCATAAGACGCCGTTCCAGCATTGTCTCAAGTTGCGGTGAGCAACCGGGCACTCTAACTACTACAAGATAAGGAAAACCGCAAGTATAAAAAATAGATTCACTCTAAGCAAAAAAGTACTTTCTATGTCTATTGTTGCATAAACTTCCCTAGACAAAACTCTTTCCTGATACTAATGCTGGCTAACTTTCTTTTAACCTGGCTACAAATAAGCATACTAAAGACTGCTTCATACTAACTGTGCTTAACCATAAGTTGCCTGCTTGACTATGCCTATAAACCAGACGTGACTTATTCCCTGCAAAGAAATAACTCGCAACATACAGGAGTACAAAACGCTGTCTTAGCATTACCCTAAGCTGCACCTAACATTTGGACATCCCAATCACTACAAGCCAAGTAAGCTGCAAGTCCACAGCTCAAATTTATCTTAAGTAAAAAGATTCGGCTGTGCTCATTGCTGACTATTGCTTCATCAACTGCTTTAGACAAAGTACTATATCTGATACCAAGACTGTTTAATTTTCTTCTAAACTTCACTATAAATGTCATGCTGAGGACTGCTTTAAACCAACAGTGCTTGGACAAAATCTGCTTGTTTTAATATGCATACTGTTGATATAGTTAAATTACCACTGGAGGGGCACTATACAACTAAGGCCAGCAGTTATTAACCCCCTCATGACAAAGCTTGCTGACTGTTTCTTATTATAACTAAAGAGTTATCACTGGTTGATTATTTGCTGTAGGGATATTAGTATTTAATCTGAAGTGGTAAAGTAACTAAAATATTTAAAGTCAAATTAAGCTAACAATACTCCTAGGTGAGACATGAAGGTACCCTGTTGTGGTGCACATTATATATCAACTTAAAAATACTCAGATTCCCTATCTATGAGAGGTGCTGTTCTTATTACCCATTAGATGTTGTACAATTAGACTACCCATGAACATAGAATTTATTTAAAAGGAAAGAGAAGGAAAAAGAAAAAAGAGGGTTTTTGCTGTTATGTAAACCTGAACCCTTTTGTAGAATGTTGAATGTAAAACTGTGAGCTAACATCAATCTGTATATGACTGCTATTAAGGTTCCCCTTAAGTATCTGCCTCTTATTTAAGGGGGGAGAGGAGAGAAAAGGAAGTAATTCTAAGGTGTTCTTTTTTTTTTTGTTTTTGTTTTTGTTTTTTTTCCTTTTTTTGCTTCATCTCTCCCATTTAACTAATAACAGGCTCAAGTAACTCAGGGAAAAAATAGACAGGGAGGTAAGAGAAGGAGATAAAGGGATAAGATAACTTAAACTGAGGGACTAAGTGAAAGAGAGCTGACATATAATTGCCACGATTTAAACTCAGATTAGAAATGATTAGTATACTTGATTGACTTTGTACCTAACATACTATTCTTAGAACTCTCTAATTATAAAGATTGGAAAGGAAAAACGGGTTAGACCCCATATTACTAAACCGAGTCTACCACCCCAGGTCTCAATTGTTAAGAGACAATTACCTGTCCTCTGGGATTGTGAACCCTGGTCTTAACACCTCCCTTGATTAGACACTTTCTCACCTAGGGGGCTCTTTCCCCTCCCCAGCTTCACCCGCACTTTTCACTCACCTCCCCATAAATACTCACCCTCACTTTTTTCCCCTTGGGGGGCTTTTTTTTTTTTTTTTTTCTTTTTTTTTTTTCTCTCCCCTAATAAGCACTTATAAAACACGCACGAGGAAGGGATCTCTTCCTGTCGATTGAAACACAGAAATTTTCTTTCCTAACTGCCCACTCACATATGGATAAATTTTTAAACTCACCGGCACACCTTAAAAATTTTTCACCAACCATGGCTTCCAGACCCAGGGACAAGAGAAATAAAAATACAACTGAAACTACAGTTGATTTACACCCAGAACCTGAATTTTCTGTAAAATCAAAAGAGGCTATTAGCTCCCAAATAATTGTAAAAGATATCCTTGAAGCTCTAAATCCCAAGTTTGACTCCCTCAGAATGGAAATAAAGCAAGACCTCCATGCACTCTCTGTGGAGGTTAAGCAATTCTCAGCAAGGATTCAAGAAGTAGAGCAAAGGGTGTCTGATCTTGAAGATCATTCAGTTGCACAAGTTACTAAAATACAGGCAAACTCTTTAGCTCTGAAAGAGTTACAGAACAAGATCGAGGACTTAGAAAATAGGTCTAGAAGAAACAATATCAGAATAATCGGAGTTACAGAATCTTTCCAGGGTACAGACCTAGTGAAGTTTGCAGCTGAAACTTTACCTCAACTTCTAAAGATCCCTCAGGAAACACTGCCTTTAATGGTAGAAAGAGCCCACAGATTGGGGAGACCTCCCCTATCAGCGGGTGATAGATTAAGACCTAGACCTATAATTGTGAAATACCTGAACTTTCAGGATAAGGTCAAGGTCATGCAATTTTTTCGTAAAAATGCCCCTACCTTATTAGATGGGAACAAAATATTAGTATTCCAAGACTTTGCCTACGAAACCTCCCTGAAGAGGAGGGAGCTCTCCCCAATTTGCGGTAGAATGATCAAAGAGGGTCTTTCTGCTACGGTCATTTACCCAGCTAGGCTGAAAATAGAATTCCAGGGCCAGGTGCACTTTTTTGAGACTGCCGCAGAGGCAGAAAAATTCTATACAGAAAAATGTGTTAAGTAATATGCACCATGATGTTAAATTTAATATGAGATTAAGAATGTATCTGCCATCGATGTCGCCATTATATAAGAGTCTCTGGTATTTGATGGTTTTCTGGTTTTTTTATCATTTTTATCCTTCAGGCCTCAATATTGAAAAGCGACGGCAGCGGCGCTGGGAGGCTCTTTTTCCTTTTCCCCTTCCCCCCCCCCTTTTTTTTTCTCTTCTTCTCTCTCCCTTTTTAGAAGATTCTCTCATCCCAAGGGAGGGGAGGGCGAAGAAATTTAGAAAGAAAAAGTGTAAAAAATGTCTAATATAAAAAATTTGATTTTTTCTTCCTGGAATGTTGGAGGAGTCTCAACTCCAATGAAACGGAAGATGATAATCTCTCAATTTAGGAAACTTAACTCTGACATCGCATTTATCCAGGAGACACATTTAAACGCAGAAGAAACTCTAAAGCTAAAATTCTCCTGGGTAGGTGAAGTGTTCTTCACACCAAGTATAGGCAGAAAGAGAGGCGTAGCCATTCTCATAGGAAAAAAAAACCCATATGAGATTTTGTCAGAATATATAGACCCAGAGGGTAGAATTGTGATTTTAAAAATAAGAATGGCTAATTCTATTTTTACTTTATGCAACCTGTATGCTCCTAACAACTTCGATAGAAGTTTTTGGGAATTCCTACAAACTAAAATTTTGCAAATAGGAGAAGGCTACATAATTCTAGCAGGGGATTTCAACATGACCCCAAGAGCGCAGATAGATAGGCTCAGGCAAAAACTCAATAGCGGTTTGACTAAAAGAGATAAGCTTGAAGGCAAAATGTTTAAAACTTTATTTAAAAATCTAGCTCTTAAAGACATTTGGAGAATTCAAAACCCAGATCGAAGGGAGTTTACATGTAAAGCTAAAAGTGTAAGATCTTTCTCTAGAATCGATTTATTTCTAGTCACTGAGAATGTGCTGAGAATTGGCGCTACATCGAAAATATCGCAAGTCACTTTTTCAGACCATGCTCCAATAACATTAAAAATACCATTAAACGAAAAAAAATCAGCTACACATCGTTTTTTCTTCCCTAAGTTTTTAACGAAAAACGCAAAATTTAGGGAATGGTTGACAACTAAAATGTCTGAATTTTTTACTATAAATGCTGACACTGTCAAGGATCCAAATATACTATGGGAAGCTGGTAAGGCGGTAATGAGAGGGGAAATTATTTCATACATGGCCGATTATAAGCGCAAGGCGACTCTGAGGGAGAACGAAGTACTGAGAGCACTTACTAATAGCTATAGTAAATATTTATCTCAACCATCATCAGTAAATTGGAAGAGGTACACCTTGGCTAAGAGAGAGAGAGATAATTTTCTAATGCATGTTGCAATCCAAGAGGATTATAAAACCAGAGCCAAATTCTACAGGCATGGAAATAAGGCAGGAAAAGTATTAGCAAATTTAGTTAAGAACACACAAGGAAGCTCTACTATTGATTCGATTCTAGAACAAGGAAACCTACTTCAAAATTCAAGAGAGATTATTGATGCCTTTTTCATTTATTATAGAGATCTCTATTCGTTTAGGGAATCAAATGAAGAAGCCTCAGAACTTTTCTGGGAAGGACTTGATCACCCGGTTTTAAATGAAGAAGCAGTAAGTGGAATCAACGCCCCTATTTCTGAGCAGGAAATTTCTTTGGCAATTCAAGAAGCCCGCCTGGATAAGGCACCTGGCCCAGATTTTCTCCCTAATGAGTTTTACAAACTCCTTACTCCAATTATAACCCCCCACTTAAGAAAAGTATTCAATTATTTCTTTGTAGACACTAAACCTATTCCTTTATCTTTTACAGCATCTATTACAACACTAATCTTGAAACCAGGGAAAGACCCCCTGAAAAAAGAATCGTATAGACCCATCGCTTTACTCAACACAGATTACAAGCTATTATCATCCATCTTAGCCAAAAGACTACAAAAAGTAATGGGGGATCTCATTAATAAAGACCAGGCGGGTTTTTTGTCCAGGCGCAATCTAGCTGCTAAGGTTAGGGAATTATTCCTAGTCCTTGACTACTTTCATAATTGCTCTGAAGATTTATCCCAAGACCAATCTGATATAGCAATTATCGCTTTAGACGCAGAAAAAGCGTTTGACTCTGTCTTCCATCAGCACATCAATAATGCCTTAATACGTTTTGGTTTCAAGGATAATTTCCCTTTTTTTATCAATAACCTCTGCACTAAGTCTACAACTAGATTATCTATTAATAAACTTGAGTCTAATCTTATTAACCTCCAGAGGGGCACAAGACAGGGGTGCCCGCTGTCACCTCTTTTATTTGACTTAGCGATTGAACCATTGGCCCTTAAAATCAGACAGATGATACAAGGGATAAGAATTGGCTCAGTAGAACCCAAAATTGCTTTATATGCCGATGACGTATTAATCTATATGTCTAATACAGCGACTAACATCCCAAGGTTAATCTCGATCACTAATTCATTTGGATCCTTCACAGGTTATAAGCTCAATATTTCTAAATCAGAGCTACTATGGGTTAGAAAAAATGAGGCCTCAATTGACACGATACCTTTCAAGGAAGTCTTGACTCATTTTAAATACTTAGGGATCTATATCTCAATTAATCCACAAGAGTGGTACACTCTCAATATTTCTCCCATCCTGGCTAGAATTAAAGAATATATGGTAAACTGGCAAAATCTCCCGATATCTTTATCGGGACGTATTGCTTTGTTCAAGATGGTCCTTCTTCCTAAGATTCTTTACCCTCTCCAAAATATCCCGGTGATCTTAAAAGTCAAAGATTGGAAAAGTTTAAATAGGGCACTGCGATATTTTATTTGGAAATGTAAAAGACCTCGAATTTCCCTAAACAAACTCTATCTACCTAAGAAGTATGGAGGAATGGCTCTCCCAGACCTAAGTAAATATAGCCTGGTTTTTCTCTCGCGCATCGCAATAGATTGGATCTTAAATAAGGACTATTTTACAAATAATAGTCTGGAGAAAAGTATCATATTTCCCTACAACCCTTCAGCTTTAATTCACTGCCCAATTCAACTAATTCCGAAAAAAGTGAGAGGTCTTCAATCAATATATATGGTTATACAAGCCTGGAAAAAATTAGGGCGCAAATTAAATATCGATTTAACTATTCCAAAATTCCAAGGACTATGTGGCAACCCAGAATTCCAGGAAGGTACTCAAACATTAGTATTCCAAATGTGGCAAAGAAAGGGTCTTCTTTTCCTGACTCAACTTATTGAACAAGGCACTCCATCGATCAAAACTTTTGAAAAGTTGAAACAGGAATTTGATATAAGCAATAAAGATTTTTTTGCTTACCTTCAAGCCAGACATTACCTATTCTCACTTGTGGAGAAGTATGGATGGTCTTGGTCATGGGGGAAGTTAGACAATTGGCCCATCCTGGCTAAAAACGACTTATCCTCTATATCCTGCTGGTATGATTTGTTGATAAGCCAAGATGGAGAGTCTAATCTTCAACAGATAACATCAAAATGGAATTCATTAACACCAGACTTAGACATCGAGGCAGAACAAGTCGGAAAATCTATAGCCACTGTAGCCCAGACTACATTATCCGCAAATTGGAGGGAATCACACATCAAGCTACTCTACAGAACATACTATACTCCACTTAAAGGGTTTAAGTGGCACAATTATGAATTTAACATATGCCCCAAATGTTCTCTCCCGGCAGCTGACATAGTCCATATGATATGGTCTTGCCCGAGGATTAGACAACTATGGAAAAAAGTAGAATTTTGGCTAACTAATGCACTAAAGCTCTCAACTCTCTCTCTCTCATTGGCAATGGTGGTATTTCTTATAGATCCTACAACAAATCTAGACCAAATAAAAATTAGGAATGGGGCGATTCTGGCAACAAGAAATTTAATTTTTGGAAAGTGGAGAGACTCCTCAATACCTAGTATTCAAGAAATTAAAAACTATATGAAAAAACAATGTATTATTGAACAAATGGATGTATCTTTAACCTCTGAAAGAGAGGTAGTTTTATTTTTCCAAAAATGGTCGGCTTTCATTAAGATATTCACTCCAGAAGAAATAAATCAACTAATATATCCCTTTAGACACTCGGAGATAGTCCTACTAGGTATATAGTAATAGAAGATCCTGACACTCCCTTCAACCTCTCCCTCCCACTAAGTTTTTCTTCTTAATTATTCATTTATTTGTGGAGGGGGGAGAGAGAAGAGAAAGAAAAAATAATTTCCCCCCCCCCCCTTTTTTTTTTTTTTTTTTTTTTTTTTTTTTCTTCCCGCACCCCTCTCCACCACTTCCAGCTCAAATAGGTCGCATTAGGCAAGAGATTATTTATTATTTAGCCTGAAGATATAGGATGTATAAGAAGGTTGATAAATAATAGAAAATAAGAGGCTTCATTTACTTTCATTTGTTCTTTTTTTTTTTTTTTTTTTTTTTTTTTTTTTTTTCTTTCTTGTTAATCCAGACAAAAAGTCTGCAATGTTTTGGCATATTTCTGATTGATCTTGGTTGATGATATATTAGTGTATGTCAATCTGCTTGTATTTTTTCTTTTTTTTTTTTCTCTCTGTCGGTATTTCTTTTTTTTGACAATATTGTTACATTGTTATGCCTCAATAAAAAAAATATAAAAAAAAAAAAAAAAATTGTATGTTCTGTCTAAATCATAAATGTCTAATTATGTCTTTACTGTCCCTTTATTTGGCTTATAGGTACTTCCTTCTAAGTTAGTAATAGCAGGAAGTATTATCAACCAATAAAAATTAACAGGAAGTATCAGCCAATAAGCGATGTTAGAAAGTGCATATTATCCAATGAGCATTAGTAGGAACTACAAAACTGATACAGCTTTATAAGTTAACAATTTATGTTAGATGCTGCCCTTTCATTTGGAAAGCATAGCTTATTTGTGTACAGTGGCCAATACTCTACAGAAATATAATAGGCAAATAAATGTTAAAATAAACTTTTATTTTTTTTATGTTATTCATTCAGATGTCCAAAAGAAGATATTCACCCATTCCTACTGATTTTTGTTTTTGCCTAGTGTTAGATGTATTATACAATATACTGATACTGATTCACCTAATGTAAGAATAGGGAATAAGTAAATGTTCTCATTTGCAGTAGCCTTGTATCTATTTGGATGCTAGGAAAATATATATAACAATGTACTTAGATCATGACATTTATGTGAAGTGAGCATTGAAATGCAGTACAATATATTCTTTTTAAAATAACCATTAAAACAGAGATGGGCTCAATATCCATGTATTGAATTATGGAATATCCATATTAGTGGGAGGCATATGACAAAGTCCTTTAGCGCAGGCTACAGGATCCAATTGCACTAATCATCCTATAAGCACAGCCCTGAACTCTGTGAAGAAGGTCAGATCTGCGCTGCCCCCCCTCCCACCCACTGAGCTACAGGTAAGTGTTATACCTTGTAAAACCTAATTTTAAGGATAACAAATATATGCTAATGAATTTCTTTAAAGAGACAGTCAACACCAGAATTTTTGTTGTTTAAAAAGATAGAAAATCCCTTTATTAACCATTCCCCAGTTTTGCATAACCAACACATTTCTAATAATACAATTTTTACCTCTGTGATTACCTTGTATCTAAGGCTTTGCAAACTGCCCCATTATTTCAGTTCTTTTGACAGACTTGCATTTTAGCCAATCAGTGCTGACTCCTAGGTAACTCCACGTGCGTGAGCTCAATGTTATCTATATGACGCACATGAACGAATGCCCTCTAGTGGTGAAAAACTGTCAAAATGCATTCACATAAGAGGCGGCCTTCAAGGTCTAAGAAATTAGCATATGACTCTACCTAGGTTTACCTTTCATCTAAAAATATCAATGAAACAAAGCAAAATTGGTGATTAAAGTAAATTGAAAAGTTGTTTAAAATTACATGCCCTTTTTGTATCATAAAAGTTTATTTTGGACTTGACTGTCTCTTTAATATATATTTATTAATTGTTCTTTAAATTAGTGCATTTATTCTGATATTCGTTTAGTTAAAATGAAACAAAATTCATATATTCATCACAAATGGAAATTTAAACTTTATCAATACGTTCTTAAAATGTTTACTGTTTAAATGTTTGATAATCTTGTTACTTGAAATATATATACAAATGTTATGTTTGCTTTCAAAAAAAATAACAAATTGGCATTTATTCATAATGAACAAAAATGGCCAACATTTGTTGTCTTAAAAAAAAATATATTGAATCATTCACACATTCCTAGAAAGCAGCTATTTTAATGATTGATAATAAATTATAAGTTGACAACATAAATGGATTTTTCAGTTTAATTTCAGAAGCAGCACCAGTCATTTCTGCTTGGAAGTCATTCCTTGGGAAGAGGCCAAAAGAATATGATGAACTATATGAAGGGTCATAGAACTCTGAGATTATTTAATATTTAACAGTACTGAATCATTAAGTGTAGTTTATGTTCTCCTACAGTTTTATTTTCAGCTATAGACATATAACAATGAAAATGCAACTCAAATACATTGACATTTTTAGGCAACAGATTAAAACAATTTGAGGAAAACCAAACTTTTTTTGGATTAAACGGATATAAAGGTGTAAAAAAACAAACTAATAAGCATTTATTATTACACTACTGCTTGTGTAACTATACGTCTAACTCATGGAAATAAGAATATAGTTAAATTTAATTACAGAGCAGCAATACCAAAGACAAGAGTCCTATGTTTATATCCACCAATCACCAGCTAGCACCTGTTGCTACTCCTGAGTCTACCTAGGTATGCTTTTCAGAAAGCTACCAAGAGAACACAATATATTTTATAATACAATTACATTGAAAAATACCTTAAAACTGTATGCTCTATCTGAGCCATGAGCATTTAATTTTGACTTTTATGTCCAATGTCCCTCTAAACGGATATAAAACATGTTGAAATTGTTTACTTTTGCAAAGTAAGTCAACTTTTCAATATATATATATATATATATAGTGTGACAAGTAGAATGTAAATGAAACTAGTACAAGTACAAGCTCCCTGGGTGTGAGTGTGCACAGTCTCAGTTAGATGTATTATCAATTTTGATACATTGGTAGAATAGATTCAGAGTAATACATTCGAACATAGGATGCACACGCACTTATATATTGGTGTGAGTGGATCTATTTGATATATATAGAACAATTGAATATATCTAAAACAATTTGTTGTATGTGAGTAAATACATACAAAAAATATTATTTGTTGTTCTAGAGCAGTTGAGTGAAAGTTTATATTGATACAGATAATACACTCTTAGTGCCGATAAAAATATGAATATGTAGAGTGTAAATTGCTGCTTTTAGATAATAAAAATAAATGCTATATAAGTCGGTGCAGACAAATGTTTGAGGTGAGAAACTACAAACTGGCTGCTGTAAATAACCTACCAGTGGGCTGGAGAACCCTTTCTAGGTAATCCCTTAGATATAAGAAATGGGTGTGGGAAGGAGTAGTGGAAGGAATACTGCGCCTGTTAGTGTGCCCACTCTAAAACAATAGTAATTACTGTATAAATAAATAAGCTTAGAGATAGGTTCTCGTAGCAATGTTTGCAGAGATACAAATAACATTTAAGGTGTTTTTTAAAAAAAACATTAGTAAAACGTTTAGTCTCTGGATTCACTAAAAAACAAGAGTCTTTATGCAACTTGGTAATAATCACAGCAATGTGTATCCAATAGGGTTTGTTTTGGCTACTTACAGGACACACCCTCAATCCTATGAGGTAAGTGTAGGGCGTAATACAGGTGATGTTCACAGGGTAGTATTGCTCTGTATAGAGATTCTGTTTCATATATCGAACTCCACCTTTGAAATCTTCAGATCGAAATCCACCCAATCTGGAATATGGCAGTCATCCCCAAAAGAAGGTAAAGACTCTTTTATGCAGGATCCTTTATGTGGATATTCACCCCAATGGTTTACTCGATGTCCTCTGCCTCTCTTCTATATCATTGCTCTCAGAGTCTCTTCTCCTGTGGCTGAATGCAGTGAGCTGCCTCAATGGAAGGGAAGAATATCAGAACCGTGCTTGGGCAGGAAGAAGCGCGGTTCTGATATTCCTCCCTTCCATTGAGGCAGCTCACTACATTAAGCCACAGGAGAAGAGACTGAGAGCAATGATATAGAAGAGAGGCAGAGGACATTGAGTAAACCATTGGGGTGAATATCCACATAAAGAACATGACCAGCTAGCATAGAATAAGCTGTTAACACTGTAAACATGTACCCGGGTGGTTACCATAGTAACAGTGTAAACATAGATACGGGAAAATAGAAATGGGCAGCATAATATAAGTACAACTACAAGTGCAAGTAATACATTCCAGTAGAGAAGATAGACATCAGTAAATTACTAATCTAAGCTGAGAACCATAGTGATATTCACTATCCTGTAAACGCTATCAAGTATCATTAGAATATCATAATATCAGAACACACAAACAATGCCGGTTCATATGGAAGGGATCAGAGTTGTTCCTGATAAAGCAACAGTTGAGAGCATGTACCGAAAATCCCTATGTAGGGTATATCTAACAATCACAGGACCATAAAGCGAGAGTTTGGAAATAGCAGGCACTATTACATAGTTATACATAATGATATCCTCATAAATTGCAATCTTAATGAAAAGTGGCTCTCAAGATATTCTTTATTATTTATTCTATTTATTTATAAAAAAAATATATGAAAAAAAACTAGTATTAGAAAAAACAAGTAATAGAAAAAACATATAATAAAATATATTATAAAACATTACTACAGGAGAGACATAGGCAGTTCCAAGCTAGACAGAGGAGACAGAGGTACCAAAAACCACGGGATCTAACGACAGTGGAAAGTTCTGGCTCTGGCTCCGACAGTGAAGTACAAGCAGCCTCTAATACTCAAATCGGTCATACCTCTGGAATTGTGACCCGTTCAAAAAACTTGCAAGGAAGAGAGCCACCACAAGGCGAGGGGGGCACAAAGAAAAAACCACCATCGCTACCACAGAAATGATACCTGATAATATTGTGGTAAAGTGGATACCATCTCAATGCTTTAGAACTACATGTACTTAATAAGTGGCTTACTTTTATCCCTACATGTAATACAGATGCCTTTGATCTTTTCATTGACACTACGAAATTTAAGAAACAACTACAACTAAAAGAAAAATTTGGTAACCATCCGCAAGACCAGCTGCAATTTTGAAAAAAATCAGCATACGTTCCAAGTTCTACTAACCCAAACATTAACACTTTTGGCATACTATCCCTAAAATAAATGGAGAATTCAATTAAGTCCACAATAAGGGTACATTCAACAATCTCTCTGCACAAGAACGAGAGGTACTGAAAAACCTCTCTGAAGATAAAAACCCTCATCATAAGGGAAGCTGACAAAGGCGGAGCCATAGTGCTTATGGATTATGTGAACTATAAAGCTGAAATAGTCACACAACTATTGGACTCAGCTACATATAAAAAACTCCACTGTGATCCTACATCTAGCTTCAAAAAACAGATTGATTAATATCTTATGATGACGTTTACACATGGCTTCCTAGATAAAAAATAATCTCGCTTATTTAACAGTAACTCATCCTAGGATACCGGTGTTTTTTACATTGCCCAAAATCCACAAAAGGTTGGATTGTCCACCAGGGAGACCGATAGTCTCTGCTATTGGCTCCATTTTACAGCCCATAGCTACTTTTGTGGATTCTTTTCTCCAACCTCTGGTCAGGAATATGCCCTCATACCTTAGAAATTCCACTACTCTACTACATTTTTTACAATCTCTGAGTGGTGTAGATGAAAATGACATTCTGGTCACACTTGATGTGACCAGTTTATATAATGTCATTCCGCATATTGAGGGACTTTATGCTGTTGGGAAACAACTTTCAAGATACCCCTATCTGGGACCTCCAGCTGAAATTCTCTTACATCTTTTTGGAATTGTGTCTAACCACCAATTATTTTTGCTTTGAGAATCCGTTTTTCTTGCAGTTACAAGGAACAGCAATGAGGTCCAATGTGGCCCCATCCTACGCAAATCTTTTTATGTCTACCTTTGAGGAAGAAGACACTGACCTGTTCAAGAGGAAAGAGATCAAGTATTTCAAAAGATACATTGACGACTTGTTTGTTATTTGGACGGGCACTACACAAGATTTAGATAGGTGGTTTATGGAATTGAATTCCTGTAATGAAGCGCTGAGATTTAAGATGCAATATGACCCACTACAAATTGATTTTTTGGATGTACGTTTGTACAAAATGGATGGAAAGATAAATTCTACTCTATTTAGGAAAGAAACAGATCGCAATGCCCTATTGCATTTCTCCAGTTGTCATCCCCCTGCACTCGGACAAGCACTCCCGAAATCACAGCTTCAAAGGGTATTAAGGAACAATACTGAAATTCCAAATCAAGATGCTCAGTTGACAGAGATGGAGCGGAGGTTCCAACAGTGGAGCTATCCAGTTAACCTACTAAAGAAACAAAGTGAGGACCTTTTGGAGTCCAATAATAAGGAAAAAGAGAAAATTCTGGATAACAGAATGACTATCGTTACTACATATACGGGTGACAAAAGAGGTCTAGGACAAGTGCTACGCAAACATTGGGACATTCTGTGTTCAGATCCATTATTGCCACTACAGGATTTGCCACCACCTCGTATAGGCTTCAAAAGAGTGAGGTCCTTACGGGATATTCTCGTAAAAGCAGACCAGGTCCATTGTTATACCAAGTCCACCTGGCTAGACACAAAGAAACCTGGGGTCTATCGATGCTTGTGCTGCACTATGTGTGGCGGTTTGATTACTGGTTCTTCATTCTCGCACCCCCACAGTAGGAAAAGTTACAAGCACAAATTTCGCCTCACATGTACTACCACCTACATTGTGTATTTGTTGAATTGCACATGTGGCCTTTACTATTTAGGCAAGACCTATGATGACCTACGGACACACATGGCCAATCACTGGTCCGCAATTCAGGCCACGTTCACCAAGGGAACATCAGAACAACCAGTAGCATGCCACTTCCAAGAATCAAAACACAATGTGACGGACCTAAAGTATATGATTATTATTCATGTACCCCCCTTGAATAGAGGGGGTGATAGGAACAAGATACTGCTACAGAAAGAAGCCCGTTGGATTTACAGTTTGGAAACATTAATCCAAAAAGGACTGAACACTCACTTAGAATGGCAAGCTTTTTTGTAGCCTTTTGCAATCTTTATCAGAATTTTTGCTAAAAAAACATTTTTTTCTAGAATTATTTAAAAAAAAGTTGTTTTCCTTTTTTTCTATTTTTGTCTATTTAGTTTAGTGTATTTAATTATATTTTAGTTTAGATAATTGTAGTTTATTTAATTAATTTATTGATAGTGTAGGTGTATTTGTAACTTAGGTTAGGATTTATTTTACAGGTAAATTTTAATTTTTTTTATTTTTTTTTTAATTTTTATTAACTATTTAATAGCTATTGTACCTAGTTCAAATAAATACCAAGTTACCTGTAAAATAAATATAAACTCTAAAATAGCTACAATGTAATTATTAATTCTATTGTAGCTATCTTAGGGTTTATTTTATAGGTAAGTATTTAGTTTTAAATAGGAATATTTTAGTTAATAATATTAATATTATTTAGATTTATTGCAATAATAATTAAGTTAGGGGTGTTAGGGTTAGATAGGGTTAATATAGTTAATATATATAATATAATAACTATATTAATTATTAACTATATTAATAATATATATAATAGAATAACTATATTAACTATATTAACCCTAATATAATTAGGGTTAATATAGTTAATATAGGTGGCGGCGGTGTAGGGGGGGTCAGATTAGGGGTTAATATATTTAATATAGGTGGCGGCGGTATAGGGGAATTAGATTAGGGGTTAATATATTTAATATATGTGGCGGCGGTGTAGAAGGGTCAGATTACAGGTAAAAGAGCTGATTACTTTGGGGCAATGCCCCGCAAAAGGCCCTTTTAAGGGCTGGTAATAGAGCTGATTACTTTGGGGCAATGCCCCGCAAAAGGCCCTTTTCAGGGCTATTTGTAATTTAGTTTAGGGTAGGGACATTTTAGTATTTTAGGGGGTAATACATTTATTATAGGTGGCGGCGTAGGGGATTAGATTAGAGGTTAATACATTTAATATAGGTGGCGGCGGTGTAGGGGGATTAGATTAGGGGTTAATATATTTAATATAGGTGGCAGCGATGTAGGGGGATTAGATTAGGGGGTAATGTAGTTAAAATAGGTGGCGGCGGGGTAGGGGGCTCACATTAGGGGGTAATAATTTTAATATAGGTGGCAACGGTGTAGGGGGATTACATTAGGGGTTAATAATTTTAATGTAGGTGGCGGCGGGGTCCGGGAGTGGTGGTTTAGGGGTTAAGCACTTTATTAGGGATTGCGGTGGGGGATTGCGGTTGACAGGTAGATAGACATTGAGCATGCGTTAGGGGTTAGGTTTAATTTTGCAGGTAGTTTAGGGAGTTACGGGGCTCCAATACTCAGCGTAAGGCTTACTACGCCTGCAATTTGTGGCAAGGTGAAAATGGAGTAAGATTTCTCCATTTTCGCCACATAAGTCCTTACGCTGTATATTGGATACCAAACTGCGCGGGTTTGGTATACCTGTCTATGGGCAAAAAACTACGGCCGAAGGCAGAAATATATGAGCGTAACTTATATGTTACACTGTATATGTGATACCAAACCCGCGCAAAATTTGGCTTCGCCGGCTTTTGCGGGCGACGCTGCATATCGGATCGTGCCCACAAACTAGTGCTGTCTAGCTGTGAAAAACTGTAAAAAATAGACTGAGATACGAGGTGGCCTTCAAGGTCTTAAAAATTAGCATAAAAGCCTGCCTAGCTTTAGCTTTCAACAAAGAATACAAAGGGAACAAAGCACATTTGATGATAAAAACAAATTGTAAAGTTGTTTAAAATTGCATGCCGTATCTGAATCATGAAAGTCTAATTTTGACTCGCCTGTCCCATTAATATGTAAAAATAGGGGATGGGGGGGGATTAGAATCTGATGAAAAAAACTGGAAATTTATCTGAAAAATAGGTTGTTTTTCACATGTAGAGGAACGCCAATAAATAGCTTTTTTTTTAGAGAAAAGTAGAAGGAGCTGGTGTTGACGTGTAATTGGAGGAGCAGGAAGTAGATAGCTCTGGGCTGCATTTAAAAAGCAAATTAGAAAAAAAGGTCAGAATTAATGAGAATCACTAGATCAGTGTTGACTAAAGAATAAACACAAAAGGATGGATCATAGCTGGAGGCTTTGATCAGACATCTGTTAGATTACTGAATTCCAATCTCTGCTGCCATGCTGTATTGGGGCAGGTTAGTACAGTGGTACAGTGACAAAATCAGTATTTACAGAACTTCTGATATAAGACACTAAATATAATGTGTCTGATCTAAAGATCTCTAAAAGTAACACTGACAAGTTATTTTTGAAACAAATAATAAATAAAGTTTAATTAAATAAAAAATATACCATAGATATAATTGCTAATCTATTTAAATAAAGCATCTTATTTCAGACATTACTTGCAACAATCTCTTATTTAATTAATCAGTAGCAGCAAGTAACTCATTTTCTGTTTGGGAACCTAAATTTAGCTGCATTAAGCATATTTGCACTATTTAGTTTTAATTAGTTGTCCTTATTGAGAATTGATTAAAATATTAATTGTGAGTTGCTTCAAGGTTCAACTTTGCTGCTGAATTGTTAGGTGGACATATAAAATGACAGTCAATAGTCAGTGGTCTGTGAGACAATCAGGTAGATTTATAACCCACAAACACCTCTCAAGCATGAAAAATCTATATTAACACAAGGGGCTAGATTTATTAAAGCTCATTTAGAAAACAAGCTGCTACTGAGAGACTTATCAGGTCAGTGACACCCCTATCTTATTTGAAGGGACAGTGTATTGTAAAATAGTTTTTTTCAAATTGCTTGTTATATCAGCTGTGGAGTTTAAAATGTACAGGAATTGTACATTTATGTGTTTTTATATGAAATAGCTGTTTTTGCTTATTGTGAACACAACTAATTATTATTATTATTATACTTTATTTATGAAGCGCCATCATATTCCGCAGCGCTGTCTATGAATACAGTTCATTAAAATAAAACAATAATATAAAACTTGTAAGAGACAGGACAAAATTTACAAACACATACAGGAGGAATTGAGGGCCCTATTCCCGTGGGAACTTACAATCTAGAAGGGTATGAGATTGAGAAACAGGAGGTGAGGACTACAAGTTTGAATGAGGGAAATGTTGTTAGGTAAGAGAAATATTATTGAGTTGTGTGGTAGGCTTCTCTGAACAGAAAAGTCTTCAGATAGCATTTAAAGAAAGAAAGATTAGGGCAAAGCCTGACAGCACGAGGGAGAGTGTTCCAGAGGGTAGGTGCTGCACGACAGAAGTCCTGCAGTCTAGCATGAGAAGAGGTGATAGTTGCAGATGCAAGGACCAGGTCATTGTTGGATCTTAGTGGGTGGGCTGGAGTATACTTGTTGATTAGAGAGGATAGGTAGAGGGGAGCGGTGTTGGTGAGCGTTTTGTATGCAAGGGTGAGAATTTTGAATTTAATTCTGCTGTAAATGGGAAGCCAATGAAGGGACTCGCAGAGAGGTGCAGCAGATACTAACTAACTCAAAAGGGTTGAGCTTGCAGAAAGAGTAGACCTCCTTAACTATTTTCTATAAGCAAAATAGTTCATTATCATATCTTTTTATCTATACACAAAGCTGATACTTAAAAAACTTGAAAATTAATATTTTAGTACGTGTCCTTCCTACCCCACTGGCTAATTCTTGTTTACATCACCTTTATTGAGAGAAAACAAAAATATTTTTATTTTCAGTATTGGTGGTGCTTTTAGCAAGCGAAATCAGTTATTTCAGATGACAAAATAAGCTGTTTGTCAATAATTTAATAAACTCCAACAGGCAAAATAGATCATTGGAAACATATGATTTTTTTTTAAGTACACTGTTGCTTTAAATTTAGGGAAACCTTGCTTACATCATGAAAGAATCAATCAATTTATGAAGACTTAACCTATACATTATTTCTTTAATATTAATATATTAAAAGAAATATAATATATATATCATTTTTTATATGTTTACTATTCTCTGCCATAAAACAATATCTACCATTTATTTCTTGTTATTTGAACTTGGTTTCAATATCATTTGAAAACAGTAAATTAAATAAATATAACATAACTTGTAAAATCCTTAGATGGGCCTAAAACTCACATTTTTATTGGACAGAATGGTGACTTTTTTTCTTTCTGTTCTCTTTTTTTTTTTGCATTTAACTATCTTGAAATAAAAGAAGGTTCCCCATCTATTAAATGGCCACAAAACTTTAGCATAGCAATGGTTTGCAAATTATGGGGACAATAAAGTCAAAATTAGAATACAACCACATTCTACAATAAAAGTAACCCCCTCAAAAAAAAGCCTATCTAAAAAACTCTAAACATTGATCTGATAAGGGCATTTGGTAAGGCATAGCCCTAAAGCTATTTTGCTGCCCATTAAAAATAAAAACTCTATGCTAACAAATTCTCATAAAAAAAAGATCGCCCTGAAAATGGTATTTGGTTGGGCAGTTCTCTAAAGCTCTTTTGCTGCCTAATAAATAAAAATATTGCCCTAAAAAGGGTATTTGGTTGGGCATTGCCCTTAGAAGGGCATTTGGTTGGGCAGTGCCCTAAAGCTGTAATGCTGTCCATTAAAATAAACAAAACAATTATTCTAAAAAAACTATCCTAAAAAAAAATTGCTCTGAAAAAGGCATTTGGTTGGGCATTGCCTTTAGAAAGTCATTTGGTAGGGCAGTTCCCTAAAGCTCTTTTGCTGTCAAATAAAAAAAGAATATTCTAAAAAAAAAAATGTTCCTAAAAAAAAATTACCTTGAAAAGGGCATTTGGTAGGGCAAAAACAACCCCTATTCTACAAAAAAAACCTCACCAAACATGAATCCAACTGCAGTGCTCCTCTTCATGGTGGGGCCCATCTTCATCCTGGCATTGGCAGGAACCCATCTTCATGGAGTTAGTGGTTCTATTCTATCTTCATCCCTGAGGTCGTGGTCACTCCACTGGGGAAGTCTTCAACCATCTTCCACCCAATATATCTTCTTATCTTCTTTTATTGCTATCTTTGGATCTTCTATCGCTGACTTCCTCTTTATCCAGTCATCTGCTGCACACTGAAGTTTCAATGCGAGGTTACCCCTTATATTGGGGTAACCTTGCATTCCTATTGGCTGATTTTCTAATCTAAATTTATATCAGTCAATAGAAAAAAACTATCATTCTATTGGCTGATTTGAATTTGAATTTGCACTTGAAAATCAGGCAAAAGCAATGCAAGGGTGATATTTCGCATTTGTTCTATTTTCCTTTAGATTTCTTGTCTTGAGGAAAAAAGTTCCTTTTCCTCCAAATACAGTCAAAATGATAAAGTCAAGACCAGGTCTAAATTCCTCCTTTAAAAACATAGATTAAAGTCTATCTTTGGAAACCCTGTTAACTGATAATGACTTAAATCATATAGCTCTTCTGGTCAGCACTGGTCATATACTTAGTAAAAAATCGAAATTTTTCAAAAATTATTTTGAAAATCTTTTTCCACTGAGTCTTCTGAGATTTGCTCAGATAAATTGTTACACTAAGGGGTTGATTTATCATGCTGCGGCAGTAAGGGGCGCACATACGCGCCCATGTCCACCGCAGCTCACCTCTGGGCAGGAGCTGTCAATCTTGTGGACAGGAGTTGTCAATCCCCCCGGCCGGACAAGACCAGGGAGATTGAAATTCGCCACATAAGAGGTGGCGAAAGGTTAGGGAAGCAGCTGTCTGATGAACGCTGCTTCATAAATACGGACTAAAGGTTCTCTTGTGAGAACCTGCAGCCATAGATGGGTGAAGGGGTTGATAAATTGACCCCTAAAGAGCAGACACAACTGCTACAGAACCAGTGCTTGCTGGAAAAAGCCTTTTAAAGAAAGGTTACCAAATTAATGTCCATATGGTTCCTAAAAATGTACTATCCTCTAAGGGAATAGTAGTGCATTTGGTAAAAGCAAGTATCACCATCCACCACTGGAAACGTTTTCCAAAGCACTAAATTAGAAACCGGTAAAGGAAACATCCTATTCAATTTAGAGGATGGATTAAAAGAGATGACCATGGTTGAAAATAATTTTAATAAAAGCCTCAAGAAAAGGAAAAAAATCAAACCCAGTTGTTTGGAAGGTTTTTCCTCAGATGATTTAGTGTGCATAAAATTTCTTTAACCCCATAAGGACCAACGACGTACAGGGTAACCCTACAAGCTCCCTACAAGCAACCTAATTAACCCCTTCACTGCTGAGCATAATACAAGGGTGGTGCGCAGCAGCATTTAGCGGCCTTCAAATTACCAAAAAGAAATGCCAAAGCCACATATGTCTGCTATTTCTGAACAAAGGGGATCCCAGAGAAGCATCTACAACCATGTGTGCCATAATTGCACAAGCTGTTTGTAAATAATTTCAGTGTGAAATCTAAAGTTTGTGATAAAGTGGACATTTTTTTTTTTATTTTATCGCATTTGGCGGTCAAATGGCGGCATGATATATACCAAAATGGGCCTAGATCAATAGTTTGGGTTATCTACTACATACTTGCTATTTCTGAACAAAGGGGATCCCAGAGAAGCATCTACAACCAGTTGTGCCATAATTGCACAAGCTGTTTGTAAATAATTTCAGTGAGAAACCTAAAGTTTGTAAAAAAAAGTTGGTAAAAATTTTTACGTTTTTTTTATTTGATCGCATTTGGCGGTGAAATGGTGGCATGAAATATACCAAAATGGGCCTAGATCAATACTTTGGGTTGTCTACTAAAAAAAAAAAATATATACATGTCAAGGGATATTCAGGGATTCCTGACAGATATCAGTGTTACAATGTAACTATCACTAATTTTGAAAAACAAAAATGATTTCGAAATAGCAAAGTGCTACTTGTACTTATTGCCCTATAACTTGCAAAAAAAAGCAATGAACATTTAAAGTTGGGTATTTCTAAACTCAAGACAAATTTAGAAACTATTTAGCATGTTTGTTTTTTGGTGGTTGTAGATGTGTAACAGATTGTGGGGGTCAAAGTTAGAAAAAGTGTGTTTTTTCCATTTTTTTCATCATATTTTATATTTTTTTTTAATAATAAATTATATGATATGATGAAAATAATGGTATCTTTAGAAAGTCCATTTAATGGTGAGAAAACGGTATATTATATGTGTGGGTACAGTAAATCAGTAAGAGGAAAATTGCAGCTAAACACAAACACTGCAGAAATGTAAAAATAGCCTTGGTCCCAAACGGTCAGAAAATGTAAAAGTGCTATGGTCCTTAAGGGGTTAAACCAAGAACTGAGATGTTTAAGCTCAAACATAAAATAGGTAGGGGTAGATTTAATAAGCAGTGGATGCTTCTATCTAAAACCATAGTTTCCAGCTGCTTCCTAACTTCTCTGCCACCTTTTAGGTGGTGGACTGAAATCATCCCGATCAGATAAAATCTGAATAACCGTTTCCCATTGTTGCCAATTGTCCGCAAATTGCAGGGGGCGGCATTGCACAAGCATTCACCAGAAAATTTAGCAATGCCGGATGGACATGATTTGCTACAGCGAATCATGTATGCCCGGCATTTAATAAATTGACCCCGTAGAGTTTAGGATTAGAACTTTTGTGCATACTTGAAGATTAAGTGCTGATTTTGCCTGTTTAATCCACTACCTATAGTTACAATTTCAATACTTAAGTATTGGCTATAGAAAAGCTATGTAAACAAGATCCAGCAGAAAAAAATTCACTCTCAGGG
Source organism: Bombina bombina (assembly GCF_027579735.1). Lineage (NCBI taxonomy): Eukaryota > Metazoa > Chordata > Amphibia > Anura > Bombinatoridae > Bombina > Bombina bombina. The sequence continues at coordinate 182,871,719 of NC_069502.1, forward strand.
CAAGATTACAAGTTGCAGGTTATGAGTTTTCCACGTGCGATGTGGTCTTTTCACAATTAATTTAGATTGCTCAGCCATTACAAGTTTTAAAAAAAATCCAGATTGTGCGCGTGCATTCACCTTTTACGCAACAATCCTTTCCGTGCTTGAAGAGCTGTAGTTTACAGTTTTGCGCAACATAAGAGTTTCACAAACCACTTAAAAAATACATTACAAAGTACAGTTACGCTCAAGTTAACACTGTCTAATAAAAGATATTATACAAAAATATTGCACACGAAAGTTATAAGGGCTCAAAGATAGGAGATTAAGGGTGTTAGAAAAAAAAGCAGATGCAGGGATTTTATTCGATTGGGTTGATTTCTGTCCGCCACCTCAGAGCAGGCGGACAGGTTATGGAGCAGCAGTCACCAGCAGGCTCGCCGGAAACACGGGGCATCAAGCTCTGTATGGAGCTTGATAAATTGATCCCCAAATATTGAAATCAGTTCTTCTACGATTTCCTTTAACCCCTTAAGGACCACAATGTACCCTGTATGTCACTGGTCGTTAAGGGTTTTTTCAGGACATAATAGCATAAGTCTAGCAAGAACACGCTATTAATGCACTCCCTCCAGCAGGCTTTGTGGAATAGAGCAGTCTCAACGCTGGTGGCAAGACCGCGCTATAAAACAATCAAGTCCCAAAAAAAGGCCAACGACATACAGGGTACGTCGCTGGTCCTTAAGGGGTTAATATGGCTAATTTCTGTTTATATTGGCTATGTTCTGTCTGAAGAGTGAACTTATCAGACTAGTGAACGGAAGTGACGGTCCGTCAACTGTCTGATTAGAAATATATACTGTGCATGCACCCCTCAGCGTTGTCACATTCCGAAGCCTGAATGTCACAACCCATCAGAATCTTGGACCGTACAGATCACATACAGCCGCGCGCAATAACCACATAGCCATTAGATTGTTTGGCACTTGTATCCATCAGATGCGTCACATCACAATCCCTTATTGGCTTACTATACACCATATAGACCATTCATTTCTTAAAGGAAGCAAACAGTAGTAGCGGTATGTGGAACAATTAAATCCCATTACATGCACAAGGAACTTTGAAAAACTTTGAAACACATAAGTTGGCATTAAACGCATAACTTGTTCCACATACTGCTACTATAGTTTGCTTCATTTAAGAAATGAATGGTGTATATGGTGTATAGTAAGCCATTCAGGGTTTGTGATGGGATGCTCTGATGGTTTGTGATGTTCAGGCTTTGGAATGTGACAACGCTGAGGAGCGCATGCGCGTTATGAATTTCTTATCAGACAGCTGACGGAACGTCACTTCCGTTCGTTTGGCACAAAGTGCAATTATTCTTATTCTTTAGAAATTTGCATGTCATTCATCTTTAAAGGGACATAAATCTCACATTTTCTTTCATTATATAGATAAAGGGGCCGCTGTAACGTATCCGCTGTAACGTATCATGTCCGCCAGACATCGATAAATGCCGACAGCATATGCAGTGGGCATTTATCATTGCATAAGCAGTTCTGGTGAACTGCTTGTGCAATGCCGCCCCCTGCAGATTTGCGACCAACTTGGCCGCTAGCAGGGGTGTCAATCAACTCGATCATATGAGATTGGGAGGATTGATGTCCGCCGCCTCAGAGGAGGTGTACGAGTTAAGGAGCGTGCAAGTACAATCTTTGAGGTCGGTGCTTCTTAACTCCTGTTTCCGGCGAGCCTGAAGGGCCACATTCGGGCCACATTCGGGCCATGATAAATTGGCCCCAAAGCATGCAATTTTAAATAACTTTCAAATTTATTCACATTATGAAATTTTCTTTTTCTTGCTATCTTGTGTTGAAAAACATATCCTGGTAGACACAGGAGTAACGTATATGTCTGTTGTCATTGGCTCACCTATTGTGTTCAGCTAGCACCCAGTAGTGCACTGCTGCTCATTCAACAAAGGATAACAACAAAAAATGAAGTAAATCTAACAATAGAAGTAAATAGGAAAGTTGTTTAAAATTGTATCCTCTATCTGAAAATAAAAACAATTATTTTTTTCATGCCCCTTTAATACCATTTATCTTCTAAAATTAAAGCAAATCTAAATATAAGCTTCACAGTAAACATTTTTTTCACGTATCAATATAAATTTAAAGGGACATGAAACCCACATTTTTTCTTTCACGATTCAGAAAGAGCATGTGATTTTAAACAACTTTCTAATTTACTTCTATTATCTAATTTGCTTCATTCTCTTGATATCCTTTGCTGAAAAATATATCTAGATAGCATCAGTATGCTTCGTGTGATTGGTTCACCCATGTGCATTACTATATCTTCAACAAAAGATATCTAAAGACTGAAGCAAATTAGATAATAGAAGTAAATTGGAATGTTGTTTAAAATTGTATTCTCTACCTGAATCATGACATAAACATTTTGGGTTTAGTGTCCCTTTAAGCCAGAGCTATCAAACAGTTTATTTATTTATAATCTATTTGTAAACAAGGCCTGTTGTTGTAGAAAATCAAGTGTAATTTAATAGATCAAACACTAAAATAGTATAATAAATATTGTATATTATTGTTGCCTATTTCCAGTAGATGTGTATTGCTCTGGACTCACAGGGCAAGATAGGGAACCTTTTAACAGACACCTCATGACTGTGTCATATGTACATAAAATATTTAAAAAGTTCAAGGACTCTCAACATTTCCAGCTATGTATATTTCTATTTATTAAATATTTAAAGGCTCCAAGGAAATCTCCTAATGGACACTTCTTGTACAAAACCACACAACTGTTTCTATCATTTTATTTAAGAGATCTATGAAATTTTTTTTTTTTTTTGCTTTCTACTGCATGATTAAGTATAATAAACATTTTCTGTTTTGCATGGTTTGAGGGTCTTTTTAGAGATGGTTGAATATTTCATCAGATAGACTAAAAATTATTCTTGTTCATGTTTATTCTTTTAACATGAATATTGAATATTTGTGTATATTGTATTTTTTTTTTCAAATTATAGTTTACCATTCGATTAATATCAAATTAACATTTTGATATTCAAATATTAATTGTTGATTTTGAAAGAGTTTAATATAGGTTTAAGTGGTATCCATATTGAAATGGAATATTTGACTCACATTTAAATATTTCAATGCTACAACTGTTATATAGACACATTTGAGTAGTAGAAGAAATATCAAGAAGCACATTATAACAAATAATATATAGATACATATATATGGAGAAACTAATTGTACAGTACACTGCCCATTTAACTTGGTTTCTTTTAGATAATTAGATTAGGAGAAATATGCAATGACATCTGCATTTCATGTCCACATTGTCAGATTTGAAACTACAGTTGCAATCTAGAAAGTATTTTACCAGCATGGTATGTAATTATAAGGTTCGGGTCAATGTAGATAAAGAACAAATTTAAAATAAAGGACCTTCTAAGTGTGTTACATTCTAATTTTAAATAAATTTAACATCAGTCCTAGCAGCTTTAATTATTTAGTTATGCGGTATCATTATTTATGCATATGTATTCTAATTAGCATGGCCAGTATTTTTCCCCACAAAGGATGGCAACCCTATACACACTACTACCATAGAAACTAAAAACATGTTCACACTCCAGGGCTCCTTTGAGCCTACCTAGGTTAAAGGGCAGTAAACCTAGAAAATAATGTTATATAATTCTGCACATAGTGCAGAATTATATAACATTATCTTAGCCAAACTTTATTCAAAGTCTAGTCAGAGCCCGGCCTGATCGCGCCATTACACTCAATGCAGCTCACTCCCGCTATCAGACAGAGCAGGAAAGAGCTGCATTGAGTGTAATGGCGCAATCGGCCGGGCTGTGACTAGACGGCTGCCCAGATGCGCTTTGGGGGAAAACCAGACCCGCTCAGTAGAGCAAGAGCGGCGGTCTGAAAAACCCACTTTTTTTAATCAAATTTCACCGGCAATATATTATGTTGAATAAAGTTTGACTAAGATAAAGTTATATAATTCTGCACTATGTGCAGAATTATATAACATTATTTTCTAGGTTTACTGCCCCTTTAACTTTTCAACAAAGATTTCAAATGGACAAATCAAATTGTGTAATAGAAGTAAATTGGAAAGTTGTTCAAAACTTCATGCATTGTCTAAACCATAGAAGTTGACTGTCCTTTTAAGGTTTCCCACATATTAAGAATATTAAATCCAATATGATTGCCCTTTTGCCAATTATTTATTTGTAATATAAACTTGGGGAAGTCTCCCTAAGGGTGGTGGGGGAAACCAGACATGGACTTATTGCCCAATGTGCTTAGAAAAATATGGCTGCACCTCACTGATGAGGCCCAAAGAAGGCCGAAATGATCATCTGCATTGCGATGTTCCTTCTTCAGATAAGGATAGCCTGGTATTTCTAGGCTGGACAGACCTTGTTAGGACAAGTTATTGAAATATTATATATAAAATATTTTTTTTTAAATAAATAAAAAATATTAGATATATACTGTGGATTATTTATAATATTTTACAGTATGTTTAATAATTTTTATAATTTTTTTTAACATTTTACATGTAATATTTTAATTCATGTGTGCTAACCCGACTGCATTAAGATCTTAATCGAGAAACATGATGTGCAAAACTCGTATTTTAAATTTCTATGTACTTTTATTAAAAAAAAAAAAAAATAATATATATATATATATATATATATATATAAGCAACAGTTCAAAGGTATATGCACTCTCACCACCACCCTGCAACTGCCAGGGTTCTCACAGAGTGTTTTTCACAGTTGCTATGACAATGTCTGACAACCAACAACACAGAATGTGGGCGGCGGTGCTGTTTGTCCATTTGAATTACTTTCAGTGTGGCGTGTTCCATTGACACACATACCCGGGGCATAGATTGGTTAGGGATACAGGAGACATGTGGGATCATTGATAGGGGTGGGCGAATGTCTCGCAACATTCGAAAAATGAAACTAATTTTAACACATTCGTTCGTTCGAATCAAATTTCGAATGTTTACATAACATTCTAACATTCGATTTTCGAATGTACGGTTTTGAATTTTACAATTATATTTGAAAATATTAATTTAGAAAAATTTGAATTTATATTTGTAATAGTATTTCTAATGCTTTCTTTAAATGTAATATTCGAATTATGCAATATTCTATATAGAAACATTCAAAATGATATATTTGTATCTATTATGTATCAATTTACTAGATTCCCTCCCTACCACATGAACTATTGAACTTCTGAATAGTATTTGTTAAATAGAATGTTAAATTCAAAATTTCGAATGTGGACATTCAATATAATTATAATCATTCGAATTCGAAAGTGACATTCGAAAACTGTAAATAGTATTCGATTATAGAATTTTTAAGAATATTCGTTCTTATCAACATTTGGATTTATAATTCGAATTTCGGTAATAACATTCGTTCTAACATTCGAATTCGGAAATCTACACATTCGCCCATCCCTAATCATTGATCACTTTTTGCAATAGGCACTTTATTTTACTATCACAGCACAAAGTTTGTGATTGAAACATGTTATGCTATTGTGTTTGATGATGTCACATTTTATTTTGTATTTGGGCTACTTAGTTGGTTTAGCCCCTTAACTTTTGCTCACAGTCCCCTGGGATTGGTGACTGGATTTGGGGAGGGGCCTACAGGCCTATTTAAATTTGTTCATATGCACAATCTAGTTGTCAGAAGAAGGGACATTTGAGGTCCCGAAACGTCACAAATAAATTATTTTATATTGATATCCAAAGTCCAGTGAGTGCTTCAACCTTATTCCTTTGCTATATATATATAACAAATTAACACAACACACAGAGGAAGTCTAGCACTCACTTGCAAGTACTCAATTAAAATTAAAACCAAAACTGGACTGGGTACACATCCTATAACCCTGCAACATGCACAGCCCTGAGTGCTCTATAGCACTCACAGGTAGCTGTACCATCCCCAGTGTCCCAAGCAGTTAACCCCAGTCTGGGTGCAAGGCCCATAGGGAAAATTACAAAACAAATTAACACAACACACAGAGAAAGTCTAGCATTCACTTGAAAACACTCAGCTAAGATTAAAAGCGAAACTGGATGAGTTAGTTACCGCATCTTATATATACAAAAAAATAATAGACATTGTTATTATGAGTGTAACTGTAATGTTAAATGTATTTTTGATGTTTTTTGTTAAACGTTTTTGTCTTGCCTAACAGATAACTAGAGCAGTGTTTTTCAACCAGTGTGCCGTGAGAGATCCTCAGGTGTGCCACTGCAGACTGACAACAGTGTGACATATTTTTTACTTTGCTTGTTTTTTACTCCCAGTGCAGGGGTAGTTTGTAGGAGGCATGGCATAACAGCACAATACATACAGTATGTGTGTGTTTGTGTGTATGTGTATATATATATGCTGTATTAGGCTACAATGTGTGATTTTTTTAAAATTTTGAGATGGTGGTGTGCCACAGAATTTTTTAATGTAAAAAAGTGTGCCACGGCAAAAAAAAAAGGTTAAAAATCACTGAACTAGAGCTCTGAAATCACGCTAACCTGACACATGTTAAATTAAATTGTGCTCAAGTGAATGTGTTTACTTTCAACTCTTAATACATGCGCTACTACTGAAGTGCACAAAGAGCCGCTATAAACTCCTCATTGCTTGCGTGCAACAGACAGAACGCCAGTAGTAACCTATCCCATAGTGGACTAACTTTTGTACGATTTACCTCATTTCATTATTATTTAGGAGTATCTGCACTTCCTCTTGTGAGAATTGGAAAATTCTTAATTCTGGAATTAAATTACAGGAAAACGGGTCAAAATAAATAATAATATTGTATTGCAAATTATTTACTACATATAATTCAGCAATTTATGTTGAATATAACTATTTTCATTTCTTTAAAATAATCAGATTTTTTTGTTCAACAAATAAATTAAAAATCTTAATTTCTAGCAGATGAAACCTTTTACTATAAAAAAAAAAAAAAGATTTAGACTACAGGGAGTCTTATATTGTTTGCACTATGTTTATTTTAGTCAAATTGGCTGTTTATTTTTAAATGAGGTGTGTGATTAGGCACTAGATGGTGTGATAAAAACCAAACAATGCAGAGAAGGTCCCCTGAAGTTGCAACATGTAAACTAAAACCAAATTGAAGTCAGCTAATGACTAATTGCAAAGTAAATTCAACATCCTAAAAAAACTATGTGCTCTTGGCAGTGTCTGAAAGCTGATTGTATAGATAATGCAGTGTATATTTATTGAGGCTTTAAATGCAAAACGATCAAGATAGGTTAATAAATATTTACGTTACATTAATAGTTTAACCTAATTTATTTAAGGAAATGCAAAGTTAAAACAAAAAATTGGTAGATAAAAGAGTTAAATTTTCTACATGATAAGAATTTTGTAATACTCATCAAATTTGAAATTCTACAATTTTAGCATTTATATACTTTAGATTAGTAATCAGAATGACCATTAATGTATTATTTAAATCAATAATAAACTCATAATTTAATTCCCCGATTAATCAATTAATATAAATGAAATAAAATTTCACAGCACTTGTATTTGTTTTGTTTGCTTTTTTGTGTAATTTTTTTGTTGTTGTAAAATGTATGCTTGCCCATGCTCAATAGAGGTGCCTGAAGTAATTTTTTTTAGCCTAACCATGCTAAAAAAAAATCCATAACCAGCAGCATGCTACATGGGACTGCTTCGAGTTTTACAATATTTAACAATATTAAAGGGAGTTAAAACTCTAAAAATTCAAATTTGATGGAAAAAAAGTGAATGCTTCTAAACTAAGTATGTTTTTGTATATTTTAAACAAAACTTTAGAACAGAATTGAGATGCAAAAGTGGACACTAGAAAACAAAAGGTCATAGTAATTTTTGTTCCATTAGTGTCCATATCACAACAGAACTGTCTGTAAAATGTAGTAAATCCTCATATCTGATAGACATGTCCTGCATAGTGCAGAGGTGCTGACCCCAGGCTTTTATCACATTTGGGCAGATTTTAGTTATAGTGGGGGTAATTATTGATTTGGATTAGAGTAGAAAGGGGTTAATGGGATGATTAGAGCAGAATTATTGCATTGTTGTTGGACAGGAAAGGGTTAAATAAGTTGGAGACAATAACAGCTGGTGTTTTTTGTAGTGGGTGGTTGAGGTTAGAATTTATTGCACTAAGGAGTCCAGAGGTTAAAGGGTTAATAGCAACATTAGTAGCAGTTTTATATTGTTAGAGATAATATGGTGAGGATGTCACATTTATGGTTATTGTGTCAGTGGGTGGTTGGGGATCAGAGAATTGCCCAGTATATAGAGATAGCACAGGTACTTATCTTATATAGGTACAGATGGTTATTGCAAAAAGGATTTAAAAAAATGTGGCTATAGTCACACAGAGAGAACTATAAATTGTGATAACTTAAAGGGACATGACACTAAATAAATGATAGACAATGTTCAAATTACAGGAAAAGGGATCAAGATAATTAAAGTAAATTGTAAAATTGTTTGTTTAACCACTCATAGGGCCAGATTATAAGTGGAGCGCTATTGTTAGCACGAGGAGCATAAATGTGATTGTGAGATCATTATGTTCTTTACACTCAAATCCATATTACAAGTGACACGCTGTTAAAATTTCAACAAATTTGTTTGAGCGAACTCGTGGTAATTTGCGCTCCCCATTTTTTCTATGGGTAGCGTTGAGTAGTAATATGCACTCATATTACAAGTTGACATTTTTTTTTTTTAAATAATAATTTTTATACAAGTTGACATTAAATGCGATCGCATTTACCGCTGAAACATTTTATACAACCTGTCAAGTAAAGAGTTTGTCCGGAGGAAACAGTTACACTAAACTAAACTATGAACCCCTAAACCTCCATCCTTCCACATCATAAACTATCTCATTACACTACTAACCCCTAAACCACCACACTTCCCACCGCAAAGTAAGCTTCTACACTATTAAACCCTAAACTGCCAGCCCCCCACATTGCAAACTCCGCACAACACTATTAACCCCTAAACCACCAGCCCACCAATGCAAAATAACCCACTAACATCTACACCCCCTATGTTAACCCAAAATAGACTAACCCTACCTTTACCAAACAAAAACTAAGTACCTTTAAAAAAATAAAAAAACTTACCTGTAAAAGTAAAGATCTAATCTTACCGTTAAAAATAACATCTACCATTACTGTTTTAAAAAAACAAAACCTTACATAACTTTCAAAAAACCTTAACATTACTTAAAGGGATATTCCAGCCAAAATTGGAAACCACATGGGTGCATTTCGGTATTAAACAGAAGCAATTTTGTAATATACATATATTAGCAAAAATGCTTCTAATAAAAACTATAGCTGTTTTAAAAGTGTATTTAAGTATGCACCGTGCACCAGCATTTAAAACACAGCACTTGTTCAGAGAGCCTAAGGTGATTGTACCATCTGGTAATGACTCAATGTGTTAATTGCTGACGTGATACAAGCCCCACTGATTATCTGTGCAGCTGCATTGTTTAAAATGTGGGTGCAGTGACAATATTTAGCTATGCTTCACGTGCATGTGCAGAGAAAAATGTTAACACTAAAACAGTGATAACTCTTACTAGAAGCATTTTTGCTAATACTTATATATTGCAAATATGTTTCTATTCAACGATGTAATAAATCTATGTACATTTCAATTTTGACTGGAATGTCCCTTTAAAGAAAAAACCTTAACAATAGAATGAAAGCTTTTTCTATTGGTTGATTTGAATTTGAACATAAAAATCAGCCAATAGGAATGCAAGGGTACCCTAATATAAAAGGGGTAACTTACATTCCAAATTCAGTGTGCAGCTGGTAACCTCATGAAGTGGACCTCCATGTTGAAGCTCTGAAGATTGATGAAGACCACCAATCCAGTCGGGATGAAGATAAGAAGATGGAGCACCGCTGGGATGAAGAAGGACCACCGTTGGGATGAAGATGGAGTGCCACATTATCTTTTTTGCGAGTACCATCTTGGGGATTAGTGTTTTTTTGTTTTTTTGGGGATGGGATTTTATTTTAAGATAAGGAATTTTTTTCCCCCTATGACAGCAAAAGAGCTAAATGCCCTTTTAAGTGCAATGCCAAGCCAATGCCATTTTCAGGTCACTTTTTAGAGTAGGGTTTTTGAAATATTTTTTTGGTGGGTTAATGTTAGAAAGTGTATGTTTTTATTTTCACAAGAAGAGTTTGATCACTTTAGGGTGATGCCCTACAAAAGGCCATTTTTAGGTAGGGAGGTAGAGAGGTTGGCTTAGTCTATTTTGGGATAACTTAGGGGGTGTTAGGTTAGGGGGTTTAGATGTTAGTAGGTTATTTTGCATTGGGGGCTGGCGGTTTAGGTGTTAATAGTGTAGTGGGTTACTTTTTATTGGGGGGCTGGCGGTTTAGGGGTTAATAGTTTAGAGGGATCATTTGCGATGTGGGGCGGCTGGCTGTTTTGAGCTTAATAGTGTAGTGCATTTCTTTGCGTTGGGGGGCCGGTGGTTTAGGAGTTAATCGTTTATTGTTTTACTTTGCATTGGGGTTGGCGGTTTAGGGGTTAATGGTGAAGAGGGGCAGTTTGGGATGTGGGGGCTGGTGGTTTAGGGGTTATTAGAGTAGGGGTTTTATGGCGATTTGGGTGAGCACGTGGGAATAGATTATCACTTTCGCGCACAATAGTGCAAGTTCGCTTTTTGCGCTCGTCTGGTTAGTGCTGGACCAATACATTTTTACTTTCAACTCATAATACCCGTGCAACTCGTTGAGTGCAAAAGGTTTGCTGCTAGTGCAGTTACCACTCTAGCAAAAGTGCTAATTATCACTCCACTTGTAATCTAGCCCATAATTTGGACCCCATATAGTAACATGGAGCAAGGCAGCTTCTGCTACACTGGAATTTAAGATTGCACAAGCAGTCGTTTGTGCAACCCTGCCCCCTGTTGCTTCTTTTTTTTTAGTTTAGTAAGCAGAATGTACATATTACAAAATAATAGAAGACATAAAAAATCAAAACAGCAAGCCACAAGTTTAAATGTATCAAAAAGCATTCAAAACAAAATGTCCATCAAGTCAGTAATGCCACTAATGCCCCTTTTTATCTTTTGCCTTCTGGCTAGCGTGTCAAAAGGCCCCATGTATTAACTGATGTCTGCACACCTTTGCTGCATATGCACAGCGAATCTGTTCGTCTGCTGGCCTGTATACATCATTACACACTCCAATGAGTATATAATGCCCACCCCTTCACTCGCGTGACCAATCGTGCAAGAGAATGGACTGTCAATCACCTAGAGCAAGCTGCTTCTTACATTGAGGGAAGCAGGCTTGAATAAGCGAACCTGGCCTGCAAGGGCTCTGGAGCAGCTTACGCTGTTCCAGATAAGATAATGATATCTGTATGGATAATTGGGTTAAGTAGGCAAACCAAACAAATAGATAGATAATATATAGTTGCCAAATGGTAAATACATTAGCAAATTTAAGACTGGTGCTTCATAACTTGTGGTTAAAGAGATATTGTACACTAGATTTTTCTTTGCATAAATGCTTTTTAGATAATCCATTTATAGAGCCCATCTGGGAGCGCTTTTTTTTTAATTTATAGTTTTACTTATTTTTTAGTAACGTGAGGATTTTCAGACTCCTAACCAAGCCCCACAGTGTCAGATGTATACACGCATTTACAGACTCTTGCTGTCTCCTCTTTACATTATCTGTCTTTTCATATGCAGGGAATTGAGGGAGGGGGAGTGTCTGCTCTATTTATTTTCCCAGCCCATTTTATTGGGTGTTCCAGCCTAACCTCATCAACAGTGTTAAACTGGGAGCTTCTAAGTAAGTTTTTAAAAGGTTTTATACTGGATTTTTAGATCAGTATCTTTGCATAGTCTATTACATGCAGTTATATGAAAATTGGTGCATACTGTCAATTTAAAGGGACAGTCTAGGCCAAAATAAACTTTCATGATTCAGATAGAGCATGTAATTTAAACAATTGTCCAATTTACTTTTATCACCAATTTTGCTTTGTTCTCTTGGTATTCTTAGTTGAAAGCTTAACCTAGGAGGTTAATATGCTAATTTCTTAGACCTTGAAGACCACCTCTTTTCAGAATGCATTTTAACAGTTTTTTTTACCACTAGAGGGTGTTAGTTCATATATTTCATATAGATAACACTGAGCTTGTGCACGTGATGTTACATATATGTACCATTAATTGCAAAGAAAAAGAGAAATCTTGCAAAAAAAAGGAAAAAGGCTGCTTTTCTCTAAATAGATATATTAACAAAAACCCACTGATAAGAATAATCAGTGTATTTAGGTAAAGTTGTGTCAGAAAACAACACTAAGTGTCATAAGGTAGATGCATCAGCAAATACCAATAAATTGTTACTTTGTAGATAAAATTTGTCTCAAAAAGTATCACTCACACTAGAAAAACTTTATTTGGAGACAAATGTTAGGTCCAGCAGGACTCATACAAACACTCACACACACACTGGTTAAAATTAGCTCAAGCTCTTGAATACAATTATAATATTCAAATATATGACGAAGAGAACATATATAGTAATTTTACAGCAATCTCACCAGGTAATTTTAAAGGAAATCCTTCATTAATAATGCTATTGAGATTGCAGAGAATCTAGAATATGTGCAAATGAATTAACACAGCGAGTAATGGACCATTAGAATGTATGTCACGATAGTGATAGCCAGGATTTTTATTTGTATGTCAGTGACATACATAATCTAGATTCTCTGCAATCTCAATACCATTATTAATGAAGGATATCCTTTAAAATTACCTGGTGAGATTGCTGTAAAATTACTATATATGTTCTCTTTGTCATATATTTGAATATTATAATTGTATTCAAGAGCTTGAGCTAATTTTAACCAGTGTGTGTGTGAGTGTTTGTATGAGTCCTGCTGGACCTAACATTTGTCTCCAAATAAAGTTTTTCTAGTGTGAGTGATACTTTTTGAGACAAATTTTATCTACAAAGTAACAATTTATTGGTATTTGCTGATGCATCTACCTTATGACACTTAGGCCTAGATTTGGAGTTCGGCGGTAGCCGTCAAAACCAGCGTTAGAGGCTCCTAACGCTGGTTTTGGGCGCCCGCTGGTATTTGGAGTCAGTGATTAAAGGGTCTAACGCTCACTTTTCAGCCGCGACTTTTCCATACCGCAGATCCCCCTACGCCATTTGCGTAGCCTATCTTTTCAATGGGATCTTTCTAACGCCGGTATTTAGAGTCGTTTCTGAAGTGAGCGTTAGAGCTCTAACGACAAAATTCCAGCCGCCTGAAAATAGCAGGAGTTAAGAGCTTTCTGGCTAACGCCGGTTTATAAAGCTCTTAACTACTGTACCCTAAAGTACACTAACACCCATAAACTACCTATGTACCCCTAAACCGAGGTCCCCCCACATCGCCGCCACTCTATTTAAATTTTTAACCCCTAATCTGCCGACCGCCACCTACGTTATATTTATGTACCCCTAATCTGCTGCCCCTAACCCCGCCGACCCCTATATTATATTTCTTAACCCCTAACTTGCCCCCCACAACGTCGCCGCAAGCTACTTAAAATAATTAACCCCTAATCTTCCGACCGCAAATCGCCGCCACCTACGTTATCCCTATGTACCCCTAATCTGCTACCCCTAACATCGCCGACCCCTATATTATATTTATTAACCCCTAATCTGCCCCCCTCAACGTCGCCGACACCTGCCTACACTTATTAACCCCTAATCTGCCGAGCGGATCTGAGCGCTACTATAATAAAGTTATGAACCCCTAACCCGCCTCACTAACCCTATCATAAATAGTATTAACCCCTAATCTGCCCTCCCTAACATCGCCGACACCTAACTTCAATTATTAACCCCTAATCTGCCGACCGGAGCTCACCGCTATTCTAATAAATGTATTAACCCCTAAAGCTAAGTCTAACCCTAACACTAACACCCCCCTAAGTTAAATATAATTTTTATCTAACGAAATAAATTAACTCTTATTAAATAAATGATTCCTATTTAAAGCTAAATACTTACCTGTAAAATAAATCCGAATATAGCTACAATATAAATTATAATTATATTATAGCTATTTTAGGATTAATATTTATTTTACAGGTAACTTTGTAATTATTTTAACCAGGTACAATAGCTATTAAATAGTTAAGAACTATTTAATAGTTACCTAGTTAAAATAATAACAAAATTACCTGTAAAATAAGTCCTAACCTAAGATATAATTAAACCTAACACTACCCTATAAATAAAATAATTAAATAAACTACCTACAATTAACCTAACACTACACTATCAATAAATTAATTAAATACAATTCCTACAAATAAATACAATTAAATAAACTAGCTAAAGTACAAAAAATAAAAAAGATCTAAGTTACAGAAAATAAAAAAATATTTACAAACATAATAAAAATATTACAACAATTTTAAACTAATTACACCTACTCTAAGCCCCCTAATAAAATAACAAAGCCCCCCAAAATAAAAAATTCCCTACCCTATTCTAAATTAAAAAAGTTACAAGCTCTTTTACCTTACCAGCCCTGAACAGGGCCCTTTGCGGGGCATGCCCCAAGAATTTCAGCTCTTTTGCCTGTAAAAGAATAAATACAATACCCCCCCCCCAACATTACAACCCACCACCCACATACCCCTAATCTAACCCAAACCACCCTTAAATAAACCTAACACTAAGCCCCTGAAGATCTTCCTACCTTGTCTTCACCATACCAGGTTCACCGATCCGTCCTGAAGAGCTCCTCCGATGTCCTGATCCAAGCCCAAGCGGGGGCTGAAGAGGTCCATGATCCGGTCAAAGTCTTCATCCAAGCGGGGCAGAAGAGGATCTTCCATCCGATTGAAGTCATCATCCAGGTGGCATCTTCGATCTTCTTCCATCCGGAGCGAAGCGGCAGGATCCTGAAGACATCCAGCGCGGAACATCCATCCGGACCGACGACTGAGCGACGAATGACTGTTCCTTTAAGGGACGTCATCCAAGATGGCGTCCCTCGAATTCCGATTGGCTGATAGGATTCTATCAGCCAATCGGAATTAAGGTAGGAATTTTCTGATTGGCTGATGGAATCAGCCAATCAGAATCAAGTTCAATCCGATTGGCTGATCCAATCAGCCAATCAGATTGAGTTCGCATTCTATTGGCTGATCGGAACAGCCAATAGAATGCGAGCTCAATCTGATTGGCTGATTGGATCAGCCAATCGGATTGAACTTGATTCTGATTGGCTGATTCCATCAGCCAATCAGAAAATTCCTACCTTAATTCCGATTGGCTGATAGAATCCTATCAGCCAATCGGAATTCGAGGGACGCCATCTTGGATGACGTCCCTTAAAGGAACAGTCATTCGTCGTTCAGTCGTCGGTCCGGATGGATGTTCCGCGCTGGATGTCTTCAGGATCCTGCCGCTTCGCTCCGGATGGAAGAAGATCGAAGATGCCGCCTGGATGATGACTTCAATCGGATGGAAGATCCTCTTCTGCCCCGCTTGGATGAAGACTTTGACCGGATCATGGACCTCTTCAGCCCCCGCTTGGGCTTGGATCAGGACATCGGAGGAGCTCTTCAGGACGGATCGGTGAACCTGGTATGGTGAAGACAAGGTAGGAAGATCTTCAGGGGCTTAGTGTTAGGTTTATTTAAGGGGGGTTTGGGTTAGATTAGGGGTATGTGGGTGGTGGGTTGTAATGTTGGGGGGGGGGGTATTGTATTTATTCTTTTACAGGCAAAAGAGCTGAACTTCTTGGGGCATGCCCCGCAAAGGGCCCTGTTCAGGGCTGGTAAGGTAAAAGAGCTTGTAACTTTTTTAATTTAGAATAGGGTAGGGAATTTTTTATTTTGGGGGGCTTTGTTATTTTATTAGGGGGCTTAGAGTAGGTGTAATTAGTTTAAAATTGTTGTAATATTTTTATTATGTTTGTAAATATTTTTTTATTTTCTGTAACTTAGATCTTTTTTATTTTTTGTACTTTAGCTAGTTTATTTAATTGTATTTATTTGTAGGAATTGTATTTAATTAATTTATTGATAGTGTAGTGTTAGGTTAATTGTAGGTAATTGTAGGTAGTTTATTTAATTATTTTATTGATAGGGTAGTGTTAGGTTTAATTATATCTTAGGTTAGGACTTATTTTACAGGTAATTTTGTTATTATTTTAACTAGGTAACTATTAAATAGTTCTTAACTATTTAATAGCTATTGTACCTGGTTAAAATAATTACAAAGTTACCTGTAAAATAAATATTAATCCTATAATAGCTATAATATAATTATAATTTATATTGTAGCTATATTAGGATGTATTTTACAGGTAAGTATTTAGCTTTAAATAGGAATCATTTATTTAATAAGAGTTAATTTATTTCGTTAGATAAAAATTATATTTAACTTAGGGGGGTGTTAGTGTTAGGGTTAGCCTTAGCTTTAGGGGTTAATACATTTATTAGAATAGCGGTGAGGTCCGCTCGGCAGATTAGGGGTTAATAATTGAAGGTAGGTGTCGGCGATGTTAGGGAGGGCAGATTAGGGGTTAATACTATTTATGATAGGGTTAGTGAGGCGGATTAGGGGTTCATAACTTTATTATAGTAGCGCTCAGGTCCGCTCGGCAGATTAGGGGTTAATAAGTGTAGGCAGGTGTCGGCGACGTTGAGGGGGGCAGATTAGGGGTTAATAAATATAATATAGGGGTCGGCGATGTTAGGGCAGCAGATTAGGGGTACATAGGGATAACGTAGGTTGCGGCGGTTTACGGAGCGGCAGATTAGGGGTTTAAAAAAATATGCAGGGGTCAGCGATAGCGGGGGCGGCAGATTAGGGGTTAATAAGTGTAAGGTTAGGGGTGTTTAGACTCGGGGTTCACGTTAGGGTGTTAGGTGCAGACTTAGGAAGTGTTTCCCCATAGGAAACAATGGGGCTGCGTTAGGAGCTGAACGCTGCTTTTTTGCAGGTGTTAGGTTTTTTTTCAGCTCAAACAGCCCCATTGTTTCCTATGGGGGAATCGTGCACGAGCACGTTTTTGAGGCCGGCCGCGTCCGTAAGCAACTCTGGTATCGAGAGTTGCATTTGCGGTAAAAATGCTCTACGCTCCTTTTTTGGAGCCTAACGCAGCATTTGATTAAACTCTCGATACCAGAGTTAAATTTATGGTGCGGCCAGAAAAAAGCCTGCGGAGCGTTAGCAGCCCTTTTACCGCCGAACTCCAAATCTAGGCCTTAGTGTTGTTTCCTGACACAACTTTACCTTAATAAACTGATTATTCTTATCAGTGAGTTTTTGTTAATATATCTATTTAGAGAAAAGCAGCCTTTTTCCCTTTTTTGCAAGATTTCTCTTTTTCTTTGCAATTAATGGTACATATACCTGTATTTTTCTAGCCTTTCTCTTGAATTATAGGGCCAATACACTGAGACAATAGATAATTTTGCCCTATAATTTTGATTTCTAACCCACTTGCCCTCAGCCCCCCTTTTTTATCTAATGTGCACGTGAAGTTATCTGGGAGCAGGCACTGATTGGCTAAACTGCAAGTCTGTCAAAAGAACTGAAATAAAGGGGCAGTTTGCAGAGGCTTAGATACAAGATAATCACAGAGGTTAAAAGTATATTATTATAACTGTGTTGGTTATGCAAAACTGTGAAATGGGTAATAAAGGGATTATCTATCTTTTAAAACAATAAAAATTCTGGTGTAGACTGTCCCTTTAAGTAAATGTGGCATAAACACAAGATTTATATAACAAAATAAATTGTTGGTTAGATAATGCAGACATCTGTTCAAATAACAATACTTGAAAAATTAAATTTCAAAAGTTAAATATCAACAACATGCTACCATCATTTAACTGTTTTGCTGTGAATTTGGAACTAAATACTATGTGGAATAAAAGCAATTTATTAAAGTTTAAAGGGACACAAAACCCAAAATGTTTATTCCATTATTTAGATAGAGTATGCAATTTTAAGCAAGTTTCTAATTTACTTATATTATCAAAATGTTAATTCTCTCGGTATCTTTTGTTGAAAAGAAGGGATGTAAGCTCAGGCATGTGCACGTGAGTGGAGCACTAGATGGCAGCAGTTTTGCATCAATGTTATCCTTTTGTAAGAGCACAAGTTGTCAGCATTGTTTTAGTGCTTCAGACACCTACCTAGGTATCTCTCATCAAAGAATACCATAGGAACAGAGCACATTTGATCATAGAAGTGAATTGGAAATAGTCTTAAAATTGTATGCTCTGTCTGAATAACAAAATCATTTTTGGGGTTGTATGTTCCTTTAAATGGACATAAACTGTCTGTTTCATTGTTATAATAAAAAAACACTAAGGTGGGTTATACGTAACAGAAAGCATTGCATTATGTATTATTCAGCATTTGTGAAGGGTACATTACTTCCTGTCACAACCCCATAAGGGGGCTGTAGTCTCTAGAAGAAGGTAAAGGAGCAACTTTTCCTTTGAAGTTTTACAAGGCGACATCTGTACTAGCCCCAGTCAGTTTATTGCCTATGATCAGTAAAGGACTTCTGCTGCAAAATGATGTGACAGTTCAACTTAGACATGAAACCCAACATTTTTCTTTCACGATTTAGACAGAACATACCATTTTATTCCACTTTCCATATTACTTCTATTATTTAATTTGCTTCCTTTCCTTGTTAACCTTTGCTGAAATGTTTATCTAGGAAACCTCAGGAGCAGCAAAGAACCTAGGTTCTAGCTCCTGATTGGTGGCTGCATAAATACACTGATTGTCATCTCTGTTATCTAGCTACAAGCAGTGACTACACTCCCAGTAATTATTTATCAAGAAAACAAGTAAGTTGTTTGCTTTTTAAAAAACAATCTGTTGTTCTTTTTGTTTTGTTTTTTGTTTACTTTGATTTAACATATTTATTTATTTTTCACTAAAGGACTTTAACTAAAGGTTTACACTTTTTAACATTTGGTAGGTATGTTGTGTACAGTCCACAGTAAGTACTTACCAGATTTGTTCAGCTAGGTCCTAGTAATGCATTGCTTCTGTGGATCTGATCCACAAAGTTAGGATCTAGGGGTAAGATTCTTGAAGCCAGTGACTTCCTGGATCCTGGGTTTTGTTGAGCCATGTAATATATAACATAATAAGATGCTCCAGCACATTAGCATATTTTCTTTTTGCACTTTTATGGCCCTTTTAAGGGTTTATATGAGGGTTCCCAAGACAAACAGGATTACTTTAGAGACCATTCTGGAGTAATTTGAGGATCATCAAACTACTTTAGAAGTCATTGTAAAGTCATAGGCTAAGGTAAAAAATTCTGGGTGATGACTTCAGAATAATCAGCAGATTACTTTACTTATTACTTCACAAGCTTGAACAGCCAATGAAAGACTCATTTAAATATTTTGGCCTGTGGGCATACTTCAGGATGGCTTTTGATGACTAGTCTGGAGTCATTGATTTCTTCAGAATACTCCAGGAAGATCATCCTTTTTGACTAGGGTTGATACAAACATAAGAAAATAGCATTGAAATATGAGCTGGATAGTGGATATGTTGTGTTTAATGTAAATAATATAACTAAACCAAACCATGATGATACAATTAGATCATAATATGCAGACAGAATTACAAAACATGCTAGTCTGACAGGAAACTGCAATAAACTGAATATGTATATTGTTAACCAATGGATCTCAAAGCAAAAAATAATTGGAATACACTCAAGCAGAACATTTCTATTTGGTTAGTTATGTGCTAATAGTCATATAACTATAAAAATAACCATTATAAAAAGGAAAAGGCCTGTAATTGTAGCCTAAACATACCAAAGTATGATACTGGCTGAACTATGATAATTAAGGACCAGATTAGTGGAGTGCTAGCTAGACATGTGCAATTCGTTTTGGCCGAATTTCGTATTCTGAAAATGAATAAACCACAGTTCCCCGACATCGCCGACACTAACTAAATCACTAAAAGCTATTAACCCCTAAACCGCTGTTCCCCGACATTAACTAAATCACTAAATAAGGCTATTAACCCACTAAACTGCTATTCCCCGACATCGCCGACACTAAAAAAAACCTATTAACCCCTAAACCGCAGTGGCTGGTGGCAGTTTTATTTCAGCAATCGCCGGCATATTAGTTATGTTACGTTAAATCGTTTTTTCTGATACTTTCAGTTTTTCGGATTCCATTATTTATTTATATGCATTATTCTATTCTAAAATTCAGAAAAAAACTATTTAACTTAACATAACTAATTTGCCGAAATGAATTTTTTTTAAACTTAAAGTGCAAATAAACCTAGAAAATAATGTTATATAATTCTGCACATAGTGAAGAATTATATAACATTATTTTAGTGCTAGCTTTATGTAACCTAATATTGCTGGGCATTTTTTATTAAAAAAAGAGGGGTTTTCAGACCCGCCCTCTGTGCTCTACTGATTTTCCCTCAGAGCGCATCTGGCCAGCTGTCTAGTCACAGCCCGGACCGCACCATTACACTCAATGTAGCTCGCTCCCGCTGTCAGACAGAGTGCAAGCGGGAGCGTTAAACAACGCTCCACTTGTAATCCTAAATTATTTATTGTAACCTAATCCAATTATTATGCCAATAATCAATTATTGGCATAGGTAGCAAACAGTTGGCTTTAGAATAGGACTTGTCAGTAAATGTATACAGGGGTTACTCTCGGTTATGATAGATATGTGTCATGTTTATAGAGTGTGTATTCCAGATATTTGAGTTTTGGATTAACTGACTATGTGATAACCATGTAAGACAATTTATTAAAATATATCATTATATGCCCTATTCAAAGCTTTTTAGTTTGTATCAACTATGATAGTAGTATAATTAGTTAAGCTTTCCTCAGGTATTAGGTTTATTGTAGGACATATGTGGATATGAGTCCCCTACATTTACTGTTATATAAAACTTTTTGCTTATTTTGAATGTGAATGATGTACCACAATATTTGAATATTCTGCAAAGAGCATTTTTTGATATATAATTTTACTTATGTATATATGATATTTATTATTGAGGCTTGAACTGGACTTTTTAAAAAAAATTCCAATACTATTTTTGTGGATTACAGGGATTCGCTGCCTAAATGTCCTGTTTAATATCTCTTTTTTATTGCTGTGCAAGCTCATTACACTTCCACCCCATGTAATAGCCTTGGAGCCTATTTGGCAGTGAACACTTGCTTGGATTCATAGTTTTGGAACCCCTCCTCCGGTCACATGACTGTTCATCGATCACAGGAACACAGCGTTCACTAAGGGATTACAACTGAGCACTGCAACGGAAAGCTTTGTGTACCGGCACTGGACACAGACGGCAGTTACTTCCAGACATGGACTTTGACGGTTCCCAGTGAGGGTGAGTGATGTTACTCCGGTTGGTCGTATTAGACTAATAGAAGGTTGGCTCTTAAAATCACTACCACAGCCTGTCTGTAGCTGATAACTGTCCGTTGTACGGAGCTGCAGGCCGCTCAAACAGCTGTATTCCTAAACCTCGTATTGAGGCCTGTGCACAGCACGGGTCTTTGGGGGAAGACTGTAGCAGTGTGTGGATAAGCGCTATTGTAAGAGTTACCTGGAGTTATTCTAATCTCACCCTCATTGAATATGAGACATTAACGGGAGGAAGGGTTTCTTATACCGAACTTTTGTGTACAAGTATTAGTTATTATATCTGCCACAGCTTCAACTATGTCTTGCTAATACATTTAACCTGTTCATCTTCTTTTTTGCATACAAATCAAAGCTTAAAGGAACAGTCAACACAAACATTGTTATTGTTTAAAAAGATAGATAACACCATTACTACCCATTCCCCAGCTTTGCACAACCAACATGGTTATATTAATATACTTTACAACCTTTAAACCTCTAATTTTCTGTATGTTTCTAAGTCACTAAAGACCGCCCATGATCACATGCATTTTTATTAGCTTTTCACAGAAGGGGAGTGCTAGTTCGTGTTATCCATATAGGTAACATTGTGGCAGACACTGCACTAATTGGCTTAAATGCAAGTCAAAAGATAATAATTAAAAAGTCATGTGATCAGGGGGCTGTCAGAGATGCTTGGATACAAGATTATCACAGATTTAAAAAGTGTATTAATATAACTATGTTTTCGGTGCAAAACTGGGGAATGGGTAATGAAGGGATTATCTATCTTTTAAACAATAAAACATTTTAAGTTGACTGTCCCTTTAAACATCACATACAGGTAACACAACACTAAAAAGCAGATGCATCTGGTAAGTGAAACTTATTATTTCCTTACTATGATTGTAGTACAATTATATTAGCAGGAAAACTGCATACTTTTCTTTGCCATACATTTAGTCCCTTAGTGTACAAAGACAATCTCCAGGAATTCTTCAAACAATGAAAGCTTCTATTTATAATAGCCAACAGGAATCAATCACTGCAGGGCTTTCAGCACTTAAAAACTGCTGTGGTATAGTTACAGCATTGTAGTTCATAAGATACCATGCAGCTCAATGCGTGCGAAAATGTTTAAAGAATTACGCTGGGATTTGAGAGAAAATTTCATACACGCCCATGGAATGTCCATGTTCAGCCCATTTTACAAAAAAAACAATTAAGCTTTGTGTTTTGTACTTATAACTACACTTTTTTGTACTACTTAAATTTGCGATTTACGCTGTAGATATTTAATACAATTTATCCCTGTGTAATTTATATAAATACTAGTCCTAAAGTCCTAATACATGGGCCATTTTTTGCAGTACAGCGGTCTCACCCCTTGCTCTCTCTATATCCCCCCTCTCTTTTGCTCTCTCTTTCTCCCCTCTCTTTTGCTCTCTCTTTCTCCCCTCTCTTTTGCTCTCTCTCTCCCCTCTCTTTTACTCTCTCTCCCCCTCTCTTTTGCTCTCTCTCTCCCCCCTCTCTTTTGCTCTGTCTCTCCCCCCTCTCTTTTGCTCTCTCTCCCCCCTCTCTTTTGCTCTCTCTCTCCCCCTCTCTTTTGCTCTCTATCTCCCTCTCTCTTTTGCTCTCTCTCTTCCCTCTCTCTTTTGCTCTCTCTCTCCCCCTCTCTTTTGCTGTCTCTCCCCCCCCTCTCTTTCTACCCCCTCTATTTTGCTCTCTCTCTCCCCGCTCTCTTTTGATCTCTCTCCCCCTCTTTTACTGTCTCTCTCCCTCTCTTTTGCTCTCTATCTCTCCCCTCTTTTGCTGTCTCTCTCCCCCTCTTTTGCTGTCTCTCTCCCTCTCTTTTGTTCTCTCTCTTCCCCCCTCTCATTTGCTCTCTCTCTCCTCTTGTTTGCTCTCTCTCCTCTTATTTGCTCTCTCTCCTCTCTTTTGCTCTCTCTCCCCCTCTCTTTTGCGCTCTCTCTGCCTCTCTTTTGCGCTCTCTCCCCCTCTCTTATGCGCTCTCTCCCCCTCTCTTTTGCATTCTATCCCCCCTCTCCTTTGTGCTCTCTCCCCCTCTCTTTTGTGCTCTCTCCCCTTCTCCTTTGTGCTCTCTCCCCCCTCTCCTTTGTGCTCTCTCCCCCCTCTCTTTTGTGCTATCTCCCTTTCTCTTTGGTGCTCTCTCCCCCTTTCTTTTGTGCTCTCTCCCCCTCTCTTTTGTGCTCTCTCCCCCTCTCTTTTGTGCCCTCTCCCCTCTCTTTTGTGCTTTCTCCCCCTCTCTTTTGTGCTCTCTCCCCCCTCTCTTTTGTGCTCTCTCCCCCCTCTCTTTTGTGCTTTCTCCCCCCCTCTTTTGTGATCTCTCCCCCTCTCTTTTGTGCTCTCTCCCCCTCTCTTTCGTGCTCTCTCCCCCTCTCTTTTGCGCTCTCTCCCCCGCTCTTTTGCGATCTCTCCCTGTTCTCTCCCCCCTCTATTTTGTGCTCTCTCCCCCCTCTCTTTTGCACTCTCTCCCCCCTCTCTTTTGCACTCTCTCCCCCCTCTCTTTTAAGCTCTCTCCCCCCTCTCTTTTATGCTCTCTCCCCCTTCTCTTTTGTGCTTTCTCCCCCCTCTCTTTTGTGCTCTCTCCCCCTCTCTTTTGTGCTCTCTCCCCCCTCTCTTTTGCGCTCTCTCCCCCCTCTCATTTGTGCTCTCTCCCCCTCTCTTTTGCGCTCTCTCCCCCTCTCTTTTGTGCTCTCTCCCCCTCTCTTTTGTGCCCTCTCCCCCTCTCTTTTGTGCTTTCTCCCCCTCTCTTTTGTGCTCTCTCCCCCCTCTCTTTTCTTTTGTGCTCTCCCCCTCTCTCTTTTGTGCTCTCTCCCCCTCTCTTTTGTGCTCTCTCTCCCTCTCTTTTGCGCTCTCTCTCCCTCTCTTTTGCGCTCTCTCCCCCTCTCTTTTGCGCTCTCTCCCTGTTCTCTCCCCCTCTCTTTTGTGCTCTCTCTCCCTCTCTTTTGCGCTATCTCTCCCTCTCTTTTGCGCTCTCTCCCCCTCTCTTTTGCCCTCTCTCCCTGTTCTCTCCCCCCTCTCTTTTGTGCTCTCTCCCCCCTCTCTTTTGCACTCTCTCCCCCCTCTCTTTTGAGCTCTCTCCCCCCTCTCTTTTATGTTATCTCCCCCTCTCTTTTGCACTCTCTCCCCCCTCTCTTTTGAGCTCTATCCCCCCTCTCTTTTGTGCTCTCTCCCCCTCTCTTTTGCACTCTCTCCCCCCTCTCTTTTGAGCTCTCTCCCCCTCTCTTTTATGCTCTCTCCCCCTCTCTTTTGTGCTCTCTCCCCCTCTCTTTTGTGCTCTCTCCCCCCTCTCTTTTGTGCTCTCTCCCCCCTCTATTTTGTGCTCTCTCCCCCCTCCCTTTTGTGCTCTCTCCCCCCTCTCTTTTGCGCTCTCTCCCCCCTCTCTTTTGTGCTCTCTCCCCCTCTCTTTTGCACTCTCTCCCCCCTCTCTTTTGAGCTCTCTCCCCCTCTCTTTTATGCTCTCTCCCCCTCTCTTTTGTGCTCTCTCCCCCTCTCTTTTGTGCTCTCTCCCCCCTCTCTTTTGTGCTCTCTCCCCCCTCTATTTTGTGCTCTCTCCCCCCTCCCTTTTGTGCTCTCTCCCCCCTCTCTTTTGCGCTCTCTCCCCCTCTCTTTTGTGCTCTCTCCCCCTCTCTTTTGTGCTCTCTCCCCCTCTCTTTTGTGCTCTCTCCCCCCTCTCTTTTGTGCACTCCCCCCCTCTCTTTTGCTGTCTCTCTCCCTCTCTTTATCCCCCCTCTTCTGCTCTCTCTATCCCCCCTTAGAGCTCTCTGTCTCAGGAGTCGGCCCGGCATCTGGCCCAGCTCACATCGCGCTCGGTC
Source organism: Bombina bombina (assembly GCF_027579735.1). Taxonomy (NCBI): domain Eukaryota; kingdom Metazoa; phylum Chordata; class Amphibia; order Anura; family Bombinatoridae; genus Bombina; species Bombina bombina. The sequence goes on from NC_069502.1 coordinate 182,897,148, forward strand.
CCGCCCATGTCATGCACGGTCATGCCCATGTCACACCCGGGCCCCGCCCATGCCACACCCGCCGGCTACATTCACGTCGCACCCGTCCGGCCACGCCAGATGCCAGGTCAGTTAGAAGGCCAGGTGTGTTTGTCCTCGCTCGCAGTCTCTACTGCACATGACAGCTTTTGGACAAACACACTTGGCCTTTTATTATATAGGATTTTACATATTTGATAAAATACAATTCTGGTAAACAATTTTGTTATGATTTTAGTGGCAGCTTAACAATACAATTTCTTTCCTGCGTATTTTTGTGGGAATGGTTAAATTATTCATGTTTTATGATTTTTAAATTACAAATTTAATTGTGCAGTTTTGTAATGTATGCATCTCCTCCCTATACGAAAATGTAGTATATGCCTCTTATGGATAAAAAGTGGCTTCACATAATTCCACCAGCGAAATAGAAGAGCTTGGGAGCATTCTTATAGAATCTCACCAGCCTGGAGAGCTTTTTCGAATCAGGCTCTAAGTGCTCAGTAATATAATTGCAGAATAAGTGTTTCTGTTATCATGGTGGCATCACGACCTTCCTAGTATTATTATTATCAGGTATTTGTAGAGCGCCAACAGGTTCCACAGCGCTATGAACATGGGTGGTATATAAAAATGATTACAGGGATCAAATGGGTGAAGGGTCCTGCCGAGAGTTGCACTGTTGTAGTCGGCTCTTATGAAAGTGAACTACAAACAGCTGGGCTCATAGGCTTACATGCTATGGGGTTTTAAGGGATAGCAGTGGAGAAAAATATGGAACGCTTCACGAATTTGCGTAGGAAAATAAAATAATTTACTTACCAGATACATCTGCTTTTTAATGTTGTGGTAATTGTATGTGATGTTTACACTTTGATTTCTAGGTTACAATAACTAGTTTATTTAGCTATATTGCAGTCAGTGTCATTCGTTGGCATATTTTGGCTATAATTGTTATTGATCTAAAAAATTACCAATAGTATATAGGGTTTTTTAAAAAAAAAAAAAAAGTAGTCCAAGGAATATAATATAATTCTTATAATGAAACATCCAGTCTTCTATATAATTTGAATACCCTTCAAAGATAGTCAATAGAAAAGCTCGATACAATTCAGATTATTTTAACTGTAAACTTGTCACCATGCATTGACTAGAAAATATATTCTCATTTTTATAAGTAGCATAAGGATGCTGATACAACAGTTACTACTGGAGATATATATTTCATTCTTGCTTTTTTAATTGCCACAGCATGGGTGTTTGTAAAGAGGCCATGCAGTACGTTGTTAAGATAAATAACTGGTCCCTAAGTAATATAGTAATATATGGCAGCCACACAAGGCCCAATCAAATAGAGTTAGAAGCAAAAATAACACAATTATTGGTCCAGAAGATGTATACCAATGATTATGTATTCGCTGTTGAAAGATAGATAAAAAAAAACACGTTTCAAGAACATTGTATACAGTTATTTGAATATAACTCAGTAGATCAGCTTGTATAGTCATATACATTGACCCATATGTCACACTAAAGTGCCGTTATATCTAAGAAATTAGGTTATAATAAAATGATTATATATCAGGGCTTTTAAAGATTTATAGAATAAAGCAAAATTAGTAAGGTGCTAATAATATCATAGAGTGTAAAGTTTAATACAGGAATTGTGATGCAAAAAAAAGTGAAATATTAACAAGGTAAATATTTAATCCCATTGATATAGATTGCCTAGAGATGGTGCTTCTATTCTTATAAATAGTATAAAGAGATCAAGCTGATGCTCCATATAAGCCACAATATATATATATATATACTGTATATAATGTCCAGACCAAAGAGCACTCACCAGGTATTTAACCTGGTGAGTGCTCTTTACTCTGGACATTGTATTTATATAAGATGCACCCCAGGCTGTTGCTGGACGAATAAGTGAGTGCAGAGTTCTTAAGGAACTTTTATTTTTATATATATATATATATATATATATATATATATATATATATATATATATATATATATATATATATATATATATAAAAAAGAAAGGTGTGCGTCTGGCGCAACAAAAGAGACCTAAGCTTAGAGATATATGAGATATCAATAGTATATGAAAAGTAATGATTATTAATTATTAAATGCTGCCCCAATCTATCTACCCAGGAGAGAGAGTCCCTAAACCCTCCAACCAAGGTAAGCTAGAAAATTGGAAAAGAGAGACTGATAGAAAAGTTAGGGCGCAAATAAAATTAAAATTAATGGTATATGAAGAAAATAATTATAGATAAAGTTTATCATATATATATAAAATATCTAAATAGATATGGATTAAAATTGGCTAGAAAAAATGTGGATACATTGGATATAGTAGAACCACTTGCTGGAATAATGCAATTGTCTGTTATATCCCTATAGCATATACAGCAATATATAGTCACTAGACTCAGATAAAAAATATGTATATATATATATATGTATATATAGATAAAAACACTTGCTAAACTAAGTGTTCATAAACACAAGTAAATAAATTCTAGAACATATAATACAGTGAAAACAATTCATACATAACACAGCACAATAAAAAGCAATACATATAAAAGTTAATGTAATATAAAGTAAAAAATCATCATAATAAAAACATATCAGAGACTGCCTTCGTCTAAAATGCAGGTCTCTTAGGGGGTGTCTACTTACACTCCTTTACCTCAATCAGTATGAGGTAAGTGCCGCGCAGTATCAGTAGAAAACTCCCTTGGATCACCAGCTGTTCAGAGAATAGGATTGCAACTTGCAGGACTTGGGTCACAGTGCTTGTCTTTGTAGGAGTAATGTTACCCCCTTCACCAGATGGCCATAAGCATGTAAAACAAATGAAAACAGTAATAGTGCAACCCTGTATGTTAATTGTGACAATTACTTTATTCCATACAGTGCACTCACATTTAAAACCCTCAAATGTGTATGAGGTATTATTCAGGCAATAAGCAATCAAAGACCGGTATTTCCAGCCAGCAGTGTTTAGCGGATACAGTTCACAAGTAGCTTAAGCACAGCTATTGTGTTTTTAAAAGAGTCCAAGGCAAATATATGACAGTCCTAGTTGTCCTATTCACATTTAGTCCTTAAGCGTTTCAAAGGCATTAATACTTCACAGCCTTCTTCGTCAGAGGATTTAATACAGGAATTGTGATGCAAAATAAAGTGAAATATTAACAAGGAAAATATTTAATCCCATTGCTATAGATTGCCTCTATGCTTCTATTCTTATAAATAGTATAAAGAGATCAAGCTGATGCTCCATATAAGCCACAATATATATATATATATATATATATATATATATATATATATATATATATATATATATATATATATATATACTGTATATAATGTCCAGAGTAAAGAGCACTCACCAGGTCTTTAACCTGGTGAGTGCTCTTTACTCTGGACATTGTATTTATATAAGATGCACCCCAGGCTGTTGCTGGACGAATAAGTGAGTGCAGAGTTCTTAAGGAACTTTTATATATATATATATATATATATATATATATATATATATATATATATATATATATATATATACACGGTATATATATATATATACAGTATATTTCATACAGGTGGCAAGAGTCCACTATCTATTACTCCTAGAAATAACTCTTCCTTACTACTGGTGGAAACAAAGATTCCAAACTCCAAGAGCTCTATAAAACCCCTCCCACCTCACATGTACCTCAGTCTTTACTTTGCCTCAGCTAGAGGTGGTCGAAGAATGAAACTGTGCATTTATTTCTTCAGTGAGAGAAGTTCTCAGTCTAAATAGAGGCCTGGTTTCCCCTCAGAGTACAGTGTTTCTCAGAGGGACGTATATGGGGTATGGTTTGTGGCTCCTTTTCCACCTCATGGGAAATCTGTCACAGACACTCCATAATTGGTCACAGGGACTTGTCTTTTACCTTCTTCTATTGCTCAACAATATACTCCTATTCCATAACCTATGCTGATATGTTTCCGTACTGGTTTGGCTGTCTACTGGTTAGACACTCTATAGCTTTATTATGGAGATTATTTAATTCTTGTTTGGACTGTGCACATCTATTTAGTCCTGTTATTCTTTTTTTGGTCCAAGCCAGGTAATTGTTTTAATCCTTCTGCAAAAGTTATATCCTTTAATGCTGCTAATGTTAAAATGTGGGAAACTGTTCCTAAAGTTGATTGGGCTATTTCCACTGTGGCTAAGCGTACTACTATCTCTTTGGAAATCAGTACTTCTTTTAAAGAAAATTAGAGTCTTTTCATAGAAGGGCCTTTTTACAAGCATAGTGTTTGCCTAGACTGGTTATTTCTATTGCTCATCTGGCCGCGTTTTATATTATGAAGATTAGTGTCAAAAGCATGTCTTTGACAGTCCTTACTTGGAGAGACTTTTAACTTAAATCCTGGTAAGCAGCCATGTTGTCAAAATCCAGACTATTGTTCCTTTCATTTCAGGGAAAGAAAATGTTTGGTTGTTATATAGATTCTATAGTATCTACTGTTACTGGATGCTAAGGTACTTTTCTTCCTCAAGACAAGAAGTCTAAGGGGAAATATAATGCTTCCAATAGTTTTTGTTCTTTTTGTCAGAATAAGAAACAAAAGGTTGTATACTCTGCTCAGAAGCAAGGCACCTCTAGCCCAGTCTGGAGGCATATTGCTAACCAGAACAAGTAAAAGCAGGCTAATAAATCTATCCCTAATACCAAATCTGCATGAAGGTGTGGCCCCTGATCCAGATGTTCTGGTAGGGGACAGGTTTTGCCTTTCTCAGGAGGCTTGGTTTCAGTCTGTTCTAGATCACTGGGTTCTGAATATAGTTTCCCGAAGTAGATGCTTCAGATTATGCGATATGAGCAATACTCTCCCAAAGGAGTGGTTTTGCGAGCCATTTTGATTGCGCAGATATTGGACATTAACACCCATAATAACACTGTCTGAAATGTAAATGTAGCCACCAATTAGCAAGCACTACCCAGGGTCCTGAACCAAAAATGGGCTGGCAACTTAACTTATATTCCTGCTTGCACAATTTTAATACATACAGAAAGAGAAACGCTCTCTCAGGAATAAACAACAACTCTATGATGATTTACCACCTGGGAGCAGCCTCTTTTAGGCCAATTGTACTTTTCACAGAGAATTTTCCTGAAGTATATCAGTCTGATCCTGCCTAACAAGGTCATTCCAGTCACAATATACTTTGCAATCCTTCTCTGAATATGGAACTGGGTAACCCCCAGATGATCATTGTTAAAGCAAAACATCTGGCACATCTATTAGTCAGCTGTTTCAATTCTAACATAAAATGCATTATAATATGTAATTAAAACCTATAATGCAAAATATTATTCCTTTGCTAAATTTGTATATTATACCAATGGAACCTTTGCACTTGGTTACAATGGGGTGCATACAGAGCAAATGACCAAGCTTATAGGCCCATCTGTCCTGTAGATCACATACATTTAAGGTGAACTATAACAGGTTGACAAATCTAGGCAGGACATTCTACCTATTTGCTTCTTATAAATGTTACCTTTGCCTATTATACAAATATAATTTGTTGGTGCTCTACAAATAATTATTGTTATTATGATTAATAATAATAATTAAGAAGCCATATTGACATAGCAAGTATGCTTCACGTATATAGTATCCCAACTAGGCCACATGTCTGAGGGGGATAGAGGTATTCCAAAAGGTCAAGGGGCAATATCCCTAATTGACTAATATTTTCAGGAGAACAGTATTTACTATTCTGATTCAATTAGGGATACAGTGTAAATAGAAAATCTGTCATTGAATATATTTACTTTAATTCACTGTTACTTTTTTATGTGCTACATAAATGAATTATCAGTTTGAACATTCACTTTTTAGTATGTTTACAATATTATAGTACCAGCCATAACTCTTTAAACCTGTCTCCAAAAGCATAGAGCTCATTTTCAAGGCATTCTTGTCATACTTTAACTTCTTGAGTTTAACCTCTCAATGATTCACCTGAGGATGTGGAAAATTGTTAAATTTGTTAATCCAGGTTCATTAAGCCTTAAAAATTCCTGTCCAGTCACTATGTTTCTTTTGAGCCGATTCACTAAGAAGAGAGCAAGTTTCATTAAAAAGGCCTCATAGGTTTAGAGGTAATGGTAAAGAACTCATAATTAGTCTAGGAAGTACTTGTAATTTATATTTGTACAATAATTGAAATTCATAAAGTTTCCATGAAAATATAATTTTTAATGAGTTCTACTAATATTTTAGCAAAATTCATACCATAATATAATGTAAGATTAATAGGTTTTAAGGATGCAACTTTTTGGGAGATGCTGGGGAGTATAAGAAGTTTTCATTCCTTTTATTCTCAATATTATCATGAGAGAGCTTAGTGTGTACATTTTTTAAATAGACCTTCATGAATACTGTCTTAAAGTAACAACTAAGGGGCGTATATTCATCAATGTGCGAGCGGACATGATACGAAGTAGCGTATAATGTCCACCGCACATCAATAAACATTGATAAATGCCAACAGAATACACTGTCTGCATTTATCATTGCACCAGCAGTTTTGGTGAACTGCTGGTGCAATGCCGCCCCCTGCAGATTTGCAGCCAATCGGCTGCTAGCAGGGGATGTCAATAAACCCCATTGTATTCGATCGGGTTGATTTCTGTCCGCTGCCTCAGAGCAGACGGACAAGTTATGGAGCAGCGGTCTTTAGACTCGCGGGAAACAAGGGGCATCAAGCTCCATACGGAGCTTGATAAATATGCCCCTTAGTCATGTTTTTACGTATAAATAGTACTTATCAACAACTAAATTGTAAAAGATTAAGGGCTAGATTACAAGAAACAACTTAGGGTTAAATGTTCTGTCTAACATAGGTGATGAAGGTTAAGTAGCGCTGCTCAATCAAAGGGTTTTTAATGGTTTTTAAAGAGTCTAGAGCAGAGCTTTCCAAACTTTTCATGTTGGTGACGCACTTTTTAGAGTTACATCATTTTGCAACACAGCAATTCAGTTGTACTAGCAAACAAGAGGTTAAACTAACTTGTTTTAATAGATACGGACACATACATAAATTGTATAATAACAAAATGTATTTACAAGTAACAGTATGTAAGTGCAAGAATTAAAAAAAGGTTTAATAACACCAATAGCTACTTACTATTTTAATGGGATGTATGAGGTTGATGGGATGAACACAGTTTCTGAATATTTGGTGGAATATTAGATAAAGACACTCACATTTCATGATCAAGCATTTTTAAGCTTCCACTTCCTATCCATATATCAAGAGCAGGAGCAGCAATGCACTACTGGGAGCTAGATGCAAAAAAAAAACACTTTGACTTCTGACTTCAGTTCAGCATTTAAGGTGCCGCCCCAGTCCGACTGAATACTGCCCGTGCTGCAAACACACTGCTGTCCCACTCACTAACTACACATGCAGTCACGAGCCGATTGAGGAGACTATACGTGCAATCAGGAACTAATGTGCCGCCAAAGCCACCAATGAGAATAGTTTCAGTTCCCGGTGAACTGCGTCAATAGGTTAAGATGATCTATGACCCACTAGGTATCAATCACGTGTCAACCACATGATATGCGTAGCAGGCAGGTGAAAAGTCGGAAACCAAAAGAAAATGTTAAAAAAAAATTAAATTCAAACAAATTTGTGCTGAAGCAGGGACACCCCTACACACTGCCAGCAACACACTAATGTGTCACGACACACAGTTTGGAAAGCAATGATCTAGAGCATGAATGTAATAGGCTATGAGTACGGGAATTTCCTGAAACGCGTAAGCTATATATGCTGCGCTACTTTTTCACCTTCCTTTTTATTGGCGGCTATGTCAAGTTTTTAAAAATTGACCAATAAAGATACAGATTTTTTATTCAACATACCCAAGCGTGGATTTTCTCCTTTCCAGCTCTAGATTACAAGTTAACTGCTAATTTATCCGGCACCCGCAAACAGGCAAATTTGACTGTTTGCAGGCGCACAATAAATAACTAGCCATTACAAGCGGCTAGTTATTGCTGCCGTGAGCTTGCGGTAGCAATTAGTGCTCTCAAAATTAATGAGAGGTCAGATGTCTGGTAAATATTCTAAATGTCCCCTAATTGCTCCCAAAATTTAGTGTTAGTTTCCTATAAAAAATATGGGGCTTTAGAAAAAAAGTGGCACTGAAACTGCCTTTACATTGCTGTATATGGGAACTGTGTGTTCCCTGTAAATATATATGTATTTGCCCATATACATATATATTTATGTGTTAATATGTGTATATACACATATTAACACATAAATATATCTGTACATATATTTATATTTGCTGCCCATCGCTGAACAACTTACCCCCTCTGCTGCACTAGTTGTCATGCCATGTCTCACGGCATGAGAATGAGGCTCCCATTGGAGCATATGGAAACGCACTCTAAGCACAATGCTTTCATGCAATGTGAACGCAAGGTCGCATTTGCATTGCACCTAACTCGTAATACCAGTGCACATTTGTGAAAAGCAATATTTTGCACTTCATTTATAATCTGGCACTAAATTATGTAAAATTGTGTATATTGTGCTAAGTAGGTTTTTAATGCCTCTGAATGCAGAAGAAGATGGCTGCTCGAGGCGTTCAATTCCAGGTATTAGTGTGTTGCACTTTCACAAGAAGAAATACGGCTCCCAAAAGAGCCAAACGCTGCAAGCAGGCATCTTCGTCTGCATTCTAAATCATCCAAAATCTCTGAATTTATATGCCCAGTGCTAACAAACTTTCAATTGGTAACAAACCATTTGGAAGCCATGGAGAGTATGTTTATCCCATCTCCCTTATGAAGAGGTAAATGATTCAGATAGAGCATGCAATTTTAAAGAACTGTCCAATCTACTTCTATTAACAAATGTGCTTAATTATTTTGGTATCCTTTGTTTAAGAAACAGCAATGCACTACTGGGGGTAAGATGTACATATTGGCTGAGCCAATGACAAGAGGCATACTGTATATACACAGCCACCAATCAGCAGCTAGCTCTCAGTAGTGTATTGCTGCTCCTCGGCCTACCTATGTATGCTTTCCAACAAAGGGTGCCAAAATAATGAAGCAAATTAGATAATATAAGTATATTGGAAATTGCAAGCTTTTTTCTGTATCACAAAAGTTTAATTTTTACTTTACTGTCCTGTAACTCTCTAGCTGTAAATGAGTTTATCCACTGCTCTAAGCAATCACTGGTTCAGGCTTTTTCTTGCATTTTGCAGCATACTTTGACTTCCAACTTCTATGGAACTAATATGGAACAAGCACAATTTTCTGACATATTTTACAACAAAAGCAAACAAAATAATAAAAAAGAGTAATGCTGATTTATGTTCATTAATCAAATTAATTAATTCATAGTGGATTATATTTTGAGTTTAATTCCCCTTTAATTAGCTAAAACGATATTCACTTCTGTGATGTAATTTGTAAAAAAAACTCCCAAATTGTCACTTGAATTGTAATGTGTTTAGCCATGCATATCTATTTGAAAGCAAATCTAACCTATTGTAACGCCCCTCCTCTTTTTACAATCAGTATTTACACATGAAAGGGTAAGCCTATAACCTTTGTTGCTCTCTATGGACGCTGCTTTACATTTCAAAATGAAGTTGCCAAACTATGTTTATATATATATATAGATAACTACCATCTTAAAATGAACTAATACCCTTCAGGATGTTACCTTTTAAAAATGTGATTGCTTGTATGCTTATATCTACTGACTAGAACAATGTCTTTTTGAGCATTTACATATGAGAAATAGAAAAATAGGAAAACTCACTTCATATATAAAAATTGTACAAAGTATCAAATACTTAAAAAAACACATCTACACTATGGTTAGTACTATTATTTGAAGCTGATAATTGCCCAAAAGGGTAAATATTGCAGGAAGGTATGTGACAATATATGTAGGATTACACTATGTCAGGAACAATATTCAACAGATATTAAATCCAGCAGATGTGTAATCGGTGAATGGGGTGCAATTATGTTTGGGGTGCGGTACAATAGCTCTACATGCATCCAAAGAATTCTAGTAGAAGCAGCAGTATTGCCTTAAAGGGATATGAAACCCCCCAAAAATATATTTTGACAGTGCATACCATTTTTAAAAAGTTTCCAATTACATTAATTATCAAATTTGCCTAGGTAGGCGACTGGAGAACTGCTCTTGCAAATGGATAATTTTCTTGCAAAACTGCTGTCATATAGGGCTTCAGAATAGCTCCTAAGCATATGTTCCTGCTTTTTAACAAAAGATACCAAGACAAGAAAGAAAAATTGATAATAGAAGTAAATTAGAAAGTTGTTTAAAATCACATGCTATAACTGAATCATGAAAGAAAAATGTTGGGTTTTACGTCCTTTTAAAAATAAAAAGCGTTATTACACCTCAAAAATGTATATTACATCTGTCACATGAGGCCTGAATAAGATCTGTTAAAGGAACCATTTTCAAGTAGATGGAAGTGATGTTTGAGATGAGATATATATAAAATTAGGTAAAAATGCCCCAGTGAAGGGATGAAGTACAACTTCAATCAGTAATTAAAGGGACATTAAACTCACATTTTTTTCTTTCATGATTTAGATAGAGCATGCAATTTTAAACAACTTTCTAATTTACTTATATTATCTAATTTGCTTCATTCTCTTGATATTCTTTGCTGAATAGCATATCTAGATAGGCTCAGTAGCTGCTGATTGGTGCCTGCACATAGATACCTTGTGTGATTGGCTCACCCATGTGCATTGCTATTTCTTTAACAAAGGATATCTAAAAAATAAAGTATATTAGATAATAGAGGTAAATTGGAAAGTTGTTAAAAATTGAATTCTCTATCTGAATCCCGAAAGAAAATTTTTGGGTTTAGTGTCCCTTTAATGATACTCTACACTGTGAAGCTCACCAACATAACAATCTCCAGTTACACTTGTATCTGTCTAGTCAAAGTATTAGGATCCATTGCCATGACATCTTACATATATAGAATAAAAGCCACACATTTAAGTGCAGCCTTTTGAATACGTTGTTTGTGTAAAAATAAATAAATAAAAAGAATAAAAAGTCTTGGGGGTCAATTTATTATAGTGCGAGCGGACATGATAGGATGTAGCGGATCATGTCTGCTGCACATCGATAAATGCCGACAGCATACACTCTCAGCATTTATCATTGCACCATCAGTTCTTGTGAACTGCTGGTGCAATACTGCCCCCTGCAGATTTGCGGCCAATCAGCTGCTAGCAGGGGGTGTCAATCAACCCTGTCTTATTCAATCGGGTTGATTTTTGAGTTCTTCATGCAGCTCTGTGCTATACTATTTTAATGGAAGTTAAAAAGGAATAGTGCACCCTAAATTAAATTGTTTACAAATAGATTATTTACATTTATTTCAGCATTTGAAATAGCTGTTTTTGTCAGTGGTATCCCTACCTATACTGAAAGTTTCTATACTTAAAGGGACATAAAATCAGGTTGAGATTTGTGCATATACTAAAAGGGTTAATTAATAAAAAATAGTTTGCATAAAAGAATGGTTTAAAAATTTATATATTTAAAATAATTTTGAAAAATAAGCAAAATGAGTTACATAGCTAAGCTGCCTGGAAAAGTCAACTTCACCCCCCCCTTATCAGTGTTTAGACACAGGCATTGTATTTCAACTGAGTTCACAGCTTCTAGGCATGCTCCAGCAGCTAATCCCTTTGCATTTTTGCATTCTACCAAAACAACAATAGATATAGGCTATAGAAAAGCTTTTTAAACATAGCCAGCATAAGAAATTACACTCCCAGTGGGGGTTAGGACAGATTAGTAATAAAATGTTAAGTTTCAATTGTTCTCTTCATCAGGCTAGATGCGGTTTTCCACACTGACACCCACAGGGACAACATTCATGGAACTGTATAAAAAAGGGGCTGTCCCTGCAAGTGGCGAGATGTCTCCCTAGAAATAATGAGAACGTTCTGATATGTAAAAGATTGCAATGGAGGACAAACCCGGCATTGGTTTAAACTTTAATATTATGCCTGATAAAAATCAAATTACGCTGTTTTAAGTGAACTGTACCTTAAAATTGCTGTTACTTTCGTATGCTTAAAGGGACAGTATACTGTAAAATAGTTTTTCCCTTAATGTGTTTACAATTGCTTTTTTTACCAACTGCAGAGTAAAAAATGTATGAAAATTAGCTTTTTAAGGTTTATTTCTGTATATTAAAGCTCTGATTTTGTGTTTTGAAGCCACAGCCTAATAAAATAGGTTGAGCTTGTAGATCTAATCAGATCTCATTACTGTATCACATTGTGCACATATACCTGCTTCCTTATCTTATATCTGTCCTTAAAACAATCACCAATACTTTGAGAGAACAATGGAAAATCAACATTTTATTACCTTATCTCTGCTTTATCACACTGGGAGTGTAATTTCTTCTGCTGGCTGTGTTTACAAAGCTTATCTATAGCTGGTACGCACGGCCACAAACTTTCAGAATAGGTGGGGATACCACATGCTAAATTAACAATTTCAAATGCCAATATAAGGGTAAAGGAGCTATTTGTAAACAATTTAATACACTCCAGCAGGTAAAGTGGATCATTGGGAACAAATTAAAGGGGAGAAATTTTTTGAGTAAACTGTCCCTTTAAGTTTTCCTTTTAAAGTTATTAGTGTGTTGAGTATTTTAATTTTCAGGATAAAAATATTTTGTGAATTACGCTGAAACAATTTCATACATGCCCATGGAACACTCATGTTCAGTCCATTTAACAATAAAAAAATAATTATGTTTTGCATTTTGTACTTATAAGAACAAATTTCTAGCGGCTAGATTTAGAGTTCTGCGGCCAAAGGGGTGCGTTAGCTACGCATGCTTTTTTCCCCCGCACCTTTTAAATACCGCTGGTATTTAGAGTTCACAGAATGGCTGCGTTAGGCTCCAAAAAAGGGAGCGTAGAGCATATTTACCGCCACTGCAACTCTAAATACCAGCGGTGCTTACGGACGCGGCCAGCTTCAAAAACGTGCTCATGCACGATTCCCCCATAGAAAACAATGGGGCAGTTTGAGCTGAAAAAAAACAAAAAAGCAGCGTTCAGCTCCTAACGCAGCCCCATTGTTTCCTATGGGGAAACACTTCCTAAGTCTGCACCTAACACCCTAACATGTACCCCGAGTCTAAACACCCCTAACCTTACACTTATTAACCCCTAATCTGCTGCCCCCGCTATCGTTGACCCAGGCATATTATTATTAACCCCTAATCTGCCGCTCCGTACACCGCCACAACCTACGTTATCCCTATGTACCCCTAATCTGCTGCCCCTAACACCGCCGACCCCTATATTATATTTATTAACCCCTAATCTGCCACCCCCGCTATCGCTGACCCCTGCATATTATTATTAAACCCTAATCTGCCACTCCGTACACCGCCGCAACCTACGTTATCCCTATGTACCCCTAATCTGCTGCCCCTAACACCGCCGAACCCTATATTATATTTATTAACCCCTAATCTGCCGCCCCCGCTATCGCTGACCCCTGCATATTATTATTAACCCCTAATCTGCCGCTCCGTACACCGCCGAAACCTATGTTATCCCTATGTACCCCTAATCTGCTGCCCCCTAACACCACCGACCCCTATATTATATTTATTAACCCCTAATCTGCCGCCCCCAACGTCGCCTCCACCTACCTACAATAATTAACCCCTAATCTGCCGGCCGGATCTCACCACTACTCTAATAAATGTTTTAACCCCTAAAGCTAAGTCTAACCCTAACACTAACACCCCCCTAAGTTAAATATAATTTACATCTAACGAAATAAATTAACTCTTATTAAATAAATTATTCCTATTTAAAGCTAAATACTTACCTGTAAAATAAACCCTAATATAGCTACAATATAAATTATAATTATATTGTAGCTATTTTAGGATTTATATTTATTTTACAGGCAACTTTGTAATTATTTTAACCAGGTACAATAGCTATTAAATAGTTAATAACTATTTAATAGCTACCTAGTTAAAATAATTACAAAATTACCTGTAAAATAAATCCTAACCTAAGTTACAATTAAACCTAACACTACACTATCAATAAATAAATTAAATAAAATACCTACAATTATCTACAATTAAACCTAACACTAAACTATCAATAAATTAATTAAATAAAATACCTACAATTATCTACAATTAAACCTAACACTACACTATCAATAAATTAATTAAATACAATACCTACAAATAAATACAATGAAATAAACTAACTAAAGTACAAAAAATAAAAAAGAACTAAGTTACAAAAAATAAAAAAATATTTACAAACATTAGAAAAATATTACAACAATTTTAAACTAATTACACCTACTCTAAGCCCCCTAATAAAATAACAAAGACCCCCAAAATAAAAAAATGCCCTACCCTATTCTAAAATTAAAATAGAAAAGCTCTTTTACCTTACCAGCCCTGAAAAGGGCCCTTTGCGGGGCATGCCCCAAAGAATTCAGCTCTTTTGCCTGTAAAAAAAACCATACAATACCCCCCCAACATTAAAACCCACCACCCACATACCCCTAATCTAACCCAAACCCCCCTTAAATTCTATCAGCCAATCGGAATTAAGGTAGGAAAATTCTGATTGGCTGATGGAATCAGCCAATCAGATTCAAGTTCAATCCGATTGGCTGATCCGATCAGCCAATGAGATTGAGCTTGCATTCTATTGGCTGATCGGAACAGCCAATAGAATGCGATCTCAATCTGATTGGCTGATTCCATCAGCCAATAGGATTGAACTTGAATCTGATTGGCTGATTCCATCAGCCAATCAGAATTTTCCTACCTTAATTCCGATTGGCTGATAGAATCCTATCAGCCAATCGGAGTTCGAGGGACGCCATCTTGGATGACGTCCCTTAAAGGAACCTTCATTTGTCGTCTAGTCGTCGGAAGAAGAGGATGAATCCGCGCTGGAAGTCTTGAAGATCAGCCGGTCGTCATCGGATGGAAGAACATAGAAGATGCGGCTCGGATGCAGATGTTTGCCGGTCTGGATGTCCTCTTCTGCCCGCTTGGATCAAGACTTCAGCCGGAGGATGGATGTCTTCAGCCCCCCCCCCCGCTTAGGCTTGGATCAAGACATCGGAGCCTGGACGGATTGCTGATACTCGGTGTGGTGAAGATAAGGTAGGAAGATCTTCAGGGGCTTAGTGTTAGGTTTATTTAAGGGGGGTTTGGGTTAGATTAGGGGTATGTGGATGATGGGTTGTAATGTTGGGGGGGGTATTGTATGTTTCTTTTCCAGGCCAAAGAGTTGAATTCTTTGGGGCATCCCCCGCAAAGGGCCCTTTTCAGGGCTGGTAAGGTTAAAGAGCTTTTCTATTTTAATTTTAGAATAGGGTAGGGCATTTTTTTATTTTGGGGGTCTTTGTTATTTTATTAGGGGGCTTAGAGTAGGTGTAATTAGTTTAAAATTGTTGTAATTTTTTTCTAATGTTTGTAAATATTTTTTTATTTTTTGTAACTTAGTTCTTTTTTATTTTTTGTACTTTAGTTAGTTTATTTCATTGTATTTATTTGTAGGTATTGTATTTAATTAATTTATTGATAGTGTAGTGTTAGGTTTAATTGTAACTTAGGTTAGGATTTATTTTACAGGTAATTTTCTAATTATTTTAACTAGGTAGCTATTAAATAGTTATTAACTATTTAATAGCTATTGTACCTGGTTAAAATAATTACAAAGTTACCTGTAAAATAAATATAAATCCTAAAATAGCTACATTATAATTATAATTTATATTGTAGCTATATTAGGGTTTATTTTACAGATAAGTATTTAGCTTTAAATAGGAATAATTTATTTAATAAGAGTTAATTTATTTCGTTAGATGTAAATTATATTTAACTTAGGGGGGTGTTAGTGTTAGACTTAGCTTTAGGGGTTAATACATTTATTAGAGTAGCGGTGAGATCCGGTCGGCAGATTAGGGGTTAATCATTGTAGGTAGGTGGAGGCGACATTGGGGGCGGCAGATTAGGGGTTAATAAATATAATATAGGGGTCGGCAGTGTTAGGGGCAGCAGATTAGGGGTACATAGGGATAACGTAGGTTGCAGCGGTGTACGGAGCGACAGATTAGGGGTTAATAATAATATGCAGGGGTCAGCGATAGCGGGGGCGGCAAATTAGGGGTTAATAAATATAATATAGGGGTCGGCGGTGTTAGGGGCAGCAGATTAGGGGTACATAGGGATATTAACCCCTAATCTGCGGTCGACAGATTAGGGGTTAAAAAAATTTATTAGAGTGGCGGCGATGTGGGGGGACCTCGGTTTAGGGGTACATAGGTAGTTTATGGGTGTTAGTGTAGAGCACAGTAGTTAAGAGCTTTATAAACCGGCGTTAGCCCAGAAAGCTCTTAACTACTGACTTTTTTCTGCGGCTGGAGTTTTGTCGTTAGATTTCTAACGCTCACTTCAGCCAAGACTCTAAATACCGGCGTTAGGAAGATCCCATTGAAAAGATAGGATACGCAAATGGCGTAGGGGGATCTGCGGTATCGAAAAGTCGGGGCTGCAAAGAGAGCGTTAGACCCTTTGCAGACTGACTCCAAATACCAGCGGTAGCCCAAAACCAGCGTTAGGAGCCTCTAACGCTGGTTTTGACGGCTACCGCCAAACTCTAAATCTAGCCGTATGTGTTTTTGCACATCCAGTGTGCATAAATTATACAATTCACTCCTGTGTAATTTAGAATTTTTGTTTTTGATAAAATATGATTTTTGGTTAACATTTTTGTTACCATTTTTGATGCATCTTAGCAATACATTTTTTTTCCTGCATATTTTTGTGTGAATGTTTCAATTATTAGTTTGTACAATTTTTTGATAACAACTTTTATTGTGAACATTTGAAATGTATGCATCTCCTTCCCTTTAGAAAATGCAGTATACGCTACTTACAGAGACACCCTATTTATAAAAATGGCTTTGGAGAATTCCACCAGGGAAATAGAAGTACTGGCAAGGATTCTTAGAGACCTTTGCTAGCCCAGAAACCTTTAGAGAATTAGGCCCTATGCATTGGGCTTTAATATACAGAGATAATAAAAAGAAGCATATGTGTGTACAGAAAGTGGTAAAATAAGGAGATCTGATTTCTCTGCAAGCTCAACCCATTTTAATGGGTTATGGTTTCATAAATACACACACACATATATACATACATAAATGCATACATAGGTTAGGTCTTTAGGTTATGGTAGACAGAGAAAGAGTATGGGAAAAGGGAACCACTCGGTTCAAGTTATTTATAAGAATAAATAATCAAACATTCATAATCAAACATTCATACAATTCTCTTTTTACCAGATGCTTTCAGTATATGGATGTATAAGTCAGCTATTCTGAATCCAAAATACATGAAAACACAGAAATACCAAACCAAAATACATACTTGTATTGTAACACTATATGATCAATATGGTCTGACGGTGTATAAGTATGTAGCAATATTAATATAATGGGTTTTTTTATAACACTATGAGATACATTGTTATGAAGAAATTACAAATGTTGCTAATATGACAATGTTTCACCAAAACGTTTGTTGCGTTTCCATGGCAACACCATGCACAACGTAAAGTGATGAATTGTGTTCAGAGTGTAATGAGTACAGGCACTATCACTGCTTCAGATTCACATATGATTGATGTAATTGTCTTGATCCCATAATTGATGCTTTATAGAAATCTTTCTGTTTATTTCCATTCTGGCATTGACATAATCGTCACTTCCGGTTTCTTTGGAGCGTATGGCTTACGTTCCATACACAATGTTTGGAGCCGCAAGGGAGGAGGGTATGTTCATTTTGTACACTATAAAAATATGTTATTTGCACTTATTGTTTATTCTGATAAAGGGGGTATTTTATTCCCCCGAAACATCAATAAAGTTTGACACTGGTGATGTCCAAAATTCCTGTGAGTGCATTTAATCTGTGTATATACCTAACAATACAAACAATAAAACTCAACAACAGGTTGGCATAGGAGGGAGCAAACTTAGCACCATTAGCTGTCCCAGATTTCTGAATGTAAAAACCCCCCCTCAAACTGGAACATATTGTGAATAAGCAAAATGCGCACTACTCACAAGTCAAAGTGATGATATGACTAAGTATAACTGGTAAAATTAAACAAAAAGTAATCAATCTGTACTCTAGGACAGTCAACATACAATAACTGTACTGTGTCGTTGTCTAAATGCCCACACTCCAGCCCATTGTCCAACAATTATCTAAGTTTTCTTTTGTATTTGACAGTGGCATTGTATTGTAACACAACATAGCTTAACATTTTTTTTTTCAGTGTTCTGTTTTATTACAATAAAAAGATATATTTTTTACATATACAGTATGTATTTGCACATTTCCTCTACAGAGCGCACACAATATGCTTTGTATCAGGTTTTATCTGCTTAACTCAAAATAAAAGTCCTATGTTGAAGTTTACATCTTCTAAAATTCTAACAAACTCACACCCCAACCAGAATTTAAATTTAAATGATATGATGATTTAAATCCTTACTGTGAGAAAACAAATAATTTTGGTGTTTCAAAACAGAATTCTTTGACAATAAGGAAACTTTTACCCTGCGCCATGTGCAAGTATGAATCAACCTGTAAGAAAATAAAATCCCAATAGTCTTCCACTTGAGTTCAGTTGATAAAAAGAGCAGTGTAAAATGAGTACATTTCAGACAGGAGTGGCACCAGAAAGCAATATTATACTGGCATCATAAGGGGCAACAGCCACACCTGGTGCAGAAACGGCTGAAGACTGACAGTGGTCAGCAGTCTCAATGCCAGAACCAGAAGAATCTCAGAAAAGAAAGGTCACTGGGTCCTTCAGTTTAATATTCAGCCCACTCAGAACACATAAAAGATGGTTACAACCCGAAGTGCCTGAGGCAAAGGGATTTTTTAAAGTTAGTCCCGTCTCAAGATGTTCAGCCGCTCCTCTAAATCTGCATCCGCATCTGCCAAGGCAGCTGAAGGTTCTCCCTTCTTTGCTCCAGCAACACTGAGAGATCCTCCGGTTGAGGGGAGACAAAAAGCTCATCAGTCAGGGTGAGACCCAGTTCATCCAATACTTGGGAAACTACAGCATCACTCGCTTCTTCATCATCTTCATCCCCCATGGCATCATTAATCATTTCCTCTTTCATTTCCATAATCTCTGACTGTTTCTCAAACTCCATTATTATTTTCAGGATCTGAGGAAACTTCAGCTGTCTGTTCATGGTAGCCATAGCTTTAGTAACTCCTTTCATAGCTTGTGCCATGGAATTATTAGACTTCAGTGTTTGGATTTTAAGGGAAACAGCCTAGCTGTTCGCACTCATCATAATAAACTTTTTCACATATCGATGAGTGCGCACCAAATCCTTAGCCATGATTTTTACAGCATCCATTGGACCTTGCTTTACTATCTTCTTAATATCTGTATTTTTTTTTTCCTGTTGCTCTAGTTTCTCTCTCGATCTAGCTCTCTCATAGCCCTGGTAAGAGCACACTAATTTTGTCTCAACAACTCTTCCGGTGTTTTCCGATGTCCAAACAAGAAATCCATGTTGATTTCTGGAACCAGCTCTTCGGCCCAAACTCAACCTTTATCCGCTCTCACTTGTCTTAGACTACCTGCTAGTTTATTATTCTCACTTCCTGTTTGTCCTGTCGGACATCATGATCACGAGTGGTTACGGTCATAGCTTTACATTTCTATACAATGTTTAAATGACATGCATTTTCATGTATAATGCATATTATTTAAATCATTGTATAGTAATTAAACTGCTTTTTTGCATGTTCTTTTTATGATTTAAAACATAAATATAAAATAATTTAAATAATAAAAAGAAGACACAAACAAAGCAGTTTAATTTTTATACAATGATTATAATAATATGCATTATACATGAAACTGCATATCATTTGAACATTGTATAGAAATATATCAACATAGCACCTATAGTTATAATAGGGAGTTAAGAAAAAGCAACAAGAAAGAGGCGCCAATGGTGCAGATCAATGGAGATTTTAGTATACCAATCGTATGTGAACACTAGGTACTCACAATAAATGGAGGCACTCAGTTGTGCCAGTAGACACAGGCTGGGTTTTAACAGCAATCCAGCTGGCTGAACAAGGAAGCAGCTCTCTATCAGCATCCAACTGGAGGAAATCTAAAAAGTGTAAGCAAGGATAGAGGCGCCAATGGTGCAAGTAAATGATGGTACAGATAGCAATAATAGCCCAGTATACACAGAGTACTCACATTTGTTGAAGGCACTCACTTGTACCTATAGAGACGGGCTTGATTTTAACAGCAATCCAGCTAGCTGATCCAGGGTGTAATGGCTGGTTCGTGGGTGTCAGAGTGCAGACACTCTAAAGTAGCATAGCAAAAAAGTACCATACATAACACTGAGAGTGGATTTATATAAAAATGGATTTATTTAAAACATATAAAAAGGTTTAACACTCATCACAGTGTTAAAATAGAAATTGATACATAAGGAATACATGCGACGCGTTTCTCAGTTAAAACTGTTTCCTCAGGAATATCCAATTAAATTTTTATTTTCAGAATCTTATATAACCAAAATTTTATTTTAAACCAAAAACTTCTTACTTTAGGACATAGCCACATACAGTGCAGAATATCTGGCAAATTTAGATTAAACTTCAAACAATTTCTGCTTTCTAACACAGCACATTTCTCAATATGTTTTGGAGAGTAATATGCTACATAAATAATCTTAACTTGGGTTTTTCTAAAAGGGACAGTTTACTCAAAATGTTTCTCCTCTTTAATTTGTTTCCAATGATCCACTTTACCTGCTGGAGTGTATTAAATTGTTTACAGGTATATTTACATTACCCTTATATTGGCATTTGAAATAGTTGATTTAGCCGGTGGTATTCCCACTGAAAGTTTCTGGCCTTAGGTCCAAGCTATAGATAAGATGTATAAACATGGCCAGCAAAATAAAATAAACTCCCAGTGGGGTATAGAAGAGATAAGGTAATAAAATGTTAATTTTCCATTGTTCTTTCCAAGTATTGGTCTTTGGTTTACATACAGATATAATATAAAGAAGCATGTATATGTACACAATGGCCTCTATTTATCAAGCTGTCAACCACAAATATGCTGGAATTCCGCAGCGTATTTGTGGCGAGCCTGATTCGCCTTAGTAATCAAACCCTACAGACCGGCAAAGTAGAATATAGTGACGTAACATACGATCCGCCGGACTCAGTCCAACAAAGATCGATGCTTACGTTACTACAGATGATACGAACGTAAGTTCAGCACAATTTGACTACTTTTGCTAGTTATCAAATAACTAGCAGGTACGCTCGCCACTTTTCCGGCCCAGCGTACGTGGTTTTCAATCCGCCGCCCTGGAGGCCGTGGATACCATAGGAATCAATGGGAGTCGGAAAGCAGCGAAAGCTCATGTTCGCTGCTGCCCGATATTCCATTGATTTCTATGGTAATGTCTACACCTAACGCCCTAACATGTACCCCGAGTCTAAACACCCCTAATCAGCCCCCCTCCTACACCGCCGCCACCTACATTAAATTTATTTGCTCCCGTACCCCGCGGCAACTAAATAAAGTTTTTAACCCCTAAACCGCCACTCCTACATTATACTTATTAACCCCAAATCTGCCCCCCCTACACCGCCGCCACCTACGTTATATTTATTAACCCCTAATCTGCCCCCCTACACCGCCTCCACTATAATAAACATAAACATATTAACCCCTAAACCTAACACCCACTAACTTAAATATAATTTAAATAAATCTAAATAAATATTCCTATAATTAACTAAATTATTCCTATTTAAAACTAAATACTTGAAGCAAGAGATTGGGGAGAACAGCGCTTGCACAGTGCAAGGAGCTGAACTGATTGATAACAAGAAATGTGTCATTAATGCTCTAACTAATTGTAAAAGTGAATTGTGTGTTTATTTACTTGAATGTAGCTGTGGCCTGCAATATATAGGCAGGTCCAAAAGGGTATATAAAACCAGGCTCCTGGAACACATTAAAAATATCGAAACAGGATTTAAAGGGCACAGTGTGTCGAACCACTTTCTAACACATCATAACAAAAATCCAAAACATCTAAAAGGCACAATACTTGAACAAATAACACCCGACACAAATGGAGGTGATAGGGTTAAAAAACTCAGGCAAAGAGAGACGTACTGGATACATTACTTTAACACACTGTATCCAAAGGGTCTTAACAAAGATATTGATGTTGTAGCGTTTCTATAAGCCTATGTATGCATAAAATTTAAATGTGTGAATAGATTATGCATAAACAACTTAACCTTTATAGCATGCATAAAATTTATATGTGTGAATAGAATATGCATAAACAGCTTTACCTATACAGTTTCTTCCTTATATTGGCAATCGGTAAGGTAACTAATACAAATACAAGCGAAACTGTTACCATTTCGGTGTGCTTTCTAAAGAGCAAAACTTATGACAAATCGCACCTTAGTCTTTCCCTAAGAGCGTGGAAACTTGTCCCGCTTGTTGTACAAACAAGTGTAGTGAGAAACGTCTCCCGTTAAACTAGGTATATGAAACCATACAGGACATTGATGATAGTACTAACAGTGCAACTAATTGTAAGGAATAGAGTAAAAAATAATAAAAAACTAATTATTTAGGGTTCACACTAAAGGATCGGAAAGTATTGAAAAGTTCTAGCAATAATAATAATGTTTTCAAGAATTTTCTTTTCCCTTCGATTCTCGATACATACAAATTTTATCTTGAGTCCAAGTCCAATAAGGATATCAGTGGTCTACAATGCTTGTGTATCCCCCTAGGGCAGAATTTACTATTTTAGAATTGACCTTTTAACAAACATATTTTAGTCTAGCAGCTTTTAGATAGATCATATATCTGTATATATATATATATATATATTTGAATGTTTAAGTAAGATTTTTAGAATAAAACTTCCAAGTCTTGTATCAGTAGTAACAAAATTTTACCTGTATTTTAAATAATGATCGTATTTCAACTATCATGATTGGTCACAAAGAACTACTGTAGTAACCAATCAGGGAACAGCCGGCTTCATACACCCACTCCAAGCAAAGGCGGGAGAATATAAATACTTTGCGATATGCCTAATTCAACACCGCCTCTGATGAAGAAGTTATTACAGACTTTGAAACGTGTCAGGCTACCTGGGTGTTGAATTTGGCTGTTCCACAACGCTGCGCAATATACAGTTCTTTTGTGGTGTCCCGCGGGCACTGAGTTCCGGTTGTACTTTAACATTTTTATCCGCTGCATTGATACCTCATATACAATTGAGGGTAGATTTGTGAGTACCTGTTTTATCCTAATAAATATATCTTCTGGTTTGACAGTATTACACTATGTCCGGTCTCCTTCTTTATCCTTAATTATATACACCGGAGGAATAGGGGAAGGTGAACCGACTGTGTGACCAAGAGTAAGCAGAGAAACGCTGATCTATGCTGAGGACAGAAGGAGGGTTCCATTTGATTTGAGGAAATCGCTCCCGTACCGGGCTTCCCTGAGCACCCATCACTTACCTCATATGATTGGGGGTACAGAAGTAAGTGAACTGTGAGACCGGTTAAGGATATTATATTTGGAAGGTCCTTTAAACATTTACGTTTGAATATCCCTATATCTGAAGATTCTATATGCTGTTCTGACGAAAATCCGTAATGGACATTTGATTACTGTATTCACTCCATTAGATCATTTGCTATACCTGTTTATATAAATATACATACATTTTGTTAGAGTTTACCAGTGTGTAGGTATTTTTTCTAATTATCCTTCGAATTTTACTTCTGGACAAAAGGTTCTTCTACTATCGATATCACTTTTATCGGTTGGGGCTGTAAAACTCCTTTCCCATTGTGATTTGATACTGCTTATATGTTAACGCCGGTATACTGTGGCACTAACACTTATGTACAAAGTATATCTTTAAGACAGATCCTCATTATATGAACAATTTTACTTGTCTAGAAATAGGCTTATAATTTATTTGCACTCTATATATGATATAATTTAAAACCCACAAGGTCAGGGATTAGCACTGTGTAGTTTACTTAAACTTTCTCTTCCAAAACTAAATACTTACCTATAAAATAAACCCTAAACTAGCTACAATATAATTAATAGTTACATTGTAGCTAGCTTAGGGTTTATTTTTATTTTACAGGCAAGTTTGTATTTATTTTAACTAGGTAGAACAGTTACTAAATAGTTATTAACTATTTAATAGCTACCTAGTTAAAATAAATACAAAAGTACCTGTAAAATAAGACCTAACCTAAGTTACAATTACACCTAACACTACACTATAATTAAATAAATTCCCTAAATTAACTACAATTAATTACAATTAAATAAAATTAACTAAAGTACAAAAAAACCCACTAAATTACAAAAAAAAAATAATAATTACAAGAATTTTAAACTAATTAAACCTAATCTAATCCTTCTA
The DNA here is from genome assembly GCF_027579735.1 of Bombina bombina. Classification (NCBI taxonomy): domain Eukaryota; kingdom Metazoa; phylum Chordata; class Amphibia; order Anura; family Bombinatoridae; genus Bombina; species Bombina bombina. The sequence goes on from NC_069502.1 coordinate 182,921,887, forward strand.
ATAAAATAAAAAGCCCCCCAAAATAATAAAAAGCCCTACCCTATACTAAATTACAAATATCCCTTAAAAGGGTTTTTTGCGAGGCATTGCCCCAAAGTAATCAGCTCTTTTACCTGTAAAAAAATTCCAATACCCCCCAACATTAAAACCCACACACCCAACCCTACTCTAAAACCCACCCAATTCCCCTTTAAAAAAAACTAACACTAACCCCCTGAAGATCACCCTACCTTGAGACGTCTTCACCCAACCGGGCCTAAGTCCTCAATGAAGCCAGGCAGAAGAGGTCCTCCAGACGGGCAGAAGTCTTCATCCAGGTGGCATCTTCTATCTTCATCCATCCGGAGCGGGTGCATCTTCAAGACATCCGACGCGGAGCATCCTTCCAGGCCGACGACTACCCGACGAATGAATATTCCTTTAAATGACGTCATCCAAGATGGCGTCCCTTGAATTCTGATTGGCTGATGGAACTCTATCAGCCAATCAGAATTAATGTAGGAAAAATCCTATTGACTGATGCAATCAGCCAATAGGATTGAGCTTGCATTCTATTGGCTGTTCTAATCAGCCAATAGAATGTGAGCTAAATCCTATTGGCTGATTGGATCAGCCAATAGGATTGAACTTCAATCCTATTGGCTGATTGCATCAGCCATTAGGATTTTTCCTACCATAATTCCGATTTGGCTGATAGAATTCTATCAGCCAATTGGAATTCAAAGCACGCCATCTTGGATGACATCATTTAAAGGAATATTCATTCGTCGGGTAGTCGTCGGCCTGGAAGGATGCTCCGCGTCGGATGACTTGAAGATGGACCCGCTCCGCTCCGGATGGATGAAGATAGAAGATGCCGTCTGGATGAAGACTTCTGCCCGTCTGGAGGGCCTCTTCTGCACGGATAGGATGAAGACTTCTGCCCGTCTGGAGGACCACTTCTGCCCGGCTTCGTTGAGGACTTCGGCCTGGTTGGGTGAAGACTTCTCAAGGTAGGGTGATCTTCAGGGGGTTAATGTTAGGATTTTTAAAGGGGCGATTGGGTGGGTTTTAGAGTAGGGTTGGGTGTGTGGGTGGTGGGTTTAATGTTGGGGGTATTGTCATTTTTTTTACAGGTAAAAGAGCTGATTACTTTGGGACAATGCTCCGTAAAAGGCCCTTTTAAGGGCTATTTGTAATTTAGTGTAGGGTAGGGTTTTTTTATGTTGGGGGGATTTTTTATTTTATTAGGGGGATTAGATTAGGTTTAATTAGTTTAAAATTCTTGTAATTATTTAATTTTTTTCTGTAATTTAGTGTTTTGTTCTTCTTGTACTTTAGTTAATTTTATTTAATTGTAATTAATTGTAGTTAATTTAGGGACTTTAATTATTGTGTAGTGTTAGGTGTAATTGTAACTTAGGCTAGGTTTTATTTTACAGGTACTTTTGTTTTTATTTTAACTAGGAAGCTATTAAATAGTTAATAACTATTTAATAACTATTGTACCTAGTTAAAATAAATACAAAGTTGCCTGTAAAATAAAAATAAACCCTAAACGAGATACAATAGAATTATTAGTTATATTGTAGCTAGTTTAGGGTTTATTTTATAGGTAAGTATTTAGTTTCAAAAAGGAATAATTTAGTTAATTATAGGAATATTTATTTAGATTTATTTAAATTATATTTAAGTTAGTCGGTTTTAGGTTTAGGGTTAAACTTAGGTTTAGGGGTTAATATGTTTATTATAGTGGCGGTGGTGTAGGGGGGGCAGATTAGGGGTTAATAAACATAATTTAGGTGGTGGTGGGCTCCGGGAGCGGCGGATTAGGGGTTAAACAATTTATTTAGTTGCAGCATGGTCCGGGAGCGGCAGGATAGGGGTTAATAATTTTATGTAGGTGGCAGCAGTATAGGGTGCGGCAGATTAGGGGTTAATAAGTATAATGTAGGTGGCGGTGGGCTCTGGGAGCGGCGGTTTAGAGGTTAATACATTTATTAGAGTTGCGGCGGGGTCCGTGAGCGGCGGTTTAGGGGTTAATACATTTCTTAGAGTTGCGGCGGGGTCTGGGAGTGGCGGTTTAGGGGTTAATAACTTTATTTAGTTGCGGGGGGGGTCCGGGAGCGGTGGTTTAGGGGGTAAAACAGTTTAGTATAGTGTGGGTGCTTAGTGACAGCGTAGTAAGAAAGCTTTGAAAAAACATGAAGAGCAGCCAGATTGATGACTGTTAGTTAACAACAGTCCGCTGCTCATCGCCCCGTACTTGGTGTGCAGCTTTTTGACACCTTTTTGATAATTTTGGAGAACGTATTCAGGTCCGCGGCTGCGAAGTTAGGCGATCTTAGGCGAACGTTTTGGTGCTGTCGAATGCAAGAAAGTCGACGGCTTGATACATAGAGGCCAATGTGATAAAGTAATGAGATCTTACAATACCTACAAGCACAACCCATTTTATTAGGTTGTGGGTTCCAAACACAAAATCATCTTTTTTATATACACAAACCTTAAAAAGCTAATTCTCATACATTTTATACCCTGTAGTTGTTAAAAAAAAGGAATTGGAAACACATTAAGAGAAAAACTATTTTACAGGACACTATCCCTTTAAGTCTGCAGAAACTGTGGTCTTTTTCATTGGTTTTAAAATATTTATTATTAAATTATCTGGAACTGTGCTTCCTAATACCTTTGTCTATATAACCGCTGGAATTTTAGCTTGCTCATTGTTAATCTCAACAGCTAACATCTTATAAATAATTGTAGATTTCATAATACCCTTTTTCCATATGATTTAATTTGCTCTAATTCTCCTAAATTCTAAGTTCCCTTATGTGTAGATATTACGGTATTTATATATATGTTAATTGAATGTAACCAAAGAAATCATTCCCGTCCAAATAATATTAATCCTTCAATACTTTGGAAGATATTAAATTCCCATCATTATCTAATAACTGTTTTATTACTTTTTAATCCTTTTTATTTCCACCTATTAAAAATCTTAGTTGTATATCCTGCTACAAAATTATGATTGACCCTGTATTGAAAGAAAATCTGATTCAATTTTTTGAATATTTAAATATCTGTATATTTTATGCCAGGCCACTGAAGGATTAAAAGTTTATATTAAGTTCACTACTATGTTTTTGATTTTTTTTTTATATCTAAATGTAGAAGAACGAATATAGTTGAATATCACTTTCTTCTAGGGTATATAGAGTAGAATAGTTACTCTCCAAAAAACATTCAATAATAACTCTTGCTAGGGAAACTCAATTATACCCAATAATATTAGGGGCCACAAGTCCACTATTTTCCCATGGTTGAGTTAGTTTTTTGAAACTTATTCTGACTTTCTTAGTCAATTTTCATATTACTTTCTTTAATCTCTTAAGATATTTCTTGTGTATAATAAACACTAACATTTGAATAGGGTATAAGATCTCTGGGAGAGTTATTTTTAGAACTTTTATTATACCAGTTAGAGAGGTAACCTCTTCCATCTTTTAAGTTTCCTCTTTCTTGGCTTTAACATTATCAAAATTCATCTTATACAGTAATGTAGGGTCTTTGGATATTCTAATAAATATTTAAATATGTAAAATATTTTTGAACTATTTTAAATTTACTTTTATATCTATCACACATACATTTTCATCCTGCCATAATATTTCAGAATTATTATAATTAACCTTGAAGTCTGTAAATGTTCAGTAACATTTCAAGATGTCTATAATTTTGGGTATTTCTATAATAGAACACACAGGTGGCACACAAGTTAGATAACAGTACCTTTTAATACAGGGAACAAAGTTTTGGGGCTCCTGTCCCTTTATCAAGCTAACAATAAGTGAATTACAAACAACATTTATAGAGAATGCTTGACATTGAGGTGAACAATTACATGTCAAGGAGAGGGGTTAACAATAAATGAGATCACATCTGACCTCATCTAAACATAATTGCCAAACATATTTAACCCTTACTCTCCCTGTGTAAGGAGACACACCCATTAAAAACAAAGGCAGCAAGTTGTCATATATACAAAAAAAAATATGCCCCAAATCAGTACCTATTTCAAATCCTTATCAAGTTTCTTTTGTATATCAAGTCAGTTGTGCTAAATGTTACAAAAGCAAATACATAATATGTATATAAAAGGAAGCAGATCAAACTCTCTATTGAGTCCCTTAGGGTACATTGTTTCCAATCTCCAGATCCACCTAGCCTCCCTGTACAGGAGGTCCTTAGCCCTATTGCCCCCTCTCATATGTTTGGGGCATGGTCTGGTGACCTTTTTCTATAAAATGAGCAGGAACTGTGAGGTGGGCAGTTTTATCCTTTCTAATAGTAGATTTGTTCTGGCATATATGGTCCTTGACCCTCTGGGTCATCTCTCCTACATATAACAGCCCTTTAACGCATAGACCACATGGGTCGAATTACATGTATAATACCCTTTGACCAGGATTTTTTTGCCAGTATATGGATGTGAAATAATGCCCCCTTTGATTACACTGCTACATTGGGCACAGCCCAAACATGGAAAGGTGCCGTTCTTAGGTGTTCCAAATAATTTTTGTCTAGATTTCAACTTGATATCTTGGCAGGGCATAGCATGTACCAATCTTTTGCCTATTGTATTGAACCTGCGATATGCAGCTCTAGGGATAGTATGAAATTCCTCTATTTCGAGACAAGCTTGTGTGTAAAAAAACATTTTAAAAATGTTTTTTATTGAGGTTTCCAAACGTATAATCAAGAGCAAGGTTACAATGTAATTATGAACATAAGTCTTTGTCTACATAGTCACAGGACTGTCAAGAAATTCCAGAATTTATATCAACATTTGATACAATAGTTGTAAGAATAAATAAACCAGTGATTAAGAATTGCAACCACGTACCTCAAGTATATTATAACATAAATGTGGACATGGTACTCTTCAGACCTAAGCACAAATAGTTAAGAATAATGAACCTTTACGGTCACAGACCAACCTCTTTTATGATTATTATGGACTATTCCCCATTATAGGGGATGGTCGCTCCTGGGCCAGACATAATACAAATACAAGTACCTGGGAATAGTGGACCCAAGTTCAAGAGGGTAGGGAATATATATATATATATATATATGTAAAGAAACCTTTTACAGAGTTGTATCAAAAGATAGACTTGTATGACACATTAAATATGCGTAAATAGAGATATAATGAGCCGTGTAAGGGAAAAAAAGGTAACATTTAAAACTAAGAAGTATTCTAAAAGTAGAATCATAACGCTATCTCAATTACTTCTCGTTTATAAATGTCCCCTGTATCCAGGGTAAAATATGAGGTAGTTATATCCCTAGATAGGTCTATTATGAGATGTACTATCTCTCAAATGAACATAGTCTAAACAGCTTTTTCTTTATATTCAGACTCACAAAATAATAATTTGGGATAGTTTTGAGGGATGCATTTTCCCAAGCTTACAGGGTAAGCAGTATCTGGTGGGCGGGGGGAGGTAGAAGTAATTAAGTGGTATTGCGGTATTTAGGGCAGTTGGGTACGGTAGAGGCTAGAGTTAATCATACGAAGCAATCAATTATGAGTCAGTAGGTGACTGACTCTATAGAGAGCTCAAACCTTATGACTATACTCCCTAAAATATAAAGAGAGTTACCCTCTATAAATTGTTCCGTATATCTATTATTAATGGAACACGCAGTTCACAACCATATCCCCTCCGTGTTCATCTCTATGGACGTGGAGAAAGCCTTTGATGGGCTAAACTGGCAATTTCTGAGGGAGACACTTACACAATTCGGCTTCGACTCAATCTTCACTGGAAAAATATTCTCCCTTTACAACAGCCCCCAAGCCAAAATAAAGTTGAACGATACCTTGTCCCAACCATTTTCAATTACAAACGGAACGAGACAGGGATGCCCCCTCTCCCCTATATTATTTATCCTCGCAATGGAGGTTCTAGCATCACATATTATACACAATACAGACATACAGGGGTTCAAAATTGCTCACCAGGAATATAAAGCTACCTTATATGCTGATGACCTCTTTCTCATACTAACGCGGCCCCATAACTCACTCCCCCCCTTCATTCAAACATTACACTTGTATGGCAATTTTTCAAACTTCAAAATAAATATTACCAAATCAGAATTGCTCCCACTTGGATTACAGACTGAGGAAATCACCGCAATACAAGCACTCGCACACTTTCGCATACAACCGCACACTATAAAATACCTCAGTGTGTATATCTCCCACCATACACAAGTCACACTGGACACCAATTATAAAGCCATAGCCAACTCAATCCAAAATACACTGCACTCCTGGAACAATAAACCACTCTCATGGTTAGGCAGAATTAATTCAGTCAAAATGATTCTTCTCCCCAAATTACTATACCTCTTCCAAACCCTACTGATCCCAATCCCCAAATCTGTAATACACAACCTTCAAAAATCCTTTATCTCCTATATATGGCAACACAAAAGACCCCGGATAGCTACTGCCACTCTCTATCGTCCCAAAGAATTGGGCGGCCTCGGGATCCCAAACCTTACCCAATATAGACTGGCTAGCTTCTACACCAGAATAATACACTGGTGCAGACATTCAGTTCACAAAGAATGGGTTCTTTTACACTCGTTATCGAATACTTCACATCTTGGCAGCAAGTGCTGGCTACATCCCTCCAAAAGAAACTTATCTACATATCTACCAACAATCACTAGAGAAACTTTAAAATTATGGGACACATCCATAAAACAATATAACCATATCTCAACTGTACCCTCTCCACTAACACCCCTTTGTGAAAATCCAGATTCTCCAATACAATTTCCCACCCACACAACTCAAACACCTCACATTATAAACTCCTCTCCCTGCCTTACAGTCATTCAAAATGGGAAAATCAAACCCTTAACCGAACTCGCCCCCATCCTGGACAAAATACATATAGAATGGCTTAAATACCATCAACTAACAGACTTCCTTGTCAAACATCCAAATAAGCTACTACTTTTTCGCTCCCATACGGGTTTCGAAAGCAGCTGCATTTATGACACCCTACACAGGGGCTTTCTATCTTTTACATACCAATTACTTATGCAGCCAAGCAGCATGTCCCTCCCCTCGTACACACAAAAGTGGGAAACAGAGATTGGCATTACACAAACCCCTAAGGAATGGCAAAAAATCTTCTCCTGCATGACAAAATCTTCCTTATCCATATATGTAATGGAAATGAATGTTAAGTTACTATATAGATGGTACTACACACCCCACCGGCTTCACACCATTTTCCCTACACACTCACCGGAATGTTGGAGAGGTTGCCAAAACATTGGCACCCCCACACATATCTGGTGGACGTGCCCAACAGCCCAAACATACTGGGAAGCTATCAGAGTCGAATTCGAAAAAGTTCTATCTCTAAGTCTCAAGCTCGACATCTGGTTTTCATCTTTAATAAATTTACCAAAATAACTTGCAAACTTCGACTAGCTCTACTGACTATCATGACAAACTCAGCAAAATGACTAATTCCCAAAAACTGGAAATGCAAGACACTTCCATCTATCCAGATCTGGAGAGAAACAACCACCCAGTCTCTCCAACTAGAAAAATATTGCTTTACTCGTAACAAACAAATAGCCGACTATCACTCGATATACTTTTTGTGGGAGGAATATCTTAATCAGACAACCCCACACTCAAGACCACCACCCGAACATCCACTTCTTAAACTCACATTCACTGACCGCCCTTAGCTGACAGACTAGGCGCCTTCTCTTATTACCTTAACTTGGACAGAAGGTCATTTTAAGAGCCTGATAATCAATGACACAATAGTTTACGTCTCTGCAGGAACCATGTACGTATGAATATATATTTATACATCCATTTGAATTGTTTACTGTATTTTCTCATTCACTTAATTGAATTAATTTCTCTCTTATCTAGCTTAAGTAACTTACCTATGCAATCTAAATTTGTTCATTGAACGATAAATATACCCACAACTCATATATGTCGAAAAAATGTATCATGCATCATATATTTGGAATTATTGTTACCACACTGTTGCATATGTAACTGTTTTAATTCTGCATTGTATGCAGTGATTTTGTGCTCAATAAAGCTTTTGAAAAAAAAAAAAAATTGTTCCGTATAGAGATTGTAGTCTCATCTGGAATCATAAATTATCTACAGAAGGTCTATAAGAGCAATGGTAATGGTCAAAATATAAAGATGTATTATAGGGCAAGTAGAAATTAAAACATTATAGGAATTCCTCTCTGAAACTATAGTTATGATCTAGACTGTGCCATCTCGGCCGCTGACGGCACAGCAAAACTACAATTACTTGTAGGAATCTTGGCATAAATGTAACAGCCCCAGTTTACACGCCAAATGCAAACATACTACATTCAGTGACATGTCAATAGATGTGTAATATTTTGACATGTAGGATATGTGAGCTAATATAATTCTAATAACATCATGTAAAGCAGAGAGAGGGATAACATAGGTACTATTAACAAGCAAACTATGTAGCATGCCCGGTTAGGTTTAAAAAGGGAGCCTTAATATACACGTTGAGGGTCAGATTTATGCATTGAAAGCGGAGTACGTGGGCATCCTGGAAATACCCCTATTAGGGAAGATCTCCCAAATGTTAAGGAGGGTAGTTCAGTAATTTACAGTTGTAAAGTGAATGTATTTATGTTTATAAATAACTAACATAGCTAAACTTTTACTAGGATATAACACTAAACTGAGCTAAAGATCTCACACATGTCATCCCTTATTGTATTTACAGGTTTAAATCATATAATATCATATGCATAACAATAAATACAGGTCATACAGGCCAATTGGCAGAATAAGGATCACATAAAAACAATTAGCAACTGTAGAATGTAAACTAAAATGAACTGAAATAATCTGCTAAAACCGGTAAGTAGGAGTTCTCCCCTGTAGCTTCACGGTATAGTTAAACCAGCCTCCGCTAGCTACATGACTTAATGCCTTTATCCCCCCCCCCCCGAGGGCCAGGGTGAGGAGATTCTGTCCCCAGACTCATAAACTGTCTCTGGGCATTGCTCTCAACAAAGTATCTCTTCCTGCATCCAACGGGACAGCCCAAGTACGGCTTTCAAAATACGGCTGCTCATCGCCTGACTAGTGCAGGCACTTAGCTCAGCCGCTTCGCATGCGGTAGATGGAAGAAGTAGGACCTTTAAATCTGTCCGTGTCATCTCAGATTCCTTTTCTTCAGGTGGTTTAGTTATATATTCGGGGTCCATGTCAGATTAGGAGTTGCGCACTTGGGTTTCCAGGAAATGTCAACTAGAGAATTGGTTTTACAATGATCGGGTACAGAAGGTTCTCCCCCCTCAGGTCAGAATGCCATCCTTAGTTCTGGCTCAAAAGCCTCCTAAAAACTATTTAAGAGATTGCCCAGCTCTTCCAGGATGTATGCTGCAGATGCCATGGTGCTCCTATAGGGCAATGAGACATGTTAGAATTAGGTATCCAAAGTGAGCCCTCATGCTATACTCCACATGGGTAGGGAAATGGCTTCTCCCAAGGGCTCTAGTCAGTCAAAGTCATCAGAGCCGGGAGGTTTTTGCCATAGGGTAAAAATCTCTGAAATATTAATCTGATATGTTTCTAGAGCTATTTAACTCTCAATAGTGGTTAAACCCGGGAACCTGAACCGTCGTCAAGCTTGATTTTGTAGAAATTGTATCCGGAGCTGCTGAGATGTGCGATCGTTCAGTTCAGGTGCTGACTCCTCCCCCACTTTTAATGTAAATTTAGATGATAAAGTGCCCGGTTTTTAAAAATCTGATTAAAAACAGGGGCACTTTATTTCATCAAAATTAACATTTCACTTGTGTTGTGAAAATACTTACCTTTTAATCTTGACAGCCACTGCATCGCTTCACCCGCCCACCGCAACGCCTCTTCCCGGGTCTAAAATGAGGAATCCGGCTTCCTCCAATCACGGCGTTGAATCAGACACTAATTCCCCCGGGGGGAAGCCGTGATTGGAGAATGACCGATCCGTCATTTCTGACATATGAAGAGGCTTGCAACGACCGGGGGAATCGCTGGAGCTGCTGTCAAAATTAAAAGGTAAATATTTTCACAACACGAGTGAAATGTAAATTTTGATGAATTAAAGTTCCCCTGTCTTTAATCAGATTTTTAAAAACCGGGCACTTTATCATCTAAATTTACATTCACTTTAAGTAAAGGTTAGTTTTTCTTAATGAGATTAAAAACTTTCAGACTCATGAAGTTTTGACACCATTGTGTCTAGAAACTCTACCTTGTATAGATCCTCCTTACAACTGAATTTTAAGAAAGGGATAGCACTTTCAATGTTCTTTCTCAACTGTGTCAGTTTGTCAGGGGGGCACCGCCACACAATGAAAAAGTCATCAATGTAGCGGAACCACCCCAAACAATACTGATGAAATAACGGATCATTATATATCACCCTTTCCTCAATAGAGTCCATGACAAGGCAGGCATCGGCTGGGGCCACATAGGACCCCATACCTGTGCTGGGCTTTTGCATGTAGAACTGTTTCACAAGTAGAAAAAAACTATTGGCTAACACCAAATCTAACAATTGTAACATCCAATCCTGTTGTATGTTACTATACTGACCACTGGCTGCTAATGTATTACGTATGCAGTCAAGACCCACCATATGTGGTATCACTGTATACAGTGAAGTAACATCCAAGGTAGAAAGAATAACATCTTCCCCCAAATTCTCCAGCTTAGATTTTATTAAATCAATAAAATTACTAGTATCCCTGATATATAAACTTCCTTTAGTGACCATATCTTGTCTAGAAACTGAGCTGTATGGCTCAATAAAGAGCCAATACTCACCACAATGGGTCTACCGGGGGGATCTAGTAACCTCTTATGTACTTTCGGAACCACATAAAATATAGGCACAATAGGAAATTTAGTAATCAAAAAATCATACAATTTTCTAGTTAGCATGTTATGTAACAAGCCTAAATCTGGTATCCTAACCAAGCTTTTACAAATGTCGTCCAATTTTACATATACATCAGTATCCTCAAGCTGTCGCAATATCTCCTGTCTCCCTTTTTTTACTTGGGCTGATATGTTTCCTAAAGTCTGTTTCTACCATTTTTATGATGGTTTCCACAGCAACAGAGGGGTTAAATGAACTTTTGGATCTTAGTCCATAAGGGGACACATCAAAGAGGGCCCTATTGTCATCATTATGCACAATATGTGGTGTAAACTGCCTGTTAGGGTTGTTGAAGAATGATTTGAGGCGCAGTGCCCTGAAAAAACGTGTCAGATCAGTCAGGATAGTAAACGAGTCAGGGTATTCAGTAGGGCAGAATGACAAACCCATATTGAGTACATCAATTTCATCTTTGCTCAGTTCTTTAGAAGATAGATTGATAACATTTACCTCTTTTTTCTGTGCTTCTGGCATGTTCCTATTCTTCCTCCTCCATCTCCCACCTTGTTTGGCCTTTCTCCTCGGGTGCCTGTCTCTACTGCTAAAAAAGTAGATGAAGATGCCATGTTTGAGTGTTGGCTGTTTGTGATTGTTATACGACTTGATCCGGAGCTATCGGTACTCGATTCAGCTTCACTATCCGTCCCCTTTTGCTGATGTAAACTCAAGGCCATCTATCTTGGGCCAGCATTGGTTGGATGTCTGTGTGGGCGGTTCCATCTGTACACGCTGCCAGAGGTATAGTCGTGTTCATCACGCTTGAATTTGTGTCTTTTGCACTCCTTTATTTCGTTTTTAGAGGTATTAATCCCTTCTTCAACCTCTTTGTAGGTGGCTGGAACTCTTATTCCCCTATGATATCCTGCAATTTGTTCTTCTGTGACTCGATTTTCCCGGGAAGTTCCTGGAGTTCTTAATTGGAGAACTCATTATTTAATATGATTAAGTCCATAGAATTTTTATTCAGAATCTGCTGATACTTTGTACAGTGTTATCCGAGAAGAAGGTGGGTTGGAGGGGAGATCTCATACCACGGGGAATACACTTGACTTTGTAGTACTCCACAAGTGTTGATGCATGCAACTGTAGATTGACTTGTCTCCTCATCAATCTTTCCAACTCTCGTTTTTGTAGGTCTTTATCAGGAGCAGACAGAAAGTCTGTATGTTCCACTGTGAGGGTGGCAATCCGTGCTGCCTCTTCCTCTGTATAAGATAACATGGCTGTTTCATAGACCATCTTAAAACCAAGGTAGGTACTGTTATTGCCAAAGTTACTCCAAATAATTTCCACTTAGTGGTGCTGTATTCCATAAAAGGACACAGTTCATGTATAAACACACAAACGAATTAGCACTTCACTTATTAGAATCCAATCCATACAAAACTAGAAAAAAAATTCTGGTGCACACCTGAAGGGCCCCACTTCCAAAGGTCCAAGGCGAAGTACTTATAATAGAACAGACAGGTGGCACACAAGATAGGTAACAGTACCTTTTAATACAGTGAGCAACGTTTCAGGGCTCCTGCTCCTTTATCAAGCTAACAATAAGTGAATTACAAACAACATTTATAAAGAATGCTTTAAACTGAGGTGACCAATTACATGTCAAGGGGAGGGGTTAGCAAGAAATGAGATCACATCTGAGCTCATCTAAACATAATTGCCAAACATAAGCTTTGTTTATGAATAATAAGATATCCAAATACAGTGCTTTTTATATTCATTTCTAGCAGTCTTTATCCCCTCCATATTATTTATCAACCATATTGCTAAAGTTTCTAGTGCAATATTGAATAAAATTGGTGATAATGGGCATCCCTGTTTTGTTCTATTAAATAAGTTAATTAGACCTGATTCCCTACTATTAACAAGAATTCTGGCAGATGACGTTTTGTATAATATTTTTATCAAGTGTTTAAAATTTCAAGCAATGTAATTATATGATCACATAACACATTATCGAAAGCTTTTTCCGCATCAATTGCTAATATTATAGTTTTGTCATTGTCATTTTACGTAAGCCATTACTTCTGATATTGTAGTTAGCTTTGGTAAACTTTTTTACTCTATGACCGGCCATTAATAAAGCAGGAAACTTGAGGTGCAATAAACTTTCTGACATGTTTCAACCTTAACAAGGCCTTTATCAAGACTATAGCAAGTGCTGATAAATGCCTTGTTTAAGGCTGAAACGCGTTGACAAGTTTATCACAGCTCAAGTTTCTTACCGTATACATTCCCTAAGGGGATCTAATATTACGCATATTGGATTCACACCAGAACACCTATCAGGATTCCTTCTAACATATTTTTCCATACTTTATTTTATTATTTTTCAAATTCTTATATTTTTTCACACTGCTTTTTTTTTGTAAGGACATATACAATTAAGGATGTTTAAAATTATCTTTTTTTCAGATTAATCTGGGCATTGTATCTAAAATAACATATCCGATGAAGCTCAGACACTTAACAAAATTTGCCCCACATCCATCCCCCGCACATTCTGTTAAGGCGCTGTTACTTTGTCTCACACATTCTCACCCACCTCGTGGGGCATAGAAAAAAATCAAGATTTGTATGTAGCAGGGAAATTGGTGTCTTTAGCCCAAGGGCTTCTAAACATGGATATCCCCAGGAAACACCATTATGAGTATTTTAGACTAAAATCCATTAACCTGGCCTGGGGGTTTCAGAAGGACCAACTTAGAGATATCACACAATGGGAGAGGAGATGGTTTGCTGGCAACCCTTTCCGTAAAGCTTTAACATTACATTATCAGGTACTGTTGGATTCGGAGGGGTTTACTAAAACATATCGTGTTCTGGAGTGGGAACGGGAAATGGAGCAGGCTCATACTGAAATAGAATGTCAGAAAGCTGTACAAATTACGAAAACTGTGATCCATTGTGTTACTTTATATGGGTTATTCATTAAGTTACTGTTGTGATGGCATAGGGTCCCGGTCCAATTACATAAAATATTTCCCCCGAAGTCAGCCATGTGCTGGAGGGGATGTGGACAGAAAGGGTCCCACTTTCATATTTGGTGGAGCTGTAGTAAACTGAAGACATTGTGGGACCGAGTGGTTAGGCTATTGAACCAACTTGGCCTAGTCCACAGACTGACACTGCCTTTTTTCATTTAGGACTAGGGAAACTGACCCAACCAGACAGAATATTTTGTACTATTATTCTTCTGGAAAAGAAACTGGCCATAGCAAGAAACTGGCTAGAAACCTCCCCAATTTCTTTCCAGAATGTGCAAGAGATAATTGAGTATATCCGTAAAATGGAAGAATATTCCTTAAAATCTGAGGGCCGACTGGGACTTCATGGACTGGTATGGGTGACTTGGGAGAAGTGGGAAAGAAGAGGAAAAGTAGGGCAAACACACTGATGCCTAGTTAGGAATGTCTGCTACCTCTTGATACCTACACATGATGGAGTGTGATTTCCACCCCCCCTTTTTTTTCCATTATTATCATACCTGCTCTGTCGCCTCAGAATATTCAATATTATTCAGAATTACTTTTCATAACGCTTTTAGTTTATTGCTACCCCACAACCTTCCAGTGCCCTGGGTCTCCTTTAGGCGCTTTTGGGTGGTGCGCAGTTGTCTCTTCACACACAAATGACATATTACTGGTTGTGATGTGCGCTAAACTAACTGGGTTGGGAGGGGCCTAGGGACATAGGACATAGAAGATATTCTTTAAGCTCCCTAGAACTCTGGGAAAAACTATGGTCTGTAATATTTCTATTGTGGAGGAGCTGGGATTCAATGTCTTTCACCTAAGAATGTAGCAAAATGCTTAAAATTTCTTCCAACACCTACATACTACATAGTGATTGCTTAAACTCAGTAACAGCTAGATCTAGTTGGTGACAATAAAAGGGGATCACTTAACAAACTCATTAGCTGTTTATTTATTTGTTTGTTTGTTTGTTTGTTTCATTTAATAGTGTAATTAGCTTTGGAAATGATTTAAACAGTTACAGTTTTAAATGTTTTTATTTTGTATGCACGTTTTGTAAATCAGTACCGAATTGCTGGTATATACTATGCAAATATAAATATTACTCTGATGTCCTCTTTAAGAACTCATGAATATACTGCATGTGACAGTTGAAACTGAAATGTCATTTATGTAATAGTTTACTGAATTATTTAGTGAGTTTTAATTCTATTCTAAATCATTGTTGTCATACTGGCAGCCTATGCTTTATGATTTCACTTAGCTTTCCTCTTTTTCCCTTATGTTACAGATTATGGCCTAGATTCTATGCAAGTCTCAATATTGCAGCTCCCAAGCAGTAACCTGTGTTATATGATCCGATCCTTTTTGCAACTACCCCACAAAGGGCTTTATTATGAGTGGCGCCCTAGTTTGCACTAGCGATAAGGGGTATGTCACAGTACTTTGCATGCGTCAGAAGAAGTGTGCATATTAAGAGTTGAAAGTAAACATGTTTACTTGAGCGTAATTTAATTTAACGAGCGTCACGCTAGCACAACTTCAGAGCTCTGGTTAACTGTTAGCCTCAACTTAAAAGTTGCAGACAATACATCAAAAATAGATTTTAAAGTACAGTTACACTCATAATAACTCTGTCTAATAAAAATTATTAAAAAAAAGTTGCATAAAAAAGTGGCTCAAAGATATGAGGTCTCAGGTGTTAGAAAAAAAAAAAAGAGCTAAAACATAGAGATACATACACATATTTAAATATATATATATGTAGCTTGAATTGCAGAAAGAAAAAGCCGGCACTTCTCCCAGGATGAATGATAAAAACGATCTTTATTTCATATACATTAAAATAAGTAAGAAAGAATGAAAAGTTAGAAAGTATGCCTTACATGTTTCGGCTAGTGCAGCCTTAATCATAAGCAATATATATACTGTATATATTTATATTTGTGTAGATAATTTATTTCTATGTGTATCTACAGTATGTAGTTACAGACATATATAAACATATATAAAAAGAGAGAAGCGCTCAACCTGGGAACGAACAATAGCATAATAGCTTGTTCTATGGCTAGTTACCACCCAAGAAGCAGCCTCTTTTTGCCCAACATGTGCCTTTCACAGAGAAGAGCTTTCCTGAAGCATATCAGTCTGATCCTGACTTCACAGTACAGTCCAGCCCCGAAATACCAGGCAATTCCTCTCTGAACGAGAGAAACAGCAAAACCCCAGACATACGTTTCGGCCTATTGTGGGCCTCATCAGTATGTATATATACACATATAAAATTTTCAAAGAGAACAAACCCAGCTGCATAAAAAACGTTCCTTTATTAATTTCTTGGTTTAAAAATGGTGATACACAGCAAAACAGTGGAAGGTGCTGAGGGCGCAGCACTGAACGGCTTACATGTTTCGGAAATGATCCGTAGTCATAGGCTATGACTACGGATCATTTCCGAAACATGTAAGCCGTTCAGTGCTGCGCCCTCAGCACCTTCCACTGTTTTGCTGTGTATCACCATTTTTAAACCAAGAAATTAATAAAGGAACGTTTTTTATGCAGCTGGGTTTGTTCTCTTTGAAAATTTTCTACCTTCCAGTTTACCGGCTGCATCTATGCTGTTTGTGGGTCTTTTGGAGCATGTGTGAGGACCGTCTGTATACTTGCAACTTGCGGCTAGCGGCTAGCTGAAGCACTCCCAAGTCTCACAGTGCTACTGAGCGGAGCGGAGGGGAGGAGTAATTCCTAGACGAAGGAGGCCATTGGCTGGGATAAGTTGAGGCGGTTGGGAAGTTCACCGCTTCGTCCTGGCGTTTTTTTCGGAGCCCCTTCAGAGGTATAGGCATTGAGACTGCCGGAAGATCCCCCACTCCAAGATACACTGGTGAGTGAAGTTAATGGATGATTCATGAGTGCACGAAAAGCTGTTTAGCACATTGACTTTCCTATAGTTGTCTGCTGTGTGCAGCTCTGTGTGACTGTCTCCCAAATACCGATTTCATATTATTCTTTTGCTTCGCATTGCCTGTACATTTTGACGGCCTCACACATACTGGACTGTATTTTACTTTACTTCATTTCATCTATAGGATTGCCGTTACAATATTAAGGGTTTCTCTTTGACTTTCTGCTATATACACATATAAACACATAAAAACATATTTGTGCATATATAGACATATATGAAGTTGAAATGTGTAATATTCATATTTCATGTCAGGTTTGTGATCTTGGTTAAACGTAATCGAGTTTGAGCGTGATTATGGGTGTTTTTTTTTTCTCCACATTTCACACTCCATTGAAGTCTATAGTGGAAAACGTTAACACATTTGGAATATTCAAAGTTGGGATTTTTGAGCATGTCGAGTTAGCACTCGTGCGCAAACTGTTTACTTTCAACTTTTAATACACATGCTATCCATACGCATGCAAAAAGCTTACTTCTAGAGAAGTTAACGCGTGAGCGGGAGAGCTCATTTGCGCTCCACTCGTAATCTAGCCCAAAGTGAGA
Source organism: Bombina bombina (assembly GCF_027579735.1). Lineage (NCBI taxonomy): Eukaryota > Metazoa > Chordata > Amphibia > Anura > Bombinatoridae > Bombina > Bombina bombina. The sequence goes on from NC_069502.1 coordinate 182,939,412, forward strand.
GTAGTGAGAAAGAGAGAGAAGATTAAGATAAAGGGAGAGATTGGGAGAGTGATACATGCAAAAATAGAGAGAGAAGAAAAGTAAAGACAGTGTTAATTCAAAAGTGTTAGAGACAGAGAGGATGGTGATCTAGAATGCTGTGGTCTGTTGAGATGATCTAATAAGTCACATCAATACTGCAAAATCCCTTTTTTTATAAAGAATTTTATAAAGGCAAATTTTACCTTGTGAACTGTTTATCTAACTACTGTATGTCTGAAGGAGAGGCACATACATTACAATATAATGCTAAAAAGCATAGCCCCCAAGATTCTGTGTGATTTCTCTTCATGCTGGTGAGGTTTTGAATATCAGGTCCCCAGAGAGAAAAAAGTATCACAAGGAGATTGCTAGAGATAGTGATAGGAAATAAGCGAGAGGTGGAGTCATTAGTAAATCTGAAAATAGTGTAAGAAGAGAAACAAGCTTCCTGTCAAACACAGAAGCCACAAATTATTTATTTATTTATTTATTTATTTATTTATTTTAGAAAAAGAAAAGCTGTTATTAACACTCTAAATTGTATTTGCTGCACCAGAAATGAGAGTCAGCACTGCAAAGAAAATATAATTGTGGGCTCAAATGAAAGTTGAAATGTAAACCCCAAAAATCTGTATAATGCTCAAAACGTAATTTCTTTCATGTAATTAGCAAGAGTCCATGAGCTAGTGACGTATGGGATATACATTCCTACCTGGAGGGGCAAAGTTTCCCAAACCTCAAAATGCCTATAAATACTCCCCTCACCACACCCACAAATCAGTTTTACAAACTTTGCCTCCTATGGAGGTGGTGAAGTAAGTTTGTGCTAGATTCTTCGTTGATATGCGCTCCGCAGCAGGTTGGAGCCCGGTTTTCCTCTCAGCGTGCAGTGAATGTCAGAGGGATGTGAGGAGAGTATTGCCTATTTGAATTCAATGATCTCCTTCTACGGGGTCTATTTCATAGGTTCTCTGTTATCGGTCGTAGAGATTCATCTCTTACCTCCCTTTTCAGATCGACGATATACTCTTATATATACCATTACCTCTACTGATTCTCGTTTCAGCACTGGTTTGTCTTTCTACTACATGTAGATGAGTGTCCTGGGGTAAGTAAGTCTTATTTTCTGTGACACTCTAAGCTATGGTTGGGCACTTTTATATAAAGTTCTAAATATATGTGTTCAAACATTTATTTGCCTTGACTCAGGATGTTCAACATTCCTTATTTCAGACAGTCAGTTTCATATTTGGGATAATGCATATGAATTAATCAATTTTTTTCTTACCTTATAATTTGACTTTTTCCCTGTGGGCTATTAGGCTCGCGGGGGCTGAAAATGCTTCATTTTATTGCGTCATTCTTGGCGCAGACTTTTTTGGCGCAAATTTTTTTTTTCTGTTTCCGGCGTCATACGTGTTGCCGGAAGTTGCGTAATTTTTTTGACTTTTTTTGCGCCAAAAGTGTCGGCGTTCCGGATGTGACGTCATTTTTGGCGCCAAAAGCATTTAGGCGCCAAATAATGTGGGCATATTTTTTGGCGCTAAAAAATATGGGCGTCAGTATTGTCTCCACATTATTTAAGTCTCATTATTTATTGCTTCTGGTTGCTAGAAGCTTGTTCACTGGCATTTTTTCCCATTCCTGAAACTGTCATTTAAGGAATTTGATCAATTTTGTTTTATATGTTGTTTTTTGTATTACATATTGCAAGATGTCTCCGTTTGTCCCTGAGTCAGAAGCCACTTCTGGAAAAATGCTTAACTGAGTTTCAGTTCTACCAAAGCAAAGTTCATTTATTTTAAATGTTATAAATGTTTATCTTTAGCTATGGTTTTTAATAAGTTATTATGATATACTTTTACATGCAGATTCCATTAGTATTTATGCTTTATACATTTCCATTCTTAAGTGCAAGAAATGTTTAGAAGATTTATAAGAAATATTTTTTCTGATTAAGGCTATGTCTGACTTTGTGCCTTCTAATACGATTTTTAGGTCTTTTTCACTTCTTTTTTAATTATTGAAGTTTCAAATGACCAACAACATACTGATTTATCCTTCTCTGATGATGTTTTTTTCTCTTTCAAAAATTCTCTTCATCAGATATTGACACTAACAAATCTACTTTTTTATATCATTTTTTTTATTATTAAAGTACATTTGTTCTTTGTTGAAGAGGTGTTGATTATTTTGGATATTAAGGTAACTAGTTCTTTAAGACTAGCTGACACTATTTCTGCCTTTTTATTTCTTCTGTGATTTCAGAGGTTTTCTTTCCAATTCCCCATACTAGGGAATGGAATAGGCTGAGAATTTTCTTTTATTTTTAAACTATATTCTTTGTCAGCAGTTAAATTCAATTTGGAGGGTTCTCCAATTTATTGGAGCTATCTCTACTCCTACTAATTATGCTATTGTTTTTATAGCAAAATAGTATTTATTTTCCTTTATATAGTTGTATCTTATTTTTGGAAAATTATTTAGTTTCAGGTACTTTTCTTGGTCCTGTGATATTGCAATTGCTTAATTTTTTTCTGTTTACTTTAAGATCAAGTATCAGATCATGATTTATTTTAGCATTGTTAAGGGACAACATTTACTAGACTAGGTGCCGTTGCATTTGTCTTGTTGTTTTGCATTTTGCAAGTCCTCTGTTTTGACTGGTCCTTTAAACTGGACTATCATGCTAATGATTTAATTTGTGTCTTCATTTTATTGAATATATTCGCAAGTGAGGGTTAATCTATGTCTTCAGCTATTTTAGCTAGAAGAATTCTGTGATTTAAAAAAAAAAAAAAAAAAAAAAGAAAATCCATATTTCTTTTGTTCTAAGATAATCAATTATAATTGGATTCAATTCTTAACTGTTACTATGGGCTTCAAGATTGAGTTCTAAGACTAAAACTTTAAGCTTATACTAGTTTGGTTGTTCTTATTAAGGAACGAATCCTGAGTTCTTTCCCAAGTAACATGTTTTTAATTGGGGTTCGAAAATAGCTCCCTAATGTTGCGATGCACATGTCGTATTCCAGCTTGGCTGGTAAGGGGCAGGTTAAGACTTCTTTGAAATGTATTTGGTTCTATTTTGTCCAAATTTCTTTGATTTTATTCCAGTAAGGCTAACACTTTCTTTCAGTGTGTTTCTGTCCTATATATTTTGGATACTGTTGAGGCATGGCTGGGTACCCATGGGGTTCAAGCGCTGCTCAGACCTGGAATCTTCTGGGGTTTTTATTCCAGTTCATTTTCTAGGAACTGGGTTTTGGAGTTTTATTCAAACTATTTTGCCTTTTTGTGGTCATTGATAGCATTATTTGTTTTCTTTAGATACAATAAATGCGTATTCTTCATTTTTCTGTTTTCATTCAGATTATTTCCTGAGGATGCGGATTCTCATATGTTTCACTTGCTCTTCAGGACATAGTTAGAGGATCTTTTTTCAAAAGCTCTTGATTCCTCACGCAAGGGTCACCTTTTTTTAGGTTTCCAGATGGTTTATGTCACTATCTTTGCCTCTATCAGACAAGGGACAATTTGTATTGGGTTCCGTCTGTCGGTACCTTTAGTCTCTATTATTTCCTTCAGTTGCTATATATGCATAGAAGTTTTAACAGCATTGGATTCAATTCCCTTTGCTCATTTTCAATGGAAAGATCCTTTCCAGCTTTTTATGAGTGTTGTTTCTTCAAGAACATGGTTGGAGGATCAATTAACCAAAAAGTTTGTTGATTCCTCAGACAAGAGTAACCTTTTTTAGATTTCCGGATAGATTCAGTGTCCATGACTCTGTCTCTGTTGGTCAGGAGACGTCTGAAATTGGTTTCAGCTTATCGAAACCTTCAGTCTCAATCATTCCCTTCGGTAGCCTTATGCATGGAAATTCTAGGTTCTTATGACTGCTGCATTGGACGTGTTCCCCTTTGCTCATTTTCACATGCGACCTCTTCAGCTCTGTATGCTGAACCAGTGGTGCCGGGATTATACAAAGATATCTCATTTAATATCTTTAAAACTGATTGTTCGACACCCTCTGACGTGGTACAGACCACCATCGTTTAGTTCAGGGGGCTTCTTTTTTTTTTTTTTCTTCCAACCTGGACTGTGATCTCAACAGATGCAAGTCTGACAGGTTGGGGAGCTGTATGGGGGTTTCTGACAGCACAAGGGGTTTGGGAAATCTCAGGAGGTGAGATTACCAATCAATATTTTGGAACTCCGTGCAATTTTCAGAAGCTCTTCAGTCATGGCCTCTTCTAAAGAGAGAATCGTTCATTTGTTTTCAGACAGACAATGTCACAACTGTGGCATATATCAATCATCAAGGAGGGACTCACAGTCCTCTGGCTATGAAAGAAGTATCTCGAATACTGGTATGGGCGGAATCCAGCTCCTGTCTAATCTCTGCGGTTCATATCCCAGGTAGTGACAATTGGAAAGCGGATTATCTCAGTCCCCAAACGTTACATCCGGGCGAGTGGTCTCTTCACCCAGAGGTATTTCTTCAGATTGTTCAAATGTGGGGACTTCCAGAAATAGATCTGATGGCTTCTCATCTAAACAAGAAACTTCCCAGGTATCTGTCCAGATCCAGGGATCCTCAGGCGGAAGCAGTGGATGCATTGTCACTTCCTTGGAAGTATCATCCTGCCTATATCTTTCCGCCTCTAATTCTTCTTCCAAGAGTAATCTCCAAGATTCTGAAGGAATGCTTGTTTTTTCTGCTGGTGGCTCCAGCATGGTCTCACAGGTTTTGGTATACGGATCTTGTTCGCATGGCTTCTTGCGAACCGTGGACTCTTCCGTTAAGACCAGATCTTCTGTCACAAGGTCCTTTTTTACCATCAGGATCTCAAATCCTTAAATTTAAAGGTATGGAGATTGAACGCTTGATTCTTAGTCAAAGAGGTTTCTCTGACTCTGTGATTAATACTATGTTACAGGCTCGTAGATCTGTATCTAGGAAGATATATTATCGAGTCTGGAAGACTTACATTTCTTGGTGTCTTTCTCATCATTTTTCCTGGCATTCTTTTAGAATTCCGAGAATTTTTCAGTTTCTTCAGGATGGTTTGGATAAAGGTTTGTCTGCAAGTTCCTTGAAAGGACAAATCTCTGCTCTTTCTGTTCTTTTTCACAGAAGGATTGCTATTCTTCCTGATATTCATTGTTTTGTACAAGCTTTGGTTCGTATAAAACCTATTATTAAGTCAATTTCTCCTCCTTGGAGTTTGAATTTGGTTCTGGGGGCTCTTCAAGCTCTTCCGTTTGAACCTATGCATTCACTGGACATTAAATTACTTTCTTGGAAAGTTTTGTTTTCTTTTGGCCATCTCTTCTGCTAGAAGAGTTTCTGAATTATCTGCTCTTTCTTGTGAATCTCCTTTTCTGATTTTCCATCAGGATAAGGCGGTGTTGCGAACTTCTTTTAAATTTTTACCTAAGGTTGTGAATTCTAACAACATTAGTAGAGAAATTGTGGTTCCTTCATTATGTCCTAATCCTAAGAATTCTAAGGAGAGATCATTGCATTCTTTGGATGTAGTTAGAGCTTTGAAATATTATGTTGAAGCTACTAAGAATTTCCGAAAGACTTCTAGTCTATTTGTTATCTTTTCCGGTTCTAGGAAAGGTCAGAAGGCCTCTGCCATTTCTTTGGCATCTTGGTTGAAATCTTTAATTCATCATGCTTATGTCGAGTCGGGTAAATCTCCGCCTCAAAGGATTACAGCTCATTCTACTAGGTCAGTTTCTACTTCCTGGGCGTTTAGGAATGAAGCTTCGATTGATCAGATTTGCAAAGCAGCAACTTGGTCTTCTTTGCATACTTTTACTAAATTCTACCATTTTGATGTGTATTCTTCTTCTGAAGCAGTTTTTGGTAGAAAAATACTTCAGGCAGCTGTTTCAGTTTGAATTTTCTGCTTATAATTTCAGTTTTTTTCATTTAATCTTTATTTTGGGTGTGGATTATTTTTCAGCGGAATTGGCTGTCTTTATTTTATCCCTCCCTCTCTAGCGACTCTTGCGTGGAAGATCCACATCTTGGGTAGTCATTATCCCATACGTCACTAGCTCATGGACTCTTGCTAATTACATGAAAGAAAACATAATTTATGTAAGAACTTACCTGATAAATTCATTTCTTTCATATTAGCAAGAGTCCATGAGGCCCACCCTTTTTTGTGGTGGTTATGATTTTTTTGTATAAAGCACAATTATTCCAATTCCTTGTTTTTTATGTTTTCGCACTTTTTTCTTATCACCCCACTTCTTGGCTATTCGTTAAACTGATTTGTGGGTGTGGTGAGGGGTGTATTTATAGGCATTTTGAGGTTTGGGAAACTTTGCTCCTCCTGGTAGGAATGTATATCCCATACGTCACTAGCTCATGGACTCTTGCTAATATGAAAGAAATGAATCTATCAGGTAAGTTCTTACATAAATTATGTTATTTACTATTGTAAATCGGCTGTTAAAATAAAAAATGACGCTTTCAGCCAACTCACCAAAAAGAATGGGTTTGTGATTTACTAAATATTGTTTGTCCACTTGAAATGATCCCTTTCTCTCATTTATACAATAGATACAATAGATTGAGACAGAGGGAAACCTATTGGATATATAAGCTGAAGACAATGTTTCCCTCTGGTCTCAATCTTAGTATGGATCTGGCTGCATTCTGACTGGTTCTCCCTTTCCCCTTCCCATCTCCTTTTATCATTCCCTTTCCTATCCTTTGCCCACAATGATGTATCTTTTCATTTTTACTCATATTTCTCACTCATTGCTTATCCACAAATGCACATATATATGATTCCCCAGTTGACCATTATATTTCTGCCGACTGAGGGTCACTCAATTCGGCCTCTATACACTCACTTTAATTATATGTAGGTCTAACATTACTATACCACCTTTGAGGTATTTGACAAGATCATCTAGCATCCCTAGTATAGCACCCATCCTTTATATATGTCCCCTCTTTAGTTGACCACTTTGTATCTGCTGATCGATGGGTCACAACGGACAATTGGACTATCACATAGGTTTAGATTTATCCACTTATATGTTTGTCGTAATATATGTTGGTTGTATATATATATATATATATATATATATATAATTCCAAAAAGAAGCAGGCACTCTCCGTTTGAACTTCAAAATGATTTTACTTAGTGACGTTTCGGGGTTTCACCCCCGTCCTCAGACTTACAACAATAGTGTATAAACACAGTGATATACTTATACCCCCCTAACACCAATTATGCCATCAATATATCAATAATATAATAAATCAATAAACAAGCGTTTGCAAATACAGTCACCTATGCTTCATCGTGATCAGGCTCACAGCGGTGCACACCCGGCGCTTCCATTACGTCATCTGCATGGAGACAGCGCTCTCTAGTGAATCACACCCCCGGAAGCCGCCAACCACCTACCTCTGCCAACCACAGCAAAAGAACGTCATCAACAGACGTTTGTACGTAGCTGGAGGCTTAATTCCCAGTGATCGTTTAGGCAACTATGGGATCCTATGTGAAAAAGTGAACATTAAAAACATTATCAAAACAACATATTGTACATAATTTAAAAATATCATTTCTCCATTAAAACTATTTCTACTCATGGTATTATATTAGGATGTCGCTTATATACAAATACTTCCAAATATACATTGCTGTCTAACATAAGGATATAAACTCAATATTACCCCTGCATTCTGCTATTCTATGCTCCATACTATAGTACACTAAATTGGAAATAAACACATAAATAAAGTAGTTATGGCACATATTGTAACACTATAGGAAGAAATTATTGAATAACATTTCTAAAAGACCTTTACAGAAAGATATTTCAGAAAAGAACACTTTAAAAAAAAACACTTTCAGAAAAAACACTGCCAATCTAGCTTAACGTTCAGGCCCTTAGGGGTCAAGGTGTCCAATTCATATGTCCATCTGGACTCCTTCTGTAGTAGCAAATTACCCCTGTCACCACCTCTTCTCAGTGCAGGGACATGATCAATTAGGGTATATCTTAAGTCACAGACATTATGCCCGCTCTCTAAGAAGTGGCGGGCAACTGGTTGATCCGATTCACCCTTCTTAATTGCCCTTCTGATTGAGCTTTTATGATTTGCCATACGTATTCGTAGGTTATCATTGGTTTTACCCACGTAAAATAAACTACATGGGCAATGCAGCAGGTAGACCACATGAGTGGTAGTACAAGTCATCCTGTGTCTGTGTGTATATCTTTTTCTGCTTCTTGGGAGATGGAAAAATTTTCCGGTTATTAGCCCGTTACAGGTGGTGCAGCCACTACATCTATAGCATCCTGGCTTGACATCCTCCAACCATGTCCTATTAGCGTAGCAGTGAACCGGGTCCGTGAGCTGTAGGATATCTTTCAAAGATTTTCCTCTTCGGTACCCAATCCTAGGTTCACCCATCCCTTTAAAAGGGAGGCTATCCTCTAGACGTAGAATTTTCCAATTCTGTTTTAGAATGGTGTTAAGGCCATTCTTGTCAGCCGCATATGTGGTCACCAGGGTCATCTTATCTTGTTCCACCATCTGTCGCTCAGGGACATTCTCAGAGTATACTTCACTGATGTGTTTTTCCAATAATCCCTTACGATAACCCCTCCTCAAGAAGCGCTCCTTCATCTCATCTGTTTGCCTTGCTGCCCGTTCTTCTTCGGTGTTATTCCTTTTAACCCTTACAAATTGGGATTTTGGTAACGCCTTCTTCAGTGCCGGGGGATGACAGCTGGTTGCCTCTAGAAGAGAATTTTTATCAGTGGCTTTTCGGAACAAAGTGGTTCCTAGACCATCATCAGTTTTGAAAATCCTTAAGTCAAGGAATTCTATTTCCTCCTGGTTCCAGTTCATTTTGAACTTGAGTGTTCTGTGCTCAGTGTTTAGTTCATTAAACCAGCTGAGTAGATCCTGTTCGTCTCCAGACCAGATCACTATAAGATCATCAATAAATATCTTAAAGTAAAGGATCTCCCTCCTCTTAAAACACTCGGTCCCATGGTCTTCAAATTCTGCCATAAATAGGTTTGCATAAGATGGGGCCACATTGGACCCCATCGCTGTTCCCATCAGCTGTTGGTAGTGTTGCTGTTCAAATCTGAAATAGTTCTTTTTTAGACAGGTCTCAAGGAGGTCAAGGATGAACTCCACCGGGGGTCCTATATAGGGACTTCTCAATAGTTGTTTTCTTATAGCCGACAAACCCTCTTCATGGGGGATCACTGTATACAAGCTAGTGACATCCAGGGTCACTAGCCATTCACCTCCCTTCAATCTGATCTTCACAAGGGAATCAATAACATCCTTTGAATCCTTGATGTAGGTCCTCATGCCATGCACGTATGGTTGCAGCAAACTGTCTACATAGATGCTGTACAATATGTCTGAGGGGTTCACATGGCATGTTCATTGCAGAAAAAAAAAGCAGTGTGTACATTTGTTTTTTCTTGTTTAAGATGCTTCCCATGCGGTTTTCTTAAGATTGTTGGTTCATCAGACATGATGGGCGGGGCCTAATTTCGCGCCTCAGTGCGCAGTTAATTTCTGGAGAGTACAGCAGCCATTAGCTCCGGTTGGGACCAGACTGTGAGGCTGTGTTTTGGAGTGGGACATGATCGTTTTAGCAGGTCTTGGGGGCAGGTAGGCACCACAGCAGAGTTGTGGCGAGGTGCAGAATCAAGTTAGTGTAATTTGACTGCAGAACGTTTTTTACTGCCTAAACTTACTCAAATTAAGATGTAACTCTCCTATTACTTGTGGTGCAATATCCGATTGTACATTAGGCTCAAATATCATCAAAATTACTCATTTTGTATAACGTTTTAACGACTTTGCAAAAATGGTGTACACTTTTTATTCTTAAAGGCGCAGTACCCGTTTTTTTGCTGAATTGTTTTTTCACATATAATAAAGATTGGAAACGACTTGTGCTGTTATTACTAGTCTGTACAATATGTCTGACATGGGAAGTCAGTGTTCTATGTGTTTAGAAGCCATGGAGCCATGGTGGAACCCCCTCTTACATTGTGTCCTTCTTGTACTGAAAGGGCCTTACACTGTAAAGATCATATTTTAAGCAAGGAAAGTATGCCTCGGGATGGTTTTCAGTCTGAAGAGAATCAGAATATGCCATCTAATTCTCCCCAAGTGTCACAACCTTTAACGCTCACACAAGCGACGACAAGTACTTCTAGTGCGTCTACTTCTTTTACTTTGCAAGATATGGCTGCAGTTATGTCTACTACCCTTACAGAGGTATTATCTAAAATGCCAGGTTTGCAGGGTAAACGTCATAGGTCAGATATTAATGTAAATACTGAACCCTCTGATGCCTTAATGGCTTTTTCCGATGCACCCTCACAATGCTTTGATTTGGGGGTTAGGGATTTTATGTCTGAGGGAGAACTTTCAGAGTCAGGAAATTTATTACCTCAGACAGATTCGGAAGTCATGTCCTTTAAACTCAAATTAGAACAGGGAGGTTTTGACGACTCTGGATGATTGTGACCCTATCACAATTCCCCCAGAAAAATTGTGTAAAACGGACAGATATTTAGAAGTACCTACTTAGGGGGATGTTTTTCCAGTTCCTAAGAGAATTTTGGAAATTGTTAAGAGGGAATGGGATAGACCAGGTATACCGTTTTCTCCCCCTCCTAACTTTAAGAAAATGTTTCCTATAACTGACACCATGCGGGACTTCTGGCAATTGGTCCCTAAGGTGGAGGGAGCTATATCTACTCTAGCTAAGCGTACCCATTGAGGACGGTTGTGCTTTTAAAGACCCCATGGATAAAAAATTAGAGGGTCTTCTAAAGAAACTGTTTGTTCACCAGGGTTTTCTCTCACAGCCTATAGCTTGCATGGTTCCAGTAACTACTGCAGCTGCCTTTTTGGTTTGATGCCCTGGAAGAGTCTCTGAAGGTAAAGACACCTTTAAGAGGACATTTTAGACAGAATTAAGGCTCTTAAGTTAGCCAATTCATTTATGACTGATGCTGCTTTTCAAATTGCAAAATTAGCAGTGAAAAACGCAGGCTTTGCCATTGTGGCGTGCAGAGCGTTATGGCTAAAGTCATGGTCGGCTGACGTATCATCTAAATCTAAGCTTTTATCTATTCCCTTCAAGGGTAAGATGCTATTGGGGCCTGAGCTGAAGGAAATAATCTCTGACATTACTGGAGGTAAGGGTCAAGCCTTACCTCAGGACAAGTCCCTCAAGATGAGGGGTAAACAAAATAATTTTCTTTCTTTTCGAAAAAAAAGGAGTATCCTCTGCTTCCTCTTCCTCCACTAAGCAGGAAGGGAACTTTGCTCAATCCAAGTCGGTCTGGAGACCTAACCAGGCCTGGAATAAAGGTAAACAAGCCAAAAAGCCCGCTGCTGCTACCAAGACAGCATGAAGGGGCAGCCCCCAATCCGGGACCGGATCTAGTAGGGGGCAGACTCTCTTTCTTTGCTCAGGCCTGGGCAAGGGATGTAAAGGATCCCTGGGCATTGGAAATTGTGACCCAGGGGTACCAGTTGGAATTCAATGACTTTCTCCCAAGGGGGAGATTTCATCTTTCACGGTTGTCTGTAGACCAGACAAAAAGAGAGGCGTTCTAACGCTGTGTAAAAGACCTCTACACCATGGGTGTAATTTGCCCAGTTCCAGATCTGGAACAGGGGCAGGGGTCCTATTCAAATCTATTTGTGGTTCCCAAAAAAGAGGGAACCTTCAGACCAATTTTAGATCTCAAGTGTCTAAACAAGTTTCTCAGAGTCCCATCGTTCAAGATGGAGACCATTTATACAATTTTGCCAATGATCCAGGAGGGTCAATACATGACCATGGTGGACTTGAAGGATGCGTATTTTCACATTCCTATCCACAAGGATCATCATCAGTTCCTGCGATTTGCATTCCAGGACAAACATTATCAGTTTGTGGCCCTTCCCTTTGGGTTGGCCACGGCTCCCAGGATCTTCACAAAGGTTCTAGGGTCTCTTCTAGTGGTTCTCAGACCGCGAGGCACAGCAGTGGCGCCCTATCTGGACGATATCTTGATCCAGGCATCGACTTATCATCTGTCCAAATCTCACACGGACATCGTGTTGTCATTTCTAAGAACTCACGGTTGGAAAGTGAATGTAGAAAAGAGTTCACTAGTTCCACAGACAAGAGTTCCATTCCTGGGAACTCTGATAGACTCTGTAAAAATGAAAATATTTCTGACAGAAGTCAGAAAATCAAAGATTCTAAATACTTGCCGGGCTCTGCAGTCCATTCATCGGCCGTCAGTAGCTCAGTGTATGGAAGTCATCGGACTAATGGTAGCAGCAATGGATATCATCCCGTTTGCTCGCTTTCATCTCAGACCACTGCAACTGTGCATGCTCAGTCAGTGGAACGGGGATTATGCGAATTTATCTCCTCAGATAAATCTGGACCAAGAGACCAGAAACTCTCTTCAGTGGTGGTTGTCACAGGACCATCTGTCCCAATGGATGTGCTTCTGCAGGCCATCTTGGGTAATAGTAACAACAGACGCCAGCCTCCTGGGCAGTCTGGTATTCCCTGAAGGCTCAGGGGGTGTGGACTCAGGTGGAGTCTCAATTGCCAATCAATATTCTGGAATTGAGAGCGATATTCAACGCGCTACTGGCGTGGCCTCAGTTGGCTTCGGCCAAATTCATAAGATTCCAGTCGGACAATATCACGACTATGGCATATATCAATCATCAGGGGGGAACAAGGAGTTCTCTAGCGATGATATAAGTATCAAAGATAATCCAATGGGCGGAGGCTCACTCTTGCCATCTGTCTGCGATCTATATCCCAGGAGTGGAGAACTGGGAAGCGGATTTTCTAAGTCGTCAGACTTTTCATTTGGGGGAGTGGGAACTCCATCCGGAGGTGTTTGCAGCCTTGATTCATCAATGGGGCACACCGGAATTGGATCTGATGGCATCTCGACAGAATGCCAAACTTCCACATTACGGGTCCAGGTCAAGGGATCCCCAGGCTGTACTGATAGATGCTCTAGCAGTACCTTGGTCGTTCAACCTGGCTTATGTGTTTCCACCGTTTCCTCTCCTTCCTCGTGTGATTGCCAGAATCAAACAGGAGAGGGCTTCAGTAATTCTAATAGCACCTGCGTGGCCACGCAGGACCTGGTATGCAGATCTAGTGGACATGTTGTCCCTGCCACCGTGGAGACTGCCATTGAGGAAGGACCTTCTCATTCAAGGACCGTTCCAACATCCAAATTTAACTTCTCTGCAGCTGACTGCTTGGAGATTGAATGATTGATTTTATCTAAGCGGGGTTTCTCTGAGTCGGTCATTGATACCTTGATTCAGGCTCGCAAGCCGGTCACTAGAAAAATTTACCATAAAGATATGGCATAAATATCTTTATTGGTGCGAATCCAAGGGTTACTCATGGAGTAAGATTAGGATTCCTAGGATTTTGTCTTTTCTCCAAGAAGGATTGGAGAAGGGTTTATCAGCTAGTTCCTTGAAGGGACAAATTTCTGCTTTCTCAATTTTGCTTCACAAGCGTCTGGCAGATGTCCCAGATGTTCAGGCATTTTGTCAGGCTTTAATCAGAATTAAGCCTGTGTTTAAACCAATTGCTCCGCCGTGGAGTTTGAATTTAGTTCTTAATGTTCTTCAAGGGGTTCCGTTTGAACCCATGCATTCCATAGATATTAAGCTGTTATCTTGGAAAGTTTTGTTTTTAGTAGTTATCTCTTCTGCTCAAAGAGTTTCTGAGCTTTCTGCTTTGCAATGTGATTCCCCTTATATTATATTCCATTCTGATAAGGTGGTTTTGTGGACTAAACCTGGATTTCTTCCTAAGGTTGTTTCAAACAAGAATATTAATCAGGAAATTGTGGTTCCTTCCTTGTGTCCTAATCCTTCCTCTAAGAAGGAACGTCTGTTGCATAACTTGGATGTGGTTCGTTCTTTAAAATTTTATTTACAAGCGACCAAGGATTTCCGTCAAACATCTTCCCTGTTTGTTGTTTATTCCAGGAAACGTAGGGGTCAAAAAGCTACGTCTACCTCTCTCTCTTTTTGGCTGAAAAGCATCATCCGCCTGGCATATGAGACTGCTGGACAGCAGCCTCCTGAAAAGATTACGGCTCATTCCACTAGAGCTGTGGCTTCCACATGGGCTTTTAAAAATGATGCTTCTGTTGAACAGATTTGTAAGGCTGCGACTTGGTCCACCCTTCATACTTTTTCCAAATTTTACAAATTTGATACTTTTGCTTCTTCTGAGGCTATTTTTGGGAGAAAGGTGCTTCAAGCAGTGGTGCCTTCCGTTTAGGTTCCTGTCTTGTCCCTCCCTTTAATCCATGTCCTAAATCTTTGGTATTGGTATCCCACAAGTAAAGGATGAAAACCGTGGACTCGGTATATCTTGTAAAAGAAAAGGAAATTTATGCTTACCTGATAAATTGATTTCTTTTACGATATACTGAGTCCACGGCCCACCCTGTCATTTGGGACAGGATTTTTTTTTTTTTTATAAACTTCAGTCACCTCTGCACCTTGTTAGTTTTTCCCTTTCTCTTCCTATACCTTCGGTCGAATGAATAGGGGGAGGAGTTAAGGGAGGAGCTATATAGCAGCTCTGCTGTGGTGCTCTTTGCCACTTCCTGTTAGCAGGAGGATTATATCCCACAAGTAAAGGATGAAAACCGTGGACTCGGTATATCATAAAAGAAATCAATTTATCAGGTAACATAAATTTCCTTTTTAATATTAATCTATATTTGGCATTGTGATAGATCAATCAGTACTACTTTCTGATCGCTATCCACTTGTTAATTTGTCCCTGTGAAGTTCCCCCACTACACATTAGCCCATTGACCACATAGTTACCCACCACCACATCACCCGTTGCAACATTTCCTCAAATCTCGCTATCTAGGTATGCTACCCCTCTCCTATGTAGTATGGTCTATGATGGCCTACAAATTACTCTACACTGAATTTCCCTAATACACTTAATATTGACCACCAAATGTCACAACTAGTGTTATTATAACAATATCACTTTTTGCTATAGCCTTAATAGAGGTGCGAATAATAATTATTATCAGTTTATTCCTGACATACTTCTTTTACACACTGACCATATACGATCAGCTAATCACGCTGTCTATGTTCACAGTGTGGTTTCATTACGCCCCCCTCCCATTCATCTCTTATTGATATGATTTGCCTTCAGTTCATGCTTCACCTAAGCACGTCTTATTCACTATCACACGCCACAATTATTGGCACAACACTATCTCTTGTTAAAGCCCCAATATATGTGTGAATATCAGGAACTTTTAGCACACTCCTGACTTATTTATATATTTATTTATTTGTCATCATAAGCGATCAGTTAAACACGCTGTCTACTGACAGTGTGGTATCGTCACGCCCCCTATCCATCTCTTAGGGATATGATTGGTTTCTAGTTTACACTGACTTTGTGTATAGTCGACTGAACACACCCCTATGAGGATGATGTAGCTCAATAGACATCTGCCGTTCACGAGCAGCGCATCATGCAATACAAGGATAAGTAAGGAGAGCACACTGAGCGTCCGATACTCACTACTTCTGATCTTTAGCTAAAAATGTGTTTCTTTCGATCAAGTACATCACCCAGTTGATCACACATTTAACCCAGTAGCACCACGTCATTAACCACACCCCCACCCCTAGTCATTTGATGCTCTTGGTGAGAACCTAAACAATAAGAACTATATAATCAAATATTTATCTGTATAAACACACATTGGAGGTTTTGAACACTAATATTATATTATGTTTTTTTATAAGTGTGTGGGTTAGTCAGGTAAATCGATTATGATAATAATGAATATAAACAATACATTTCATAATTGGTTCAATCACCCAGACTGATCTGACATCACAGTTTGGTCCATACCATTTCATGACATTTTGGATAACGCACTTTATGAAATGCTGACAGATTTAATCATTACAAGATTTTTTACACATTTTAACAATTACCAACTAATGTATCAACATCAATTATATGTGTATCATTCTTCCATCTTGGAGAATAGAAGACTAATTAATTTGGTTTTATATATTTTTATTTATTTACATGATATTTGGCATCAACCGGTGGGTGTGCATTTGGCCTCACTCCTGATTGGTTGTGATTAGATATAAGTATAGCAGCTATGAGAGTTTGTTTGTATAGCCTGATGAAACAGTGCTGTGACACTGAGGAACGCGTTGCATTGCTGTGGTTTTTAACCTTTTAATAAATCATTTTACTCTCATTTTGCTGCTGAACCATCATTTGGAAACATTTCCCCTCTATTTGGAGGTATCTATTTTTGTTTCCGTGCACTGTCTTTTCAGCCTGAGCAGTTCTAAGAATCCATCCTGAACTGTTGCCTTCTGCCTATTGTGGGCCTTGCACTCACGGTCACGGTACCTGGGATCTCTGGACTCCCCCTGGTGGGACGAGGATACCATCTGTTTCCTGTATCATCACTGGGTCTACCGGACGACCGGTTGGTTCCGGACTACTTTTACTGCACATTAGTGCTTACCATCACGTGAGTAGGATTCCTAATTTCTACCAATACATTCTGTGTTACAGTCTGATTTGCACTATGTGGCGCCCTCTATCTTCCTCTCTCTAAATATTGTTTTCATTGAGTGCGAAGAAATTATACCAACACTAAATTAACCAATTCTCTGTGAATATTAATCTAATAACCTTTGTATACTATATTATATAGCCATATGAACTAATCTGGCAATTTCAAATTCTAGAATATGGTTATATCAGACAATATGATAATACATAAATCACAGACAATATGATAATCTATGACTAAAGGGTAATTTATTTTTATAAGAAAATTGCATATGCCATTTCAAATATATTCCTGGTAAGATTTACATATCAGTACATAGGACATTTGGAGTTATATAGTGTATGTTTAATATTATGCTAGCAACAATTACTCTTTCAGACCTAATATGTTATTTGAGGAAAATATAACATTAATAATTTTATTGAATAACTGTAACAGCAATCTTACCATTGCATTATATATTACAATTTGCCAATTTACTGTGTTTTGTAATTATCATTTCTATGTTAATGATATTGATTTGGCATATGTGTATATTATTGTATTTTGAAGAATCAATAAATATAAAAAAAATGTGCAAATAATAAATGTACTGAATATACAGAATTTCCTTAAAAAGTATCAAGAAAGCCATCTGGAATCTTACAATTTCACTGGTGTCACACAAAACACTCCACATTACACAAAAAAAATATTTAGCTGACCTATACAGAGCAATGTTTCCAAACTGTTATGTAGCAAATACACCTGTGTTTATGGGTTATTTTTTTATGTATCCAAACAGCAACTTTTAAGTGTTATTGAAAGAAAAAATCTCATATGAGCAAGAATCATGCACATCCCAACAAATTACAAAGTTTCCTCAGATTTATAAACCAGATAGAAATGTCACAGTTTTCAGTCTTTTTTTTTTTTTAATTCCTAGTATGCCAAGTATATTAAAGGGATACTGTACTCCAACATCAATCTTTTTTACCTATGAGAAAGCAATGTTAAAACTGTAGGCATTTTTAGCCTGACAAAGTATAAAGCAAAAGGTGCTTAAATTTACATTTAAACTAATATACCAGTATCAGTTTTTCACTTCCTACTAATTGGCTTATAGGTACTTCCTGCACTAGCAGACAGTATTATTATTTTATTATTATTATTCTTTATTTATAAAGCACCAACAGATTACGCAGCACTGCCCATGGGTACAAGGATAACAGTACAATGGAGAAACAATACAAAAAAAAATAAAAAAATTTACAGACAGATACAGGGGGAATTGAGGGCCCTATTCCAGTGGGAACTTACAATCTAGATGGGTAGGAGGATGGGAAACAGGAGGTGGGGGCTGCAAAGGTGAGAATTAAATTAGTGAGGAGATAGATGAGGGCAACTGTTAGTTAAGTTAGTTTGTTAATGAGTCGGTTGATAAGCTTCCCTGAACAGAAAGGTCTTAAGGGAATGTTTAAAGGAGGAGAGGTTAGGGGCAAGTCTGACAGCTCGAGGAAGTGCGTTTCAGAGGGTTGGTGCTGCACAAGAGAAGTCCTGTAGTCTAGCATGAGAGGAGGTGATGGTAGAGGATGCAAGAAGCAGGTCATTGTTGGATCTTAGGGGGCGGAAGGAGTATATTTGTTGATGAGTAAGGACAGGTAGGGTGGGGCAATTTTGGTGAAGGCTTTGTAGGTCAGGGTGATAATTTTGAATTTAACTCTGCTTTGAATGGGGAGCCATGGGGAGCCAGTGAAGGGACTCACAGAGAGGAGCAGCAGAAACAGAGCATCGAGAGAGGTGGATTAGCCTGGCAGATGCATTTAGGATGGATTGGAGGGGAGAGAGGCGGGAAATTACCAGGAAGTGGATTAGCTGTTTAGTAGTTTCAGCACACAGAAAAGGAAGGATTTTGGAGATATTGCGTAGGTGGTTGCGGCAGGATGAAGAGAGCAATTGGATGTGGGGAATGAAGGACAGATTTGAGTCAAGCGTTACTCCGAGGCAGCGGACTTGGGGTGATGGGGAGATAGTGGTGCAGCCAACAGTGATGGAAAAATTAGAAACTTGAGTAGAGTTAGAGGGGGGAATTAGAAGTAGTTCAGGCTTGGACATGTTTATTTTTAGGTGGTGAGAGGCCATCCAGGAGGAAATGCAAGATAAGCAGTCGCTGATGTAATGTCTTCCTGCCTCTGTCTCCCTGGCTGCTGTTAAATGTCCCTTTAATTCCTGCTAGAAAGCTCTGTTAAACATTTGCTCTGTCTCAACCTTGTCTACCTGTAATCATTTTATCAGATACTTTGTATAATTTTAATGCATCCTGCCACCTCCCCCCCCCCCCTAATTTGCAAGTGTGTAACTCCTGGCTACCCAGACTGCTTTTACTCAGCTGCATAGAATCATTCCATTACACTCACTGCTACATATTGCATTTGAGCCTTGGCTCGCTGAGTCCAAGTGACTCTTTGATTAAAAGTGGCAGAGTTACTCACTGGAGTTATAAACTGGAGGTGGAAACTGCAGACCAACTAACAGGTAAACTTAATAACAATACACCTACACAATGCTCTTTCTGTCTGCCCTTCTCCTAAAACTCACTGCGTGTCCCTATAAGAATATCAACAGCCCCCACACTATCCATAGCTCACCCTCCCTTCTATCATCCCCTATGCTGTCCTCTCATGAACTACTCTGTCTCCTTAGAAACACATTCCCCTCTAACTCTCTTGTGTCTAGTCATATGCGCTCCTACAAATCTCATTCTCACCTTCTGTCACTCTCACTGCTACTTATGCTTGCTGCTGAAGAGAGATATCTCTCCTAACCCTGGCCCTGCAGAAATCACCACACTTTTACACCTCGCTCTGTCTCCCACTGCAAAAACTCTAGGTCACGCAATACCAACAATCTCATCTCCATTAACCCGCAGCGCTTATCCCCTCTCTTTTCTTGTGCCCTCTGGAATGCTCGCTCTGTCTGTAACAAACTTACAACTGTTCACAACCTGTTTGTTTCCAATGCTTTTAACCTTTTACCAATTACTGAAACCTGGCTATCTTCCTCTGACACTGCTTCCATTGCTGCTCTCACTCATGGTGGTCTTCACTTTAGCCACACACCTAGGCCAGGTGAGAGACATGGTAGCGGTGTTGGCATCTTACTCTCCCCCTCCTGCTCCTATCAGTACCTATCTCCATTTCCATCTCTTTCTTTTTCTTCCTTTGAAGTCCACTGCATTCGCCTGTTCTCCCCCCTCTCTCTCAGAGTGGCAGTTATCTATCGCCCCCCTGGACCAACCTCTCAATTCCTTGACAACTTTTCTGCCTGGCTTCCTTACTTTTCTCTCTACAAATACACCTACTCTAATTCTGGGGGACTTCAACATCCCCATTGATAACCCATCTGCCTCTCACAATCCACCCTATTCCCTACCCACTGCAATGGACACTCAATTGATCTGGTATTCTCCTATCTCTGCTCTCTCTCTGATGTTGACTGTCGCCTATTTCCCATCTCAGACCACCATCTGCTCACCTTTAATCCAAATATACATGCTAAACCTACTTCCCCCCCTCGCCCCCACACCAGTAGAAATCTGCACACTGTGGACCCTCCCCAACTCTCCAATGTTATTCAAATACGCCTCCCCCACATTTCCATGATATCCTGCCCTGACCTTGCTATAACCCACTATAACAATACTCTCTCCGCTGCACTTGACACTCTTGCTCCGCCCCAACTTTGCAAAGCTCCACGTCGTCAGCTCCAGCCCTGGCACTCCCAACAAACATGACACCTACAAAAATGCTCCTGCACTGCTGAACGTGCCTGTAGGAAATCCTACTCTGAACCTGATTTCATGCACTATAAGTTCATTCTTTACTCTTACACCTCTGCCCTTCGCTTAGCTAAGCAATCCTACTTCTCTTCTCTTATATCCACTCACTCTTCAAACCCTAAAAGACTCTTCTCCATTTTCAACTCTCTCCTCTACCCACTTGCACCACCCCCCACATCTGCATTCAGTGCTCAAGACCTGGCTGACTACTTTTTCAATAAAACACTTACCATCCGAAGAAACATACCAACACAAGCCTGCAATCTCCCGCTCTCAGTCACCCCCTCTGCCACTCTCTGCACCCACTTCCCAACCACTGAGAGTGAAGTGGCTTCCCTTTTGTCTTCCTCAAACCTCACTACCTGCCCACTTGACCCTATTCCTTCACATCTAATTCCCCCTCTGTCTCCCACCCTCACTCCCGCTAGCTTCAAAATTCCTTGAAAAACTAGTTTTCAATCGCCTAACCTACATCCTGTCCTCCAACTCATTGCTCAACCCCCTGCAATCTGGCTTCCGTCCACAACACTCAACTGAGACTGCCCTCACCAAGGTTACCAACAATCTCCTTTCTGCTAAAAACAAAGGCTACTACTCTATACTCATCTTACTTGACCTATCTGCTGCCTTTGACACTGTTGACCATCCCCTTCTCCTACAGACTCTAAGCTCTCTTGGGCTCTGTGACACTGCCCTCTCCTGGATTCACTCTTATCTCTCTAACAGATCCTTCTTCGTCTCTTTTGCTGGTGACTCTTCCTCTCTATTGCCTCTGTTTGTTGGAGTACCTCAAGGCTCTGTCCTGGGTCCTTTACTCTTCTCTATTTACACTTCTTCACTGGGTAAACTTATCAACAGCTATAGCTTCAGCTATCACCTCTATGCTGATGATACCCAGATCTACCTTTCCACCCCTGCACTCTCTCCTTCTGTCAATTCTCACATCAGTGACTGCTTATCTTTAGTAACCCTTGAAGATTCACTCATAGTTTTTGAAGTCCAGCTTGAACGATCTTCATCCAGGCGGTGAAGTCCTCATCCAGGTGGCGAGAAGTCTTCATCCAGGCGGCATCTTCTATCTTCATCCCGGCGGCGCGGAGCGGGTCCATCCTGAAGACATCTGGCACGGAGCATACTCTTCATACGGTCGTCACTGTATACTGAATCTTCAATGCAAGGTACATGATTCTAGATGGCGTCCCTTGCATTCCTATTGGCTGATTTGATTTTGGAAATTCAAATCAGCCAATAGGATGAGAGCTACTGAAATCCTATTGACTGTTAAAAACACCCAATAGGATGAGAGCTTCTGAAATTCTATTGGCTGTTCAAATTTAACCCCTAAATAGGTTTAGGGGTTACTAGTTTAAATTAGTTTATTGCAATGTCGGGGGCTTTTGGTTTAGGAGTTAGTAGGTTTATTATAGTGATGGCAGAATTAGGGGTTAATAGCTTTAGTATAGTGGGGGCGATGTGGGGGGACGGTAGATTAGGGGTCAATAATATTTAAATAGTGTTTGCAATGAGGGAGGGCGGCAGTTTAGGGGTTATTAACTTTTAGTGGTGACGATGTCGGGGATCGGCGGAATAGGGGTTAATAAATGTTATCAGTGGCGGCGATGTCGGGAGCGGCAGATTAGGGGTTAATAACTTTAATATAGTATTTGTGATGCGGGAGGGCCTCGGTTTAGGGTTTAATAGGTAGTTTATGGGTGTTTAGTGCACTTTGTCACAGTTTAGTTATGAGTTTTATGTAACAGTTTTTTTGCATAAAACTCATAACTACTACTTTTAGATTGCAAAACAGATCTTGTTGGTATAGGCTGGAATGCAGGCTTTTTAGCCTCACCGCAAAACTCGTAATGGCAGCGCTATTGAAGTCCCATGAAAAAGCGTAATTTTTACGAGTGCGGGACTGACGGTGCGTTACAGGCTAAAAGGCAAGACTTGTAATGGCTGCGGTGCTGTTTTAACGCTGAAAAGGAAATTTTTCAGCGCTAAAACACGAACGCAAAACTCGTAATCTAGGTGATTGTTTGCTATTGATACACACAGGCACCTCTTTCTTGTCTCTCTACTTCCTGTTTTAATAAATATATACGCAAGTTCAAAAAACACCAGATTTCTTGTTTTATTATTATTTTTAATAAACTAAAATAGCTTTACCTTTTACATTTGAAATGCTAATATACAGTATGTATTTTTTGCATTGCGCCACTGCTACATAATTATTAAAATGAATTATTAGTCTAAGAAATGAAGCAGAACATCTTTGTTAACCATGCTACATAATAGTACTATTTTAGTATGTTAGTAAGTTTTATATTCTGTTTTGAAAACACCAAACTGCAATATGTTTCCTCCAGTAAACCTTATACACTGAGCAGACTTTTTGGCTCCAGTTTGGATTTCCTTACTGGCTTTTACAGATGGCTTTGCACAACCAGTGTGTTTGACTTACAAAACATACATTTCATTAGGTTTTAAAAAAAAAAAAATACTGTTAGGTTTGCAGAATTACTTTTTATTTCAGCTATATAAATCATGACTTTTAAAGGGTTGGCAGAAAAGTTAACTTATTTTGATTCTGCTTTTAAGTTATGGAATAAAGTTATAAAGTATTTCAGCGAGCCATGTGTCTCAGTAAAATATGACAGAATTTATTATACATTGCTTTGGTGAAAGCATGTGGCTAGGTAGGTGAAACATTTGTAGACTGCCTGGTTAAGTGCAAAATGAACAGATTAATGCAGAAAAATATACACTCTTCTCAGGTCAGGCAGTTACAGACACAGATGCTGCTACTACCATTTTAAAAGGGACAGTAAAGCCAAATTTAAACTTTTTGGTTGAGCAATTTTAAACAGCTTTCCAATATACTTCTATTATCTAATTCACTTTGTTCCCTTGGTATCCATTGCTGAAAGCATACCAAGGTAAACTCAGGTTCAGCAATGCCCTACTGGGAGCTAGCTGCTAATTAGTGGCTGCGGATATCTCTTGCCATTGGCTCACCTGATGTTTCATACTAAGAAAACAAAGCAAATTGATGATAGATATAAATTAGTTGTTTGTTTAAAATTGTGTGCTCTATCTGAATATTGAAAGAAACATTTGGGGTTTCATGTCTCTTTAATTTTCTATTAAAGGGCCATTATAGTAAAAAAATGTCATGCTCAGCATGTAATTATAAGATTATTGACCCTTGACTAAAGTATATTTAACCCTTTGCAAGGTTCCCACTTGGGAACCTGTCTGGCCGTCTCTTGGTAAGCGGGCAGGGGACACTATATTTACGCTGCCTGCATGTACTTTTAAACAAGAACTTTCTTGTGCAGTGCCGACTGTCATTCACCCCAAACCAACTAGCTTATAAAGCAGCAGCCATATAACTGCTGGTTCATTTGGAAAGCCCAAGGTCTCCAAAACAGCCTCTGCTGCTTAGTACATGGTAAGTAATGGCTACTGATTCTTTTGATTTTGAAACAGGATGATTATGTTTGTGCTTGACTAGTGTGTAGAATAAATCACTCAAGTGACCAACTCCAGTAGCTGTATTGGTTGAAACTTACATACCTCCAATGTTCTATTTTAGATAAAGGAAAGAAAAACTATAAAATAATTTAATTTCTATTGAACGTTAAAAATATTACTCCAATTGCACTTTTAAATCATGAAGCTTGAAGACAAATTACAGATAATCAGAACATTCATTTATCATTATTAAAGTGTGTGGACATTATAAAACAAAACATTATAAAATAATATGAAGTTATTAATTGTGCACATCATGAATTTATAATATTGGTTAAGTGAAGAAATATTGCATAAATTAGCCGCCATGTTTGCATGAAGCTTTGTGAAAATCCTTTAAAAACACCATTAAAATCCTGTGATATGCCTGTTTTTATTTTTTAATTTACTAATTATTTTTTTGGGCATTGGTATTACATTGAATTACAAGGGTATTATATAGTTATCTGCAGAGGGGGATACTGGATGGTACTATCCTCCAATAGCTGACACCTGTATGCTCTTCTTCCAAGTGACTATACACACATATGCCAATGCTTTATTATTTTTTTACATGGTCAAATATAAGTTTGGAATTTAGAGATATAGATAGAATATGAGCGTGTGTGTGAGAGAGAGAGAGAGAGAGAGAGAGAGAGAGGGGGGGGGGGCACAGAATGAGATAAAGAAAGGGTTAAACAATCTGGAGAAATAAAAGTGAGTAAGAGAAATGGTGAGGAAAATGTAGATAGAGAAAAAAGCACAAGAGCCTGGCACGGGTATCAGAGGAAATATCTATTGGGAGAAATGTAAATATATATTCAGAAAACAATAACGTTCACATAGACAAATATATATTTAAATGGAGAGGAGAACAAATGCAACCTCTAGACACCTATGGAGTCAGACAGGCCCATTTATCAAGCTCCGTACGGAGCTTGAAGGGCCGTGTTTCTGGCGAGTCTTCAGACTCGCCAGAAACACAACTTATGAAGCAGCGGTCTAAAGACCGCTGCTTCATAACCCTGTCCGCCTGCTCTGAGCAGGCGGACAGGAATCGCCGGAAATCAACCCGATCGAATACGATCGGGTTGATTGACAGCTCCCTGCTGGCGGCCAATTGGCCGCGAGTCAGCAGGGGGCGGCGTTGCACCAGCAGCTCTTGTGAGCTGCTGGTGCAATGTTAAATGCGGAGAGCGTATTGCTCTCCACATTTAGCGAGGTCTTGCGGACCTGATCCGCAGTGTCGGATCAGGTTCGCAAGCCCTTTGATAAATGGGCCCCAGAGTGTCTTTAGCAGTTATCTCAATCATTCTGCCTCCATTTTTACTTCTTCTCCCTTCACCATGGAAGTAAAGTCAAACTTAACTCACAGCCCCTTCCCAGTGGGTAAAGAAACACTTGGCTCAAAACTAAGTTTTTATAACTCATGTGGAGCTTGCAATTATAAACATCTTTACAATTGGCTTCCCTTTTCAAAATGTGCACAATCTTTTTATATACAAACTTGTAATGGACCAGGGTCCTTCTGAGCATGTGCAAGGGTTTGCATTGTATATGTATATGCTTTTTCTAATTGGCTAATATCTGATGTAGGGGTAAGGAAATGGCAGCAATTGCAAGTAGAAAAAAAAAACACTACTTATTTGACATTCAGACTAAGGGCCTCATATTTAAAACCATGTCAGCATGGAGATAAATCTCACAAAATCTTTTTTTTTTTTTTTTTTTTTTTAGACCTTGTATTGTAATGTAGGAGTCTGTTTCACATAAAGAACACTACATAGCAACATATCTCAAGATAAAATTTGTGTTTCTAAATTTTTCTTTAGGGCCTCGTCATACTGATGAGACTAATATCTTGCCCGAACAGCAAGGTTTTGTATATCAGGCCCTAAGGGTTTTCGCATCATCTTTTTATAGTACTTTTGTTGGTTATGCAGTTTCTACTGCATTAAATGGGACATTTTACTCCAAATTTTCTCTCCTTTAAAGGGACATTATACACTCATTTTTTCTTTGCATAAATGTTTTGTAGATGATCTATTTATATAGCTCATAAAGTTTTGTTTTTTTAAAAAAAATGTATAGTTTTGCTTATTTTTAAATAAGATTGCTCTGATTTTCAGACTCCTAACCAAGCCCCAAAGTATTATTTGAAAACCGTCAGCTACCTTCTCCAGCTTGCTCCTGTTTGTGTAAAGGGTCTTTTCCTATGCAAAAGAAGGGGGAGGGGGGGAGTGTCTTATTTCCCACTTGCAGTGGGCTTTCCAGCTACCTTTTCAACAGAGCTAAACTAAGAGGTTCTAAGTAAGTTTTTATACATTTTTATACTGGATTTTAATATCAGTATCTGTGCATCTTATTCTTTATAGTAGTGTCTATTACATGCAGTTATATAAAAGTGAGTGTATACTGTCCCTTTAATGTGTTACGAGTGGTTCATTTTACCTGCTGCAGTGTATTTGTTTGCAAACAGCTCATTTAATTTGATTTGATTTTGTTATTTGAAAGTACTGCTTTTGCCTGTTGAAACCACCACCTACACTGAAAATATGAATAACGTATTCTCTGTAGAAAGGTTATGTAAACAGAAAACAATAGTACTAATTAATCTCACGGGGGGGGGGAGGGGGGTAGTAGAAAGGCATCGATTTTTATATTTAAAATAGCTGGTTGTGTTAAAAAATAATTAGCATTTCAATACCTAATTATGGGTTCACTCACAGTCCTTTATAAAAATGTATTAAATGATTATTAACAGAAAATCAGCATGAAAGTCTATGAGACCCCCACCATAGTTACTGTGATATTCTGTAGTGTGGTAAACTGGGGCAAGTCAATGAGGCCGAATTATCAAATGTCTGTTGGACCTGATCCGACAGTGTGGATCAGGTCCGACAGACATTGCTGAATGCGGAGAGCAATACGCTCTCCGTATTCAGCATTGCACCAGCAGCTCACAAGAGTTGCTGGTGCAACGCCGTCCCCTGCAGACTCGCGGCCAATGGGCCGCCAGCAGGTAGGTGTCAATCAACCCAATCGTACTCGATTGGGTTGAATTGTGGCGATTCCTGTCCACCTCATCAGAGCAGGCGGACAGGGTTATGGAGCAGCGGTATTTCGCCAGAAACACGAGTCCTCAAGCTTGATAAATGGGCCTCAATGAATGTAGTCTAGAAGTTCAGCGAAATCAGTGTGTAGAGGGAGAAAATTTGAATCAATCAACTAATCATGTTTTGCATTTCACTAATCATGTCTTGCAGACCTCTGCCAAGCAAGCTGAAATTAATCAGTTTAACCAGATCGAGCAGCTTGCAAAGGAACAAGGTCTTCCTGTCTATAAATCAGTCCAGATTGGAAAGCATAGAAAGAACTGTTTGCAGAAAAATGCAAGTAAAGTCTGTGTTGTATGATTATTTTATTAGGTTTATAATGCTGTTTAGCAAATGTTTTTGATAATTTAACTTAGTTTAATTATATTTTCTGTGTTATGTGATTATTTTATTAGGTTTATAATGCTGTTTAGCATTTAAAGTCTTTATTTCAAAGCTTTAAAAATAATGTATTAGGTGTTACTTATGCCAATTTTGAGAGGGGCCTGAAACCTAACTCCCTCACTTCCCATTGACTTACATTATAAACTGGGTTTCAATTTACAACGGTTTTGATTTACAACCATTCCGTCTGGAACCCAACCCCGGCGTAAACTGAGGGCTACCTGTATTGCATATTTCATAATTTAATGTTCTACACATATGCAATATTTTTTTTAAATAACTTTTGTGAGATAGTGCTATTACGAGTGTAAATGTACTTTTATATGTATTTTTGATGTGTTTTATGAAACTTTTTTGACTTGTGTAACAGTTAACCAGAACTCTGAGGTTGCGGTAATCATTCTAGCATATATCGCGACTGCGCTCACGTCTTCACGTTTACTTTAAACTTGTAATGCTAGCTGAATTTAACTTGCACACAAAAGGCAGCAAAAACTCAATATCACTTGTGCACAAATGATAGCGCACCATTTGAAGTCTGGCCCATAGTGTTTTCTTTTAAGATAGATAGCTGTTTTTTTTCCTCCTCACCTACCAGTTTAAATAATTGAGATCAGTAATATCCTGCAGCAATGAAGATAAATAAGCTCTGTGTTGTTTATCCCTTACATTTTTAATGGCTTTAGCTCACCCATAATTACACTTTGTGAGCTTCCCAAATAGTATGTATTGATAGCTCCAGGAAAGAGTTTTGCTGAAAGTATTCTAAGAGGGCATTTTGGATTTGCTGTGCTACTAAAGGACAAACAGAAGCTGGTCATCTAACCAACAAACAAATTATTCATATTTATATTCAAATATATATTAAACCAAAACAAATTAGCACACATAACCATGCTTAAATCTAGAGTATATCAGTTTAACAGTAGTAGGGAGCTGGGTTTCCTACCTCTTACTTTAGAAAATATTTAACTAGAAATGGCAAACCCCAAAATACTAAAGGGAATCTAGCACTTTTAATACAATATGTGAAGTATGTATTACACCTGATATATACTAAGCATAAAATAAGCATTACAACCTCAGGCTAACAAACACTTTACCTTTATGTTATAGTTTAATAATGATGATGAAGGTTGCACAACAGGACTATCAAGCACCATAAAACTAATATAATGAATAAATCTATGGAACATTTCTGCAAAGCAGCCATACAAAAAAATAAATCAAAATATTATAAGAGGCTATCTGTACGTTGCAGACCTCTACAATTCTATCACTCTATTTAATAAAAATAATTAACAAAACCAATCAAAAAGCAGTACTAATTCTAAAGACATAAACATTTTGTTAAACTTATGTGCTGAGAAGCTGAAAGAGTACGGAAGTTCTAAGCAGAGTCGTCTAAGCAAGTCTCTGTTAATAGTATGGAAATGGTTGCCTTTCTATCCTGTTTGTTAACTGTGGACCACTGTGATCTCTGATCTTTAGGTTCATTACAGTCTGGTCATTCCAAACTTTAAATGATTGAGTCTCTAGATAACAACAGAGGAATTATATGAAGACCCAAATCAGTAACAAAAGAGTCCAAGGGGTCTTTGCAGGCTGTATTGTTTCCATCATGCTGTACAATAATGCTGAACAGATAATCCCAATGGTATGTTTTTCTCTCACACAGTCAGAGTCAGGAACCTGACCTCTTTTCTGTTCTATGGTGAAGGGGTTATGGTCCAAATATATCTGTTTCGACTTGTTCTGATAAGTTATTGTTTGTTGGGACATGGCAGCCTGCCATATCTCTGCTTTGTGCTGAAAGTTTAAATATTTGAGCACCACATCTCTAGGGTGGGTTGATGGGACTGGTTTTGGCCAGAGAACCTGTCGGCTCTCTCTATCACTATAGTTTCATAGGATGACTGGTGGCATATATGTTTAAGAGCCCCATTAGATAAAATAGTATCTTCTCTATGATCCTTCGGATTCTAAGATTATTTCTTCTGCCCTGTTGACAAAGTCCTGAATTTTGTCATGTAAGGACACACTTAAAGTATCATGATGGCTGAGTAGTTGAGAAAAGGAACTTACTATGTCATTGAAGGATTCCTGCTCTTTTTCCATGCTTTAAATTCTAGATCCCATTTATCCAAAGTTTTTTTTTTTTTAGATCCATAAGTTCCTGCTTAATAAAAGCTTTTGGGGACTCAATGTCCGACTTAGAAGGTAAAGTAATAATATGAGCTTGAATTTATGAAAGGCAATGGGTCTTGCAGGGAAGGTTTTGTTAAGCAAGCAAACGAAGGAGCACCGGATCTAATAAAAACACTTTTATTGTTGCAATAGTTAAAAACTTTGAATTTATATTATCAGCATACAATTAGAGAGATCGGAACAGTTGTCCCCCTTAGCTAGACTGAATTGTGGCTGATGCGTTTATGCTTATGCCGTACTCTAAGCCCATTAAAAAACACAAGTCTAGTGCTTCCTTAAAAACATTTACTAGCTATCCTATTGGTCAAATTGCACCCATACAGATCACCTGGTCATTTAACCATTTCCTGGCCCTGATGTATGCCTCCACTCAAACTTCCATTCTACTTCATATTCTCATATTTATCATGTTTCCTGTCGCTCTAAAGAGTAATCCCATTTAGTCTATGGATTCATGCTAATTTATACCGCCATGTGCATATACAGGGAGTGCAGAATTATTAGGCAAATGAGTATTTTGACCACATCATCCTCTTTATGCATGTTGTCTTACTCCAAGCTGTATAGGCTCGAAAGCCTACTACCAATTAAGCATATTAGGTGATGTGCATCTCTGTAATGAGAAGGGGTGTGGTCTAATGACATCAACACCCTATATCAGGTGTGCATAATTATTAGGCAACTTCCTTTCCTTTGGCAAAATGGGTCGAAAGAAGGACTTGACAGGCTCAGAAAAGTCAAAAATAGTGAGATATCTTGCAGAGGGATGCAGCACTCTTAAAATTGCAAAGCTTCTGAAGCATGATCATCGAACAATCAAGCGTTTCATTCAAAATAGTCAACAGGGTCGCAAGAAGCGTGTGGAAAAACCAAGGCGCAAAATAACTGCCCATGAACTGAGAAAAGTCAAGCGTGCAGCTGCCAAGATGCCACTTGCCACCAGTTTGGCCATATTTCAGAGCTGCAACATCACTGGAGTGCCCAAAAGCACAAGGTGTGCAATACTCAGAGACATGGCCAAGGTAAGAAAGGCTGAAAGACGACCACCACTGAACAAGACACACAAGCTGAAACGTCAAGACTGGGCCAAGAAATATCTCAAGACTGATTTTTCTAAGGTTTTATGGACTGATGAAATGAGAGTGAGTCTTGATGGGCCAGATGGATGGGCCCGTGGCTGGATTGGTAAAGGGCAGAGAGCTCCAGTCTGACTCAGACGCCAGCAAGGTGGAGGTGGAGTACTGGTTTGGGCTGGTATCATCAAAGATGAGCTTGTGGGGCCTTTTCGGGTTGAGGATGGAGTCAAGCTCAACTCCCAGTCCTACTGCCAGTTTCTGGAAGACACCTTCTTCAAGCAGTGGTACAGGAAGAAGTCTGCATCCTTCAAGAAAAACATGATTTTCATGCAGGACAATGCTCCATCACACGCGTCCAAGTACTCCACAGCGTGGCTGGCAAGAAAGGGTATAAAAGAAGAAAATCTAATGACATGGCCTCCTTGTTCACCTGATCTGAACCCCATTGAGAACCTGTGGTCCATCATCAAATGTGAGATTTACAAGGAGGGAAAACCGTACACCTCTCTGAACAGTGTCTGGGAGGCTGTGGTTGCTGCTGCACGCAATGTTGATGGTGAACAGATCAAAACACTGACAGAATCCATGGATGGCAGGCTTTTGAGTGTCCTTGCAAAGAAAGGTGGCTATATTGGTCACTGATTTGTTT
The DNA here is from genome assembly GCF_027579735.1 of Bombina bombina. Classification (NCBI taxonomy): domain Eukaryota; kingdom Metazoa; phylum Chordata; class Amphibia; order Anura; family Bombinatoridae; genus Bombina; species Bombina bombina. The sequence continues at coordinate 182,970,876 of NC_069502.1, forward strand.
TTGTTTTGTTTTTGAATGTCAGAAATGTATATTTGTGAATGTTGAGATGTTATATTGGTTTCACTGGTAAAAATAAATAATTGAAATGGGTATATATTTGTTTTTTGTTAAGTTGCCTAATAATTATGCACAGTAATAGTCACCTGCACACACAGATATCCCCCTAAAATAGCTATAACTAAAATCAAACTAAAAACTACTTCCAAAACTATTCAGCTTTGATATTAATGAGTTTTTTGGGTTCATTGAGAACATGGTTGTTGTTCAATAATAAAATTAATCCTCAAAAATACAACTTGCCTAATAATTCTGCACTCCCTGTAAAGGAATACCTCAGTATCCTTATCCACCGATAAATGTTTATTCACTAAATACCGTCAGTTATACCGTCAGTTACCGTCCAGAATAGGGGGGAAAATACTGGATGTCTTCCAAGAAAGAGTAGAGGGAGATCTAACTGAACTATACTATAGAACGGATCTTACACAGAGACATAACATAACCAAAAAGGAAAGAGAGGCAAGATCAGGATCTGGTTATCCGCTCAGCGGATAAGGGCGGAACTGTAGTTCTCCTAAATAGGAAGGATTTTGAAATGAAGCTTGGTCCTGGGAATGACAAAAGAGGGAAGAGGCGCTCTGGTGCAGATAAACCCAATAATGAGTGAGATTTCCAAAAAGAGAAATACTAATACTCACAAAGGTGATTGCACTTCCAGTGCAATAATCCACAAGCCGAAACTTCTGAGCCGTTCGGCTGACTCTTTCTCTCCCGGTATGCTCCCGGCAACAATCAGGCCCCGGTATGCTCCCGGCGACAATCTGGCCCCTAAGAGAAATAAAGCATAGAACACCTTTGGTGCAGATAACCCTGACCAGTATGGAACTACTATCAGAGGGTAGATGTGAATACTCACAAACGTGTGTGCACAATCAGTGCAATATCGAGCGGACCGAAACTTTGTAAAGCCGTTCGGCTGACTTCCGAAAGAAATGTGGCTATTGCTCTCACAAGTCCAGTGGAAAAGAACAGTTCAAAGCAAGGTAGAACAATATAAAAACTTTTATTAAAACACTTAAAACTTCGCTACGCGTTTCTCGGCTGCTCGCCGTTTCATCAGGCTCATAAATTTAGTGAACTACCTTGCTGTCTTAAAAAGGCTGAGTTAACCAATGGGGATAGTTTGTGTATTACACACCCACCGTAACTCCCCCACCAATGGAGATGGTTTAAATGTTGCACACCCACCATAACATGTGTATTGATTGATTAGGTGCTACACCTCTTGCAAAAACTTTATAACTAACAAAGTTATATCTCAGCTATCGATAACATACTATTACAGATATCAATATATACATATTCGTGACAACATCGAACAAAATATTGCGGGTAAACATAAAGACTCAACTTATATCTGATGCACGACGTGTGCGCAATGATCTAAATTTTATACATAATATGTACAAATAAATGTCCTATAAATTCTAGGTTTCAGGGGATTAACCCTTCCTTATATAAGTATATGATCTGTGTACATAATACCCTCGCTGTGTTATTGATATGACACTTACATACATGATGCCGTATATCATGCATCATACATGTATAGTTACTGCTTGTTAACATAATACATAAAGATGGTGATTAAATATTATGACATTCGTTGTAAATGCAATAAATCTCAATGTATTTCTAAGTATTTTGGATATTGTCTGATTTGGTTTAAGGGATAATAACATTCTATTATTTGAATCTAAACATTCTATATAATCCCAAATTACGGTTTCGAGCCCTTTGTGTTTTTAAATAAATTTATAGTGGCATTAGTAACCTTGTAATAATATAGTTCCTATAATACCTATACCATATGTGTGTCCTCTGCGTGATGATATATCGAGGAGGATATATCCTAGATGTAGTGCTAATGTGAATCATGGTTATAGGGATATTAGTGTATGTGCCCTTAATGTTATAGGGATATTAGTGTATGTGCCCTTAATGTGGTGAATCTATAAGTAGCATTTATCTAAGGGGAATACTGATTAATTCTGAATATAAGGATGCTACTGGTGATAATTGTAATTAGAAATGGGTAGTGTTGAGAAACTGTAAATTATAATGCAACAATTAATTAGTGTAGTTGTGCTTGTAAATGTCTAAAATTTTGGAGTGAAGGGTGAAATGTCTGTGTGGTCTAACGTTGTGTTAAATAGAAGAAATTGGTAGAACAAGGTTTGTATAAACACCTATTATAGAGTGTGAGAAAGTGTGTGTACGAGGATTGTGAAATCTAAAGCGGAATCTTTTATACACCTTTGTTTTATTACTGTTGTAGATAGATCCCATTATAATTGGGATAGTTCCTATTTCTATAACTTGAGTATTGGAATTCAAATTCCTTGGTCTTAACCCAAATCGTGTGTAGTGATGTTTTTATATTTATATTTATATTAACTCTTCTGAGCCGTATTGGCTTTGGAAAAGACTCCATATATTTGGTATATATATATATGTGATTCAGAATATATATGTGTATTTGAGGATACCAGTTCCAAGCATTCTAAACAAACATCTGGAGTAGAAGACAGAGTATGATATGATATATGATAATACTACCTGCAGGATGAGGCAGAGAGAGACACACTCCTTGGATTATGGATAAATGGATCTTAAAATGCTGCTAGATCCACATTTAGATTAAGACCCAGAGGATGCATGGTCTTCAGTTTATGAATCCAGTATGAGTATTGAGTCCAGTTATCAAAGAGCAAGAAATGAAATAAGGGAAAATTATTTTGTCCAGGTAAAAGACAATAAACAAACAAGATTAGGAGCTGACAAACCAATGGAAATTAGATTTATTACACAATTTAATAGTAATCACAAGGAGATTAAAAACATATTCCAGAAGCACTGGAGAATTTTAAAGAGAGACCCCGTTCTTAATGATTTGATTGGAGATAGTCCATCTATAGTATATAAAAGGGCACCTACTCTGAAAAATATTTTAGCACCTAGTAAGGTTGTTAGACATCAAACCAATAAGGCTTGCAAAACCACGTACAAATGGAACAAGAGCCAAAACAATAGTTGTTCAATTATGAATAGGGGTGCTTACAAATGTAGGATCCCTAGATGTAAAATGTGTGACCACATCGGTCATGGCACACTCTATTTTCGTTCTCATGTAGATACTAAAACCTATAGAATTAAAAGTAGGATGACCTGTGCTTCCAATTATGTTATATATTTAATATCCTGTGAATGTGGGGTTCAATATATTGGTCGCACAATCAGACGTCTGAGTCATCGTTGGTCCGAACACTATTGTAGTATCATTAGAAATAAGAAATCCCATAGTGTTATTAAACACTGCCATAAAAAACATGGAGGAAACCCCAACTGTTACACGATAGTGCCGATAGAGGAGATTGAACCCTCCAACTTATACAGCAGATTCCTGAGGCTGAGGCAGAGAGAGACATACTGGATTCATAAACTGAAGACCATGCATCCTCTGGGTCTTAATCTAAATGTGGATCTAGCAGCATTTTAAGATCCATTTATCCATAATCCAAGGAGTGTGTCTCTCTCTGCCTCATCCTGCAGGTAGTATTATCATATATCATATCATACTCTGTCTTCTACTCCAGATGTTTGTTTAGAATGCTTGGAACTGGTATCCTCAAATACACATATATATTCTGAATCACATATATATATACCAAATATATGGAGTCTTTTCCAAAGCCAATACGGCTCAGAAGAGTTAATATAAATATAAATATAAAAACATCACTACACACGATTTGGGTTAAGACCAAGGAATTTGAATTCCAATACTCAAGTTATAGAAATAGGAACTATCCCAATTATAATGGGATCTATCTACAACAGTAATAAAACAAAGGTGTATAAAAGATTCCGCTTTAGATTTCACAATCCTCGTACACACACTTTCTCACACTCTATAATAGGTGTTTATACAAACCTTGTTCTACCAATTTCTTCTATTTAACACAACGTTAGACCACACAGACATTTCACCCTTCACTCCAAAATTTTAGACATTTACAAGCACAACTACACTAATTAATTGTTGCATTATAATTTACAGTTTCTCAACACTACCCATTTCTAATTACAATTATCACCAGTAGCATCCTTATATTCAGAATTAATCAGTATTCCCCTTAGATAAATGCTACTTATAGATTCACCACATTAAGGGCACATACACTAATATCCCTATAACATTAAGGGCACATACACTAATATCCCTATAACCATGATTCACATTAGCACTACATCTAGGATATATCCTCCTCGATATATCATCACGCAGAGGACACACATATGGTATAGGTATTATAGGAACTATATTATTACAAGGTTACTAATGCCACTATAAATTTATTTAAAAACACAAAGGGCTCGAAACCGTAATTTGGGATTATATAGAATGTTTAGATTCAAATAATAGAATGTTATTATCCCTTAAACCAAATCAGACAATATCCAAAATACTTAGAAATACATTGAGATTTATTGCATTTACAACGAATGTCATAATATTTAATCACCATCTTTATGTATTATGTTAACAAGCAGTAACTATACATGTATGATGCATGATATACGGCATCATGTATGTAAGTGTCATATCAATAACACAGCGAGGGTATTATGTACACAGATCATATACTTATATAAGGAAGGGTTAATCCCCTGAAACCTAGAATTTATAGGACATTTATTTGTACATATTATGTATAAAATTTAGATCATTGCGCACACGTCGTGCATCAGATATAAGTTGAGTCTTTATGTTTACCCGCAATATTTTGTTCGATGTTGTCACGAATATGTATATATTGATATCTGTAATAGTATGTTATCGATAGCTGAGATATAACTTTGTTAGTTATAAAGTTTTTGCAAGAGGTGTAGCACCTAATCAATCAATACACATGTTATGGTGGGTGTGCAACATTTAAACCATCTCCATTGGTGGGGGAGTTACGGTGGGTGTGTAATACACAAACTATCCCCATTGGTTAACTCAGCCTTTTTAAGACAGCAAGGTAGTTCACTAAATTTATGAGCCTGATGAAACGGCGAGCAGCCGAGAAACGCGTAGCGAAGTTTTAAGTGTTTTAATAAAAGTTTTTATATTGTTCTACCTTGCTTTGAACTGTTCTTTTCCACTGGACTTGTGAGAGCAATAGCCACATTTCTTTCGGAAGTCAGCCGAACGGCTTTACAAAGTTTCGGTCCGCTCGATATTGCACTGATTGTGCACACACGTTTGTGAGTATTCACATCTACCCTCTGATAGTAGTTCCATACTGGTCAGGGTTATCTGCACCAAAGGTGTTCTATGCTTTATTTCTCTTAGGGGCCAGATTGTCGCCGGGAGCATACCGGGGCCTGATTGTTGCCGGGAGCATACCGGGAGAGAAAGAGTCAGCCGAACGGCTCAGAAGTTTCGGCTTGTGGATTATTGCACTGGAAGTGCAATCACCTTTGTGAGTATTAGTATTTCTCTTTTTGGAAATCTCACTCATTATTGGGTTTATCTGCACCAGAGCGCCTCTTCCCTCTTTTGTCATTCCCAGGACCAAGCTTTATTTCTACGTATACTTTGGAGAGAGCTGCTGATTCCTGGGGCTATCTACACTATATAATTTCTCAAGAATTGTGGGACTTTTCAGTACACTGAATATACATGGACTTTTCTTTTTCTGTATATCAATACCGAGGAATCCAATAAGTATTTATTATATTTCATTTGTTGATCATTCTTATATATATATATATAATTTTAGTGTTGTATTTTTGTTTTATATTATATATTCTTTACAGGAAATAATAGAAATTATCATAATTACAACTTTCACTTTAAGAATAGCATTGAATAGGCGCACCTCTCTTTTCCTAAAACACACTTTTGTTAGTGCTGTTTTTTCCATATAGGATTTTGAAATGGAAGCACATAGGCAACTACATGTGAAGGATGATTATACTGTGTTAGGATATGATCCAACTAAGCAATTCCAGAGACAACTAGAAAGTTTAATTGACGATGGTGTGGACCTTGGGTATATAGATGAAAAGACTTCTGGTAGATAATCCAATTATCCCTATCTTTAATCATTTACCCAATGTCCACAAGTCTTTGGTGGAAGTCAAGGGGAGGCCGATTGCAAGTGGAATCGGCTTCCTTTTGGAGCATCTTTCAGAATGGCTAGATTCCATTCTACAGTCAATTGTCAATACTCTCATAAGTTATTTAAGAGACACGAAGCATGTACTGAATTTACTCTCAACGGTGAAATGGGATAAGAGCTTCACATGGCTTATAGTCGACGTGAGGTCTCTTTATTCCAGTATTCCACACAAAATTGGCATACAAGCTTTAAGATTCTTTCTTAATAGATGCTTCGGAGATAATAAGATTTATGTGGTATCTCTTAAGAGTGGCAAAGTTCCTTCTGACCCATAATTTTTTCAAATTTGTGGGGGGTTTACTATCTCCAGGGGCGTGGAACAGCTATGGGGCCATCCAGTGAAGCACGGATCTTTATTACGGCATTGCTCGATATAGGCTGGCTGCCTAATACACACACCCACGTGCTGACCAATAGCCACCTGAACTGGCTCCCAGATGAGGATACGTCACACGCTGAAGTGAGAGACTTCACGTCGTGTAGAGAGAGATCTCTGTGGTGAGAAGTCAGAGTTTCGGACACTGGTCACTAAACAGCACAGGAGAGTAAGATTGTTCCACATGTATTTTAAGACACAGTCTACAAATTGTCAACACATCGTTTTGAGACTGGATGCATGATTATACAGTATGTTTCAAAGAATTGTTTTACTACTATCTTGACCCGATCAACTAATTACTGCAGTGGCAGGCTTACAGGTGCGTTTGCAAACATATGTGATGTGGTGAAGTGTGGCTTACTCTAAATGACTGTACATTGGTTATTTGTATTGTACTGGGGGTCAACGCTTACTGAAATAGAAGCTTGAGACAAATTAAAACCCAGAGTTCTTTACACCACTATTTTTGAGTATCAATACCAGTGTGAAAAAATTGTTGATTACAACCTGGGATTATTTTTCCAGTGGGGACTTTATATTTGTCGACCCTATATTTGTCTACCTTCTTAAACCAATATTGGTCATGGGTGTGTGTAATCTGTACCCGTGTATTGTATCAGAGAATAGTATAATGGATTGTGGATGTCATTATAAGGACTGATTGGACAATTGACATTGTATCACACCATCTATTTGATACAAGGTTTTGTTAACATAGCCATTTTTCCTTAACAGTGTCTTTGCTGTCCCCCAACTGGGAGTCTGCTATCTAAAAAAAAGGAGCTGAAGAGACCTTTACACCCTTGTCATGCTTGTTCAGTTTCATAGAAGCCAAAAAGGTGGCTGGTTATGGACAGCGAGTTGGTAATTAAACAAAGCTTTTTGTATTAACTGTTATAAGCCCACAGAGAAGTGACTCAAATATCTCTGTATACAAGAGTATACTGTCCACCTACAAATAAAATTCAAGCAGGCAAATTTCAAAATGTCACTGAAATATGACTAGGTGATCAGGAACAACAGAATAGGCACCTTAAATTTGAATTTTTTTGTGTACTCCCCAATAATGTAACATCCCCTCTAGTGGTTTCCGAGAGATAGAATATTTCTGTATAAGAACAAAACATGCATGGTTCCAATGTGTACAAAGCAAATAGAAGCAGTTGATTTATTCTGCACAATTTTCTATATGAAGAAATCTAAAACAAGCCTGGGCTGGGTGCATTACATAAGCAAAGGCCTAGTGCTGTTACTTGAGCAGGCAGAGGCAAACCATTACTTTCAGGGTTTGTACTATACAAGTGCCACAAATAAAAAAAAACTATACAAAAATACCAGGCATATTATAAAGTATTTTTATGGATGCAAACTGGTCCCCTCATAGGACATAGTAAATATAAATAAATAATAGGCATGGCTCCTAGGTAGTAAAATAATTATAACCAGTAGAATGCTGCACATGAACTCACTGTGGCTCCTGTGGGAAATGGTCTGTAGAACAGTATTTATAGCACAGGCCGTTGTGCACACTGAGTGGGAAGTTACGCCATGAAGAGTCTTTTGGAGGCCCAGTTGATAAGCACCAGCCTTGTAAAGCTGCAGAAGTTGCCTTTTCCACACAGCTCTGCCACAGGGCCAGCCAACTCACGCACCCTCAGGGTAGCAGGGTGCTGATGTTAGGGGAGCCAGATCTTTAAGCCCTTATGTTATCCCAGGGCCTTGGTTGTAAGTAAGATGGCAGAACAACATGTCCCATTTAGCAGGGAGTCCGGAAGTGGTCAGGCCTGAGAAGGCACAATCCTGAGTTATGCTGACGATCCATGCAGATGTGTAACTGCAAGGCCGATAAGAGGGAGAAGAGCAGCCACAATCTCGCATGACACTGCTCAGCCCCCTAAAACTAATAATTATATTCCAAAGTAGCCCTGCAACTGGTAAATATGTCCCCTTCTAATGATTTTTTTAATTTCTCAGTAACCATACTATGACAGACAGATATTTATAACGTTTACGTATCTTATTTACTCTACTATTTCAAAATACAAAGCTAACATTCCAAAAAGTGCAATTTTTAGATTGCCATTCATTTGGGTATGTATGAAGTTTTCTCACTGGTCTTATTATATTCTCTAAACATGTATCCAACAAAATGTTTACTTGAAAAAGACATGTATATGAAACTAGAAGCAAATGAAAGATAAAGTATACTAAAAACAGCCTAATTTGATTTGTATGTGCATACATTTTTTTTACCAGTACCAAGTGTGAGATTTACATCAACATTGTAGATTTGCATAATTAACAAATGCATGATAAGAAGACAATGCAATAGCACTTAGTCTGAACTTCAAATGAACTGTAGATTTTTGTTAAATAAATTGCAAGGTTATGTCTATTTCCACTCCCCCTGTACCATGTGATAGCCATCAGCCAATCACAAATGCATATATGTATATGCTGTGAATTCTTGCACATGCTCAGTAGGAGTTGGTGACTCAAAAACTGTAAATATAAAAAGATTGTGCACATTTTGTTAATGGAAGTAAATTGGAAAGTTGTTTAAAATTGCATGCTCTATCTGAATCATGAAGTTTAATTTTGACTTGAGTGTCCCTTTCTATGGGAGGCATCTTGTTGGGAATTCCAGGTTCAAACCCCTTTTTAGAGAATTTAGTGAGGTCTCACCATGTAAGGGTCAGCAAGATATTTCTCTCCATGAGCCTGATAATCAAACCTCACCATTCAGGCGAGAGATATTCTAAGTAGTCTCGTTGGTATAGCGAGGTGCTTAAAAAAGTTTAGTATGCTGCAAATTCTCTGATCTATCTACATACTACACAATGATTGCTTAAAGCGGTGCAGGAACTCAGTTGCAACTAACCATAATTGGCCAAAATCAAGGAAAATAAAGATGAAGTGGCAATTTAAATGTTTCAAAACTTTTATTTTTCATGAAGAACTTTTGCAGTTCAGTTTATACCATGCCTATAGAAAAACATTTATTGCATATATTAGGATTTTATTATTTGAAGCATGCCTGCTCTGACCTAGCCGTTGAAGAAGCAAGTCGTGTTCCAATGAAGCTCCTGACATTAATTACTTTACTTCAGCTAATATGCTCAAAACCTATCTCCAAATTTTATTAATTTGCATCTCAGAAGGAACAGTAGTGAACTCTGGACTGAGGAAACTTTAGAGGAGTAGAGATCTGAGAGAAGTTTTACATTTTTACCAAGCATCAATCATGAGACATTGCACATCTTAAACTAGAGAACCCGCCGTTAATGTGGCCTGACAGCAGTGAACTTCTCAGCGAACACTCTCATTTCTTACACCAGCAACAGCGCTTAATTTAACCACCCAAACGGATAACTCCTCAAAAGGGCTGTTGATCTACATCAGAGTTGAATCCTAACCAAGATGGCGATGGTCTTATTTTTACTACAATAGTTGGGGGAAAAGATGGACGCCCACTTCCTTAAGCTGCGTGAAGAACTTTTGCTGAAGCGGAACACTACAGGAGAGGATACTAAACCCTCCACAAGGCAACCTCTGCATCTAGATGAGCTATCAACCACCTCCTCCTCCTTTCAATCGCAGGGGCCCGAGTATGAGAACAACATCACCCATATAAGTATGGGCGCCCACCTACCTACCATCCTAGAAGGAGCCTTCTTGTCTACATGGAGCACTCTCATTCGAGCAGAGACACCGGATTCCGATCCCAGCAGCAGTGGGCACCTTGCAGGGCTGGAAGCTTCTGTCGACCCCTTTGATCGCAACGACTCAGGAATCTCCTCCTCAATCTTACCACCCGTCGGCAGCAAAACTTTAGAATGTGAGCAGAGATCGCCAGCATACTTCTCTTCGGAGGTTTATGGAAACCTCCCACAGACAGCGCTCTCTTTGTCTGGGACATTAGCTCCTGATTCCCCCACCTCTGCATATCCACCAAAAACTAACCTGTCAATTAACTCACTGGCCCAAGGAACATATGGTGACTTAGCGACCACGGCGCCATTTGTGAGGAATATGACCCTTAAGCAGTCTTTGATCTTGGAGGGGGACAACACGCTCCAGTATCGCTTCAATAACTTTTTACTCCCTACAGAGTGCCAGTCGCTGGCATTCCGATTTATTCTACAGCCCTTCAGTGACAAAGAGCTAAGAAGAGGAGTCGGCTAAAGCCTTTGGGACACAATATCGGCTGAAGGATTGATTGCTACTTATCCTAGCCCTTCTCTTTCATAATGCTTCTTTTCGGACAAACTTAAGAAACTGGTACTAACAGCACATACATGTTACCACTAAGTGCACCTAATACATCTGCGTAATTTTTTCTGACAATGGTTAGCTGTTATTAACTGTTATTGTTTATTAAACTGGGTCGATAGTTAGTTTAAAAGTATTGATACCTGGCCAATGTTAACTCTGGAAGATATTCTCACCACTCTATACTGCTAAAATGGACGCTGCTCGCAGGAGGACCCTTAATGCTCTTTGAGGGAGTAACTACATCCCATTTACTATGTTGTTCAGGATACTGTGAGTCTCTTCAGGGGGATAAGATAGCTATAATAGTCCTGATACTCAGATCTATCTTCAACAAAATGCTGCTTTAGACTACATATTGTATTAATTACTGCCTGTCTATAAATATATTGTCACTGCAGGGTCTTTATAGCATATACAGTTGGTTTCTCAACAGAAGTTGGATTAGCCATATAGAATGTTGTTTTACATCTATTTCCTGAATACCTATGCACTCTATTGCGTTTGAAGCTCTAATGTATACACAAAACACACCTGCATTTAACTGTCTGACAGTAGGATTACCTCAAACACACAGGTGAGATAAAGATGGCATATAGTGTAGTTTCATAGTGGGATGTCCCATATTCATTTTAGTTGATGTAACCATTCTGGGGATGTTTGCCACTTTTTGTGTACTCTACCTAGCTCCCTAACATAGCGCTGATACACAGGTGAGGTAAGATACAATAGGGTCGCCCAGAAGTTGCTAAGTTCACACCGCTAGGAGAATACCCATAAGATTCAGCTAGGAGATATAGCAGCCTACTTAGCACTCTTACGACAGACAAAGCTTTATAGCATATTTTGACATATACAGGTAGCATCCCCCCCATTAGAGGCTTATATGTTGTGAGCTGATTTTATATGTGGGTGGTACTCATTTCTTAATGTGTTGGATTTCCGTCAGCCTACCCATTTTGGTCTAGTTACCACCCAGCTGTACTGAGATTTCTTAGTCCAGCGCGGGTAAATTTCTCTGATTTATCTTCCCTTAATATAAAATGTTTAGATATGTTTTGCCTTAGTTCCCATAGTGTCCCAGGGATTGTTCTGAGACATTGTTGAGAGTTCAGATAATTGATACCAAATTAAAGTCTCTAAGCCATACGCCTCTATCTAATAGACCCTTGGTACACTAGAATTAGTTACTTGAGTTACTCGCAGGGAATACATTGAAAACCTTATGATAACTAGACTTCTAACTAATCACACTTCCTGTATGGAAGCTTTAGTTTGGTAAAAATACCGGCACTTGCTGAGCCCCTCTCCTCCCTTTCCCGCCGGTACTCGTTGCCTGCGGGTCATACTCATATCCCTTTTACCCACATCGCCTAAAGTTGGCACTCCCCCAGGAGAGGAGCTCATGCAGTACACTCAATACATACTAATTTTCTCCCCTATGCATAACTTTACCTGTAAATTTGTAACTTTGTAGCTGGATAATAAGCCTCCTACTAACCCTGTTCCCATTATTAATTTGGCACTCTAGATAGCTCCGCCCCTCATTCCCTTCTATTCCCCTCCTTTTCTAACACGATCGGCTCTTGTCCGCTGAACTCTTTCTTCCCTTTACTAGACCACCTTGGTCTGACAGCGTCTAAACAAATACTGCCCCACACCTGCCTCAACCCTATTAGAATAAATAAACCTATAAATTCTCTTCACGGTAAGGCTTGGGCCCCATCTATTATATACAAAAATAAAACTGAGGTTCCATTATTTTATATTTGAACATTTATTCCATTGCTGACATCCCTGTTTTGCATAGTTTATTCAAGCAATCTTATATGCCTCTTGCCCGCTGTTAATATCTACCTTCTCATCAGGGGGTTATAGATATGGATATATTTTACATGACTATTGTATACGTTTTCCTCCAAGGGCATATAGATTCTATTTCAGGACTCGCTATTTCTTTAGTTTATGACTATGTATATGTTATAAGGATGTATCTTTCAGAATTAAGCTTTCATTGTTAGCGGATGAATATGTTATGAAACTTTTATTATAACCTCAATAAAAAATTTACAATAAAAAAAAAATATTTAGGAAGATTTTAAAGTTGTAGCAATCATCTTTTTGGAACAAACATTAAAGGGATATGAAACCCTAAAATTTTATTTCATGGTTTAGATAGAGCATACAATTTTAAACAACTTTTCAATGTACTTCTATTATCAAATGTGCTTCGTTCACTTGGTAGCTTTTGTTGAAGAAGTAGAAATGCAGTAAAGCCAATCACAAGAGAGTAGAGACACATCTGTGTAGCCATCACAAGCTAGCTCTGACTAGAATAAGATATGTACGTAAATATTCTTTTTAAACAAAAAATAGCAATAGAACAGAGTAAATTTGAAAATAGAAGTAAATTTAAAAGTGTCTAAAATGATCTGCTCTATCCAAATTGTGCAAGTTTACTTTTGACTTTCCTTTCTTTTTTTTAAAAAAAGGACACTTAACCAATATATTTAAAAGAAAAATAGTGAGAACACTTTAATCTACTTTTTTTTCCAATTCAGTTAATCACCTTATTCTAGTAACTATTTATATATGGACACGACCAACAGACAAGTAGTACCTGATTTCCCACAACCTCTCAAATATTTTCCATAAAGAGTTCTGGAAAATGCTATGTATGTATTGTGAATTCATGTGCACATGAAACAGCATTTTTTTATTGTTTTTTAAAATATAGGAGTTGATATACTAGTTATGAAAATGCGTTTCCATTTTTCAGGAGTTAAAGGGACAATGTACACTAGACAATGTACACAGGAGGAATTGAGGGGCCTATTCCCGGGAATTTATAATCTAGAAGGGTAGGAGGTTGAGAAACAGGAGGTGAGGACTGCAAGATTGAGAAAGATGTTAATGCAGAGTTAGATGAGAGAAATGTTTTTAGGTAAGATAAATATTATTGATTTGGGTGGTAGGTTTCTCTGAACAGAAAAGTCTTCAGAGAGCATTTAAAGGAAGAAAGATTAGGGCAAAGCCTGACAGCACGAGGGAGAGTGTTCCAGAGGGTAGGTGCTGCACGACCGAAGTCCTGCAGTCTAGTATGAGAGGAGGTGATAGTCACAGATGCAAGGAGTGGGCTGGAGTATACTTGTTGATTAGAGAGGATAGGTAGAGGGGAGCGGTGTTGGTGAGCGCTTTGTATGCAAGGGTGAGAATTTTGAATTTTATTCTGCTGTGTATGGGGAGCCAATGAAGGGACTCACAGAGAGGTGCAGCAGATACAGAGCGACGGGAAAGGTGGATCAGTCTGGCAGAAGCGTTTAGGATGGATTGAAGGGGGGAGAGGCGGGAAAGAGGAAGGCCAGCAAGTAGGTTTTTGCAGTAGTCAAGTCGGGAAACAACAAGGGAGTGGATTATTTGCTTTGTGGTGTTAGCGCACAGAAAAGGTTGAATCTTGGAAATGTTGCGTAGATGGTTGCGGCATGATGTAGAAAGCGATTCGATATGGGGGGGCAAAGGATAGATTTGAGTCAAGTGTAACTCCGAGGTAGCGGACTTGAGATGATGGGGAAATGGTGATGCCGTCAACAAGGAAAGAGAAGTCACAAGTCGGTGTAGAGCTTGAGGGGGGATAAGAAGGAGCTCAGTCTTGGACAGGTTAATCTTTAGGTGGTGAGAGGCCATCCAGGAAGAAATACCAGATAAGCAGTTGCTGACATGAAAAAGGACAGAGGGAGAGAGAGCAGGGGTAAAGAGGTAGATCTGGTTGTCATCAGCATAGAGGTGATATTTGAAGCCATAACCGTTGATAAGTTTACCCAGCGAACAAGTATAAATGGAGAAGAGTAGAGGACCCAGAACAGATCCTTGAGGTACTTCAACAGACAGAGGCATTGGAGAGGAGGAGTTGTCAGCAAATGACACAAAAAAAGGCCTGTGAGAAAGATAAGCGTGAATCCAGAAAAGAGCAGTGTCACAGAGGCCAAAAGAGCTAAGGGTCTGTAGGAGGAGGGGGTGGTCAACTGTGTCGAAGGCAGCTGAGAGGTCAAGTAAGATGAGTATAGAGTAGTGACCAATATTTTTAGCAGAGAGAAGATCGTTAGTAACCTTGGTAAGGGCAGTCTCAGTTGAGTGTTTGGGGCAGAATCTGGATTGCAGGGGGTCAAGCAAGGAGTTGGCAGACAGGAAGTGGATTAGGCGATTGTAAACTAGTTTTTCAAGGAGTTTTGATGTTAGTGGAAGCAGTGATACGGGGCGGTTGCTTTCAGGAGAATTAGGATCAAGGGAGGGTTTTTTGAGTATGGGAGTGACTTTTGCATGTTTGAAAGAAGATGGGAATGAGCCAGTAGAGAGAGATAGGTTGAAGATCTGGGTAAGAGCAGGAGTGAGGGTGGAAGATAGGGAGGGTATTAGATGGGAAGGGATAGGGTCGAGCGGACAGGTAGTGAGGCATGAGGAAGATAGTAAGGAGGAAACTTCATTCTCAGTGGCTGGATGGAAGATGCAGATGGTGGCAGAGGGAGTAACTGGGCCTGTTGATGGAATATTGCAGGTTGGTGCTGGGATGTTGCTTCGGATAGAATGTGTTTTGTTTAAAAAGTAGTCTGCCAGGTCTTGAGCACTAAAGACAGATGACGGGGTGGAGTATGAGGGTACAGGAGAAAGTTAAAAGTGGAGAAGAGTTGTTTAGGGTTTGAGGAAATAGTAGATATAAGAGAAGAGAAGTAGGTTTGTTTGGCTAAGTGAAGGGCAGAAGTGTATGAACAAAAAATAAACTTATAGTGTATGAAGTCAGGTTTAGAGTGAGTTTTCCTCCAGACACGCTCAGCAGTACGGGAGCATTTTTGCAAATAGCGTGTTTGCTGAGAGTGCCAGGGTTGCAACTGACGGCGTGATGTTTTGTGCAGTTGGGGAGGGGCAAGTGTGTCTAGTGCCGAGGAGAGAGTTTTGTTATAGTGGGCTGTTGGGAGATCAGGGCAGGTTATAGTGGAAATGTGAGGAAGGAGATCTTGAATAATTTTTGAAAATTGGAGCGGATCCACAGCATGTAGATTTCTACAGGTGCGGGGCGGGATGGAGGAGAGGGTTTAGCTGTTGCATTAATATTATAGGTGACCAGGTGATGGTCTGAAATGGGAAAAGGGCGACAGGTGAGGTCAGATATAGAAGAGAAGTAGGAAAATACCAGGTCGATGGAGTGTCCATCACAGTGGGTAGGGACTAGAGTGGATTGTGAGAGACCGAAGGAGGATGTGAGTGAAAGAAGTTTAAAGGCAGCAGGGGCAGACGGGTTGTCAATGGGAATGTTGAAGTCCCCAAGAATTAGGGTTGGTATATTTGTAGAGAGAAAGTGAGGAAGCCAGGCGGCAAAGTTGTCAAGGAAATGGGAGGTAGGTCCAGGAGGGCGATAGATGACTGTCACTTTGAGGGAGAGGGGGGGGGGGGGAGAACAAGCAAATACAGTGGACTTCAAAGGAAGAGAAGGAGAGAGTTGGGATTGGAGGTAGGTACTGAAATGCGCAGGAGGGGAGAGCAGGGGGAGATTGCTACACAGGGACATTATTTCATTAGCAGTGCTAAACTGGAAGCTTCTAAGTAAGTTTTTAAAGGTTTTACACTGGATTTTTATATCAGTATCTGTGCAAATGATTCTTTATAGTAATGTCAATTACATGCAGATATATGAAAATTGGTGTATACTGCCCGTTTAAAAAAAATGATTGGAGTTGCTGATCCAGTGGCATAACTACAGGGGGGCCTAGAAGTCTCAAATGAAAGCTGGCCCACACCTCTAGGGTCGCATGTGGCTCTGCAATAAGTAATGGGGTTGCTACACAGGGGCATAGTGAGTCCAGGGCTCCACCTACAATATGTTTAGTGGCCCTGTGTGCCCTCCTGCAAAGTGTAATGATTTGTGTTTACAATGTGGTGACATGGTTTCCAAGATGGCCACTACAGTGTTGCTGTGCAGAAAAACTTGTCCTCATATTTGTACAGAAAGGCTGCACAACTGCATATTCTCTGGAGCAGAATAACAGAAGTAACAGAGAGGCCTCTTCTCTTTTGCTGCTGGTTCAGCTTCTGTGCATTGTTGCTGTTGAAATAAGGGGCAAGTTAACAAAGAATGAGCATTATGCAAAACAAAATGTTTATGTGGTTGTGAATCTATAAAATACTGTAACTGCAACAATTTTGGAGATTATATGATATATTTTACATTTAGAAAATAGGGCTTTAATAAAAATGTAAAGGGCATTATACATAGTAGAATTGCATAATCAACACATTAATAATAAAAAGATAATGCAATAGCACATAATATGAAATTCAAATGAGCAGTAGATTTTTTTTCAGTAAAATGTCAGTTAGTTTAATTTTTCTACCCCTGTATCATGTGACAGTTATCAGCCAATCACAAAATGCATATACATATATACTATGAATTCTTGCACAGTAGGAGCTGGTGTCTTGGAATACGTATATATAAAAAGAATGTGCACATTTTGATAATGAGAGTGAACTTGATTTTTTTTTTAATCGCCTGCTCCATCTGAATCATGAACGTTTAATTTTGGCTTTAGTGTCCCTTTAACACTGGCTGGTTGGGTTTGCCACGTTGACAACATGTGTCTCTTCTGACCAACACTTTCTAGGAACGTTAAGCATGCCATCTAGCAAACCATGTAAGTGCCAGGTATTTTTTTTTACTGCCCATTGATACAGAAGCAATATTATGTTTTCTGCCTAATATTTCCTATTACAAAGTACAAAGGGTACAAGGGGTAACCTTTTTGACTGCAGTCCACTTTTATACAATGAATAGTCATTTTATTAAACTGTGTGTCTACTATCATCATTTTCTAACATATCTGATAACAAGAAGCAAAACTCTTGGGGATACTCGCACCTGAGATGTCTAATTATACATAACTATGCAGAATCTGTTTTGCTGCTTAGACAAGTGTAATCAACTGTATTGCTTAAACTACATAATATACACTGCTAAATAGGAAGTTGTGTGATTGAAGGGCTCATTTATATTCCAAAACATTAATCACTTAATCAAAAGGTTAACCAGAAACTTTCAGAGTTAAGATCATGAACATGAAGGTGGATGCAGAAGTGGGGAGCTTCACACACACACACAAGATTCTGCAGCCCCCCCCCCCCCCCCCCCCCACACACACACAGGTTTTAGGCCTTTTTTAGCTAGCTATAATATTTTGGTCAGGGTGTAACATTACTTTTTTTCATGGCATTTTCAAAAAAAATGTGTATGCTTAAAGGGACAGTCAACACCAGAATTTTTGTTGTTTAAAAAGAAAGATAATCCCTTTACTACCCATTCCCCAGTTTTGCATAACCAACACAGTTATATTAATATAATTTTTACCTCTGTGATTACCTTGTATCTAAGCTTCTGCTGACTGCCCCCTTATTTCAGTTCTTTTGACAGACATGCAGTTTAGCCAATCAGTGCTCAGTCCTAGGTCACTTTACGTGCATGAGCTCAATGTTATCTATATGAAACATGTGAACTAATGCCCTCTAGTGGTCAAAATGTATTCAGATTAGAGGCAGTCTTCAAGGTCTAAGAAATTAGCATATGAACCTCCTAGTTTTAGTTTTCAACTAAGAATACCAAGAGAACAAAGCAAAATTGGTGATAAAAGTAAATTGGGAAGTTGTTTAAAATTGCATGCCCTATTTAAAACATGAAAGGTTTTTTTGGACTTGGCTGTCCCTTTAAGTGTGCCATGTGTGTATATATGTGTTTGTGTGCAGTGAGTGTGTGTGTGTATATATGGTGAGTGTGTGTTTATAGTTAATGTGCGTAGTGCAGTGTGTGTGTGTATGTATGTATTCATGCGTGTGTAGCAACACTGGAAAAGTGTTGCCCCAGGCAAGTGCTTAGTTTGCCTAGGCCAAAATATGCCCCTGATTTATATATATATATATATATATATATATATATATATATATATATATATATATATACTCATTTAGCATGGCTGCATGATGAAAACCACATGGGGATAAGTAAGGTGAGAAGCTTTGGAAAGACTGGGTGTGGCTTTACCAACAAATTAAAGACAAACACAATCTGTTTTTTAAGTCAACATTCTTCTAGTAAAAAAACAAATGTCTTACAACTTATCAGTGTTAATAAACACCTTTAAGTCCCAACCCAGCAGTAACAACACTTAGTTATCTTTGATTTTACACTTTGGCTTATTTTGTTTATCATTGTGTTCTTGCATAAATACTTTCTTATGACTGCAAATAAACACAGAGCAATGTACAGTTTGACTGTTGTAAATTGCTGAGGTATTACCATTTCTATTACCAGTGAACTGGTTTTCTAGGTGAAAGAAATAAAGAGAATACAATAAAGAAAGAATTAGAGTACAGTGCTATAAATTCCCTAGGGGTGCCCTTAAAATATACACTGATGCTTTGACTTAAGTCTAAAAGATGGTAATTCAGTCACATCACCTTATCATCATTGTTTTGTGGGTTGATTTGAACAGCACAGCATGACACCCAGTGGCTAAAGAGAAGGATACTTCAAAGCTCTTGTTTTTTCCCAATTTTGTGTTTTTTGTTTAAAGAAATTAATAAATAAGCTTTAATTTAACATGATCAAGTAACTTAACTATATCTAGATTTAACAATGTGTCTCCAATAGCATGTACAGTACTTACCTAGAAATTATAATAAATGATGTGAATGTTTGAAACCTGATAATAAATTAAAAAAAAATAGTAATTGGCTTTCATAATGAATAGTTATATTAAATGGAGTTTCTGCTGCCTTGCTTATTAAACAAGCAGACAGTAATATAATACAGACTAATATATATATCTCAAAATTTCTATTTTTCATATTTGCTCATTTTAGATTGTAATGTTTACATCTTTAAAAAAAAATTCAAAGCAATTTCTTCTTAGATTACAAGCAGTGAATTTTAATGGTAAGCAGATGGTCCCTTTATTTGTGGTTTAGGAGTAATTACCCTAAGGAGTGGACTAAGCCCATATCAATCAGTTTCCTTTAACATATGAACAGCTAAAGATAATTTTGCTTTTTAAACCTGGCAGACAGGATAAGCCTTCAATTCATCAAGCTGTAGATTTCTAACATATTTTAACAAGACCCATTAAAGGCTGTTCTAAAATATCTCTTTTTGTTGATCTTGGAATTTAAGATTCAGGTTTGCTAAAAGAAGTGACTTCTCAAATATAAGTCCAAATGTTAAAAACTCCATAATTAATGGTAATATAATTAAGAGATGTGTATTTAATCACCATTTGTTATTATTATTCATTAAGCAAATATCCTTGATTAGTCATATACATGTGCCAATGTTAAATGCAAGGTAAGCAAAGTGATGAAGGAACTATCCAGTAATCACATTATGATCCAGTGCTTTGTGCCAGGGCATCTGTGTGTGAATTGAAAGATTTAATCTTAGTAATATAAATAGGATACAAATGGTTTATCTAAGGCTGTGAGAAATAATAATTCTCTCCTTTTTGCATGTCATCTTTACTCATCCTCCTCCTCCTCTACCTGAAGGTGATGTAGACAGACTGCAGACTGACACAGCCTGGAAGTATGTCTTGTTGAAAATAATTGTTAAATGCAAACCCTAAGGCAGATTGTGTTTTTTTTGCCAAAAGGAGAAGTCTACAATAGTATATGTATTAAAACGGTATATGCATTAGAGATAAGGAGAAAAAAACTTTTTAAAATATAGATTGTATACATATATAAATTCAGTGTATTAAAAATGTATAGTTCTGTGCCCTATTTTCTCAATGGATCCTTCCAGAGCTTGTAAGGAAGCAGACGCAAGTCTGTCTGATGGGGGGATGGGTGCTATTGATGGATGCTGTCTAACCACCTCCTGCTCCTGCTGTAGGCACCACAAGCGGAAAGCCCCCAGGGTGTCGGCATTTGTAAGGATTTTTTTTCTTCTGGCAGCTCTTCATTTGCCTTTCTTTACAGACAGATGCAGTGTTTTATTGTGGTTGTGGAATGATGTCTTCAAGAACATCTGAGCTGCACTTACAGCTTTTTGTATGAATTTTGCTACTTATCTGGTACAGATGCAGATTCACATTGTAAGGTTTAACCATTTAGATTTTTCAGGCAGCCAATGAGTTAATTATCAACTTCTCTTTTTGTGTGTGTGCAGAAAAAGCAAAGCCCTGGTTATTGATGGCTATGACCCAGCAAGCACCTCTGTACACAGTATCTACATCAATAACCACTCCTACAATTTGCCCCCATGTGGCTTGAATTTGGAAGGTCAACATACAACTGACCCCCATACACAAATTCACCCAAGACTCCCTGTATTATGTTAGGTGAGAAAATTATCACAATTGATTTAAAAAATAAAAAATAACTGTGTATTCACACGTGAATTCTTAAAATTAGCAGTGACATAATGTTTAGGGATTACATTCCCCTGCTGGATTATTTATTTTTCTTTGCCTGTACACATGATGTAATAGTTATTCTGATCTTAAACATTGTATCTATACATATAATGTTACTGGTCTGTTTTTCAGAAGTTCAATTTGAAGAACCACAGGTTAACGTTATATTTTAAAGAAATAATGTATCAATGTAATAAAAAACCATTGTGAGCAAAATAAACATTTTGTATTTTTATTTTGCTTTGAAAACAATCTAATTCTATGCCACAAGAATCTCTTACATTTAGTTATAGACTATCACTCCTTGTCCAGGAATTTAAATTATTAAAACCGCTCTAGCCTCTAAATATTAAATACGCCAAATGTGCTGTATAGGTTTCAGCTATGTCTATTTTTAAGGACAGATTCCTCTCCCTTATGTCTTGTAATGCAGCTGGATGTGCAGTACTCTGGCCAGACAGCCTAATGTAAGTGAAATTATTTAGATATGTTGGGGGAAGCAAGAGGTTACTAGAGGCAAGATACCTACACTGCCTGCATACAAAGCACTAACCCGGTGTCAGGTTTCCAAGTATCAAACCTACATGGAATGTTCTCTGCAGTGTAGAGACTTATTAACTCTAAAATGCAGTTTTAACGTATTAATGCAGTTTTATAAGCCAGACACATTTAGGAACAAAGCAACGTGTGTATATATGTCTGTGGGTGTGTGTGTATATATATATATATATATATATATATATATATATATATAATCATTTGTATATGTTTACCTTGTCTGGCACTCTGATGTCTAAATTCACATACATATAACACATGTCATAAAATTGTCTGCTGTATTTATGTTGTAACAATTTCACACCAAGACTTTAACTCTTACTTGGCTGTTGTGATCCACTCCCCCCATCCCATGCTTTCCCCGGAGACATTGATAGGAAGAAGAAGAAAAAAATCAGTTTCTATCAGTTCCAGCTGATTTATTAAAATCATCAAGATACAGACTTTCAGCATTAGGAAAACAGGCAATGATGTTGACAGTGCACAAGTCTGCTTTTCCATCATTTGCTACAAAATATGCAGATGGTCTGTATTCGTTTCTTTTCAGATTATATTGCACATTATGTGAAACGTTTTATGTGCCTTTTCTAAAATCGAGTATCCAGTTTCATACCTTTTTTTCTCCAGGGCCCATCCACATATCACAGCATATGATATACATAGATTCCTACTATAATACAGTACATATACAATCTTTAAGCTAACAGCTCTGAGGTCTATATCACCATTTCAATAAATCTTTACCTACAAATATTGAACAAATCTGAACTATAGCTGTACAAAAAAGTGTTTTAAAACCACAAGGCCTTTTTTTTTTTAGATGCAAGGATTTTTTTTTCTTATTTTAATCCTTATATCAGGACATAACGTTATCAACATACTTGCATGCTAAAACAGAGAAGAGATAGGAAGAAGTGCCTGAAAGTCTCACTGAACATAAAAAAAATGACAGCAGGAATGTTCCCTTTAACTGTACAAAAATACGCCTGAAAATATTTTAATTTTTAAAAAAAGACTGAGGTCTGTTAAGTATCAAAAATGTTTCAATACCTTTTTTTTTTTTTGTACTGAGGTCTGGGTTGTCTGGAATTTAAGGAGGTATAAGGGAACAAGTTACAAAAAAAGTTGGCAAGAAATCACATAGTGAAAACCTTACATTTTTGTTGATCTGTAAAGTAAACGCTGACCTAAAATCAGTTCACAGTTTTATGTAGTGTGTCCAGTCTGCATGTTTCAGCTCCCTGCAGATTAAGAATCAGATGCATAGAAGAGATTTAGATTTCTCCCTCCAAAAAATAATAAAAAAATGAAATAGTCCCTTCCAACATGTTTAAAATCCTATTTAAAACATCAGTGCCCCCTTTAAGCTACCTAGAAATAGATATTTCTGCAGACTATTTTCCAGACCGTTGACCTTTCATTCAGCTCCTTATCTTCAGTTTCCTTAGTCCCATATTCCACACGGGATCATCATTTGAAATCAGACAGGGCTAGAAAAAGCAAGACACATGATTTCATTGGAATTGAAATTGTCTCCTTTAACGCCCATTTTTCTGGCACCTTTGATAAACCCTCAATTATTTACCAAAAAATAAAAAGAACAAGTGTAAAATCAGTATGTGAATACCAAGTCAGAAAAGTTGGCTTCTAACCAGTCCCCTGCAATCATTTCACTGAGTTCTGGGGTACAGTAATCTGGGAACTCAAAATGGGAACCCAGACTACCCTCACTAAACGAATCCAAATCTTTGTCCACTAAGGAGAGAGAAAGGTTTCCTGAATTGGAGTTACCAAGCTCGAATGCCTGAGGGTTTTGTGTGAAGTTTAAGCTCAAATCAAACATGAGATCATCTTTATCGTTGGGTGAGGTAGAAACACATCTGGCTGGAGCTAGGGTTATAGTAGGTTGTGCTGTTGTGCTTTGCTTGGTAATGTTTTTGAAGTTGTAATAAAGTCTGTTGTTAGATGTTGAATTTCTCACATCTTCATACATGCTGGCTCCCTCTGTGGAGTCTGCTGAGGTGCTTAAGGTGGGACTAGCCGGTACCTTGGCCACATTGTACTGTCGCAGCTGATCTTCATCCTCCTCCTCTTGCTTTATCCTGATCTGCAACTCGTCCTCCTCATCTTCATCATCCTCATCATCATCATCCATGAACACACACTTCACAGCTTTGTTCGCCTTGAGGTTCCCAAAAACATAGTCCTCACCATACTCATTAGGGGACTTACTCCCTGACTTACTTGGTTTCAGCTTGGTACATTTTCTAGCTGAATTTTTGCTGCTCTTGCCGCTGGTGCTAGGGCACTTCTCAGGAGATTGTCCCAGTGCCTGCTTAGAAGAAGGGTCCATTTTGGGCTTTTTCCTGGGTCTGTATTTATAGTCAGGATAATCCGCCATGTGTTTGAGTCTGAGCCTCTCAGCCTCTCTGATGAAGGGTATCTTTTCTGTATCATTGAGCATTTTCCAGCGTTTCCCCAATCTTTTGGAGATCTCTGCATTATGCATGTCCGGTGACTGCTCCATGATCTTTCTCCTTTCAATTTTTGACCACACCATAAATGCATTCATAGGTCTCTTTATGTGACCGGTAGCCGTTTTACACCAGTCAGGGTCACTTTCATCCAAAGCTACAGGGCTGCAAGCAATAAACTCCCCTTCTTCTGTGTCAGTAGACTCTGTGTGATGGTTGCTGTCAGTGTCTATATTATCCGCTTGCTGCACCATGGTGTCACTTTTTGTTGTGTGTCAGTGTGGCTGAGACTGCACTTTGTATCTGGCTTTGCATACAGTGCTGGCTACCAGATTCCCTCTTCTCTGGCCAGTCTGTGAGTGCTCAGACTCCCTTCTGCAAAAGTTGCAGCCTTCCACTGTACTAGTTATTAGAGCTATCATAGAGATTACATCACTGCTGCAAGCCAATCGCTTCCCACCCACTCCTCCCATCCCAGCTAGCCCCACACACCCTTTAACTTTCATTGGAGCCAAAATATCAGGTGGGAGTGGACTCTCGATCTCAAAAAAATACTAGCCACTGGAGAGCGTATTTTAGCATTTGGATTAGCTAGGTTGGCTTGCTTAACTGTTTCACTGCTGGGCTAGACTAGTCACAGCCTGGTGATCTGGATGATATAATGTCACTTGAACACGTGGTTAACCCTTGGGCTGCCAGGAAAGGCTGCACAAAAATACTAGACAGTAGGGGGAAATCTGAGTTTAGTTTTCAAAATAATTTTCTTGGCCAAACAACATTATTTTACTTAAATTGGTATGGGGATTCAAATGAGGGCTACCAACAATAGCACAGTGTTTGGGTCTCAGGAAGAAATAGTGGAGCCATATGTTTGTGTTAAAATCCCTATTTTTCCCATAGACTTACACATGAGCTTTGCTCACATACATAGATACATTGTATGAAACCATCAGCTTATATATTTATATACATTTCAGCTTGTATACATGTGTAACTGAACTGTGTGCTTTACACAGAGACTTAAAGGGATTCTGCACAGGCAAAACAGCAAAGCCTTAAAGGGACAGCTCACTGCATGCTTGCACATTGTTAAAGGGACAGCAACTTACACAATGCACTCAGCCTTAAAGGACAACAAATACAAACTTAAAAGGACAGGTCTAAGTATGCACACACAACACACACACAGCCTTAAAGAGTTGGTCAGTCTTAAAGGGATAGATGTGCATGTACACAGACACACAATGCTCATAGCCTTTAAAGGGACAATTTACAACACACACATAATGTCTTAATAGTAAAGGTGCACAAACACCGAACACATCCAGCCTTAAAGGAACAGCTCACACTAAGCACAGTCTTTAAGAGACAGGCACACAGTCTTATAATTGCACTCAAGCATGCAGCTTTTTAAAGTTTTAAATACACAGGCACACACATAATGCACACAGTCTTTAAAGGGTCAGCTCATACCACACACACAATATTAATAGTACAGGTGCACAAACACACAGTGCATGTAGCCTTAAATGCATAGATCACACCACACACAAACACAGACAACACACACAGCCTTAAAGCTCACCCCACGACGTTCACAAACACGTAGCATGCACAGCCTTAAAGGGACATACACACAAAATACATACAAATCACACCAAATACAGTCTTAAAAGGACAGATCACAGCACTCGCAAGCACACAGCATACAGAGTCTTAAACGAACAGCTCACACCATGCACACACAGGCATAAAAGGGCTAGCACACTTGCACAATTCACACAACCTTAAAGCACACCCAAAAACTCAGTCTTACAGTGACAAACCACAGCACAAGCAACCTTAAAGGGACACTGTACACTAGATTTTTCTTTGCATAAATGTTTTGTAGATGATCCATTTATGTAGCCCATCTGGGATTGTTTTTTTTTTTTTTTAATCTAGAGTTTTGCTTATTTTTAAATAACATTGTGCTGATTTTCAGACTCCTAACCAAGCCCCAAAGTTTTAGATGTATACTGATGTATGCATACTTCCGATTGCTTCTGTTTGTATAATGGGCAGCTCACAACCCAAATCTTAATGAGACAGGCTCACACATGTACACACAGTCTTAAAGGTACAGGCATACATAAAGACAACACGCAGCCTTTAATGAACAGATCACTCCACATGCACACTCTCTTAAAGGTGCAGGCACACATTATTTACACAGCCTTTAAAAGGACAGATCACTCCACTCACACACCCAACCACAGGCGTAACGGGCAGATTACAGTATGTAAAAAAAAACATACACAACACACACAGCCTTAAAGGGACATTATACACTAATTTTTTCTTTGCATACATGTTTTGTAGATGATCTATTTATATAGCCCATAAAGTTTTTTTTACAAATAAATGTATAGTTTTGCTTATTTTTAAATAACATTGCTCTGATTTTCAGACTCCTAACCAAGCCCCAAAGTTTTATGTGAATACTGTCAGCTACCTTCTCCAGCTTGCTCCTGTTTGTGTAAAGGGTCTTTTCATATGCAAACGAAAGGGGAGGGGGGGAGTGTCTTATTTACCACTTGCAGTGGGCTTTCCAGCTACCTTTTCAACAGAGCCAAACTGACAGCTTCTAAGTAAGTTTTTAAACAGTTTTATACTGGATTTTTATATAAGTATCTGTGCATCTTATTCTTTATAGTAGTGTCTATTACATGCAGTTATATGAAAATGAGTGTATACTGTCCCTTTAAAGGAATATCTCACACCACGCACACATTCCTTAAAGTACAGACACACAGATGCACATAACCCATACATCCTTAATGGGGTTGAGATAGCTCACGCTACATGTGCAGTACATACACAAAGTTTTAATGGGACATATCCCAGCACTCTCACAATGCTCATAGCTTACATTTTTAAAGGGACAGCTCATAGCATGCATAAAACAGCCTTTAATGGCTAACTCTGGGCACAAACACAGATTTAAAGCGCTGCGGAATCTGTTGGCGCTCTACAAATAACCAATAATAATAATAATAATGCTTATAGCGGTGTTTGAATCCCATAAGCCATGTCTCTAAGGTTGTGTATGAATTCAGTGAGCTCTCCTTTGAATGCTTTTTGTAAATATTTGGATCCTTCTCTTTGAAGATGTGCATGTATGAGTTGCAACCTATCACTCAAGTGACCACCATGACACATATGCTCAACTGCGAAATGACATAAGACTTTAAAGCTGCATGCATTGTGAGAGTGCTGTGATGCTGTATCTGCACAGTGTAATGTGCAGTGCTTAGAGACTGCAGTTTAATGTTCTAAAATCAGAACAGCAGCACAGAGACAAATTAAGTTAAAATCACATGGACCTGTCTGCCTCTGTCCCAGTAATAGTGATGTGCTGTTTTCTAACTTCCTCCTGCACTGGTTACCATGATAGTCAAATTAGCTTCTACATACACTAAGCTATGGGAAATATGATCTGGCTAAGATTGTTTCACAGAGTGTGTGAGGAGTTACAACCATTCATAAGGCTGTGTGCATCATGTATGCTTGTGCCTGCTGTGACTTGTCACTTTAAAACTGTTGTGCACTCTGTGTGTATGTCTGTATCATTAAAGGGACAGTCTACACCAGAATTGTTATTGTTTTAAAAGATAGATAATCCCTTTTTTACCCATTCCTCAGTTTTGCATAACCAACACAGTTATATTTATATATTCTTTACCTCTGTGATTATCTTGTATCTAAGTCTCTGCAAACTGCCCATTTTTTCAGTTCTTTTGACAGACTTGCAGTTTAGCCAATTAGTGATAGCTCCCAGGTAACTTCATGCACGAGCACAGTCTTATCTATATGAAATACGTGAACTAACACCCTCTAGTGGTGAAAAACCTGTTAAAATGCATTCTTAAGAGGTGGCCTTCAAGGTCTAAGAAATTAGCATATGAACCTCCTAGGTTAAGCTTTCAACTAAGAATACCAAGAGAACAAAGCAAAATTGGTGATAAGCGTAAATTGGAAAATTGTTTAAAATGACATGCCCTATCTGAATCATGAAAGTTTATTTTGGAGTAGACTATCCCTTTAAGACAGTCTGCATGTGGTGTGAAGTGTCCCTTTAAGACTTTATGCTCTGTGTATTTTTGCATGTTGTGATCTTTCCCTTTAAGTATTTGGTGTGCTTTAAAGCTGTGTGAATTGTGTGAAAATTATATGTTCCTTTTTAGATTGTGTGAGCATGCGGATTGAGGTTCCCTTTAAGACTGTGTGTGTGTGTGTTATCTGTGTTTGTGCATGCTGTGATCTGTGCATTTTAGACTGTGTGAACTGTGTGTTTATGCACCTGTGCCATTAAGACTGTGTGCTTGTAGTGTGATTTGCCCTTAAAGGTTGTGAACACGGTTTGTGCCTTTGTTGTTTTTTGTGCCTTTGCAATTAAAACGTTGTGTGTGGTGTAAGTGTGGTGTAAGTTGCCCCTTTAATAGGCTGTGAACATTGTGAGTGGGTGCCTTTCCCATTTAAGACTGAGCATCCCTTTAAAGGTGTGTGCATACTGTGATCTGTGGTGTGAGTTTCCCTTTAAAGGCTGTGCTGGGTGAACATTATCTTCTCAGCAATTTCTGCCTGTACAGTTGGTATTGACAGGATCCCTTTAAGTCTCTATGTAAAGCATACAGTTAAACATATATAACTTGCTGAAATGTATATAAATATGTAGCCTGAGAGTTTCATACAATGTATCCATGTAGGTGAGAACAGCTCATGTGCGAGGAAAATAGTGAATTTACATCCCAAAATATGGCTTCCCATTTTGTCTCTGGAGACACAAACACTGCATTATTGTTGGAAGGGCTAACTTGAACCCCCAGTTTAACTTTAAATAATGCTGTATGGTCAAAAGAATGATTTAGAACACTTCCTAACCTGTACACTTACTTCCTTAGCCCCTTCACTTCCTGAATACTAGCCAGTGATGTGTGTATCTTAGTTAGACTGACTTGTTTAACTCATTCACTGCTGATGTAGACAGTCACACTGACAGTCTGGTGGTTAAATAAAACCAAACATTTTATATGGGGCATTGCATTATACATGTAAAAAAAAAAAAGGTCATATGAATCCCACTTGTACTTGCATTTTGCTTTTTTGATCAAGTGCACTTTGCTTGAGAAGAGCACAGGATGCATTAGTGTGGGCAAAAAAAAAAAGATGGCTTTAGTCCAAATGTTTGACACAGAGAGGTTTTTGAAATTCTGTCTACATGCCCTCTGTGACCTGTCTGATAACAATACGTGGTGGGAGTAATTCACCTCCACACTGGAGGAGGTGGTGCTCTAATAACGCAGCTGAGCACCAGAAGAGTCTATTGAAGGTTTATCCCCAAAGGATTTTTTTCTTTTTCTTTCTGGAAAGTATCTGCCAATCAGGATCTTTGGCTTGGAAGGCGAGCAGCTGGTGAGGGAAGGTGTGATAAGCCAAGCAACAGTACTATCCATCAATGTATTCTTCAACTATACATTGGGTATTCAGCAGGCTGAGGTCCCTACTCACTGGAGTGGATACATTACAAATACAGCACCAACATTATACATCAGAGAGCATACAGAATGAACGTTTGCTGTCTCATGCATTGATAATGGTGATAATGCCTTTTTTCTTGACTTCAAAATATTAAA
Organism: Bombina bombina; assembly: GCF_027579735.1. Taxonomy (NCBI): domain Eukaryota; kingdom Metazoa; phylum Chordata; class Amphibia; order Anura; family Bombinatoridae; genus Bombina; species Bombina bombina. The sequence goes on from NC_069502.1 coordinate 183,000,915, forward strand.
AAAATCCCTCTCTTTAATCTTTTGATACTGTATAAGAGTACTAAAATGTTGCATTAAATCAATACAATATTGAACAGCAATAGGAAGGTAATATATATGGATTTAGAAGCTGTGCCTTCAGCAGAATGTGAGATCAGTGTTACTAATTATCTTGATCATTGTGTCTCAAATCTGTATTCCTATATGTATTACTGGTAGCAATGTTGTGATACAATTAAAAACTAAGAACTATATCCTATTATGTTTGCAAATGTAATGACTTGTAATAAAATCAGAAATCTCCTTTAAAATATATAAATAATGTTTGATACTAAGGGGACATTAAACCCTGAAAAATTATTTTGTGATTCAGACAGAGCGTACCATTAAAAAAAAAAAAGTTTCTAATTTACTTCTGTTATAAAATTTGTTTTGCTTCCATAATATTCTTTGTTGAAGAGATACCTAGGAAGACAACCGGAGCACTACATGGCAGGAAATAGTGCTACCATCTAGTGCTCTTACAAATGGATACCATTTTTGCAAAACAGAAAGGAGCTGGCCCCTAAGCATATGTTCCTGTTTTTCAACAAAAGATACCAAGAGAAAAATGTATAATAGAAAGTTGTTTAAAATTGCCTGCTCTATCTAAATCATGAAAGAACATTTTTGGGTTTCATATCCCTTTAAAGGGACGTGAAATTCAGACTAAAACTTTTATGATTCAGAGCATTACATTTTTAATGGCTTTCCAATTTACTTATATTATTAAATCTACCTAATTTTCCTAATATCTTTTATTGAAGAGCAGAAGTGTGCACATCCTGAGTTGAAACACAAGATAACACAAATCTTCCTTTAATATATTTCTATCTAAGTGTAATAAATTCTGAATGTCTTTATGTAGCAAAACATTGATACCATGTGAATTAATATACTGTATGCCAAGGTCAGGCTTATTTTTTGCTGTAACATTTATTTGTGCCCATGTGGTTGTAACTACTTACATTTTGTTTAACATTAAGAGCAGATTTCCTACCACATCACCACTTATTTCATTAAAACTCTATTTACCACCCACACACTCCTTTCCTTCTCTCTGTTGCTTTCTGGTCTTTACTTTCAAAGACATTTATTTCCAGACTTCAAATTACAAGTTAACAGCATAGTCAATATATAGCAGAATAAATTCATGCTCACAACTTATTTTATTTTGAGTATTTTACCTAGTAACATCTTCTTTTTTTTTAATGGACATATTTAAAGCATGTATGTAAAATCTTAGTAACTGATATCTTATAATTGATTAAAAAAGATTAGATTACTATATTCTGTAAATGTAGTAGGTTAGTATATCGGTTTGTTTTCTAATACATTTTGTGGTCAATTTACTCCCTCTGACTGTAAAGGAATATAAATGTTTGCTTAATTGTTGTAATAAGGAAAACAATATGCAGTGGGTTATACCTATTAGAAATCATTACAATCTGTATTATTTATCATTTTTAAATGATTTTACAGTTGTATTTCTTTTTTTTAAACTTTATTTGTGCAGTGTCCATTACTTCCTGTGACAGCCCTATAAGGGGGCTGGGATCTCTACAGGAAGGCATATCTAGCCTGATGTCATAAATCTTCTAAACTAACATGAGCTGGTTTACTATTCAGCGAAAGCTAAAGAGACTGGAAATCAGATTTGCCCATGCTTAGAAGAGGACTGAATGCAACTTAACTTTCCAATGTGTCAAATCCCTCATCTCCCTGTGGTTACACTGAGAATTTTGTAAGAAAATGAGTATGTTGTGTGCTGTTCTTTTTATGCTTACATTGATTAAGCACATTTGTTTTTACTAAAACATTACTGTTTCATACCCATTTAATATTCAGGAAGATTACACAATTTATGCAGTGCTGTGCAACTGTAGGAGAATAGGTCAGATTATATTTTCAAATCAATTAAAATAAATTTCTATGAGCCCATGTCTACTACAGCTACAACTACTAGTAATAATAATAATAATAATAAAGGGCTACATGTTTTTTTTTATTCCCCAATGGTAAAAGTAAGCAGCTGCCTAGCGTTACCTTCAGCCAAAGGGATTCCTGCCTTGCTGTTCACTACAGTAATTAAAGCGATAGGGATATTCTAATCAAAATTACATTTTTACGATTCAGATAGAGTATGCAGTTTTAAGCAACTTTCTAATTTACTTATAACATTTTCTTAGTTCTTTTTGGTATCTTTATTTGAAAAAGCAGGACTGTAAGCGTAGGAGCCAGCCCATTTTTGGTTCAGCACCTGGGGAGCGCTTGCTGATTAGTGGTGTAAATTAAAAAGTTGCTTAAAATTGCATGCTGTATCTGAATCAAGGAAGTTTGATTTTGACTAGACTATCCCTTTAAGTTCCCACACTATATTGCTATTTAAATTGTTTTTCAAAAGGACCTAATTATAAACTGCGTTTGTAAGTTTGAAGAGTTGGTAAAAAATGGGTTTGCCTGGATATCTTTTGCTTATGATTAAGGCCAGAGCGCCGAAACATGTAAAGCATGACTTTTTGACGTTTTAAGTGATGAATTAAACTTGGATGTTTTTACTTAGAAGATGTGCCGGTTTTTCTTTGGAATGGTTGTATCTTTTGCATATGGCACAGGGTAAAAGTTAATCTCAAACAATGTATTGTTTTAAAAGAGACAAAATGATCAAAAACAAAATGCTTTTGTGTATATTTTAGTTTTGCATAGACGCATGTTTGCCAAATATTTGTATTAGCAGAAAAAGCTAATGGTTTCAGTGCATACACTGTGCCTGCCCTGTGAAATCTCATTCAAACACAATGCCAGCTTAGAGCAGAGGCGGCTCCATGAAAGGGTATTGCTTGGGCGGAGTCACTGTGGCAGAGGTAATGTTCTGTGGGAGGAGGTAGGCATACTGTGGGTGGAGTTACAGTATAAAGGTATGTGTTGGCATGGATAGGTAGCCTTGGGGTTTGATTATGTGAAAAGGAACAGCAGCAGACTAACAATCATAAAGGAGAAGAGTTCAACATAATGGATTGCTTGTGCTTTTGTACTCTTATGCACCCCCTTAGAACCACCATTGTATCAGAGAGATGTCTGTAATGACTCTGAGCAAGTACAGCAGCATTTAAACGCTGTTTTAAGGGGCACAGTATCTGTGAATATACCACTGAAGCAGCTTTAACTAGAAGCACGTTTGCTAATACAAGTATACTGCAAAGATCCTTCTATTTGACATTGAAATGCACCCAATACAGTTATCACTTTTTCTTGGTCAAAATTAAACTTTCATAATTCAGATAGAATGTACAAGTAAAGAAAATCAATGTTTGCTCTATTATCAAATTTACATCTTTCTCTTTGTATCCTTTTGTAAAATCTAGCTTTTTTCATTGAGAGCATACTGAGGTAGGCTACGGAGAGTGCATGTACTAAAGGGACATTAAACCATGTCATGCTCTATCTGAATCATGAAAGAAAAAAAAAATTGGGTTCAGTGTCCCTTTAAATGGACATTAAACATTTTTGTCCTTATCCCACACTCCCTAAAGAAGCCAGAAAGCAAATACTGTAACCTAAGTTTTCTATAAAATACTCAAATTAATATCTGGTATATGCAGTTTGTTAAAAGCCTTGCTGTGCTTTTTGGCCTCTATAGAGAGTGGGAAAGGCACATTTTTTACACAAAAGCTATAGGTGTTTAATATCTCTTAAAGCACTCTATGCATAGCATCACGATTGTCTCTTAGAAAAGAGCTAAGTTTTAACATTGAATATCAAGAAAAATAAATAAATTGGATAGTAGATGTTAACTGGAATAAAATATATATATTTATTTAATAATGTGAATTTTTATTTTGACTTTCACATCTTTTTAAAGGTTGAACATGCAATTTAAACAACTTTCCAATTTACTTTTATTATGTAATTTGATTTGTTCACTTGGCATGTTGAAAAGCATATCTAAGTAGGCTAAAAAGCAGCAATACAGTGCTGTGAGCTACCTGCTAATTGGTGGCTGCACATATATACCTCCTGTCTTTGGCTCTCCCAATTTGTTCTGCTAGCTCTGAGTAGTGCATTGCTGCTCCTACAACAAAGGATACCAAGAGAATGAAGAACATGTGTTAATATAAGTAACAAGCTGTTTACAATTGTGTGCTCTATCTGAATCATGACAGAAACATGTTTAGTTCCATGTCAACAGAATAAACATAATACAAATACACAAGGCAAACAACTTTACAGCTACACAATGAAGTTGCAACTGTTTAGCACATATGGTTAAAAATAAATACAGAAAAACAACTTTTTAAATACTATCACAAATGTTGCGGTTATTAGTAATTTTATTATTTTTATTATTACTATTATTATAATTATTACTATTATTACTATTATTATTATTATTATTATTATTATTATTATTATTAATATTATATTTCTTTATAAAGGACTGCCAAATTCTGTACGATTAGCAAATAAATTACATGACACTGAATCATGAAAAAAAGAAAATACAGAAAACAGACAAATGAAAACAAACTATGCAAGATGAATAAGGCTTGTTGTTAAAAAGAGGGCTCAGGGGCTGCTATTAGTTATACATATAAGTTTCCCTTTTAATTCACAAATCTCTGTTTTTTTAAATTAATTCAGATTAGTAATTGATTGTAAGACGCTTCACAGAACTTCTCAATAAGTCCATATTTTGTCTTTCATCATCATAACAATATAGATAAATATGAAAGCAATGATGATTTATTATTTATTTAAAGGGACACTAAACCCAAAATATTTATTTAATGATCCTTTTAGAGAATACAATTTTAAACAACATTCCAATTTACTTATATTATCTGATTTGTTTTATTCTTTAGATATCCTTTGTTGGAAAAATAGCAATGCACATGGGTGAAGACAATCACACTAGGCATCTATTTGCATCCACCAATCAGCAGCTACTGAGCCTATCTAGATATGCTTTTCAGCAAAGGATATCAAGAGAATTAAAGGGGCATTATACACTCATTTTTTCTTTGCATAAATGTTTTGTAGATGATCTATTTATATAGCCCATAAAGTTTTTTTTTTTAAAAAATAAATGTATAGTTTTGCTTATTTTTAAATAACATTGCTCTGATTTTCAGACTCCTAACCAAGCCCCAAAGTTTTATGTGAATACCATCAGCTACCTTCTCCAGTTTGCTCCTGTTTGTGTAAAGGGTCTTTTCATATGCAAAAGAAGGGGGAGGGGGGGAGTGTCTTATTTGCCACTTGCAGTGGGCTTTCCAGCTACCTTTTCAACAGAGCCAAACTGACAGCTTCTAAGTACGTTTTTAAACAGTTTTATACTGGATTTTTATATCAGTATCTGTGCATCTTATTCTTTATAGTAGTGTCTATTACATGCAGTTATATGAAAATGAGTGTATACTGTCCCTTTAAGCAAATTAGATAATAGAAGTAAAGTAGATAGTTGTTTAAAATTACATGCTTTTTCTAAAACATGAAAGAAAAAAATTGTGTTTCATGTCCGTATGTGTATGTATAATATATAATTATCTTTTATTTTTTAATATATTCACAAATAGCTAAATGGATCCATTTAGGATATGTCATCTTGTAACATCAGTTACCAAATCTCTTTACACTATAATTCTTTTTATGAATAATGAATTTTAGTCAGACTGAAGTATTCCCACCCTTCACACATCAACTTGATGGACAGATGAGTCAGGAGTCTTAACCACATCATTCGCAGTATATGTGTCAAAAATGTGTAAATCTTCACACCTGGAGCAAAATTAAACACTTCTATGTAAGTTCCTCTAGTGCAATCCTTTTTACCAAGTCACAAAATGCGCTGGGTAGGTACTCATATAGTTTAAAGCCAAATGCTAAAAAATAAATTGCTATTAGTATTAACCTCGATTTATTGAAGTGGAAATGTTACTATACGGTCCAGAGTAAAAGAAACAATTGGATAGATTACAAGAGGCGCAATATCGCGCTCACACTAACTTGAGCTCATATTACAAGTTGAAAGTAAATGCAACCGTACGAGAGCAAACTAAATTTGCATTTATTGGGTTAGCGTGACTGAAGACCCCGCGTAAAGGTTTAGGTGAATAAGAAATTGCACTAAACACAGCATAAATACATTAAAATAAAGAGTTACACACATAAATATACTATCTAATAAAAATCATTCATATAGATATTAATAAAAAAAGTTAAAAGGTATATGGTATATGACAGCACACATCTAAATATGTGTATGCATGCATGTATATATGTGTATACATGTGTTTATATGTATAAAATACATATATACACATATAAACACATATGTACAGACACATATACTGTGTATATATATATATATATATATATATATATATATATATATATATATATATATATATATATATATATATAAAAATTGAACCCTTTCCACTCAAATACCTGGAAAAAAAGAAAACATTTTTATTCATATTTAATATTTAAAAAATGTGTTTTACTGTGTGTACTGTACATATTTTACATTCCAATGTTCTTCACATATAAAACAAAGTTCTTTGTATTTATAAATATTTGTTTCTATATATCTGTATATATCTATACCTGTATATATTCATATAGATATATAAGTATAGATAAATATTTTACAAAAAAACATCAGATATATAGTAAAATAAATATTTATAAATAAAAAAGAACATTTTATACTATGTGAAGAAGATAGGAATGTGAAATATGTATTACTCACTTCGACATGGAACGCAGTGTTGAGTTAGCGTGCGATAGGTGGTAGGATTTTTTAAGTTCTCCATTGAAGTATATCGGGAGAAGAAGTTAACAAGGTTGTAATATCTGAAGTCCTATAGTTAGCCTGTGTCGGAGTTCACTCTCACGCTAACCTTTTACTTTCAACTTGTAATGCGCTCACTTTACCACATGTGTTACAGATTTACATTCAGTGGTATCTAAGTCCCGCTCTACTTGTAATCTAGCCCAAAATGTGTTATGAATTGTTTTTTCACAAATAATAAATATGAATAAATGAGACAGAAAAATAAGCAAAAACAATCTACTATTGGAATTTAGATTTATTAAACTGATCTGCTGTTGGTGAAATGCAAGATTAGGTTAGAAACGTTTTATTTTATAATTAAAACAAAAAATTGACAAATATTTATACTGTGCATTTTTTTTCATTCAAATTATTAAAATTTGCATCAAATTAGAAGACATATATCGTTTTTACATGTTTAAACCTACTCAGCATGGTCTGTATAGAAAATAACTTCTGATTGTGTCAGGGTCCCAGTATAGCCCCCCATTACAGTTTATTTTGACCTCCACTTTGCCTTTCTAAATAAAGTACTTTTATTGTATAAGAGCAATTTTCCTTTTAAAGTTGGGAATGGAGTTTAAGAGAAAAAAAAATAAAAGTAAATACATTACAAAATGTGTATGTCTCTCTGGAATTATATACTAGCACTTTTGATGGGAAGAACTGTAAAACACTGTCACATGACACACTAGGGTGACCATAAAATAACCTTTAAAATAATTTTTGGTTACTATTTGACATTTTTTGCACAATTTATATGCATGGTCTAGAGCACTGGTTTTCAAACCTGTCCTAAGGCCTCCCAGGTTTTCAGGATTACCTTTACTGAGAGCAGGTAAAAAAAACCATGTTTACTAATCAGCTGATTATTTCACCTGTGCTCCAGTTCAGATATCCACAAAATATGGCCTGTTAGAGGTGCGTGAGGACAGGTTTGAAAACCAGTGGTCTAGAAAGAGGAAAATGAATAAAAAAAAAATAACAAGAGGCATTGCTAGAAATGGTTACCACAGGCTATAGCGTAGGTCTGGGGCATTTAGGGCCACATGTGTACAAGGCATATTTAGCTCTAACAAATATAAAAATGTTATTGGCAATTGGAGTAAATCATAGTTATTTCTGTGTATTTTGGTACAACTATGTTAAATTATTGCTTTATTTGTTTTACTGTTTGTTGTGGACTGTTAAAAGATTAAGAAGAGTAGTAAAATTACAGCTCTTTGTAATATTGTCAAGGGGTGTAAAATCAAAGTCCAATATATGTGTTCCTGGCTCAAAGGAGTATATCAATTACTTGTGTGTTTTTCCATTATTCATTTACATGGTAAAGTCATGTGTCTGGCTTAGGGTTGCCTCCTGTCCCTTAAAATACAGAACACTTATAAGTTACACATGTTGCAGGGTGTGCAGGGAGGAATATAAATAGTGCTGTCCAGAAACACAATACATGTTCCTCCCTGCACACCCTGCAGCAAGTGTAACTCATAAGAGTCCAGGAAAATATGGCTGAGGTGGCAGCCCTAGTCTGGCTGTTCTACATATATTGCTGGCATTGATGGAGATTCAACCATTATCCCCTACCCCTGGTAGGTAGTAGGATAGGCTGAATCTCCAGGTCATTTTGCAACCTAGAAGCACCCCTGAAAGTCTGATTTGACTGATTGTAGACAGTATTAGATTAAAGTTGGTGTTTAAAGGGACAGTACCTACTATATGTACGTTTAAATGCTGAAATAAAGTAAAAGGAGTTACTTGTAAACAATTCAATACACTACAGCAGGTAAAATTGATCTTTGGGAACAAATTAAAGGGGAGAAAATGTTAGGGAATACTGTCCTTTTAAGCAGAGATAGCTGGAAGTATAAGATCTGCTTCAGAATAGGATAATAAGAAGTGAATGCTTTATTAAAGAAATGGTTGAATCTTTGCGGTCCTTGAGATTGTTAATCACATACTGTTTAGGTAAGTGTGAACATCATAGCAAGTCACGTATCAATGCTGTCAGACATCAGTACTTAAGTGAGAACAGTTTGGCAAGTCACATATCTTAAAATAAACATCATCCTAACAAATACCTCTGATGGACAGTTAAACTTAATAATGTATTTCATAAGCATCAGTATAAATTGTATGTTATCATTAAAGGGCCACTAAACCCAAAATCTTTCTTTCATGATTCAGATAGAGAATAGAAATTTAAACATTACAATTTACTTCTATTATTTATTTTGCTTCATTTTTTAGATATCCTTAGTTGAAGAAAAAGCAAAGCACATGGTGAGCTAATTACACGAGGCTTCTATGTGCAGCAACCAATCAGCAGCTACCGAGCATATCTAGATATGCTTTTCAGCAAAGAATATCAAGAGAATAAAACAAATTAGATAATAGAAGTAAATTAGAAAGATGTTTAAAACTGCATTCTCTTTCTAAATCATGAAAGAAAAAATGTGGGTGTCATGTCCCTTTAATTATCAAATTCAAAATAACTTTATTAGTATTAATCAAATATAACAATGATAGTACTGCTAGTACTACAAATTTTAATACATCATTACCCACCTTCATCAGCAAACAATTTTACATTTTCTGAATCCATTTAATTCAAATCACAAATGTATTTCACTAAACAAACAAAAGTATTTAAAGGGACATTAAAAATCTTTGAGAATATAAAATGTTTAATTATGTGCAGGGAAATAAAAGCATTTTGCTTTAATTTATTTTGTGTCCCTTCCCTCTAATTTTACTTGTGTGATTTCCAATTCCCCTGAGTTGCTATAATGTAAAACGCTATAATGTAATGTAATTAGGATTCACCATGTTGAAACCTAGGTTTCTCTTATCTCATCTATTCTTCTGAGGACAATTAAGGATAAAATAAGCAAACATATGTGTGTGGAGTATAACAATATTAAAGGGACTTAAATAGTTACCTAATCATTTATATATTCCAGACACAAACATTGTTTTCACATTTTATCTATAATTGTCCTCAACATAATAGATGAAATAATAAAAACCTAGGTTTAACATGGCGACACCTGTTTGTATATATAGCAATTAGGGTACGTAATGAAAACGAAAACTTTACACTTATTTCTTTAATATTTAAACAACTAATATACTTTAAAAAAAATCAACATACAATTTTTAGACCAATTTTTTATTTGAATACATCATTATATTTAGCATTTTCTGTATCATGTCTCTTTAAAAAATGTTGAGTGTTTGAACACACAGTGTTTATCGTGTGTGTAGTATGTGTGCATAGTGTGGGGGTGTAGATTGTGTACTGTCTAGTGTGTCTCTGTGTATATATATATATATATATATATATATATATATATATATATATATATATATATATATATATATATATATATATATATATATATATATATATATATATATATATATATATATATATAAAAGTGTGTGTGTTACCAATAATCTACCATAATTTATATATTTACCTTTGCATTGTTAATTTTTTACCACTACAATATGGTTATAATGGGTTATTTTCAGCTTCATCCTTTTTATTGGTTTAATATGTAATATTGAGCCGCAGAGCAATGTTCTAGCAACAGAAAACAGAAACAAACTGTATTCTGAACTCATTTAACCCCTTGCATGCCATAGGGTTAAGTGATATGCTTTCTAACTGACAACACTTGTCAGCAAATTTGATTAAATTCATGTTAAGCTGAGTCAGGTTGTGGAATTCTTCCTACTCTTACAGCGTAGCCAAGGTGCTCTGACAGAGGAATTGCTTAAGAGGGCGTTGTTCACGTGTAAATAGACTTATACATCTAGCTCTAGAACAGAAATGATTATTTATATACATTCATCGTTTCAATTATTGGATTTTTCAGGTCTAGACACACTCTTAACCATTTGCTTGCTGGAGAGGTAAAGATGCCGTATGTTGGTTGTTGAAATAAAAAGGCAGTAAATGTCAAAATGTCCCTGTAGAGGAAACCTAACACTAACATATTTTACTACAAAACAAGCAGTATGTACAATAGCAAGATACTATTGATTACCTTTGTGTTTTGTCAACATAAAATTATATTTTAATTATTGTAAAATAGTTATGCACCAACAGATTACACAGCTTTAAAATAAGAATGCAAAGAGGGGCAGAGATATCACAGAGCTTTACTATAAATGGCTGTAGCAGCATAATAATACTACTACTACTACTAATAATAATAATAATTATTATTATTATTATTTATTTATGTATTTGCAAAGTACTGGCAAATTCCATAGCACTGGGCACATGAGTGGAGTTTATGAAATTAAAGGGACAGTCTACTTGAAAATGTTTATTGTTTAAAAAAAAAAAAGAAGAAGATAATCCCTTTATTAACCATTCCCCAGTTTTGCATTATTATTAATATTATTTTTACCTCTATGATTACCTGTGTCTAAGCCACTGCAGTCTGCCCCTTATCTCAGTGCTTTCTACAATCTTTCATTTTAGCCAATCAGTGTTGGTGCTTGTATAAGCAATATCATTCTCCACGGGAGTGAGAAAATTTTTATCTATATGGCAAACACAAACTAGCACCGTTTAGCTGTTGTGCAAGATTTAAAAAGCACTGAGAAAAGGGGCGGCCTGGTGGAGTTTAGAAATATGCAAACTTAGTGGTTAGAAAGTATATTAATATAACTATGTTGGTTATGCAAAGCTGGAAAATGGGTAGTAAAGGCGTTATCTAACTTTTAAAAAAATAAAGAAATCAAGTAAACTGTTCCTTTAACTTGCTGTAATATTGCATCTTGAAAATTGAAGAATTCATAAAGATAAGTACCTGTCTAAAGTCCTGACTCACTATCCATTATAATCAAGGAGCAGCAAAGTAGAGTTTTACTGTGAAGAAAAAAATATTTTAAAAACTTTCAGAACAAATAAAAAAAATAAAAAAATAAGTCTAATCATAGGCAAAAAATCCAGACCACATCTCTAGAGCACCACAGAATGTGCACCGCCAGCCCTTCGAGACAACTTTCGTTCTATCCAGTGAGGCTACTTAGTAAAATAAGAGAACTCAAATGCAAATATTTTACGATCACAAACATTTACATAAACTATTTAAACAAGTGTGTTTCCTAAGTGTTGTGGCTGGGACTATTGTTTTTCTGCTTTGTGAGGGGGTTATTGTTTGTTAAGCAAGATATTGTGTATTGGGCACCTCACATAACTGTAGATGTAAATGACAGAAATGCTTACTAACAAAACACTAAAATTATAGGTGAAGCGAATCTCTGTGAATTTTGAACATGATCTCACCTTTAAAATGGGGTCTCTGGGCAGATTCTCTTGAGTATATGAAACTAGTAAAAAGAAATACAAACTAAACAAAACCAAATAATACAGGAGGAGGGCCCTGTTCCACAGAGCTTGCAATCTTAAGGTTGAATAGATTTAAAGGTTAGACTTAGGGGCAGGATATATCTATAGTTAGGGGTCCAATAGAGAGCTAGTTATAAGCAAATTGAATGTACCTCTTGGCTACATAGAGGGCTGCAATTTATTATGAAAATGATTTTCTATGTAAATTGATGTAGTATGTATGTATTTAGTATACATGTGCATTCATCTTTGGATGAATACATATTTGGCCCATTCATAGGTATGGCGTTGGGGTACCACAAGGCTCTGTCCTCGTCCCCTTCTCTTCTCAATATACACATCATCATTAGGTTCCCTAATAAAGTCCCACGGTTTCCAATATCATTTGTATGGCGACAACACTTAAATCTACTTCTCTGCACCAGACCTATCTCTTTCCTTGCTAATCCGTGTCGGCACTGGTGGCTATAATGCAAGTCTGCCATCTTTCTTTCGCTCCTCACATTCAGTCCTTGGCTAAATCCTTCCGCTTCCACCTTTAAAAACATCTCTAAAATTAGACATTTCCTTACACAAGACACAGCTAAGATTTGAATCCACTCTCTCATCCTTTCCCGCCTCGATTACTGCAACTCTGTCCTCTCTGGTCTCCACAACTGCTGCCTAGCTCTTTTACAATCCATAATGAATGCCTCTGCCAGATTCATCTTTCTTACACGTCACTCTTCATCTGCTGCACCTCTCTGCCAATCCCATCACTGGCTTCCTCTTACCTCTAGGATTAAACACAACATTCTCACTCTGACATACAAAGCCCTCAACTGCACTGCTCCCCCCTATATCTCAGACCTTGTCTCCAGATACTCTCCCATCCACCCCCTTTGCTCTGCACATGACCTCCTACTCTCCTCCTCTCTTGTTACCTCCTCACACTCCTGCTTACAGGACTTCTCCAGACTGGCTCCCATCTTGTGGAACTCTCTGTCTTGCTCCAAAAGACTCTCCCCTAGTTTTGAAAATGTCAAGCACTCCCTAAAGACTCTTTTGTTCAGGGATGCATACAACCTACACTAACCTTTCTTTATACTGTTTCCTCTCCTCCATCGCTATCCCCTGAACCCCCTTAGCATGTAAGCCTAAGAGCCATGCTGTTTGTAGATCACCTTCTCTAGAGCCGACTACAACAGTGCAACTCTTGGCAGTGCCCTCTACCCATCTGATCCTTATAAATGTTTCCTTGTATTCTGCCTGTGTTTATAGCGCTGCAGAATCTATTGGCGCTCTACAAATAACAAAATATTAATAATAATTATAATAATAATAATAATAATAATAAATAGACTGGGGGGGGGGGGCAAAATTGCTAACTAACAACATCTATTATGTTTGTTAGTTGCATTTGTTTTGTTTTTCATTTGGCACTTTTACCACTCAAAAAAGGGGACAGAGAAAACAGGAAAGTGGGAAGGAACTGAGAACCTTTGACAAATCAGCTCATTTGTTTGTAAACTTAAAATATTCTTTTTGATAAAGATGGTATCACTTTAAATGTAAAATAAAATACAGATGGTAAATTAAACAATTGTTTAGTTCTAGAAAATGTAGGTATCTGTTGGCTACTGTGTCCAAGAGACTCTAAAAACGTGTTTGTTCTCCTCCCTTGAAGGTGTTTTTTTGGAGTTTGTGTACCAGAGGCTTACTTAGTTCAGTAAGTCTGCTGCCTGCTGCTGTTGCCTGCTCTGTGGTGGTCATCATCAGTTCAAGGGACAATCTACTTCAAAATGTTTATTGTTTAAAAACATAGATCATCCCTTTATTACCATTCCCTTGTTTTGCATAACCAACACTGTTATATTAATACACTTACTGCTTCTGTGATTACCTTGTATCTAAGCCTCGGCAGACTGCCCCTTAATTTCAGTTCTTTTGACAGACTTGCATTATAGCCACCAGTGCTGACTCATAAGTAACTTCACAGAGTGAGCACAATATTTTCTATATAGCACACTTGAACTAGCACTATATACAGGGAGTGCAGAATTATTAGGCAAATGAGTATTTTGACCACATCATCCTCTTTCATGCATGTTGTCTTACTCCAAGCTGTATAGGCTCGAAAGCCTACTACCAATTAAGCATATTAGGTGATGTGCATCTCTGTAATGAGAAGGGGTGTGGTCTAATGACATCAACACCCTATATCAGGTGTGCATAATTATTAGGCAACTTCCTTTCCTTTGGCAAAATGGGTCAAAAGAAGGACTTGACAGGCTCAGAAAAGTAAAAAATAGTGAGATATCTTGCAGAGGGATGCAGCACTCTTAAAATTGCAAAGCTTTTGAAGCGTGATCATCGAACAATCAAGCGTTTCATTCAAAATAGTCAACAGGGTCGCAAGAAGCGTGTGGAAAAACCAAGGCGCAAAATAACTGCCCATGAACTGAGAAAAGTCAAGCGTGCAGCTGCCAAGATGCCACTTGCCACCAGTTTGGCCATATTTCAGAGCTGCAACATCACTGGAGTGCCCAAAAGCACAAGGTGTGCAATACTCAGAGACATGGCCAAGGTAAGAAAGGCTGAAAGACGACCACCACTGAACAAGACACACAAGCTGAAACGTCAAGACTGGGCCAAGAAATATCTCAAGACTGATTTTTCTAAGGTTTTATGGACTGATGAAATGAGAGTGAGTCTTGATGGGCCAGATGGATGGGCCCGTGGCTGGATTGGTAAAGGGCAGAGAGCTCCAGTCCGACTCAGACGCCAGCAAGGTGGAGGTGGAGTACTGGTTTGGGCTGGTATCATCAAAGATGAGCTTGTGGGGCCTTTTCGGGTTGAGGATGGAGTCAAGCTCAACTCCCAGTCCTACTGCCAGTTTCTGGAAGACCCCTTCTTCAAGCAGTGGTACAGGAAGAAGTCTGCATCCTTCAAGAAAAACATGATTTTCATGCAGGACAATGCTCCATCACACACGTCCAAGTACTCCACAGCGTGGCTGGCAAGAAAGGGTATAAAAGAAGAAAATCTAATGACATGGCCTCCTTGTTCACCTGATCTGAACCCATTGAGAACCTGTGGTCCATCATCAAATGTGAGATTTACAAGGAGGGAAAACAGTACACCTCTTTGAACAGTGTCTGGGAGGCTGTGGTTGCTGCTGCACGCAATGTTGATGGTGAACAGATCAAAACACTGACAGAATCCATGGATGGCAGGCTTTTGAGTGTCCTTGCAAAGAAAGGTGGCTATATTGGTCACTGATTTGTTTTTGTTTTGTTTTTGAATGTCAGAAATGTATATTTGTGAATGTTGAGATGTTATATTGGTTTCACTGGTAAAAATAAATAATTGAAATGGGTATATATTTGTTTTTTGTTAAGTTGCCTAATAATTATGCACAGTAATAGTCACCTGCACACACAGATATCCCCCTAAAATAGCTATAACTAAAAACAAACTAAAAACTACTTCCAAAACTATTCAGCTTTGATATTAATGAGTTTTTTTGGGTTCATTGAGAACATGGTTGTTGTTCAATAATAAAATTAATCCTCAAAAATACAACTTGCCTAATAATTCTGCACTCCCTGTAGCTGTGAAAAACTTTTTAAAATGCACTTAGATAAAGTGTCCTTCAATGGATTAGAAATTAGTATTTGAGCCTACCCTAGATTTAGCTTTCAACAAAGAATTCCAAGAGAACAAATCATATTTGATGATAAAAGTAAAATGGAAAGTTGTTTAAAATTACATGCCCTATCTGAATCATGAAAGTTTAATTTTAACTAGAGTGTCCCTTCAAAGTAAAAAGAAATCATAGCAAACTGTTAGCCACTTTGTCCAAGGGTCTCTAAGCATGTGTTTGTCCTTCTCCCTTGGAGGTGTATTTTTGGGGTTTGTGTATTGGAGGCTTTCCTAGTTCATTAACTCTGCTGACGTTGACTCTCCTGCCCTTTCTGCTATGTGCTGGTCATCATCAGTTAAATGAAAAAATCATAGTGTTGCCCCCTGTATTCAAGGGACTCTAAGCACCAGGGATAGAACAATTTTTTTCTAGGCCCTCAGTAATTGTTCTATGCTGACGCCCCTGCTGCCTGGTCTGCAGTGGAGCAGTCTTGCAACATGCATTGTGTGCACAGGTTGCTCCGTGGCCTCCCTCGGCCCCTGCCACTGGTCCGCAGCAGGTGATGTGGCCCTGCAGCGGCCAGGATTTCCACCACTGCTAAGCACGTGTTTGTCCTCCTTCCTTGGAGGTGTAGTGTGTACCGGATGCCTACCTAGTAGTTAAGTAAGTCTGCTGACTGCTGCCGCTACCTCTCCTGCTCCTTCCCTTTTTTGAATTGAGTCTCCAAGGATAATTACTAACTACAAATGTGTATGGAGCAGGTGTGTGAAAAAGTAAGAAATGTGGATAATTCTCATGAGGATGTTGGAAAAAGAATAAGAGGGTTAAAAAAAAAAATAAGAAAGATGGTACGCAAAGATTGTAGTGGTGAGAAGTGAAAGGTTAGAAGGGGGGCAATTGACTGGTGGGAAAAAATAGAACTATTGAATAATTTATATCACTGTAATTGCTTTTCATTTCAATATATTGTTTGATTTCTCTTTGTAAAAGTTCTTCTAGTTCCTGTGTGTTTTTTTGTCACAGTTGGAACCTTTCAATTGTTGGCATTTCATGCCAGTGTGATTTTGTTGTTAAAACATAAATATTTTGTGGGCTTCCCATTTGCTGTAATGCAATGGAATGAATTTTATTTTGAACAAAATTCTTATTCGAATATTCGGACAAACCGAATGAACAAAATTCTGACAACCTAAATCAACCGAAAAATCTGAACCGAATCTTTCATACAAGCTAAATTTGTTGCCTGTGCACGTGACTAGTATTTAGTATGGAAAAGATAATCTCTAGAAAAGTAAAATTTCATATTTTATGGTATATTTCTATTTGTCATGTTTTGCAACAAGGTAGCTAAGTTGCGGTTGAAAATATTTCTTGTAGATAGTCTGAATAAAATAATAGAATCCGAGAAAGAAAAACAGGCGACCTCATAGTGTTTACTGTGTATAAAACGATTAAAAGTATATAAAGTTGCACTCACAATTGAGATGGCAAATGTAGCAGACACTTGCGGTGGTCAACTCACTGATCTCCGGCTACAGGAACACTGGTGAAAGATCATTCTGGCTCCTGTAGTTATCTCTTACACTATCCTGAATGTGCCAACTCACAATCTCCACCGCAAACTCAGCAAGTGTAGACGGACCCTCCGCAGGACAGGAGTTGTGTGAAATTCACGTATAATAGACACACCATCCTAACTCGAGACTGCTTGGCAGCAGAAGGAATTGTTTGTGTGTATGAACTGTCTGCCTTCTTATGGTTCATGGCCTGTAAGTTCTATGAGTATTGCCTCTATTTTAACATCCCCCGCACCTCAAACCAACAACAGTCATTAGTTCTTGGCTTCCGGATGGTGGTCGCTCAATGCGGGAAGATTGCTCTAATCCTTAAAGGGACAGTAAAATATAGTATCTTACAGTTGCCTCTGTTTTTGTATGCATATGTTTTTCTATTAATAATTCTAAATATAAATTCTACTTAGTGTTCAGTATATTTTGACACAATCTCACCACCATTCAGTTTCCAATATAAAACAGTGACAACTTCAGGTGGAAAATGTTTAGAGAATATGCCAAAACCTGGCAAAGGACTTTCAGCTATACCCCTGGAATGCCCCTGTTCAGCCCTTTAGCAAAGGCAGGGAAACTCATCTTACAATAAGAATAATAATACTCTTTGAATTATATATTGTGCTCGATGTATCATCATCTACTTAAAGGGACACTAATGTCAAAATTAAACTTTCATGATTTGTGTAAATTGATGAATCATGCAATTTTAATCAACTTTTTTAATTATCAATTTTCATCCTTCTCTTGGTATCTTTATTTTAAAATGTAAGAACGTATGCTTCGGAGCTGGCCCATTTTTTGTTTAGAACCTGGGTTGTGCTTGCTTATTGGTGGCTAAATGTAGCCACTAAACAGCAAGCGCTAGCCAGGCAGCTGAACCAAAAATGGGCCGGCTTCTAAGCTTACGTTCCAACTTTTTCAAATAAAGATACCAAGAGAAGGAAGAAAAATTGATAATAGGAGTAAATTAGAGCATGCAACTTTAAGCAACTTTCTATCTAAATCACAAAAGAAAATGTTTGGATTTAATATCCCTTTAAATGTGCCTTGTTCTCCTCCATGTTCTTCTGAGTGGCTCTGTCTTGATGCGCACATATGTGAATAAATTAATATAAAAAAATAATTTTTTTGCGCCTTTAAACGGGCAAGCTCAGGAGAAGCAAAGACAAATATCTCCTGTCACATTAAAATCTGCCCCTTATTTATCATTGTACAAACTTATTGTGCTTGTTTACAGGCTTCATGATCCTGATTTCTACCATCAACTCGGCTTTTTATCTATCAAAATATAATTTTCTAATGTTTGCGCCTGTTGATAGGCAAATTTAAATATATATGCGCCTTGTTTGAGGCTAATGGGAATCAGTTCAATTATATTTTACCACCATCTATTGAAAAAACATTAGGAACAGGAAACAAAATTGTATACATAATTTTTTATTTTGCTGTACAAAGTAATGATAAAGATTCATAAACTGAAGCATCTATTTATTGAAATCAATTCTGCTTCCAAGTTTTGATTGACTGGGACAATTCTTCTTCCACCTCATGCCTTTCCACTCTGCGGGCCATTTGTGGACACCTTTGAAGCTCTCAGAGAAATGACTTCTACTACAGTTCTCCACAGTATTTATGGAAAACGTATTTACATGCATTAGGAGAAGAATGTTATGTGTTAAATTAGTTACTAGGTGATAAGACAAGGCACATAATAGATGATCTAACAGGAGCAATGTAATTTAACCCTTTTTTTTTTTTGGTGCACAAAGTGTAGGAAATGCGCCTGATAGTATTTTACAGATTAATTTCACAAGTTTTAAGGAGCATTTTAGATTAATAAATAAAAGATTACAACAGTGTGTGCATTTATAGCCCATTATAACTACATTTTTAAGGTGTTTTGTGGATGTGCAAAAATTTTTTTCTGTGTAAATTTTAAGACGAAGTTTAATTTTACCATAAAATAATTTTGCAGAAGAATTTTTATTATGAATTTTAAATGCAATGAAATATATTTGACTGCATGTATTTACTTCAATTACTCATATATCAATTTCATATGATTTTAAAATTATTTTTCTATGAGCTCTATTGTAATGTACGCATCTACTGCCTGATTACGTGTGGAGCACAAACGTTTGCGAACGAGTGATAAGGGGTTTATCATTGGTTTTTGTGCTCGTCTAGGTTTACCTCTAATATTACAATATTGAAAGTAAATACAATCTCTTGAGCGCAATCACGATTTATGCTAGAATGATTATCGCGACTTCAGAGCTCTGGTTAACTGTTTCGCGAAACAAAAAAGCTGCACAAAACACATAAAAATACATTACAAGTACAACTACACTCATAATAACATGATCTAATAAAAAACTATTACATAATAATACTTCACACAAAAGTTATAAGGTCTCAAAAAAAAAGGCGTTAGGAAAAAAAAAGGCAGGCGCTAGTGAATAAATAGAACATATTGTACGCGAAGAACATTAGAATATGAAATATTCATATTTTCATGTCGGGTTAGTGCACATGAGAATATGCGATTGGGTTTGGTTTTTTCTCCACTTTCTTTTCACCATTGACTTCTATGGGGGAATACGTGAACGGGCACAAGATATTCTAAGTTTGGCTTTTTTGCGCTCGTCAGGTTAGCGTGTGAGCGAAAACAGTTTACTTTCAACTCCTAATATGAGCGTTAACACTCCACTTGTAATCTGTCCCTAAATCTGCAGTTATCTTATGCCATGAGGGTTAAAGGGGCACAAAACAAAATGCATGAAAATGTTATGGAAATAAAGCATTTAAGTTGTATTTACACTTAAAGGACCACTAAAATAGTAGAAAGCATAGTCATCAAATGCATAATAAAAAGACAATGCAAAAAAAGCCCTTAGTTTTAATTTCAAACGAATGTTAGATTTTTTTCTGTCAAATTTTCCTTCCCATTGTATCATGTGACATCCATTAGCCAGTCTCCAAATCCATTTATGTATATTCTGTGTATTCTTGCACATGCTCAGTAGCAGCTGGTGAGGCAGAAAGTGTTTATAACAAATGTGCACTTTTAGATAATGGAAGTTAATGAGAAAGTTGTTTAAAATGTTGCTCTATCAGAATTATGAGAGTTAATTTTGAGTTTATTTTTCCTTTAATACTTCTAAAATAGAGGCTTATTAAGGGAAAAAAAGCTTCAATATGGTATAAGACAAGGCATGAAATTGGGAAAGGTGTGTGTGTCTGTATGTGTGTGTGTATATATATATATATGTGTGTCTGTATGTGTGTGTATATATATATATATGTGTGTCTGTATGTGTGTGTATATATATATATATATGTGTGTCTGTATGTGTGTGTATATATATATATGTGTGTGTCTGTATGTGTGTGTATATATATATATATGTGTGTCTGTATGTGTGTGTGTATATATATATATGTGTGTCTGTATGTGTGTGTATATATATATATATGTGTGTCTGTATGTGTGTGTATATATATATATATGTGTGTCTGTATGTGTGTGTATATATATATATATGTGTGTCTGTATGTGTGTGTATATATATATATATATGTGTGTCTGTATGTGTGTGTATATATATATATATATGTGTGTGTCTGTATGTGTGTGTATATATATATATGTGTGTCTGTATGTGTGTGTGTATATATATATATGTGTGTCTGTATGTGTGTGTATATATATATATATGTGTGTCTGTATGTGTGTGTATATATATATATATGTGTGTCTGTATGTGTGTGTATATATATGTGTGTCTGTATGTGTGTGTATATATATATATATGTGTGTGTCTGTATGTGTGTGTATATATATATATATGTGTGTGTCTGTATGTGTGTGTATATATATATATATGTGTGTCTGTATGTGTGTGTGTATATATATATATATGTGTGTCTGTATGTGTGTGTATATATATATATGTGTGTGTCTGTATGTGTGTGTATATATATATATGTGTGTCTGTATGTGTGTGTGTATATATATATATGTGTGTCTGTATGTGTGTGTATATATATATATATGTGTGTCTGTATGTGTGTGTATATATATATATATGTGTGTCTGTATGTGTGTGTATATATATATATATATGTGTGTCTGTATGTGTGTGTATATATATATATATATGTGTGTCTGTATGTGTGTGTATATATATATATATGTGTGTCTGTATGTGTGTGTATATATATATATATGTGTGTCTGTATGTGTGTGTATATATATATATATATGTGTGTCTGTATGTGTGTGTATATATATATATATGTGTGTCTGTATGTGTGTGTATATATATATATATGTGTGTCTGTATGTGTGTGTATATATATATATATATATATATATATATATATATATATATATATATATATATATATATATATATATAGTTAAGAAAGGACTAATGAGCGCTTCTACACTATAGTGAGCGTAAGCTTACACTAATGTAAAAGCAAAAGGGACAGTCAAAACCTGCAGCTGAATCCCTAAGCTGGGTATAGAAGGATCCCTTCTCCTACTACATTAAACAAGAGTACAATGTTTAGTAAAGGGGTGGGATTGCACTGGTAGAGGCTGTACCTGATGCAAAAGGCCAAAATGGCACTATTAGTTTGTTACCAAAGAGTAGCAATTATCAACAATTTGAATATGAATATGAGCAGATGACAATAGAAACATTCCCAGAGAACAGTAATATATGCAAATGAGTCTATTGCTTGTCAAAGCAGAAGGTAGGAGTTGCAGGTCCCAAGATTAATAAATATACAGTCTGTTACTATAAATGTGGAACAATAAATCCAATGAATGAAATTCCTACTTACAGGGGTTCACCTCAATCAATATGAGGTAAGTAGGAAGCGTTCTTGGAGAGCCTCAGTTTGGCTTATGGAATATCTGCCGCTGGATATATGTTGAGAAACTCTATGTACTGCATTCTGTGATCCCTGGAGTGGAATGATAGCACTAGAAACTTTTCCTCCGCACAATAGAGGTGGGTATGTGAAGAAAGCAGAAAGATAAAAAATAGTGCAATATTGTATGTTTAATGTGGCATATAAAACAATAATTCACACCACCCCCATTTGGGTATTATGCTCACATGTAATAACCTCAATAGAGTATGAGATAATTAATAGGCACAAAAGATGTTACATCCTTACACACAATTCTGTCCTTTGTTGATCATCAGAAGCAGTATGCAGCTCAGGTAAAAAATGGTGATGTGATGTGATAAAGTTCATAAGATTAAAGATATATAGTAATTCTTTAAAACATATATTAATGTACAAACATACTTAAAACACTGATATAAAACAAAGAATAAGGTCACAATAATTGGTGACCCTGTCACCTAAGGCGTTTCGAAGGGGTAGTCACGATAAGGTCCTTCTTCATCACTGGTGTTGAAAATTTTTGTAAATGTCTTTTGTAGATAGAAAAAGCTGTTTTTAGTGGAATATTAACATAGGCGTATAGAGGCACATTATCAGCAACCATCTGTACTGTGTTTCAATGGCAGGTTGTGTTTGCTAATCCAAGTTTATCATTTACATAGACTAATTGATGATTAGAAAACCATTTTGACATTATATCAGCACAGCTGAAAACTGTTGTGCTGATTAAAGAAGCAAAAAACGAATCTTTATTAGGCTAGTTGAGTTTATGGGGCATCAGCAATTGTGTGATTACAGCTTGCATCTACTTTCACATCTATGTCTGGAGGCAATGCGCGTTTCGGGCTCCGCCCTTCAACTCAAGCCAAGTTGAAGGGCGGAGCCCGAAACACGTCTTGCCTGTAGACGTAGATGGGACGTCAGACACCAACGGAGTAGATGCAAGCATGTTGGTTTGAATTTACCTTTGGAATTGCCATGATTGCCGTGCCAAGGCTGCAGCATTACACTGCTATACTTGGATGTCTTTCCTCTAAAAGTGTGCACTAAGCTTCCTGTGATCCTGGACGGATTGGGTGAGATCACTCATAGAGCGCAACAATAACACAGAGTTGCCATTCACTGGCAGACCCTGGTCCTGGAGTGCCGGTGTACCCTACACAGACGCTTGATTACACATAGGAGAGTTAGACATATCAATACATTTAAGGCAAAACCGAATAGATGAACCATTACATCAATCATGCAGTCTATATCCTTTTGCACATTGCGCTGTCATATACGCATGAACTGCATTGCAGGAACTGCTTTATTTCTCTGCAACCGTCAGACTTTGTGACAAACCACGTTGCTATATTTGCATGAAGTGCTACATACTACCTTTTGCCTCATTGCTAGCATCCAACTTTATCATACCCATGGCTTTACTTACAAGTTTACACACTACATGATTTTCATAAGCTGATGGGACTGGCCATTTACTCCTGATTTTGGACTGACATCTATCTCTTGCTCCTTATTAACTGGGGACGCCCAGTATGTTCTTTTTTTATATGGTTTTTTTTTTTTTGTATCTTTGTCTGATTATGTATCAGATTTAGGATGAATTCTCTTTGCATTTATTACATTTATCACACTTAGATGTAATTTTTTTGTTGTTGCATAACTTCTTAACATATATTGATCTTATTATTAGTGCGGAGACATTTATATGTATTTAAATTATTGTGTGTGTGTGTGAGTGAGTGTGTGTTATGCTTATTTTATACTGTGTATACAAATTGCAAAAATGTAAACCTTCTGCTCAGTATTTTTGGTGGCCTGAAACATATGATAGAGCTGTGAAAAAGTAACCAACATCTGTAAATGTGTCTCTACTTTTGCAGGGGGCAAACATTTGTGAGGTCCAAGATGGCACTAGACATTATGAATGGTTAAAATAAGAGAACAGCTCAAAAAAAGAGCTGCAGGCACAGAGGAAAAACAATAGCATGGTAAGCAGCAAACATTATTTTAAAGTTGGGTCCACCATTTTAATTTCATTTTTTTGGGTATAAATGTACAAGACAGCAGTGTAACTTCTGCTAAGCAGCGTTGATAAAAGGCTGCTTTGGTCTTTTTTTCAGAGCTTAAATCACTACTATGTGAGCCCACTTGATGTTTACTTTACCTGTGTGCTGATTAGTAGGTATTCTCTATTGTATTCTCTATAAAAGTTATGTGTACTAATAATTCCATGGATTAAAAAAGCAACACTTAGCAACAAGCAAAATAAGATGATATTGCCTGTATGCCTTCAAAATCTCTAATTTGTAAACAGAGATCCACATATCTTTTGTATATTTCAGTAGGTGGAGACATACTTGAAATGATAAATCTTTGGAAAATAATTGAGCTTGTTGATGTGCAAAACACTTGAAGTTTTACAACAGAGGTGAATTGATTTATTTTCTATGGAATATCGTTCATTTAAAATATATTCAACGTGAAATTTGGCACAATATATAAGCTGGATGCTCTATAGTTTGTCAGGGATGGCCGACTGGCGGCCCATGGGCAACATGCGACGCTCTGCACTAGTTTTTGGGATCAAAGAACACAGAATAAATCCAATATGTTATTCCTCTGAATATGTCAATGTAGCAAGAGGCTAATGTTGATAATCTGTGTAAATTCTTGTTAGTGTATACATTAGCAGTTATTATAACAACTCAAAGTGAACTTATTAAATGTGCATCATCTGTAATATGTATCAATAGAAACAACCAGAGTTTGGAAAAAACTGGCCCCAAGGAAAAGCAGGACTAACAGTTCTAAAAGAACTAACGGTCAAAAGAGCCACCTGGAGGGAAAAACAGTAGATAAAGGATAGCCTACAACCTTATCGAAATCTGGCCTTGTGCCACTGGACATTGTTAGGAAATATATTATTAATATATGTTGTTATTATTATATATACTATTATATAATTTGTATTATTATTATTATTATTTTATATATATATATATATATATATATATATATATATATATATATATATATATATATATAGTAGTAAGCAATTTCCAGTTCAGCCCACCAGTAGCCAACTCGCCTGGGTGCAATGATATACCATGAAATAGAAAGCAAAAGAATGCACTCTCAGGACTTTTCCACAAAAAAACCAATTTAATGGAACGTTTTCGGGGTTCACAACCCCTTCATCAGCATGCAAAACAAACAAAATTCAACTCATTTATAGTGTTACATATCAATTACATCATATCAACCTTAGTGTCTCTCCAAAGGAAAAGTGCGCCAATTTTTCGAGTTTGGAACGCATATTGCGTTCCACAGTGCTATCCGGAACCGGAAGTTGTATTACCTCACTTCCGGTTTACGGATTCAACAAACCAAACATGAAATTAATAATGAAGTAGTGTACTCTACAATTTCAAAAGTGACATAATAATTTGTGGGACTTATTGTAGCAAAAATGTGCCGCATTATAATAAGTGCCAAGAAAATTTGTGATAGAAATACGTTGACAAATGTTGCTACATCCGGTCGGCATAGAAACGGTAACTATGGTAATCATATACAATTCTGAGTACCAAAAGATGCCAAAATTTATAATAGTATGTCAGCTGAATGAAGCAACACTTTCATAGTGTCAAAGAAATAGCGTGCACTCAAATTATATACAATCATATTGTATATATAAAGAATGATTAAAAATAAGATAGTAAAAAAAACTAAAAATTAAAAATTGAACCCTATGGCAGTACCATTTCATTTTCCCCTAGTTGTAGGGGCAAGTGTTGTGCGCCTAACGGCATGGTTTAGGGGGGACATCTGTCTCCACCTTCTCTGTGGAAGCCTGGTCCGCCAAGAGCCATTACCCATCTTCTTCACATGCACCACCAGTCCAAAAAACGGACACTTAAAAGTCACATCCACCTGGATAAGTTCCAGAGATGGATAGTATCTGTATGAGCCATATGTGTCCATGATCCTTATCTTTATTACCTTTTCTCAAATATCCCTGTTTTTTTGCAATTATACTTGGGGCTAGAATTCTCAAATAAGGTTAATAAAATCCGCCCCATTTGATAGTTGGCACAAATATTCACATTTTGGCCATTGCAAGCTATAACCCCTTAATGGCCAAGGCTTAATTCAAGTGAAAATTGTGCCCTTAAGACACAATAACAAAGTCCTACAACACTGCTATATATATTCATCCTTCTGAATATTGCTCTAATTTGATATTCATGATACACATGTTTAATGCCACTCTGTTGCAATATACTGGCGATACACTGCAAGCCATAGCAATCATATTTGCAACATTACATTTGTATCTTGCCATTCCAATTAATGGTACTGCCATAAGGTTCAATTTTTAATTTTTAGTTTTTTTTACTATCTTATTTTTAATCATTCTTTATATATACAATATGATTGTATATAATTTGAGTGCACGCTATTTCTTTGACACTATGAAAGTGTTGCTTCATTCAGCTGACATACTATTATAAATTTTGGCATCTTTTGGTACTCAGAATTGTATATGATTACCATAGTTACCGTTTCTATGCCGACCGGATGTAGCAACATTTGTCAACGTATTTCTATCACAAATTTTCTTGGCACTTATTATAATGCGGCACATTTTTGCTACAATAAGTCCCACAAATTATTATGTCACTTTTGAAATTGTAGAGTGCACTACTTCATTATTAATTTCATGTTTGGTTTGTTGAATCCGTAAACCGGAAGTGAGGTAATACAACTTCCGGTTCCGGATAGCACTGTGGAACGCAATATGCGTTCC
This sequence comes from Bombina bombina, assembly GCF_027579735.1. Taxonomy (NCBI): domain Eukaryota; kingdom Metazoa; phylum Chordata; class Amphibia; order Anura; family Bombinatoridae; genus Bombina; species Bombina bombina. The sequence continues at coordinate 183,028,077 of NC_069502.1, forward strand.
AAACTCGAAAAATTGGCGCACTTTTCCTTTGGAGAGACACTAAGGTTGATATGATGTAATTGATATGTAACACTATAAATGAGTTGAATTTTGTTTGTTTTGCATGCTGATGAAGGGGTTGTGAACCCCGAAAACGTTCCATTAAATTGGTTTTTTTGTGGAAAAGTCCTGAGAGTGCATTCTTTTGCTTTCTATTCTATTATATATATATATATATATATATATATATATATATATATATATATCCCTAAAGGTTCAAAAATACTGATCTGTGGCTCCCATATGTTAGGAAGTTGGCTTTCACTGATTTATGTTACTTCTCCTATGCTTGTGTAATTATAACTCTAGTAGCTAGATAATGCTTATTTACCACATATGTTCTTATAGAGCAACCTGCATACATTCTGTTGATATAGATAATAAAACACTCATGCCCAGTGGGGTATGAAGGCCATAGGCTAATATACAGCACGGCTGGGTTAACGTGCACATATTAAATGGAAAAGTTGAGCCCAAGCACCCAGATATGGACCTCTGGCTATGAACAAAGGCCCCCAAGCTGGCCAAATAAGGGATTGGATTACGATGTGGTGTGCAAAGCACCTAAAAGACGGTTGAGGTGGCTATAATGGAGGTCAAATGGACCACTGAGGAAGCTTGTGAGTGTCTATATGGTAGTAGCCATTTCAATTTAAGCATCATGGATCCATGATTTTTATGTTTATATGCTGTCATTGACTCACTACTTTTATCAATTGTGATTTTATTGATGTATTGTAATTAAACACTCTTTTTATATAAGAAGTGTGAATTACCCTACTGTCTACCACCATATAGACACACACAAGCTTCCTCAGCGGTCCATTTGACCTCCATTTTGACACTTAATATTTATGTTTAAATGATTTTTATTGACAAAAGGTACATTGAAATATACACGATAAAGGCACATTTCTTACATCAACATTAAAGTGACAATTCGTTAGAACAGCAACTTTCAATAATCAATGACCAATTTTTTAAGAAAAAGTTTTGAGGGTTAGATAAGGGAAGAGGTGAATCACACCAGGGAAGACCTGGGTGAAGGTATTCATGAAGAGGAGTATGATGAGGCGGGGGATGGGGAGTGGGGTAGGGTTTAGGGAAAAAGGTTTAAAAGAGAAGGATACAGAGTTTTATCCCATCTGGTTTAATGCAAAATTTGAGTTGGAAGATTATAATTATGTCATGAAGGTTTCAAATACGGGGTGATATATGATTGTTACCGCTAGGGAAAAGTTGTGGAATAAGCCTAATAATTATGTTCTTGGGAGCCCTGCTCCCATATAAACTGAATGTTAGTTATCATGTCTTGCTTACCTAGATAACAATGATGCATCTTTTCTAATGTGAGAATATGGCTGACTTCACATTGCCATTGGGCAACCGTAGGTATCTCTTGTGTTTTCCACAATCGAGGAATTAATCTTTTAGCACACGATAGCATTAATAAAAGTAGTTTTCTGCGATAAATACATGTGAGTTTAGGGATGTGGCTGAGAAGAATGATTTGTGGAGAGCGTAATGTTAGTGCCCAAGATATTAGATATGTGTCTCTCTATTTGATTCCAGAAGTTATTTAGGAGGGGGCAAGACCACCAAATATGGATGATGGTACCCTCTTCTCCACATCTCCTCCAGCAACTGGAGGAGGCGGTAGGATATATAACTTTCAAGCGTTGTGGGGTTAAATACCACCGAGCTAAAATTTTGTAATTGAGTTCAGAAATGGTCAAGGACATGGAAGAGGAATGTGTATAGCGGAAGCATCGCCTCCAAGTTTCAGCGTCTAGGTCAATGAGGAGCTCGTCTGTCCATCTCTTTAAGTATGTTGGTTTTTTCTCAGGGAATGAGCCTCTGAGGATTTTGTACATCAAGGATAGATGCGCCTTACTTATTTTTGGGTTGACACATAGCTGTTCGAAAGCAGTTAAGGGTCTCAGAATCATATCTTTATGTGGACTATGTGTGATGGCGTGTCTAATCTGTAAGTAAGAGTACCAACAATGAAAGGGTGATCCTAGCTCTTCATTAAGCGTGATTCTGTCTTTCACACCTGAAGGGGTGGTTATTAAGTAGATAGGTAAAGCCGTAAGGATTTTGTTGGCAGGGGTATGTGTAAAGCGGCTATGCTTGAGAAATAAGTGGTATTGAAGTAGAGGGGTTAAGGGGGATATAATTGTGGATACACCTTTTGTATGTGTGAGTATATCGTCCCATATAGCCAAGGTGGTTTTAGTGTAATCATTGAGTTGTATGATATGCGGTCTGGAGTCTTTGGGTATCCAAGGCAAGTCTCTCATATGGTCAACTCGTGATAAATAGCTTTCTATTTGTATCCAGATCTTTGAGGGGTTGGCATGATTCCATGCCACAACTCTGGCCAAATGTGCAACTTTGTAGTAGTTAAGTAAATTAGGTACACCCAACCCTCCATCTTCCTTGCTCAAATACATAGTGTGTTGGGCTATTCTAGGTCGTTTGTATGACCAAATAAAGGAGTTAATCAATTTTTGCTGTTTACGGAGAAAGGGTTTCGGTATGGCCATGGGCAGGGTTTGAAAAAGATACAAATATTTAGGTAGTATCATCATTTTCACTGTGCTTATCCGTCCAAGCCAAGATAGATGTCCTTGTCTATGCCAGTTTTCTAATAAGGTTTTAATGTTATTCTGAAGGTTAATGAAATTGTCAGGAAATAGTTTATGTATATCTTTGGGAATCATTAAGCCTAGGTATTTGAGTTTGTCGACTAATAGAAATATCTTGGAGGCGTCAGATTAAGTAGCATTATGCCCGACTTCTCCATGTTAATGGTGAAGTTGGAAATTTGTTTGTAGTCGTCTAGTATTCGTATGAGGGCCGGTAGGGAAGTAGTTGGGGACGTCAATGTAAAGATCACGTCGTCCGCAAACAAGAGGCATTTTTGGGTTATGTCTCCGAACTTGAGGCCCTGAATTTGATGGCAATTTCTGATTTGTAGTGCTAATACTTCGACTGTGAGGGCAAATAATAGGGGTGAAAGTGGGCAGCCCTGACGAGTTCCGTTGGAAATGGGGAAAGATTGAGAAATAGTGCTATTTACTTTAACTTTTGCACTCGGATTGCGGTAGAGTGCCTGTATTCTATTGACGAACAACTCGGAGAAGCCGAATTTTGACAGTGTGGACCACATAAATTGCCAGTCCACCCTGTCAAATGCTTTCTCAGCATCTGTAGATAGTAGGGTAAGTGGTGAACGGTCGTTATGTGCGCATTGCAGTGAGTGGAGCAGTCTGGTTGTATTGTCCCTGGCTTCCCTTCCTTTAATGAAGCCCACCTGGTCAGGGTGGATAATATCAGGTAATATCAGATTCAAGCGATTGGCTAAAATTTTAGCGTATATTTTCATGTCTATATTTATAAGTGAGATAGGTCTATAATTGCTAACTGAATCTGTCGGTTTGCCTGGCTTAGGAATAACTGTGACCATAGCTTCTAGAAGGGAGCCAGGGAAAATGACACCCTGATCAATATCAGTATAGAGCGATAAGAGATGTGGGTTAAGCTGCTGTTGTAAAAGTTGGTAAAATTTCGTCGTGAAACCGTCAGGGCCTGGGGCTTTTCCGCTCGGTAATGATTTTATGACCGAGCTAATGTCCTGAAGGGTGATGGGGGAATCTAGAAATTGTCTGTTTTCTTCCGTGATAGTAGGTGTATCAATAGTAGCTAGGTACGAATTTAAAAGTTCTTTCTTATTTTGGGATGGGTTATCTGCAATATTGTATAGCTTCCTATAATAAGAAACAAATGAATTAACAATGCCTTCATTAGCATGAATGGTTTCACCGGTAGGTCGTCGAATTGTTCTAATGAAATTGGAGAGTCTCTGTTTTTTAAGAGATCTAGCAAGTAGACGTCCAGCCTTGTTGCTTTCTACAAAAAATTTAGATTTTGTGGTCAGTGCTCTCATATGGGCTTTTTGAACTAGAAATCTATTAAGGGCCTCTCTTGCTGCAGTCATATTATCGAGTTTAGAAGAAGAAGATGGGTCTAACTTAAGTGCGGCTTCACAGGTCGTCAGATCATTAGTTAAGGAGGTGAATTGGGCAGTATGTAATTTGCGCTGAGTTGCGTTATGTTTTATTATGACCCCCCTTATGTAACATTTGTAGGCCTCCCAATTATTTGCGGACGACGTGTCTTCTGGTCTATTTAGGGCAAAGAATTCATCTGAGAATTTTTTAAGGTCGTCAACTATAGCTTGGTCAGTTAGTAGGTGGTCATTGAGTTTCCAGTTGTATGTAGTGTTAGGTTTACTAGCCCACTTAAAGCAAGTAGAAACCATACTGTGGTCGGACCAAGAAGTATGGGTTATTTTTGAGCTAACTAGGCCTGAGAGGAGAGTTTGATCACATAAAATGTAGTCAAGCCTGGAGTATGTGTGCTGTGGGTGTGAAAAGAAAGTGTAATCCTGCATATCAGTGTGTACTATTCTCCAAGTATCAAACAAATTAATAGCTCGTAGGGCCAAACAGTTGGATTTGAGGGTATTATTGCGCAAGTATGATTTCCCACTTGATGTGTCTAGAACTGGATTCATAGGGAAATTAAAATCTCCACCAACTATAATCGGGCCTTTGGCTGTATCTAGTATTAAGTTGGTTAGATGTTTAAAGAAGTGGGGGGTGGGTCTGTTTTGGGGCATAGATATTTACCAGGGTAATAGGAGCGCCATAACACAATCCAATCAAAATTAAGATTCTACCCTCGTTGTCTGAATGTTTTTGTATTAACTCGAAGGGGAGGTTGCGTCTAAATGAAATACTAACTCCATTTTTTCTATGTGTACCTGAGCTACAGAAATGTTGGTCGAAATATCTCTTGGATAGGATTGGCTCGTGGTTTTTCTTAAAATGTGTCTCTTGGGTCATTATGATGTCAATTTTACGTTTATGAAAATCGTGGAACGCAATAGAGCGTTTTTCTGCTGATAGGAAACCTTTAACATTTTGTGTGGCTATGCGTAGAGACTCTGCTCTGTGGCTTGGACGAAGAGTTGTCATAGTAACTGGTGTATGTGGTTTTGGAACAAACCTAAAAAGAGAAACCAGATGGGATGTTGGGGGAAGGGGTTAGTTGAGGGGACCCGTTGAGGTGGGACGAGAGGGTTGGTATTAGTGGAGTGAGTAACCAGGAGGGAACAAATATAGCAGGAAGGGATGAAAAGGGGGTAATGGTAATAAAAACAATATGAAAGCAAATAACAGTGATTAGAACAATAATAATTCTGTTAGCAATAAAATAGAATATAATTCCTGAGAGAACGTAGATATGAATGTAAAGTGGAGTTGTGATTTAAAATTTCGTTCTGGGAGCTATTGTTACAGGCCGGGTGTCGGTGCAATCAAAGGTAACATATTTATTATTTAGCGAGATGTAGTACTTCTTCAGCTATGAGGAATATCTGGGTTGTGGAGATTGTCTGATTCGAGATCTGCTACTAGTTTTTAGGGTGTTATACATAATGATGATAAGATGGCATTAAGAGTGTCGCATGATAACGACTGAGCGGCTGTATAATATGTGATTATGTTTTGTAATATAGGTCGGAGATTCGGGTCTTATTGGACAATCATTAAAGACCATAACTACAAAGTAGATAGTGTGATAAAGACCTTAACTACATCAGGTTGTGCCGCCTCTTTTGTCTATAGGTCTGTATTTATAGCTATAGAAAATTTGTATATGGAATGTGCAATCTGTATGTTGTGCAATATTGTCAAAGCAAAATCAACTGTAAACGACAGCAATGAGTTAAACTCAATATTGAATCTAACAAAACATTAAATAAAAGGAATATAATGTCCTCATAACATGTCTGGGATATAGACTCCATCATATACAGCTCAGTGCCTTTTTCTATCCCCCTTGAGCATATATAAAAGGTGGATAAATGTCCTGGGTTCAGGCACAGATATTTCTTGTATACTTGGGAGAATGTGGGGAGCATTTCAACAGTGAGAAAATAACATATACATAAAACCTGTGAAAAGAACATATGGTTATCTACAGATCTATAACTGAAGATCATTACAAAAAGGATATTGAGAGGTTCATCTTCAACATTCAGGATCGGCTATAAAGGACAAGCAAGGGAAATAAGCAAGTAGTGTTAGAACAACATGATAAGGTTACTCATCTGACAGAGTCCATGTCCATGGTGTCAGTAATGTCCATGCTAGTGGAGGAGATTTGCCTTCTTTTATTCTGACTGGGGATGGAATCTGGACCTGGTCTTCTTTGAGGCAAAGAATTGGGAAGTCTGTTCTGTAGCTTGTGAGGGGAGTGAGGAATGTTCTCATCCGGTGTGGAGATATTCAGGATGTTGCAGAATCTACCGATGTCAGAAGGCGAAGAGCACTCTGTTTTTTTTTCCATTTTTCATGACGATAACAGATGTAGGAAAGCCCCACCTATAAGGGATGTGAAGTGTACGAAGATGTGATGTCAAGGGCTGGAAATCTCGTCTCTTTTGTAGTGTCCTGAGGGATAAATCTTGGTAAATTTGTACTTTATGGTCCTGAAAGTGAATAACTTGTCTTTTCCTGGCAGCATTATATATCTCCTCTTTTTGTCTATAGTTCTGAAAATGTACTACAATGTCTCTTGGAGGAGAGTCTTCAGGGGGTTTTGGTCGGAGTGCCCTGTGAGCTCTATCTAAAGGGATTTCTGAATGCTCCAAAAGGTTATCTCCTAATATGACAGTGAATAGAGCCTGAAGGTACTCTCGGATATCATTGGTTGAGACTGATTCTGGTATCCCCCTAAAACGGAGATTCCCTCTCCTGGTATGATTTTCCAAATCGTCAATTTTGTCTTCTAATTCTGTGATGTGTTGGATTTGCCGTATCTGGTTAGTTGAGAGATTTGCCAGTTTTTGTGCTACCACATACTCATGCTCTTCTAGGGTGTCGACCCTGTGGTTAAGATCGTTGATTTCTTTTTTCAAGTCAGCACATTCGTTTTTGATACATGTTTTGACCTGTTCGATTAGGGCTGCTATGGCTTTGTAGGTTATTGGTGTGTCGTCATCTTGAGTCAGATTTGTGGTTGTAGTGTCATTAGTTATAGATGATCCATTATCTTGGTCTTCTTCAATGGGAGCCACCTGGGGTTCCAATGATTTGGCTGTGGGTACTTGGTCTGTTTGTTTAAAAAAAGCGTGTACTGCGCCCTGATTAGTTTGTGATGATTTTTGTGGTTTATCTTGGCGGGTGTTCTTCCTTTGTGACATGGTATTGGAGGTTGGTGGTAGGCTTTTACAATCTTCCTTAAAAATCCCAATGCACAGTATCTCCCAGGGAATATACCCACACAGGGTGTTAGCGGTAAAAAGGGAGCTGGTTATGACCTGTCACAATTGCGCTTGGCGGGAAACGGAGCAGGGGTATGTGCTGCAACTTGCTGTAAGAGATGTAATAATCCTGGTATTTGGTGACAGCAGTGATCTGTTATGTAGCCCCTGTGAGAGGATGTGTATACTCAGCTTTGAAAGCGCTCTGTGTAATCCTTTTTATGTTTTATGATCTGGGTAGAGAGTCCGTGTAGGCCGGGGTAAGGCAGCTAGTAAATTGCAAAATCATGCAAGCAGTTTCACAATTAAAGATTCCCTTGCTTGGATGTGCCTGTTTCAGGGATAATAGTAGCGTGGATTAAGTTGAGCTGATGACCGGACAGGGTTTGGTAGTGGGTCTGTACTTCAACAGTTGGTACAATATTGCTCTCTGTAGCTTGAGCACGCAGAAAAGAAATTTACATATATATTAAAAGTGCGTCATTGATTTTGTCTGGTAATCCAGATACAGATCCAACTCTTTTTGGTCCTATATACATATAGGGAGGCCATTAATAAAGGGTAACCTCAGCTTTCAAGTGTCTTTTCAACCCAATAAAATTAGTAATATCCCAAAGTACAGAGGTAATGAGTGCTTGATATAAAAGTGCGTTGTATGAGCGGTTCCTAGTTTATCTGCGGTGGCATGTGAGCAGATGGATTAGGCCCTGTTCAGCAGTGGTGTGGGTCTGGTGGCGGGATAAACCGCTGAGTCGTCTGTGCATACATTTGTAAAATGAGTGCCCGTCTGGGGCGGTAATAGGCCCGGGTCAGTGTGTATAGCGATAACGCCTTACCGGCTAATGTTAAGCTGGATCCGGTCTTGACAGATTGCGTAGTCAGTGATGTTGATACAGCCGGTGTCTTTAGGCATCCTGGTCTTAAGCGCCTTCTTTATCAGCTGCGTGTAGGGCTCCGGCACTTGCAGAGTTCCGCATTAAAACCCCCATGAGTAGTAGTGCCGCGGTGTTTGCTGCAGTGATGGCCGTAGGCCAGTCGAGATTCTCCGGTCTCGTGCTAGATTAAGAGCTGATTTTTCAAGGATGGCTTCTTGGTTACTTATCACATCTGTATATCATTAAAGGATCACCATAAGTGCGGATATGATCGCTTTTTTAGTGAAAACACCCGGCCCGTGCACAGAGCTTCACTGAAGTGCGGCCATCATGGTCGGCTGCTCGCTCCGCCCCCCGACACTTAATATTTATAACCACCTCGGCCTTCTTTTAGGCGCTTTGCACACCACACCGTTAACGTGCACATATTACAAGCTGAAAGTAAAAACCTCAGGACTTCGGACACCTCAGCAGCGCTAACTTTTTTTTACAAAGAAAATAGAAGAGAAACTTCACAGCAGCTGAATGATACAGGGAATAACTTTTTATTGCAATTTATTTTCCAACAATTTTTTTAGATAGTGTTATTATGAATGTAACTGTACATTTAAATATATTTTTTGATGTGTTTTGTGACACTTTTTGACTTGCGTAACATTTAACCAGAGCTCTGAAGTTGCAGTAATCATTCTAGCGTAAATCGTGATGCACTCATGCTTTCATATTTAATCTCAACTTGTAATAGGGTTAGAATTTAATGATAGCGCTCCACTTGTAATCTAGCATTTACTGTGTAACAGGTTATGTGAGATCTCAGGGCACACTTTTTTCATGCAAATACTCAGTGATCTTTTTTATTTTGTGTACATTTTGCGTTGTGCTTTGTTACTGCATGGTTTAAAACTTCAGTGAAAAGTACCTTAAAAAGAAAAATGAAATTAGCCTCTATCATCATATCTCTGACTACTGATGATTTTTATTTATTATTTTATTTAAAAAAAGAGAAATTTTAGTTAAATTAGCAATCTAGTATAAAATTGGGTTAAACACATAATGAAGGTTGCAATGATCTCTCCTGTGCCTCACCAAGAAAATTGCAAGTGAGCCAATCGGAAGCAAGCATATGCTCCAATCACTGGCTTCATCTTTACCTGGAGTGTCACAGAAGTATTTTGTAAGGTCAACTTTGACTAATTCCTTAAAGGGACAATCTACATTAGAACTGTTGTTTTAAAAGATAGATAATCCCTTTATTACCCATTCCCCAGTTTTGCATAACCAACACAGTTATACTAATATACTTTTTACCTCTGTAATTACCTTGTATCTAAGCCCACATGAACTAGCAGTCTCCTGATGTGAAGATCAATTTAAAAAGCATGTGATAAGAGGTTGTCTGTAGCGGCTTAGAAACAGGCAGAAATTTAGAGGATATTATAAAGTATAATAATATAACAATGTTGGTTGTGCAAAGCTGGGGAATGGGTAGTAAAGGCATTGGGGCCCATTTATCAAGCTCCGAAAGGAGCTTGTGGGCCCGTGTTTCTGGCGAGTCTTCAGTCTAAAGACCGCTGCTCCATAACCCTGTCCGTCTGCTCTGATGAGGCAGACAGGACTCGCCGGAAATCAACCAGATTGAATACGATTGGGTTGATTGACACCTCCCTGCTGGCGGCCGATTGGCCGCGAGTCAGCAGGGGGCGGTGTTGCACCAGCAGCTCTTGTGAGCTGCTGGTGCAATGTTAAATGCGGAGAGCGTATTGCTCTCCGCATTCAGCGAGGTCTTGCAGACCTGATCCGCACTGTCGGATCAGGTCTGCAAGACCTTTGATAAATAGGCCCCAATATCTATCTTTTTAAACAACAACAATTTTAGTGTAGACTGTCCGTTTTAATCCAATTTACAAGGTTTGAGCACACAGTCCTTTAGAAAAGTTTGTCTAGTGATTTTTCTTCTACATTCACTATGGGCTCGATTTATCAAGCCTCTACGGCTGCAAGTTCTCACAAGAACTTGCTCGCCATGATTTATCAAGCAGCGGTCACCAGACCGCTGCTTCCCTAAGATCTTCGCCACCTCTATTGTGGTGAAATTCAATCTTCTCGGTCGAGTCTGACCGAGGAGATTGACAGCTCCTGCCCACGCGTGATTGGCTGTGCGCTGGCAGGGGGCGGGATTGCACGCGAGCGCAAAATTGCGTTCGTGTACAATGGCTAATACCTGCGGGTAATTTAGCCCCGCCTCAGCGTTAATAAATCTAGCCCTATATGTATATGTTTTTTTTTTATGTAGATAATTCATTTGATAAGCTTTTCTAAAATATTTTAATCAACCCCATAGTACAAAAAAAGGATTTAAAATAATCTAAATAAATTACACAATTTATCTTTGCATAGAGTTTCATTTTAATTCTTCTTATTAAAATAGAAAATTGTGTATGACTAATTGATGTGTCTTTACATATAGTTTATGATTGCTGTAGGGCAATACTTTATGTCACTTTTGGTTTACTATAAATTAGTTTACGGTAACAAGGTTAGTCAGCTCAAGACCTTCCTGCTGTGTTGAAATAAGGTGCAGAAATAGCAGGCGAAAAGTTTAAAGGAATCCCTGTAAAACATCACAAAAGAGGAGAATAGATGACACTGTGATTACTCATTTGCACGTCATAGCACAAATTCCATACGGTTTTAGACACCTTCCTGGAATTGACAAATAGGATTAAAATCAAACAACATGATTTTTTATTTGCCAGTTTGAATATATGGATATACCACAGCATGTTAATAAAGTATGTATGCCACTGAATTACCATACTTTTTTTCCTTTTCAAAAGCAAATGTAAAAAGCCTGTCAGGCTTCTAACAAGAATCTTGAGGACAGAAATCAAGTACATTTTCTGTTATGTTACCTGAGCAATGCATGTTTTTGAAGGGTCTATCTATCTATCATATATATATATATATATATATATATATATATATATATATATATATATATATATATATATATATATATATATATATATATATATATATATATATATATATATATATAGATATATAGTAATTTTAGTATTGAATTTGTATCCAATGGTAAAATGATATGCATTGTCTTGTATAATGAATATTATTTAAGTATTGTATCTAATTTAAAAATGTAGTTATTTTGTATTCTTATTTCTATTATTTTAAGCAAAAATATAAAATTTAAATGCATTATACATGACAACGTATATCATTTTAACATTGGATATAAATGTAGTGACATATCTCCTATAGTTATAATATGGATTTTTTTGTATACTTTATTAGTCAGATAGATTGCAGACAATACGTAGGTGTAGACATTCTCTGGGAGTTAGCCGGGCATTTCAGGGGGAGTATAGGTAAGACATGACTTAGGTATTAGGGAATTAGCTTGGCATTCCATGGAGATTATAGCTAGAGTACTATGACGTAGGTGTAGGCGTTCTCTGGGAGTTAGCCGGGCATTCCAGGGGGAGTAACCTGTTCTTTGATTCGGATACATTTCCAGCAGTGCGATATATTCTAATCTTTGAAGTATAGGTTACGAGTAGAGTGTCAGCCATGTTTGTCTTGCCACCTTTTCAGTGGAGAGATTTTACAGTGTGAAGCAGGTAGTGTAGGTGTAGTTACATTTAGGTCATATAAGCAATATTTGAAGTGTTCTGATACAGAAAATGTGTTTGGTTTCAGTGAGCACACTATCTACGAGCCCCTGCCTGCTGAAAGTCCCAACAAGTGGCCATGTCGTTGATGTTTAGCTGACACAGTGCTTACCATTTTATTAAATAGGAGACACATCACCGCTCGCCAGCACTTAGCAGGTCCGCCCCCTTTTTTTAGAAGAAAATGCCCGACGAGGAAATGCCTTTCTTTAGGAGTGCAAGGCTGACAAGCCCAGAAAGGCAGTTTCTCATCAGTCTGTCGATGCTCTTAAAGGGACACTGAACCCAACATTTTTTTTTTCGTGATTCAGATAGAGCATGCAATTTTAAGCAACTAATTTACTCCTATTATCAATTTTTCTTCATTCTCTTGCTATCTTTAATTGAAATTTGGTTTAATTTGGTTAAAGACTCTTAACAGCACTTGTTTATTGGTCTGTTAAATTAATCCACCAATCAGCAATAACAACCCAGGTTGTTCACCAAAAATGGGCCAGCATCTGAACTTACATTGTTGCTTTTCAAATAAAGATACCAAGAGAATGAAGAAAATGTGATAATAGGAGTAAATTAGAAAGTTGCTTAAAATTGCATGCTCTATCTGAAAAAAATTGAGTTCAGTGTCCCTTTAATATCGGGGCCTTAGACCCATTAAAACATCATATATAATTATTTTATTTTCCATCTCTTGTTTCTCTCTCTCCTCTCTCTCTCTCTCTCTCTCTCTCTCTCTCTCTCTCACACTGTTTTTCTTTTCCCTCTTTTTACATACTCTCTCTGTCTCTCTCCCTTTCTTTTCCACTCTCTCCTCTCTCTCTGTCCCTCTTTTTCATATTGTGTTTCTCATCTCACTCTTTTTCCTCCCCCCTTCTCTCTCTCTCTCTCTCTCTCTCTCTCTCTCTCTCTATCTTCTCATTCTCTATCTCTCTCTCTTCTCTAACTTCACCCTACTTTTTTTTCCACCCTACTGTCTCTCCTCTTTCTCTCACACTACATTTTCCACCTCACTATCTTTACCTGCCCCTTCCCTCTTTTTCAATCCGACGCGGAGCATCCTCTTCTGACGACGGCTATGACTTAATGAAGGTTCCTTTTAAATGACGTCATCCAAGATGGCGTCCCTTCAATTTCGATTGGCTGATAGAATTCTGACCATCTGGAGGACCACTTCTGCCCGGTTGGATGAAGACTTCTGCCCGTCTGGAGGACCACTTCTGCCCGGTTGGGTGAAGACGTCTCCTGGTAAGGTGATCTTCAAGGGGTTAGTGTTAGTTTTTTTTAAGGGGGTATTGGGTGGGTTTTAGAGTATGGTTGTTTGTGTGGGTGGTGGGTTTTAATGTTGGGGGGGATTTATACTTTTTTTTTCAGGTAAAAGGTGTAATTAGTTTAAAAATCTTGTAATTTGTTTATTATTTTCTTTAATTTAGTGGTTTTTTTTGCAGTTTAGATAATTGTATTTAATTGTATTTAATTGTATTTAATTTAGGGAATTAATTTAATTATAGTGTAGTGTTAGGTGTAATTGTAACTTAGGTTTTATTTTACAGGTACTTTTGTATTTATTCTAACTAGGTAGTTATTAAATAGTTAATAACTATTTAATAACTATTCTACCTAGTTAAAATAAATACAAACTTGCCTGTAAAATAAAAATAAACCCTAAGCTAGCTACAATGTAACTATTAGTTATATTGTAGCTAGTTTAGGGTTTATTTTATAGGTAAGTATTTAGTTTTAAATAGGAATAATATAGTTAATTATAGTAATTTTATTTATATTTATTTTAATTATATTTAAGTTAGGGGGTGTTAGGGTTAGGGTTAGACTTATATTTAGGGGTTAATAACTTTAATAAGTTATAAGTGGCGGCGACGTTGGAGGCGGCAGATTAGGGGTTAATAAATGTAGGTAGGTGTCGGCGATGTTAGGGACGGCAGATTAGGGGTTAATAATATTTAACTAATGTTTGCGAGGCGGGAGTGTGGCGGTTTAGGGGTTAATATATTTATTATAGTGGCGGCGATGTCCGGTTCAGTAGATTAGGGGTTACATTTTTATTTTAGTGTTTGTGATGTGTGGGGGTCTAGGGGTTAATAGGTAGTTTATGGGTGTTAGTGTACTTTTTAGCACTTTAGTTAAGAGTTTTATGCTACGGCGTTGTAGTGTAAAACTCTTAACTACTGACTTTAAAATTTGGTACCAGTCTTGACAAGAGAGGGTGTACCGCTCACTTTTTGTCAGACTCGTAATACCGGCACTATGCAAGTCTAAAAAAAAAAATACAATACGCAATTTACGTAGGTGGATTTGTGGTATTTCCAAGTCTGGCCAAAAAAGTGAGTGGTACACCTGTAACTGCAAGACTCGTAATACCAGCGGGTGTTAAAAAGCAGCGTTAGGACCTCCCAATGCTGCTTTTTAACCCTAATGCACAACTCGTAATCTAGGCGAATGTTATTGTACTGTTTTGGCCTGGTGTAATTGCTAAGTGAAAATGTGCACAAATGGAAATATAGGATATATAAATGTTAATTTTAGTTAAGAAAAAATATGTGACATTGTTGTATGCAGTGCTATTGATAAGCTAATTATTAAAATCAAGACTACACGGACGGAAAACAGAGTATATGTTTTCTTGATATTAACCACTACTTTCTTTGATTTTGCATGTTTTAGTAAACATATTGAATAATAGTAGTATTTCCCGGTTCAGATATTGCAACTTATTATTTTTTAACCTATTCAATTTACTGCTTTGAGCATACTACTTTTAGGATTGTCTTAACCAAGGAAGCCCGTCAACTCATAAAAATAATTTAACCTAGAAATTAATTTAAATTGTTATCTGAAAAACATAAAGTTTTAATAGAAAGGATCAATTCTACTGACCTGCAACATTTGAGTTTTGATAAGAAGTTATATTGTTTGAGGTATAAGATATCTGTGAGGGCAAAGTCTAGTTACTTTTCTTTATTGGGAGAGTTGTCATTAGATATGTGCATTTGGAGGATTCGGACGCTTCTGAATGCAGAAGAAGGCGGCCTCTGGCGGCATCCATCTTTTCTCACAGACAGATTTATTCTTGTGAAAGAACACAACACACTAAGATCTGGATTTGCACAGTTCTTAGTGTGTTGAACTTTCACAAGAATAAATCCATCTCCAAAAAGAGCCAAATGCTGCGAGCGACTGCCTTCTTACACATTCAAAGGCATCCTAAACCTCCAAATGCACATGCCTTGTTGTCAAACTTCTATGCAGATAGAAATGCTTGTAAAAAATTGTACAGTAGATTAATTGTTAATTAACGATATTCTCCTTTCAACTTCAATCTGCCTTATGTACAGATAAGAATCTGCCAATCAAGGACCTTAAAAAAGTCAAAGAATTTTACTATTATGGTTCAAAACTCTACATACTTGAAGAACTTAGATCTGTAATACTCAAACAGCATCATGACTATCCCCTCTCTGGACACCTTGGAATCAGGAGAACTAAATATCTTTTAGACAGACTTTATTGGTGGCCTAATATGTCTAACAACATCAGAGAGTATATACAAAATTGTACAACTTGCACAACATCAAAACCAGAGAAAAAAAATCTCCTTACAGTCTACTGATGCCCATACAAATACCAGACAAAACTTGGAATCACTTGGGATTGGACTTTATCATTGATCTACCACTCAGTTCAGGGAATAATACAATCCTTGTTGTCATCGATTTACTTACTAAGATGGCTCATTTTATCCTGTACCATAAACTCCCTTCATCAGCACAAACTGCACAACTTTTCCTTGGTCATGTGGTCAAATACCATGGTATTCCCTCCATATTGACTACTGATAGAGGTAGTCAGTTCACTTCTCATTTTTGGAAACATCTATGTCAGGTTTTACAGTTGGATCATCGATTCAGCACCTCTTACCACCCACAAACTAATAGACAATCTGAACGCCTGAACCAGTGGTTGGAACAATATCTGAGGTGTTGTATCTGATTGTTCGTATCATCAAAATGAGTGGATGAACCATCTATCCATGGCAGAGTTTGCCTATAACAAAACGTTAAACTCTTCATCTATTATGACTCAGTTTTTTTGCAAATTACACATATCACCCTAGGATTTATTTTCTAAATACCGATGGATCACCTTGTCCTTGTATAGAATGCCTGATACATAAAATTACGGAAAACTTCCAAATATTACGAAAGAATATTTAAAACGCACAAAGCAACCAAAAGAGATATTACGATCTCAGAAGAAGAACACCCCTCAATGCACTGTAGGTGAATGGGTTTGGCTTTCCACCAAGAATCTCAAATTACAGGTTCTGAGTAAAAAAATTGCAGGATTATTCATCGGTCCGTTTCCTATTTCTAAGATAATCAACCCAAATGCTGTCAGTCTAGACTTACCAACTTCCCTCAAGATACATCCCACATTCCATGTGTCTTTGTTGAAACCAGCCAAAGGAAAAGTACGGAATACTGTATTACCACCAGCACCAATACTCTTGGAGAATGAGGAGTTTGAGATTCAAGATCTATTGGATTCCAGATTTTTGGACGGTGAACTAAAATATTTAGTCCGCTGGAAGGGGTATTCTCCAGATGATGATACTTGGGAACCCCATACTCATCTAAATGCTCCAAGGCTTGTGTCACAGTTCCACAGAAGTTATCCTCATCATCCTAGACTTCAAGCCATGGAACGGCTTGTTTGAGGGGGGGTCATGTAAGGAATCTTTATCCCTTTCCCTTTAGGACCATGCCGTCACACTACTGTGTGTTTATCCAACCCACTCTCCCTACTTAACTGCTACCTTGTTGTTTAACAGGTGCTTTGTTATTTTGTTCAAGCAAGGAACACAGCCATAGTGATTCACAGCTCGAGAACTTTATATTTGTTCTACCTGGAATTATTATCTACCTCTCATGAATTAAGGACTTTCCATTTCACTGTTCAGCACTTATTACACTCCTATGTTGCAGAGTTTTGATGACATTCAGGGTTTCCTTCTAACAGACTTCTCTTTTCCATATAGGAATCCTGTTACCAATATTTGAACTATCCTCTTCAACTTACCATACTTCTATGTAGTTGTCGATGACGTCTAAACCTATTTCAACAGAAATATATCTTCATGTTTGTAACTGCCATTCTATGTTATTGGAACTCTGACATGCCCACTGGTTCGTCATCATCCTCTCAGCCGACTCTGGGTAAACCACCTACGTCACCAGTATCGAGGATTCCTGCTCAGCCGCAGCATTACAGACAGGCATAAAGTAAACAGCATTAAGCAGTGTTTGTATCTCTGAGTTCATTACGGAAGTTCTATGCTAAACTCTGCTAGCTAGTATCCTGATTCTCATGTACATATCTTAATGAATCATATATTCCCAAGTAGTTGATATATGTTACTACTTGTTCCCTTTATTACATATTAAAGTCACTTAAGGCAGCTAAAGATCTTTTGGATATATCTGATTTATTGCCAAGTGATACATTTACCAACTTTTGTCTGCAGTTGTGATCCACAGAAGTACAGGAATTCAGGCATTCTAAGGTTTATTCTTACAATGATGCCATGTATCCTAACAAAATGTCCAGGTCCTCTGGCAGAAAAGCAGCCCCAAAACATTAAAGAGCCACCACCATATTTAATCGAGGCCATGAGGTACTTTTCCACTTGGCTACCTTTCTGTGTGCACCCAACCCACCTCTGGTGTTTATTGCCAAAAAGCTCTATTTTGGTTTTCATCTGACCATAGAGCCTGATCCCATCTGACCATAGAACCCGATCCCATTTAAAGTTCCAGTAGTGTCTGACAAACTGAAGAGGCTTGAGATTGTTTTTGGATGACAGTAGAGGCTTTTTCCTTGAAACCTCTCCAAACAACTTGTGGTGATGTAGATGACATAGGATTTTAGTTTTGGAGACCTTCTGACCCCAAAACACAACTAACTTCTGCAATTCTCCAGCTGTGATCCTTGGATATATTTTGGCCACTTGAACCGTCTTCTTCAAAGTGCATTGAGACAATATATACACATGTCCTCTACCAGGTTGATTCATAATATTTCCAGTTGACTAGAACTTCCTAATTATTGCCCCGATTGTGGAAATGGGCATTCAATGTAACCTTTTGCTGCACATCACAGCTATATTCCTTGGTCTTACCCATTGTGATGAATTTGGTCTATGTGTTACCTCATATTTATACCCCTTGTGAAACAGAAAGTCATGGTTGAACAATTTTCTGTCCCAAGTCACCCAGATGTACTAAAACTGTAAAATATCAATTGGAATATACTTCAAATACATTTTTATATGAATTCATAGGGGTGACAATAATTGTGACACATATATTTAACAAAGATTATTATTTTTTGGGGGCACTGTATATATGCATACATATGTATTTATATGAGTATATACTGTAGGTATTTACAGACATATATACACATATAAACACATAAATACAAATATACACATTTATGACACATATAAAAGTGCATTGGAGTCCTTTAAGTAGATGAAAAGATGTAAAAGCATATGTATGCAATAATCATTTTTATTAAAGGTTTTAACTATGCATTTATTGTAAAAATTTAAAATTCCAAAGTTTTGCACATAGTAGAACATGTTCTATATATAGTATAAAGTAGATCTGCACTCACTGGACTGAAAAAACAAAACGTGGTTTATTGTTGTAACGTTTCAGAGATCAAACCGTCCCCTTCATCAGACCAAACAAGAGTGAAAGAAAATGTGCACTTATATAGGCCATGACCCCTCCCCCAGAAGTGACATCATGAACAACACATGTGATAATCACCATAGTAACATAAATATAAACAATGTACATAGTATCACAATGTATAATAAAAAAATGTGAATAATCAAATAATATGGTGTGTACCAGTGATAATTCTGGGAAATCAACAAATATTATAGTTGCATATACTTGATATACAATATAGATACTAACTGGCAATCTTAATTTATAGAACAACATAATACATTTACTTTATGTATAAACATCCTTCTCCTCATAATTTACAAATCAGTACTCACAATGCCCCCTTTAGAAAAATATAATGTTTAGCTGTGTATATAAATAAAATGCAGCTCTTACCGGGCCAATCTGTATGGTAGCTTTCAGAGACCTTATACAGAAAGGTTAGCTAAATAAACTAACCACAAAAAGATACTCAATAAGCACTCAAAGGACCCCTAAAGTGTAGAATTAGACAAAAAAAGAGTCACACAAATTAAAATTTAAATCTTTATTAGAACTTTTAGAGACCTGGCAGGCCGACACGCTGTGCATCTATAAACACTCCACTAAATCCGATATGGATATGGAGTCAATTCACCATCATATGTATTTATATAGAGAGCAAACACTCCATAAGATAATTTTACCACATTGCTCATATGTGATTATCGTTAGTGAAATGGCAGGCTGATCACACTAAATCTCACTGTTAACTCTGAGATCGATGTAATACATCTTCAGTATGGGGCTGTTATGTGTATATTCAAAGTTACCTTAGTCCTGTAGAGCAGTTCACACTTCCGGGGGAAGGGGTCATGGCCTATATAAGTGTGAAGGGGCGGTTTGATCTCCGAAACTTCACAACAATAAACCACGTTTTGTTTTTTCAAAGTCCAGTGAGTGCGGATCTACTTTATACTATAAATAACCACTGTTCCTCACTTCCGGCGGGTGGAGCAACCGAATGGCAGCAAGGAGAAGGAGCTCTGCGTAACAACTCTGGAAACTAAGCAATTATTAGCTGCCATCTGCTAACCCACACTATTTTTCTTGCTGAGTAGGCACCCTAACATAAGCGGGTACTTGCTGCAGCTGAAACTCGCTGCGTGAAGGGCCCTACATCGTACCCTTGCCCCTGAGAAGTGACTGTAGAAAAGGCCGTTTGGCGTCGTGGGGCAATTTCTGCCACCACATTGTATATAGCTCCACTTTTTCCTATTCCTGGTCACTCAGTAATTGAACTATTCAAGACCAAAGAATCCTGTTCTATATCCAGAACTAGTGGACCGAGTGCCGACACCTACATTCTTTCTGAACTACGGGCCATATTCTTGCCTAGACTAGATCAACTCATTACTTCCTGTGTGGATCTATGCGCAGTGATACAATTAAAGGAACAACCTCTCCGACTACAGAAATCCACCATTAGTCAAAATGGCTCTACCCTACAATATACAATAAATCATACCACACGCAACTTGCGGAAGACCAATAGCAGCTTTGACGATCCAGCTCCTCCATAGATGAGAGATGCTGCAGTGATATCAGTGGTTGAAGTGACCCCCCTCTGCCTGCACCTGCCAGCTCCTGACACAGGTTCATTTATGGATCTAAAGAAAGACCTACTGCTGCCCTTAGGATCCTCTCCAACGTCTACCATAGGTCTGGGCTCAGATTACGGAACAAGCACTCAGGAGAATCCAGCCTACAATACCTCTAATTCAACAGTGACGACAAGGGAACTCCTCGGCTCACGATACCAGCTCAACACTAAGTATGGGGACCGACATGACCGGTACGCAGTTGGCATGTTTGGCTCCTGGCTCAGTCTTCCAAAAAATAGTGTCGGTTGAAGTATGGCATGTATATCTGCAAATGTGGTATACATGATACATTGCACTGCATGTGAAATGGGATGCTATATTGGAGAAACAAGCCAAAAACTGCACCTTCAAATGAACTTACACAAACACTCAATCAAAAACCACTGTGAAACAAAATACTGCACCCCTGTTGGTCACCATTTCACCCAACCTGACCACTCCATCCAAAACCTCAAAATCAAAATTCTCAGAGGCAACTTCAAAAACACCATGGAAAGAAAAACCTTTGAAATGAAAATGATAATGCACTTCAACCTGTTTAATTCTGGACTAAATGTGGACTCTGGATTCTTAAAACATTATCAAAAAATTTTGTAATGTACTTTCATTTAGTCAATTACATTGTATATTCCACATTCTTTATACATAGGTACACAGGTAAGCCTATGTCCACACTTTTGTCTTTTTTAACTTTTGTATTCCCCCTGTATATACAATTTCACATCTTTATAGATATTGATTCAATGTTGATATATAACTTTATGTCAGTATATGCTCTATGTATAGCTATATATTTCCCCTGTCTGTTCTCCTACACTGGACACTGTCTGCCTGTTACCTAAGCCCCCTCATGATTTTTACGACACCTCCTCTCCATGCACTGTCTTCTTAGCTATTCTGTGTTTTAAGATACAATCTGTAAATTCCATTGAATTGGTCAGTATTGCTTCAGACTTGATAAAGGAAGGAACTCTTCCGAAAGCTTGTCAACTTATAAATGTATAGTTAGTCCATTAAAAAAAAAGTATCATTGCTCAATGCAATACTCTTGTTATTTTGATATCTATATATCTATATAGACATTCAAACCAATTGCAACACAGGCATCCAGAGAACACTCCACACCTAACCAATATTTTTTAGGGGTAACCACCCGCTCCCGGGGTGGGGGCTGCATAACAGACCCCATATTAGATGGGCGGGGCATAAGACACCGACCCCCAACACGTCCACGACAGAGGACATAGTAATTAACTTGAGTACACATGTCCTGTCAGACAGTGAACGCAAAGTTTTGAACAGGGGACTCTCTTTTGTGCCTAGCACAGCCCTTTCTGAATTTGATTTAAAATTGGACCTGAATAAATTGAACAAATCACTTAAGATTCGGGAGTTTTTTCAAAATTCCACAGCTAGTTCAATTAAGACACAGGTAGAACTTAAATGTAAACTTCCTAGCACCTTTGAACCAACTAATAGCAGCCCAAGTACAAAAACCTTTATCAGGCTTGTCACCCAAGACCTTGAATCAGCCAGACATCAAACCCTATGGACACATAACCTGTCTAGGGAAGAACGACAGGCGATAAAAACTCTACAGAATGATTCATCCATAGTGATCAGGCCCGCCGATAAGGGCGGGGCGATTGTGATACTGAACTATGTAGATTATCATACTGACATTTTGACCCAACTGACTGATACACATACCTACACTGCATTGCCTAATGACCCCACTATGAGGTTCAAAACACAATTGGATACGTTGATCCAGATGGGTTATGAACAGGGCTGGTTGTCTGAACACATACGTGACTTCTGCTCCACCTCCTACCCAAAAACACCTATCCTGTACTCCATCCCTAAGATACATAAAACCCTGGATCATCCACCAGGCCGGCCCATTGTGTCGGCGAGGGACTCGCTGACACAACCGGTAGCACAACTGGTGGACATACTACTACAACCTGTACTTAGGGAAACTAGGTCATACATCATGGACACAGGTGATTTTATTCGGAAGATACGGACTGTTTACGCCCAACCTGATGACCTCTTGGTCTGTTTGGACGTCAACAGTCTGTATACTATTATCCCACATACAGAGGGTCTTAAAGCAGTTCAGGAACATATCACCAATAACCCTCTCTATGAGGGTCCACCGGTTGAATATTTCC
This sequence comes from Bombina bombina, assembly GCF_027579735.1. NCBI lineage: Eukaryota > Metazoa > Chordata > Amphibia > Anura > Bombinatoridae > Bombina > Bombina bombina. The sequence continues at coordinate 183,050,591 of NC_069502.1, forward strand.
TCTCCCTGATAGAATACTGTTTGTATAAAAATTACTTCAGATTTGAAGGTAAATTCTATTTGCAAACAGCTGGTACGGCTATGGGTTCCTCCATGGCCCCCGCATACGCCAACCTGTATATGTCTCAATTCGAAAATCTGTATCTGTGGCATGCTACCAATTTGGTGGTCGTAAGCTATTACAGATATATTGACGACATTTTCATGGTGTGGCGGGGGACCATGGAGGACCTACAAACTTGGTTTGAGAAATACAACATGGCCACCAGTAATGTAAAATTTAAAATGACGGTTGATACACAGACTATCAACTTCCTGGATTTGACAGTCTTTAAAAAGGAACGCCAATTGGGCACTACCCTATATCATAAACAAACTGATCGTAATTCTATCCTGAGAGCAGACAGCTGCCACCCCCCTGCCCTCTTAAAGGGCATAGTCAAGTCTCAGTTTGTCAGAACAATGAGAAATAATTTGGAGATGCATACTGGGGTCTCCCAACTGGCAGGAGTGGGAGAAAGATTCCGTGAGAGGGGGTACAAATCCTCTATTATCCAAGATAACATGACCACAGCATCCTTACTTACTCAAGATGAACTGATCAAGCCCACATCTAAGAGAGACATGAGCAATAAATTAATTATGTCTACTACATTTACTCCAACCACAAAAAATACGGGACACATTTTACATCAGCATTGGCCCATAGTGGCATCTGATCCAAAATTAACATTCACTCGTCAGTTACAACCCATGGTGGGTTTTAAGAGAGGTACTAATCTTAAAGACCTCCTTATGCGCACTGATCAGAAATCGAGCTACACCACAGGGCCCAAAATAAACATCAAAGGATCTTACAGATGCTTAGGCTGCACAACGTGTAATGGTCTGGTCAGTACCAAAACCTTTCATCACCCACACACCAATAGGATATATGTGATCAAACACTCCATTACGTGTACCACCACACATGTAGTGTACCTCCTCTTCTGCCCATGTTCGTGCTTCTATGTGGGTAAAAGTACAGGCACGTTACGGGAACAAATGGCAAACCACAGGCATGCAATACGATCTGCACTAAAACAGGGAGACTCTGAACAGCCTGTTGCACGCCACTGTGCCAAGCAAGGCCACGGTGTTTCTTCAATACGTTACATCCTCATTGACCACATACCCCCGTTGGACCGGGGAGGGGATAGGAGCAAGATATTGCTTAAACGTGAAGCCCAGTGGATCTTCAAACTTGGAACCATACACCCAGGTGGATTAAATACCACCCCAGATTTCAAAAACCTTATTTGATCCCTTAAGGTAGTGCCACATGCTTGGGGTATTACCCAGGGTCATTGTGGCTACGTGTAGCTTCCAGCTCCATTGTTCTTAGGAACAATGTCAGCTGATCGCTTACGACACATCCTGGTGGAGGGGATACCCCCCACTTTGGTTGTGGAAGCCTGGACCCTGAGGTAGAATTACCTGTGTATGCACCTTAGACCTTATTCCGGGGTTTTCATCTCATCACTCCTCGACATGAATAAGTTACTAGAGGGACTATCTTTACCTAGGTCACCCACAAGCTGGCCTTTCTTACCTTTCTGAATTTGTGTGTTAAGGAGAAATATTTACTAGATGTAATTAAGATATATTCCCATACACTACCAAGCATTATTTTAACATATGATAAGGAATATCTTTGAGACATAGTGGGGCATCCACCTAAAGATTGGATTGCGAATATTGATGTAATCACATAGCCTTTCCCCAGTCTCAGTTTAATAAGTCATGTTTCTGTGAGAATTCACAATATAATTAGGAGAATATCTCTATTGGGCTCAATATTTATACATGGCCATAACAATACAGTTGAATTGATGCACTAATACCTTAACAGTCTTGGGGTTAATGGTAAATAGATTTGTACTCAATCAACTATAGTACATTATCTACCTGTCCATATTTCCACTGGAAAACATAATTACAATGATATGTTTCTGCAAACAGATCCTGGGGGTATACAGTTAGTAAAGAGCCCCCTTACGATTTGCAGCCATTCTACATCATTGTATGAGTTGATAACAAGTACAGCAAGTACCATCACATTTTTTTGTAATTAATTGTATATTTTATTTGTGTACATGAATTGTTGTTTTTTATGCATGAAAGTGACCGAGAAGGTTTATCACTCACTGTCACATGTATATGATTGTCACATTATGGGAATTAACACAGTGTTAAGACACAATGTATTGTTTATTATAACCATAGCTACCGTTGCTATGACAATGTATATACACGCTGACACTTGAAAATGCCGATCAGTGCCAATATTACGGCGATTTAAGGCAAATCCTGAATATATCAGAAGGCATTTCAGCACTTATTTACTTGATACACACTATATATCTTCTGTGTAAGAGTTAATATATGACGGCATTACATACAACACTGCTTGTAAGTCTCACATTGTATTGCCGCGAAACCGGAAGTGAGATAACATCACTTCCGGTAGGTACTAACACCGTGGAATGCAAGATGCGTTCCACACTCGATATTTTGCGCACTTTTGGAGTAACACTGGATTGGTGAGATGTTGTTTTGAAACACTATAAATTGTGATATGTTTGTTTGTAAGTTGATGCTGATGAAGGGGTTGTGAACCCCTAAAACGTTCCATTAAAGAAGTTTGTGGAAGTCCTGAGAGTGCATCTGTTTCTGTTACATATATATATATATATATATATATATATATTTTTTTTTTTTAATGTTGGGTTATCCCAAATGAGACTATGCAATCGTGTTTGCACGGGAGTAGTGTGTTTTCCCATTTTTTTTTTTTCTCCATTGACATCTATGGGGGAATACGTGAATGCGCACGTGATATTGTAATTTCGGCTTTGTGCGCTTGTCGGGTTAGTGCTAGAGCACAAACAGTTTACTTTCAAATAGTAATATAAGTGCAACCCAACAAGCGCAAAAAGCTTACTTCTAGAGCAATTTGTAATCTGGCCCTAAATTTAGTTTTTGAAACTTTGATTATCATAGCTTTTGAAATAGTAGAATGCAAAGAAAGCAATATTTGAAGATTGATACGTAGATGTTCACTGCTTACAAAATAAGTCTTTTGATTAAACCCCCTATACTGACATTCCTGTAACATGTACCTCCAAAGAGGGACACCCCGTTTAACCTCCCCCACTCCTTTTAAAATAAAGACATAACACATTCATCCTACATGGGGCTCTTTTGTGTTGGAGCTGATTAATCTTATGAAGTCGGATCTAAGGTGGCTGCTAGTCCTTTTCTCTGGTGTGTATGTGGAATGGTCAGATATGATTGCAAGGTTGAATTGGAGGCATTTGTCTGATCGTAAGTAAGGGTACAGGATTGGAAAGAAAATCAACAGAGAAATGGGTAGAGCAGTCATGGTGGCAGGTGGCTTCATGATTCAGTATGATCAGATAATTGGCAACAAGAAGATTTTATCTTTATCTGATGGTGTCCACCTCTCAGATGAAGGCATGGATTTGTTTTTGTTTAATTTGTAATTTGCTATAGTTTCATCTTTGTCTCATTTAAAAAATATAATAATAATAATTCTGCTGTTTATCATGGGTAAGCATTATGTTATTTTGTTATTGCTTACATTGTTATTGGGGTTGCCGGGGTTGGGGTTACTGGTGGCGGCATGAGTCCCTTAATATTGCAAGGGATCTCTTATGGTGGGGTAGTGGCCCACATGATGGGGCAGAGCCCTGATGGATCGCAAATCAGGCTAATGGGAGGAGCAAGATATATCAGGTCGGAGCCTGGGGTGCTCCTCCTCATGGGACAACTGTCCTGCTTGATTCTAGGGTGTTTGCCTCTGTAGGGCGGGACTTGGCAGGGGTGCTGCCCTAGTAAGGTTTGGAGTATGTTAGGTTGTTCAGTTACCGCAACGTGTTAGAGTTTTTCTCTAAAGAGTTTAGTTTGGTTATCACAAAGTTAATAAATGCAACAATGACTGGTCTTATGCCAATTACAGTGTGCTGTGTCTTATATCCAATTGATTGTTATTTTGAATGTTATATCTTATAAACTGACTTTGAAAACAACAAGTTTATGAGCATCATAATTTTAATAAACTAAACAGTGTAAATGTTTACATTAACAACAAAAGATGGGACATAAACATGCTTATTTTAAATAAATGTGTTGCTAAAGTGCCACAGTTATATATATATATATATAACACCAAAAAGTAAAAGATAGCTACCTACATTAGTCACAGGTTACATGCATGCAGGATATGGTTTGTGAGTGCAGGTCAGAGACAGTTCAAGATCAGGCCAGGAAGTCAATCAGCAATCAGGCAACAGCACACAGGAAAGATCCAGAATAATAATGTTACACAGATCCGATTATCAACAGCCAGGAAGTGAGTAGAAATTCGGTATCACAACATGGGGTTATGCATAAATCGCAATTCAAAAGTCTGTCCGTGGGCAACCAAGAATAACGCAACAGAAGGATTTTAGGATTTCACATAAGAATAACCATGTATTGAGTGGTAGTCTCAAAAATAATTAAAAAGTTCCTGTACCAATTTTGGTGCTTTTCCCCTAGATGCATAATTTCCTGTGTACACACTACAAACAGCATCATCTGTGTCGACAGCCTTGCGATTTGCACCATTTTTGGCACTAGCGCATCTCGGTGCAGGTTGGGGACTAATTAAGTTGACTTACTGCACTCTAAACTGATTGAGCAGACATCTGATGACCATTGCTAGTTTTACAGTCCAATGTGTAATCTTGGACTACCTCTGGAACTTCTCTTAACTTTAGCTAAAGGGATGTTATACAGTAGATTTTTCTTCTAAATGGTTTGTAGAAATGGATAGTTTTGCTTATTTTTAAATAACATTGTGCTGATTTTCAGACTCCTAACCAAGCCCCAAAGTTTTAGATGTATACTGATGTCTACAGACTCTTGTTTGTGTAATGGGTCTTTTCATATGCAGGAGAGAGGGGGAGTGTCTGCTTTTCATGCTTTCTGAGCCTCTATTAGTTGATGTCTCATTCTAACCTCCTCAACAGTGATAAACTTGGAGCTTCTAAGTATGTTTTTAAAAGGTTTTATACTGGATTTTTATATCAGCATTTGTGAATATTCTTCTTTATAGTAGTGTCTATTGCATGCAGTTAAAAATTGGTGTATACTGTCCCTTTAAGGTAAAAGGTCAAAATGGAGCCTGGCATCATATAAGTTAATTGCTGTCTAAACTATTTTTTTTATTACTTTGCCTGAAAATGTATACATAGAAAAAAAAGGTATATTTATAAGGAACATAATACAGTGAAATAAAAGGTTTGTTCAGAAACAGCAGAATCCATCGGGACATGAAAGTCAAAATTTAACTTTCGTGATTCTGACAGAGCAGCAGTTTTAAAAGAGCTTCCAATTTACCTCCATTATCAAACTGTGCACAGTCTTTTATATGCACACTTTCTGAGGCACCAGATACTAGTGTGCCAAAACGGCACAAGATAGTTGTAGAAATGGGTGGCGCTGATCCTACAGGTGCTAGAATTATATCTAGAAGTTATGTATGATTGTGGAGGAAGAATTACAATAGTTTAGCACGTCAAGCACATGGTAAACACTAAATAGAAAATACTGACAGGGAGCAAATGTCAGGATTCAAAGAATTTATTCTACAATGAAGATACAACATAAAGTAATAAAAGCTGCACAACAGCCATGTCAGTATTTTCCATTTAATGCTTTACGTCCTACGCTTTTGTGATTCCTCCTCGTACTTTGCTTGTAGATGGAATTCTAACCCCTGTGGGATCAGTGCCACCCATTTCTACAACTATCTTGTGCAGTTTTGGAGAGAAAGTGGCGTGATAATAGGGGAGTACTCTTGTAACCTATTGTTTGATACTATGCTACAGTTTTTTCAAGGTTTCACTTGTATATCTACACTTGTAATCTAGCCCTCAGTGAGTGAAACAGGTGCTTGGTAAACCATAATTATATCAACAAAATGTATTAAAAAAAATCTATATTTATACTATTATCACCATGTTAAGAAATGCCTAGAAAACTATGCTAGACTTACATCTTTGGTTAACTAGTTAATGAGGTTAACTTCTCATGGCATTTTAAATAGACATACCAGCGCACAAAAAAACATTTCTATTTTATCACCACATTTTATTTATAAACAAATAACTTTTATTTAAAAAAAACTTTGTGTTTAAAGGGACATGGAATTCAAACAATTGTTTTTATAATGTTCATGATTCAGAGAGCATGTGATTGATTTTAAACAACTTTCCAATTTACTCCTATTATCTAATTTTCTTAGCTCACTTGGTATCTTTAGTTGAAAAGAATACCTAGGTATGCTCAGGAGCAGCAATGCATTACTGGGAGCTAGCTGCTGATTGGTGGCTGCACATAAATTCCTCTTGTCATTGGTTCCCCAGATGTGTTCAGTTAGCTCCCAGTAGTGCATTGCTGCTCCTTTAACAAAGAATACAAAGAGAATAAAGCAAATTTCATAATAAAAGTACATTAAAATGTTGTTTAAAATAAAATGCTCTATCTAAATCACAAATTTTTGGGGGTTTTATGTCCCTTTAACGCCTTCAAAAGGGCTAAATAAGCAGGCAATGTTGTACTCCTTGAATACCTCTATTCTGCTTGAGTAAACACATATATGTCTACTTCTTAACACACTAGTGGTACATGGGCCTGGGCGCACAACTATTACTATGCATGTTATTCCATGTGCGAAATGCCTCAAATCATTTTGTGCTGATACTTTGTAATACACTTGCGTCACTACTATCAGTTGCTGTTAATCTCTTAACAACCAACACTGTACAAGGTACGGCACTAGTTGTTTAGCCCTTAAGTTATGGGGGCCTATATATCAAGCTCTGTATGGAGCATGAGGGCCCGTGTTTCTGGCGAGCCAGAAACAGCAGTTATGAAGCAGTGGTCTAAAGACAGCTGCTCCATAACCCTGTCCGCCTGCTCTGATGAGGCGGACAGGAATCGCCACAATTCAACCTGATCGAGTACGATCCAGTTGATTGACACCTCCCTGCTGGCAGCCAATTGGCTGCGAGTCTGCAGGGGGCGGCGTTGCACCAGCAGCTCTTGTGAGCTGCTGGTGCAATGCTGAATACGGAGAGCGTATTGCTCTCCGTATTCAGCGATGTCTGTTGGACCTGATCCACACTGTCGGATCAGGTCCGACAGATATTTGATAATTCGGCCTCATTGTGTTTATGTCCTGGGATCTTATGGCGGCAGTCTCTCCGACAATCAAAAGACTGCACTATTTCTGCATGCTGATCACATGCCTGTTTGTGCCTCTATAATGAGAGATAATCTGCAATCAGCTTGTATCTCATGCTGTTACTGGATGCCTGCATATAAGGCATCTGGTAACAGTGCAGGAACAGTAAAGCTGGACTGTTACTGTGCACACAATCACTGTGACAGTCACAGTGATTCGACATCCAAAGAAAGAAATTTAGAACAGCTTACTTCAGCATCACTAATTTCAGTTTATTCATGGCTTAAAAAATTATCAACATGGGCAACACAGCATACAGAAAGAAAGTTAAAAACATAGATACAAGAGAGCGACACACATCCCAGCAAAGGACGCGTTTCAGGATTGTCCCATACTTACAGCTAACTGGGACTGGATACTCACCACCTATTTATTTATATAACAACAAGTCCTAAAGCCTGTGTACACGGGCCATTTTTTGCAGAACAGCGGTTCCACCCCTTGCTCTCTCTCTCTCCCCCCTCTCCTTTGCTCTCTCTCTCCCACTCCTCTCCTTTGCTCTCTCTCTCCCCCTCTCTCTATTTTGCTCTCTCTCACCCCTCTCTTCCCCCCTCTCTTTTACACGCTCTCTCCCTCCCCTCTTTTGCGCTCTCCCCCCTCTCTTTTGCAGTCTCTCTCCCCTCTCTTTTGCTCTCTCTCTCTCCCCTTTCTCCCCCTCTCTTGTGTTTTCTCTCTCCCTCTATTTTGCTCTCTCTCCCCTCTCCTTTGCTCTCTTTCTCTCTCCTCTCTCTTTTGCTCTCTCTCCCCTTTCTTTTGTTCTCTCTCTCCCTCCTCTTTTGCTCTCTATCTCTCCGCCCTCTTTTTTGCGCTCTCTCTTCCCCTCTATTTTGCCCTCTTCCCCCACTCTTTTGCTCTCTCCTCCTCTCTTTTGCTCTCTCTCCCCCTCTCTTCCCCCCCTCTAGAGTCTGAGACTCTGTTAAAGGCCAGGTGTGTTTGTCCTTGCGCAGTCTCTACTGCGCATGACAGCTTCGGAAAAACACACTTGGCCTCAGGACCGGACTGGGAAATCAGACCGGCCCTGGAAATTTGTATAGACCAGCCAAGCCATGCCCCTCCAGCCCAGACACACACCCTCCGACCCAGCCACGCCCCCTCCAGTCCAGCCAATCAGCCCTGCCCCACTCCAGTGTGTATTTAACAAGGTAATGGTGTCAGTGGTCAGGAATACATTCCCTGGTCCTTGTAAGCAAATCTACCAAGAATTGTCTCCCTATTAGGGTGCATTTGTGTTTCTTCTTAAAAAGCTATAAAACCACAGGCAGAAATTGAATGAGAAATATAAAAACCATAAATTCAGCCTCTGATTAACTTTACTTGGCAGCTAAATTTGTAAAAATTTTAAGAGCACAAGACGTGTTTTATTTAAAGCTACATCGCTTTAACAGCCAGACACTAACCCCACAGGAGCTACCTATAAAAAGCTGCCTATTTTGCCTAATGACATTAGTAGTCAGTGGGTTCCAGTGCTGATTTAATGGTTTTGCTCACCAGACACACTGTGACGACCGGCACCAGACTTAGCTAGCCTCCCTCGCTGCTGCTTCTTCTTTTTGACAAGTTCGGTTGTGGCTTGCCTCCCTGCCTCAACTCGCTCCTCGCTGCATCCCTCGCTCTCTAAAAGCCCCGCCTCCACTTTTCCCATGTGCGCACAGTTGCTACAGGGACTCTGGGTCGGAGGAAGTGATTACTGATGAGTCAGGGTCCAGGAGGAGGAGCGCCGAGTGGGAGATCGCACTCGCAGTGTGAGCATCATCACGTGGGGGGTTGGATCAGTTATTAGCAGCAGCCACCATGCCAGCACTTGTTTGTTGTCAGTCTCTAAAACATAATTCAGCAACCGTAAGACTTAAGTTGATTCTCAGTCTCACGGCTGCTGTATTATGCATGTAATGTGCTGCTCGCCCAGTGCACGCTGCAGGCAGCTGCCGGCCCACAAATGGGCCCTGATGGCCCGGCCCACCGGGATCTTTCCCGGTATTCCAGTGGCCCAATCCAGTCCTGCTTGGCCTTTTATATTATAGGATTAACGTCACCTGTTTCATAAATCAATAACATCTGATAAAAGGATACATGTTAGAACACACTCCTTAGATCTTATAACAATTTTGACAAATTAAACATAACAGTAATATTGATCTTTAAGGGTCTCTATGCTTATATACTCCAGTAACAATCTCAGCAGAGCAGTACAGAGTCAATACAAATGTGAATATGAAAAGACCTGTAGCAATTTTAATCTGTGAAATCTATGTGTCAAAGTGTTTTTAAATGACATTCCATAGGTGGTAGAAAGATCTAACCTGAACGAAAAAGACGCTATATAATAGGCAGAGATTATTATCACTGTATACACAGATTCAGAATTAATCAGAGTTAAAGGAGAATATAAATCTTGAAAGTTTACTACCTTACAGCTAGAAAAAAGGCTAGCAGAAGAATACTACATAATAGTAGGCAATTTACACAAGCTCAAATGAGTTGTGGAAAGAAGGGGAATTGAATTGTAAAAAAACCAAACATATTATAATTTTACATTTTCACGTCTTTACGTAAGATTAGAAACAGTATCACATAGTGGGGCAATCTGTAGATGCAAGAGATGATCGTGCATTCTAATCAATAAGTATAAATAAAAATATTTTTCCAAAGTATGTTAGAATGGGTGTGCATAGAAAAACTAATTAGATATATAATGTTAGCACACAATGTTCTGATTGTTTATTCATCAATCGATACTAAGTCTATACAGAACATCTAAAGCTTATATACAATTAGACAAATATCCACTAGGCAGCTGAGCTAAGATAGCTAATAAAGGTCACTTGAGAATTATGTTAGCATATACATATAGAGGGCTAGGACCAGTGACAATACAAGAGTAGTGATGTCGCGAATTGTTCGCCGGCAAATAGTTCCCGGCGAACATAGCTTGTTCGCGTTCGCCGCGGCGGGCGAACATATGCGATGTTCGATCCGCCTCCTATTCATCATCATTGAGTAAACTTAGACCCTGTATCTCACAGTCTGCAGACACATTCCAGCCAATCAGCAGCAGACCCTCCCTCCCAGCTCCTGGACAGCACACATTTTAGATTCATTCGGAAGCTGCATTGTTAGTGAGAGGAGGGACAGTGTAGCTGCTGGTGATTTTATAGGGAAATTGATAGCTAGGCTAGTGTATTCAGTGTCCACTACAGTCCTGAAGGACTCATCTGTTCTCTGCTTTAAGGACAGCACCCCAAAAAGCCCTTTTTAGGGCTAGAACATCATTTTTTCCCCTGTGTAATCTAATTGCAGTTGCTTGCCTGCCAAGCCACTTGCCCAGTGCCACCACTCATATCTGGTGTAACTGACTGTGAAACATCAGTCTGCTAGTGTAATCTAATTGCAATTGCCTGCCTGCTAGCGTGTGTGCCAGGACCACTTGCCCAGTGCCACCACTCATATCTAGTGTAACAGTAGTGTAAATAATTAAAAAAAAAAAAAAATTTGACTGTGAAACATCAGTCTGCTAGTGTAATCTAATTGCAGTTGCCTTCCAGCGTGTGTGCCAGGCCCACTTGCCCAGTGCCACCACTCATATCTGGTGTAACAGTAGTGTAAATAATTAAAAAAAAAAAAACTTTTTTGACTGTGAAACATCAGTCTGCTAGTGTAATCTAATTGCAGTTGCCTGCCTGCTAGCGTGTGTGCCAGGCCCACTTGCCCAGTGCCAACACTCATATCTGGTGTAACAGTCTATTGATCTATCTATCTAATCTATGTATCTATCTATCAAATCTATCTATCTCGTGGCCGGACCGACCAAGCATCTTTTTCCATCTACCGGTTCCTAAAATCCATGCCATATACACGTACCCTGATAGGGGACGTAACAGGTATTAAACTGATAAGAATAGTACTACTTAACACACCACTCCTATCTGGTGGCACAGTAGATTGCACGCAGTGCTCTGACAAAATGCAGACGGACATTTGGCAGATGGACATTTGTCCGACAGACAGAAAGCTAAAGAATGTTCCGATTTCGGCCGAGGGCAGATACGTTCCAGAGTGCTCTGTTCTAATCAGAGCCCCGGGCGCCACAACTGCCTCTGGGAACCTTCCCATGGTCGCAGACCGCACGTCTTGTAATTCTCTGTCTGGGAAATTATCTATCAAATCTATCTATTTATCTATCAAATCTATCTATCGAATCTATCAAATGTATCTATTGCATCTATTGATCTATCTATCTATGTATCAAATCTATCTATCTCGTGGCCGGACCGACCAAGCATCTTTTTCCATCTCTCGGTTCCTAAAATCCATGCCATATATACGACCCCTGATAAGGGACGTAACAGGGATTAAACTGATAGGAATAGTACTACTTAAAACACCTTATAATAAGGCAGAGAGAGGCAATGCAGAGAGAGGAGTCTGAAGAAGAGGAGTCAGAGGGGGAAGGTGGCTTTGAGGAGGTGGAAGACCAAACACAGCAGGCGTCCCAGGGGGCTTGTTGTCACCTTTCGGGGACCCTTGGTGTTGTACGTGGCTGGGTGGAGGAAGAGACCTTCAATGACATCAGTGAGGACAAGGAACGGGACATGGCTAGCTTGGTATCCAACCTTGTGCAAATGGGGAGTTTGCGGTTGTGCAAATGGACTGTTTGCGGTTACTTGCGGTGCGCTAAAGGGACAGTCTAGGCCAAAATAAACTTTCATGAGCATGTAATTTTAAACAATTTTCCAATTTACTTTTATCACCATTTTACTTTGTTCTCTTGGTATTCTTAGTTGAAAGCTTAACCTAGGAGGTTCATTTGCTAATTTCTTAGACCTTGAAGCCCATCTCTTTCAGATTGCATTTTAACAGTTTCTCACCACTAGAGGGTGTTAGTTCACATATTTCATATAGATAACACTGTGCTTGTGCACGAAAAGTTATCTGGGAGCAGGCACTGATTGGCTAGACTGCAAGTCTGTCAAAAGAACTGAAAAAAGGGGCAGTTTGCAGAGGCTTAGATACAAGATAATCACAGAGGTATATTATTATAAATGTGTTAGTTATGCAAAACTGGGAAATGGGTAATAAAGGGATTATCTATCTTTTAAAACAATAAAAATTCTGGTGTAGACTGTCCCTTTAAACGGGGAGTTTGGTCTGTCACTGTGAATCGGGCGTAACCCTTACACTACCTGATCGATACAACATCATGCCTGATGTTTTAAAGCACGTTATTCCAAACTATTTAGGAATGTTAGGTGATTTATGCCCTGGCTTAAAACCAGACTCTGCATCAACTATGTAATTTTCCATGGGAGTTTTGACATGGATCCCCCTCCAGCATGCCACAGTCCAAGTGTTAGTCCCCTTTAAACAACTTTTACATCACTATTGTGGCCAAAAAGAGTCCCTGTTGGTTTTAAAGTTCGCCTGCCTATTGAAGTCAATGGCGGTTCGCCCGGTTCGCCCGTTTGCGAACAGTTGCGGCAGTTCGCGTCCACCGTTCGCGAACTGAAATTTTTAGGTTTACGTCATCACTATACAAGAGGCTATAATATGAAAATATCCATAATATCATACAGAATTCTGCACATAAAGTGTTGCACACTGAGTCTACCTTCGTATCATATCAGACAATCAACAGTAGTATACAATATCTAGAAAGTAATTACAATAGAGCAAAACTGAGTTTTGCAGATATAGTGCTGCACACAGAATCTACCTGCATATAATGTCAGAATTACACATTCAACAATAGTATACAATATATAGTCAAAGTGATTGTATACTTTAATAGCAACAGACTAGATGCCAGTCGCCAGCATGCTGCAATACATGCTAGTATTGGGCACAGTGACCAATAACTGAATGCCTCAGAAGTCAGGCAGTCCAGTGATACTAAAAGAAAAACTGGCTCATGGTCATGTGATTATTGTGACAGTCAGTCACAGTAATCACATGTAAAAAAAATTACAAGCATTTGTTACAAATAGCTTGTATTGGCCCCTCCCCATCTGTCCCAGTGAAAATATACAGTAAAAAAAGAAAAAAAAAGGTTAAGGTGATTTTAATAAAGTGTATTTTATATAAATATTATTACATTTTATTTTAATACAATTTATTTTAATTACCATTTTATTTTAATATTATTATATTTTCTACCCTTGGTGATAAAGAGATTAAACAGAACGTGGCAAAATAGCTCTAGGTCACTGGTTTTTAAACCTGTTCTCAGGCCACATTTTGAGTATTTCTGAACTGGAGCACAGGTGAAACAATCAGCAGATTAATAAATATGGTTATTTTACATGCTCTCATCCAAGGTAATCCTGAAAACCTGACCTGCTGGGGAGGCCTGAGGACAGGTTTGAAAACCAGTGCTCTAGGTAAATACTCTGGGGTGTCTAAATTCAACAAAATTATACTTTTGTATCACAGTTCTGAATTGTTTGACCACTATTTAGCTTACAATCTAAGCATAACAAATTTTAGCGTCAAACCAATAATTCTATATTTGTAGTATTTGGCCTATACTTGCTATAAATAACTAAAATAAATTTATGTGGAGGTATTTTTCTATTAGCACACTAGTAGTATAAATGGTTTTAAAGAACACTGCAAAATGATGTTTTTTTCAGCTTTACCCCTATTTTCAGTATTAAATTAATAGTGAGCAAAAATGCCAAAATTGCCAGTGTCATTAAAGGGATAGTAAACCCATTTTTAAGAGCATGCAATTTTAAGCAACTTTCTAATTTAGTCCTATTAACATTTTTTATTTGTTCTCTTGGTGTCTTTATTTATAAAAACAGACAAAACAGTTTAGGAGCCGGCCCATTTTTGGCTCAGCACCTGGTTAGCACTTGCTGATTGGTGGCTACATTTAGCTTTAGTATCAGCCAAACTTATTTGGCCTCTTGATAAGAATAATAGCTTAAAAAACTGAAACAATTATGAAATATTTTTAGACATGTGAGTAATGTTTTGTTTTTCCATCAGTTAGAAAATACTGAATTTATACCAGGCATAAAAGCCTTGTATGTATTTGGAAACAAGAAATTTTGTAAGTAGGTAAGTATATTCAGTTTATTAATAATTCACTATAGTGCACATCATTTAACTTTATTTTATGAATAATTCAATCTACTGCACATTATTTATAATGAAGCACTCAAGAAATATAGAAGTAATGTAAACTGGCGGCATAGATATCTAAATAAGCATATAGTTTAAAAATTCTTATTTAAAATATATAAAGGGAAAATAATATGAGGTGATGTTTTTGTCCACAAATATTTTATATGATTAGTTAAATACTTCAAGGATTTTAATGCTTATTTATATCAAGCTCCCTTTGGACATTTTATTATTTAGGTAGCAAGACTCAAGTCCTACAAAAAAAGCGTGGGAACTCACCAAGAGTTCCACCCCAAAACAATTAATATTGTTTTATACACACACACTGTATTTATATCTTATGTATATAATCTATACACTTTGGTTAACGAAACCAAATTAAATCCAATGAAGGGTTGAATGGTTGCCTTTGGGCTTGAGACTAGGCACCCACTTAAGGTGCAATAGTCCTATTTCTGCTGAGGGGAGCTAAATAACCCCAGAGCAAGTGTTACTGCCCATTACTAGATGATCTCACTATCCCTCTAACCAGACTGTGCTCCAGCTCCTCCCACCAGTAGCAGCAGTGTTTACTGAAGTGTTTCTGTTCTCTTTCCACCTGCAAAAATAGTGCAGGAACTCTGTTCTCATGTTTTCCTGCTCGACTTGACCCCCTGGTAGGTAGTCTTATCAAGGTCTAAACTCATAAAGCACCTAAGTAGGCCAATTTTATCAGTAAGCAGTTTTAACAGGCTCCAATGAAGCAAGTTTTTTTAGATTAACTCGAACATCAGTATAGACAGACAGCTAATATATATATATATATAATGGCATTTTGCCATGATTAACAACAAGAATGCAAATCCCCCAAAAAGGGAATAAATAAGAGAAAACTATTTCTTTAACTTAAATATGAATTAAAATATATTTTTATTATAGATACTACTAAATTATTATCATAGAGAAAATATGAAATGGGAAACATGACATTTTTAACTCACTTGGCAGGAAAGTTTAAAAGCAATTCCCTATCCACCTACTACTTATTTTTGAGTGGTAGGGAAAAAAAAAAGAAAAGAAAGTATATTATTAATTTCTATTTATATTGTAGAAACTCAGCTACAGTTGCCTACTAAGGCTGAAGTATGGGGAAATAATTTCAAATAGTGTGCAGAGTCACAAAAAAAGGGACTTTATTCCCCTCTCTGTTTCACACAATTGTTTGTTTTGTTTGTTTGTCTTTTTAGTATTTAAGATATTTTCTTCATGAGGTGATTGATTACACTGAACATGCTGTCACCAACTGTCACTAGGGAATTGCTTAGCATTCTATGCTAATAAAGCACTTACAACTATGGCGTATGTTCATTAATGTTAGCCAGAATTAAACATACTTATGCATTAAAGGCTAGATTACAAGTGGAGCACAAATGAGTGCTTCCGCTAGAATGGTAACTGCGCTAGAAGTAAACCTTTTGCGCTTGTCGGGTTTCGCTGGTATTATGAGTTGAAAGTAAAAAGTTTTATTTATTTTTTTGGTAATAGATTTTTTTTTTTAAACAGTAATGGTAGTTTTTTTTTGTTTTTTTTTTTTAAAAAGGTACGATTTTTTTTTACTTTCACAGGTTTTTTTTTAAAAAAAAGGTAGTTCATTTTTTTTGGTAAAGAAAGGGTTAATCTACAGGGAGTGCAGAATTATTAGGCAAATGAGTATTTTGACCACATCATCCTCTTTATGCATGTTGTCTTACTCCAAGCTGTATAGGCTCGAAAGCCTACTACCAATTAAGCATATTAGGTGATGTGCATCTCTGTAATGAGAAGGGGTGTGGTCTAATGACATCAACACCCTATATCAGGTGTGCATAATTAGGCAACTTCCTTTCCTTTGGCAAAATGGGTCAAAAGAAGGACTTGACAGGCTCAGAAAAGTAAAAAATAGTGAGATATCTTGCAGAGGGATGCAGCACTCTTAAAATTGCAAAGCTTCTGAAGCGTGATCATCGAACAATCAAGCGTTTCATTCAAAATAGTCAACAGGGTTGCAAGAAGCGTGTGGAAAAACCAAGGCGCAAAATAACTGCCCATGAACTGAGAAAAGTCAAGCGTGCAGCTGCCAAGATGCCACTTGCCACCAGTTTGGCCATATTTCAGAGCTGCAACATCACTGGAGTGCCCAAAAGCACAAGGTGTGCAATACTCAGAGACATGGCCAAGGTAAGAAAGGCTGAAAGACGACCACCACTGAACAAGACACACAAGCTGAAACGTCAAGACTGGGCCAAGAAATATCTCAAGACTGATTTTTCTAAGGTTTTATGGACTGATGAAATGAGAGTGAGTCTTGATGGGCCAGATGGATGGGCCCGTGGCTGGATTGGTAAAGGGCAGAGAGCTCCAGTCCGACTCAGACGCCAGCAAGGTGGAGGTGGAGTACTGGTTTGGGCTGGTATCATCAAAGATGAGCTTGTGGGGCCTTTTCGTGTTGAGGATGGAGTCAAGCTCAACTCCCAGTCCTACTGCCAGTTTCTGGAAGACACCTTCTTCAAGCAGTGGTACAGGAAGAAGTCTGCATCCTTGAAGAAAAACATGATTTTCATGCAGGACGATGCTCCATCACACGTGTCCAAGTACTCCACAGCGTGGCTGGCAAGAAAGGGTATAAAAAGAAGAAAATCTAATGACATGGCCTCCTTGTTCACCTGGGGCGCGATCCGATATCGATCGCAGTTTGCGGCGCAAGCGAGGGAACCGGCGTTGCCCGCAGTTTCAGCTCGCAACTCGAGCCATCCCATATAGGTCGCCGTCAGATGCTAACGTGCCGTAAGTCTCACAAACCAGCGATGTCCAGAAATCTGCGTAAGTACAAATTTCTGGCGTCGCCAGTGACTTGCGCCACGTTAGAATCTGCCGGCGCCTATAAAACCTGACTAAAGTCTAAAACACCCGCACTGTCTAACACGCCTCCCTAACATAGCCCGCACTGTCTAACACGCCTCCCTAACATAGCCCGCACTGTCTAACACGCCTCCCTAACATAGCCCGCACTGTCTAACCCTCTATCCGCTATCCCCCCTCACTAGCCTAACAATAAAAAAGCTATTAACCCCTAAACCGCCGCTCCCGTACCCCGCCGCAACCTAATAAAGTTATTAACCCCTAAACCGTCGCTCCCGTACCCCGCCGCCATCTATATTATATCTATAACCCCCTAAATATATTAAAATTATTAACCCCTAATGTAAGCCCCTTACACCGCCGCCATCTCTATTAAAATGATTAACCCCTAATTTAATCTACCTACCCCGCCGCCAGCTATATTATCTATATTAACCCTAAGTATATTATAGTTAATATAGTTATTACATTATATATATTAACTATATTAACCCTAATTATATTAGGGTTAATATAGTTACTATAGTATTTATATTAACTATATCTAACACTAACACCCCTAACTATATTTATATTAAATTAATCTAATTAATTTATAAACTAAAATATTCCTATTTAAATCTAAATACTTACCTATAAAATAATCCCTAAAATAATCCCTAAAATAGCTACAATATAATTAATAATTACATTGTAGCTATGTTAGGGTTAATATTTATTTTACAGATAAATTGTTAATTATTTTAACTAGGTATAATAGATATTAAATAGTTATTAACTATTTAATATCTACCTAGTTAAAATAATTACCCAATTACCTGTAAAATAAATCCTAACCTAAGTTATAAATACACCTACACTATCAATAAATTAAATAAAGTACAAACATCTATCTAAAAATACAATTAAATTAACTAAACTAAATTACAAAAAAAAACAAACACTAAATTACAAAAAATAAAAAAAAGATTACAAGATTTTTAAGCTAATTACACCTATTCTAAGTCCCCTAATAAAATAATAAACCCCCAAAATAAAAAAAATTCCCTGCCCTATTCTAAATTAAACATATTTCAAAGCTCTTTACCTTACCAGCCCTTAAAAGGGCCTTTTGTGGGGCATGCCCCAAAGAATTCAGCTCTTTTGCATTCAACAAATACAATCCCCCCCCCCCATTACAACCCACCACCCACATACCCCTATTCTAAACCCACCCAAACCCCCCTTAAAAAAGCCTAACACTACCCCCCTGAAGATCTCCCTACCTTGTCTTCACCACACCGGGCCGAACTCCTGATCCGATCCGGGCGATGTCGTCCTCCAAGCGGCAAAGAAGAATTCTTCCTCCGGCGATGTCATCCTCCAAGCGGCAAAGAAGAATTCTTCCTCCGGCGACGTCTTCCTCCAAGCGGCAGCAAAGTCTTCATTCTTCCGGCGGCATCTTCAATCTTCTTTCTTCGCTCCGCCGCCGCGGAGCATCCATCCCGGCCGACTGCTAAACTTGGAATGAGGTACCTTTAAATGACGTCATCCAAGATGGCGTCCGCCGAATTCCGATTGGCTGATAGGATTCTATCAGCCAATCGGAATTAAGTTAAAAAAATCTGATTGGCTGATTGAATCAGCCAATCAGATTCAAGTTCAATCCGATTGGCTGATCCAATCAGCCAATCAGATTGAGCTCGCATTCTATTGGCTGATCGGAACAGCCAATAGAATGCGAGCTCAATCTGATTGGCTAATTGGATCAGCCAATCGGATTGAACTTGAATCTGATTGGCTGATTCAATCAGCCAATCAGATTTTTTTAACTTAATTCCGATTGGCTGATAGAATCCTATCAGCCAATCGGAATTCGGCGGACGCCATCTTGGATGACGTCATTTAAAGGTACCTCATTCCAAGTTTAGCAGTCGGCCGGGATGGATGCTCCGCGGCGGCGGAGCGAAGAAAGAAGATTGAAGATGCCGCCGGAAGAATGAAGACGTCGCCGGAGGAAGAATTCTTCTTTGCCGCTTGGAGGATGACATCGCCGGAGGAAGAATTCTTCTTTGCCGCTTGGAGGACGACATCGCCTGGATCGGATCAGGAGTTCGGCCCGGTGTGGTGAAGACAAGGTAGGGAGATCTTCAGGGGGGTAGTGTTAGGCTTTTTTAAGGGGGGTTTGGGTGGGTTTAGAATAGGGGTATGTGGGTGGTGGGTTGTAATGGGGGGGGGGATTGTATTTGTTGAATGCAAAAGAGCTGAATTCTTTGGGGCATGCCCCACAAAAGGCCCTTTTAAGGGCTGGTAAGGTAAAGAGCTTTGAAATATGTTTAATTTAGAATAGGGCAGGGAATTTTTTTTATTTTGGGGGTTTATTATTTTATTAGGGGACTTAGAATAGGTGTAATTAGCTTAAAAATCTTGTAATCTTTTTTTTATTTTTTGTAATTTAGTGTTTGTTTTTTTTTGTAATTTAGTTTAGTTAATTTAATTGTATTTTTAGATAGATGTTTGTAGTTTATTAAATTTATTGATAGTGTAGGTGTATTTGTAACTTAGGTTAGGATTTATTTTACAGGTAATTGGGTAATTATTTTAACTAGGTAGATATTAAATAGTTAATAACTATTTAATATCTATTATACCTAGTTAAAATAATTAACTATTTACCTGTAAAATAAATATTAACCCTAACATAGCTATAATGTAATTATTAATTATATTGTAGCTATCTTAGGGTTTATTTTATAGGTAAGTATTTAGATTTAAATAGGAATATTTTAGTTTATAAATTAATTAGATTAATTTAATATAAATTTAGTTAGGGGTGTTAGGGTTAGATAGAGTTAATATAGTTAATATAAATACTATAGTAACTATATTAACTATATTAACCCTAATATAATTAGGGTTAATATAGTTAATATATATAATGTAATAACTATATTAACTATAATATACTTAGGGTTAATATAGATAACATAGCTGGCGGCGGGGTAGGTAGATTAAATTAGGGGTTAATAATTTTTATATAGGTGGCGGCGGTGTAAGGGGTCAGATTACGGGATAGATAAGGTAGATGGCGGCGGTTTTAGGGGCTCACAGTAGGGGGTTAGTTTATGTAGATGGTGGCGGGGTCCGGGAGCGGCGTTTTAGGGGGTAATAACTTTATTAGGGATTTCGGGGGGGGGATCGCGGTTGACAGGGAGATAGACATTGCGCATGCGTTAGGTGTTAGGTTTATTTTAGAAGATCGCGGTTGACAGGGAGATAGACATTGCGCATGCGTTAGGTGTTAGGTTTATTTTAGCAGCTAGTTTAGGGAGTTACGGGGCTCCAATAGTCAGCGTAAGGCTTCTTACGGCTGCTTTTTGTGGCGAGGTGAAAATGGAGTAAGTTTTCTCCATTTTCGCCACGTAAGTCCTTACGCTGCATATTGGATACCAAACTGCGCGGGTTTGGTATACCTGCCTATGGCCCAAAAAACTGCGGGCGACGGCAGAAATATACGCGCGTAACTTCTAGCTTACGCCGTATATAGGATACCAAATCCGCGCAATTATTGGCGTCGCCGGCTTTTGCGGGCGACGCTTTATATCGGATCGACCCCCAGATCTGAACCCCATTGAGAACCTGTGGTCCATCATCAAATGTGAGATTTACAAGGAGGGAAAACAGTACACCTCTCTGAACAGTGTCTGGGAGGCTGTGGTTGCTGCTGCACGCAATGTTGATGGTGAACAGATCAAAACACTGACAGAATCCATGGATGGCAGGCTTTTGAGTGTCCTTGCAAAGAAAGGTGGCTATATTGGTCACTGATTTGTTTTTGTTTTGTTTTTGAATGTCAGAAATGTATATTTGTGAATGTTGAGATGTTATATTGGTTTCACTGGTAAAAATAAATAATTGAAATGGGTATATATTTGTTTTTTGTTAAGTTGCCTAATAATTATGCACAGTAATAGTCACCTGCACACACAGATATCCCCCTAAAATAGCTATAACTAAAAACAAACTAAAAACTACTTCCAAAACTATTCAGCTTTGATATTAATGAGTTTTTTGGGTTCATTGAGAACATGGTTGTTGTTCAATAATAAAATTAATCCTCAAAAATACAACTTGCCTAATAATTCTGCACTCCCTGTATTTTGGGTTAACTTAAAGGGTGTTAGGTTAGGGGGTTTAAATGTTAGTGGGTTATTTTGCATTGAAGCTGGCCGTTTAGGGGTTCATAGTGTAGTGGGGACGGGAGGTTTAGGAGTTAATAGTGTAGAAGCTTACTTTGCGGTGGGGGTTGTGACGGTTTAGGGATTAATAGTGTAAACATGTAGTTTGTAATGTGGGGGTGGTGGTTTAGGGGTTTATAGTTTAGTGCAATTGTTTTATCCAGAAAAACTTTGGTCGCAAAAAAAGTTTGAGTGGTAAATGCATATTACCGCTCAGCACTACCCATAGAAAATATGGAGAGCATAAATTACCGCAAGTTCACGCAAACGAATTTGCATACATTTTAACAGCTCACCACTTGTAATATGGTATAGATATGAGGTAAAGAACAGGGCAATCTCGCAATTGCATTTAAACTCCTCGTGCTAATGATAGTGCTCCACTTGTAATCTGGCCCTAAATTGTCTAAAAAAATTACCTGTTTTTCATAAAATCAACTTGTTAAAACAAGTAACCCAATTTGACCAACTTAAAAAGCCAATATTTTGACCACACTTAAATTTGATTAGCTAGTTTTTTGTTTTGTTTTTTACGATTATTTCAATCAGTACAAAGTCACAAACTATTTCTTAACTGACCTTTGGTTAATTTTTAAAATAATAACAAAATAATTATAAGGAAAGTGTGTTTAAAATGTAAATTTATTTTTTACACTATTGTCAGCAAAATTTATTTAAAGGGACAGTCAAGTCCAAAAAAACCTTTCATGATTTAAATAGGGAATGTAATTTTAAACAACTTTCCAAGGGGCGGAGCCAACTAGAGACCAAGATGGTCGCATCTCATGGGAGCTCTATACTATAAGCCATCTATTAGGCTTTATTGCTACATATAGCTTGGGGAAAATTACATATTGAAGACTGGGAATAGCTCAGGGGAGACTGGTGTGCACTAAGTGGTGATTGTTGAAACCGGAGGTACATTGAATATTCATACTGGAGCAGAACGCAACATCCAGCGAGATGCCGCCATGGCCTGCTGATTGCCTGCGCACCTAACACAATCACAGAAGGTGTTGCTCCCGAGCAGCCACTATTTACGATCCACATCATGCCGATGACAATGCAGGTGACT
Organism: Bombina bombina; assembly: GCF_027579735.1. NCBI lineage: Eukaryota > Metazoa > Chordata > Amphibia > Anura > Bombinatoridae > Bombina > Bombina bombina. Next base: position 183,073,238 of record NC_069502.1, read on the forward strand.
ACCATGCCGCTTACTGCGATGGAGAAGAGCATTACCCAGATGTTACAGGCTCATTGGCTGAAGTTTTCACTGTTGGAGGCCTTTGGGAAGGTGCGTGGAAATGGGGATCTGAGTATATTAATTACACCTCAGTCATCTACAGCTCCACTGCATGGCCCTACGGTATCTTATGCAACAGTTGGTGACAACCACATGGCAACTTTCTATGGAGGGGACAATCCCGATGCACACCATAACCCGACATTCACTTTAAAAGCAACCATATGGCGCACTCATGAAACAGATTCCGGGTCTCGCTTTCCTTCACATTTTGACCTGACCCTGTTGCTGGACCATTGTAATACAGTGAGAATTGTTAGCCTGCCGTTACGAACCTTTGAACTCTTTCTATTGATCTACCCCTCTAGGGCCCTGCTCTATGATCTTTCTGCTGATTTGAAGCGGCTTGTGGATCCTCTAGCCCTAACCGTGCGATTGGGAGTAGGCTAAGCTGGTAATTTGCGGTGTATCTGGAGCAGACTCCTCACGATATGTTTATGGCATAAACTCTGGTACACTATTTTCATTCCAGTTTTCTCTTCTGGAACTGTTCTTGGCCTTATTTTTGTTGGGGGATATCAGTGTCACATGCCTTTACTTTCATTGACAGTTCATTGTAAACACCAGCTCCATACGTTTCTATAACACTCCATTGGCACCAATTAAACATGGATGCAAATGTCCTGTCGTTTTTGAAGGCACACAGCATTTACTAAGGAAACATGGGATCGACAGAGAAACTTTGTTTTTTTTGGATTATATTATCCTTGGGACACTCTATTGAGGTAGTGGGCATTTCAGCTAAGGGTAATACTTATACACACGCAAACACATGGATTTCCCTTAGTAGATTAATTATGTGTTATAATAAACATTTCACTGTAGGTGGTGTTGAAAAATACTTCAAGATACTGACAATATATCTCACAGCTTTATGTGTATTTGGGACTTTCCTCTGCCGAACTTTGGGACATGGAACTTGTGATGCCATGAGCACAGCATTGTTGTTGGATAGTATTGCTTTCTCTTTGGTTTAGCATGTGTGTGCCTGTTGGTTGAGCCTCTTTTGTATAGATGCGTGAGTGTGTCTGTTGTCAGGTATATTGTTACTTATTTCTATATATATAAATGTAAACCATTATATTCAACTATACAATCTACTCTCTGTGTGTAGGCTAAGTGTGACCAAAAGCTGTCTATTTTTCACAATTGTATCTTAGTTTAAATATGTAGCTCACACTCGTGTTTATGATGTTCTGTTTAAATGTCCCACTATGTTTTTTAAGCTTACCACTATGGATCTCCATGTTATTCAATAGTTGCAGCTAGTGATTTTTATCTCTTTTTCTCCAACATAGGTGTGTCCGGTCCACGGCGTCATCCTTACTTGTGGGATATTCTCTTCCCCAACAGGAAATGGCAAAGAGCCCAGCAAAGCTGGTCACATGATCCCTCCTAGGCTCCGCCTACCCCAGTCATTCTCTTTGCCGTTGTACAGGCAACATCTCCACGGAGATGGCTTAGAGTTTTTTAGTGTTTAACTGTAGTTTTTATTATTCAATCAAGAGTTTGTTATTTTAAAATAGTGCTGGTATGTACTATTTACTCTGAAACAGAAAAGAGATGAAGATTTCTGTTTGTATGAGGAAAATGATTTTAGCAACCGTTACTAAAATCCATGGCTGTTCCACACAGGACTGTTGAGAGGAATTAACTTCAGTTGGGGGAACAGTGAGCAGTCTTTTGCTGCTTGAGGTATGACACATTCTAACAAGACGATGTAATGCTGGAAGCTGTCATTTTCCCTATGGGATCCGGTAAGCCATGTTTATTAAGATAGTAAATAAGGGCTTCACAAGGGCTTATTAAGACTGTAGACTTTTTCTGGGCTAAATCGATTCATATATTACACATATTTAGCCTTGAGGAATCATTTAATCTGGGTATTTCGGTAAATTTATATCGGCAGGCACTGTTTTAGACACCTTACTCTTTAGGGGCTTTCCCTAATCATAGGCAGAGCCTCATTTTCGCGCCGGTATTGCGCACTTGTTTTTGAGAGGCATGACATGCAGTCGCATGTGTGAGGAGCTCTGATACATAGAAAAGACTTTCTGAAGGCGTCATTTGGTATCGTATTCCCCTTTGGGCTTGGTTGGGTCTCAGCAAAGCAGATACCAGGGACTGTAAAGGGGTTAAAGTTTAAAACGGCTCCGGTTCCGTTATTTTAAGGGTTAAAGCTTCCAAATTTGGTGTGCAATACTTTTAAGGCTTTAAGATTCCTTCATACTTTTTCGCAATTGCAGTAATAAAGTGTGTTCAGTTTAAAATTTAAAGTGACAGTAACGGTTTTATTTTAAAAGTTTTTTGTACTTTGTTATCAAGTTTATGCCTGTTTAACATGTCTGAACTACCAGATAGGCTGTGTTCTGAATGTGGGGAAGCCAGGGTTCCTTCTCATTTAAATAAATGTGATTTATGTGACAATGAAAATGATGCCCAAGATGATTCCTCAAGTGAGGGGAGTAAGCATGGTACTGCATCATTCCCTCCTTCGTCTACACGAGTCTTGCCCACTCAGGAGGCCCCTAGTACATCTAGCGCGCCAATACTCCTTACTATGCAACAATTAACGGCTGTAATGGATAATTCTATCAAAAACATTTTAGCCAAAATGCCCACTTATCAGCGTAAGCGCGACTGCTCTGTTTTAGATACTGAAGAGCATGATGACGCTGATGATAATGGTTCTGAAATGCCCCTACACCAGTCTGATGGGGCCAGGGAGGTTTTGTCTGAGGGAGAAATTTCAGATTCAGGGAAAATTTCTCAACAAGCTGAACCCGATGTGATTACATTTAAATTTAAGTTGGAACATCTCCGCGCTCTGCTTAAGGAGGTATTATCCACTCTGGATGATTGTGAGAATTTGATCATCCCAGAGAAACTATGTAAAATGGACAAGTTCCTAGAGGTCCCGGGGCTCCCAGAAGCTTTTCCTATACCCAAGCGGGTGGCGGACATTGTAAATAAAGAATGGGAAAGGCCCGGTATACCTTTCGTCCCTCCCCCCATATTTAAAAAATTGTTTCCTATGGTCGACCCCAGAAAGGACTTATGGCAGACAGTCCCCAAGGTCGAGGGAGCGGTTTCTACTTTAAACAAACGCACCACTATACCCATAGAAGATAGTTGTGCTTTCAAAGATCCTATGGATAAAAAATTAGAAGGTTTACTTAAAAAGATGTTTGTTCAGCAGGGTTACCTTCTACAACCAATTTCATGCATTGTCCCTGTCACTACAGCCGCGTGTTTCTGGTTCGATGAGCTAGTAAAGGCGGTCGATAGTGATTCTCCTCCTTATGAGGAGATTATGGACAGAATCCGTGCTCTCAAATTGGCTAATTCTTTCACCCTAGACGCCACTTTGCAATTGGCTAGGTTAGCGGCGAAAAATTCTGGGTTTGCTATTGTGGCGCGCAGAGCGCTTTGGTTGAAATCTTGGTCAGCTGATGCGTCTTCCAAGAACAAACTACTTAACATTCCTTTCAAGGGGAAAACGCTGTTTGGCCCTGACTTGAAAGAGATTATCTCTGATATCACTGGGGGTAAGGGCGACGCCCTTCCTCAGGATCGGTCTTTCAAGGCCAAAAATAAACCTAATTTTCGTCCCTTTCGTAGAAACGGACCAGCCCAAAGTGCTACGTCCTCTAAGCAAGAGGGTAATACTTCTCAAGCCAAGCCAGCTTGGAGACCAATGCAAGGCTGGAACAAGGGAAAGCAGGCCAAGAAACCTGCCACTGCTACCAAGACAGCATGAAATGTTGGCCCCCGATCCGGGACCGGATCTGGTGGGGGGCAGACTCTCTCTCTTCGCTCAGGCTTGGGCAAGGGATGTTCTGGATCCTTGGGCACTAGAAATAGTCTCCCAAGGTTATCTTCTGGAATTCAAGGGGCTTCCCCCAAGGGGGAGGTTCCACAGGTCTCAGTTGTCTTCAGACCACATAAAAAGACAGGCATTCTTACATTGTGTAGAAGACCTGTTAAAAATGGGAGTGATTCATCCTGTTCCTTTAGGAGAACAAGGGATGGGGTTCTACTCCAATCTGTTCATAGTTCCCAAAAAAGAGGGAACGTTCAGACCAATCTTAGATCTCAAGATCTTAAACAAGTTTCTCAAGGTTCCATCGTTCAAAATGGAAACCATTCGAACAATTCTTCCTTCCATCCAGGAAGGTAAATTCATGACCACGGTGGATTTAAAGGATGCGTATCTACATATTCCTATCCACAAGGAACATCATCGGTTCCTAAGGTTCGCATTCCTGGACAAGCATTACCAGTTCGTGGCGCTTCCTTTCGGATTAGCCACTGCTCCAAGGATTTTCACAAAGGTACTAGGGTCCCTTCTAGCGGTGCTAAGACCAAGGGGCATTGCAGTAGTACCTTACTTGGACGACATTCTGATTCAAGCGTCGTCCCTTCCTCAAGCAAAGGCTCACACGGACATAGTCCTGGCCTTTCTCAGATCTCACGGATGGAAAGTGAACGTGGAAAAGAGTTCTCTATCTCAGTCGACAAGAGTTCCCTTCTTGGGAACAATAATAGACTCCTTAGAAATGAGGATTTTTCTGACAGAGGCCAGAAAAACAAAACTTCTAAACTCTTGTCTGATACTTCATTCCGTTCCTCTTCCTTCCATAGCGCAGTGCATGGAAGTGATAGGTTTGATGGTAGCGGCAATGGACATAGTTCCTTTTGCGCGCATTCATCTAAGACCATTACAACTGTGTATGCTCAGTCAGTGGAATGGGGACTATACAGACTTGTCTCCAAAGATACAAGTAAATCAGAGGACCAGAGACTCACTCCGTTGGTGGCTGTCCCTGGACAACCTGTCACAAGGGATGACCTTCCGCAGACCAGAGTGGGTCATTGTCACGACCGACGCCAGTCTGATGGGCTGGGGCGCGGTCTGGGGATCCCTGAGAGCTCAGGGTCTTTGGTCTCGGGAAGAATCTCTTCTACCGATAAATATTCTGGAACTGAGAGCGATATTCAATGCTCTCAAGGCTTGGCCTCAGCTAGCGAGGGCCAAGTTCATACGGTTTCAATCAGACAACATGACGACTGTTGCGTACATCAACCATCAGGGGGGAACAAGGAGTTCCCTGGCGATGGAAGAAGTGACCAAAATCATTCAATGGGCGGAGACTCGCTCCTGCCACCTGTCTGCAATCCACATCCCAGGAGTGGAAAATTGGGAAGCGGATTTTCTGAGTCGTCAGACATTGCATCCGGGGGAGTGGGAACTCCATCCGGAAATCTTTGCCCAAATCACTCAACTGTGGGGCATTCCAGACATGGATCTGATGGCCTCTCGTCAGAACTTCAAGGTTCCTTGCTACGGGTCCAGATCCAGGGATCCCAAGGCGACTCTAGTAGATGCACTAGTAGCACCTTGGACCTTCAAACTAGCTTATGTATTCCCGCCGTTTCCTCTCATCCCCAGGCTGGTAGCCAGGATCAATCAGGAGAGGGCGTCGGTGATCTTGATAGCTCCTGCGTGGCCACGCAGGACTTGGTATGCAGATCTGGTGAATATGTCATCGGCTCCACCATGGAAGCTACCTCTGAGACGAGACCTTCTTGTTCAAGGTCCGTTCGAACATCCGAATCTGGTCTCTCTCCAGCTGACTGCTTGGAGATTGAACGCTTGATCTTATCAAAGCGAGGGTTCTCAGATTCTGTTATTGATACTCTTGTTCAGGCCAGAAAGCCTGTAACTAGAAAAATTTACCACAAAATTTGGAAAAAATATATCTGTTGGTGTGAATCTAAAGGATTCCCTTGGGACAAGGTTAAGATTCCTAAGATTCTATCCTTCCTTCAAGAAGGATTGGAAAAAGGATTATCTGCAAGTTCCTTGAAGGGACAGATTTCTGCCTTGTCTGTGTTACTTCACAAAAAGCTGGCAGCTGTGCCAGATGTTCAAGCCTTTGTTCAGGCTCTGGTTAGAATCAAGCCTGTTTACAAACCTTTGACTCCTCCTTGGAGTCTCAACTTAGTTCTTTCAGTTCTTCAGGGGGTTCCGTTTGAACCCTTGCATTCTGTTGATATTAAGTTATTATCTTGGAAAGTTTTGTTTTTGGTTGCAATTTCTTCTGCTAGAAGAGTTTCAGAATTATCTGCTCTGCAGTGTTCTCCTCCTTATCTGGTGTTCCATGCAGATAAGGTGGTTTTACGTACTAAACCTGGTTTTCTTCCAAAAGTTGTTTCTAACAAAAACATTAACCAGGAGATAGTCGTGCCTTCTCTGTGTCCGAAACCAGTCTCGAAGAAGGAACGTTTGTTGCACAATTTGGATGTTGTTCGCGCTCTAAAATTCTATTTAGATGCTACAAAGGATTTTAGACAAACATCTTCCTTGTTTGTTGTTTATTCTGGTAAAAGGAGAGGTCAAAAAGCAACTTCTACCTCTCTCTCTTTTTGGATTAAAAGCATCATCAGATTGGCTTACGAGACTGCCGGACGGCAGCCTCCTGAAAGAATCACAGCTCATTCCACTAGGGCTGTGGCTTCCACATGGGCCTTCAAGAACGAGGCTTCTGTTGATCAGATATGTAGGGCAGCGACTTGGTCTTCACTGCACACTTTTACCAAATTTTACAAGTTTGATACTTTTGCTTCTTCTGAGGCTATTTTTGGGAGAAAGGTTTTGCAAGCCGTGGTGCCTTCCATTTAGGTGACCTGATTTGCTCCCTCCCTTCATCCGTGTCCTAAAGCTTTGGTATTGGTTCCCACAAGTAAGGATGACGCCGTGGACCGGACACACCTATGTTGGAGAAAACAGAATTTATGTTTACCTGATAAATTACTTTCTCCAACGGTGTGTCCGGTCCACGGCCCGCCCTGGTTTTTTAATCAGGTCTGATAATTTATTTTCTTTAACTACAGTCACCACGGTATCATATGGTTTCTCCTATGCAAATATTCCTCCTTAACGTCGGTCGAATGACTGGGGTAGGCGGAGCCTAGGAGGGATCATGTGACCAGCTTTGCTGGGCTCTTTGCCATTTCCTGTTGGGGAAGAGAATATCCCACAAGTAAGGATGACGCCGTGGACCGGACACACCGTTGGAGAAAGTAATTTATCAGGTAAACATAAATTCTGTTTTTCTTGGAGTTTCCATATATGTGTGTGTGTGTTTGTACAGGTCCAACCAGATATAACTATATACTTTATGTGTTTATGTCTTTTGCTGCTAAGATTTGCATGCATAGGGATATTGCATGTACTAATTTAGTTGACACATTTTCCTACAGTTACAGCTTGTAACTTTTAGAGATAGTACGATACCTCAACAATCTACAGGGATAAGCATATATTTAGATATTGACAGGGTTCCCAGTGTTCCAGCAGCCATAACCATACCTTAGATTTTCTATTTGACACATGTTATGTTCTTTGGTCTAGTATATCTTCTAGTGTCAGCACATATAAATCAGGCACATTATCTCCATGGATCTTACTCTCATAGGCCTAGATTTAGAGTTCGGCGGTAGCCGTCAAAACCAGCGTTAGAGGCTCCTAACGCTGGTTTTGGGCGCCCGCTGGTATTTGGAGTCAGTGATTAAAGGGTCTAACGCTCACTTTTCAGCCGCGACTTTTCCATACCGCAGATCCCCCTACGCCATTTGCGTAGCCTATCTTTTCAATGGGATCTTTCTAACGCTGGTATTTAGAGTCGTTTCTGCAGTGAGCGTTAGAGCTCTAACGACAAGATTCCAGCCGCCTGAAAATAGCAGGAGTTAAGAGCTTTCTGGCTAACGCCGGTTTATAAAGCTCTTAACTACTGTACCCTAAAGTACACTAACACCCATAAACTACCTATGTACCCCTAAACCGAGCTCCCCCCACATCGCCGCCACTCGATTAAAATTTTTAACCCCTAATCTGCCGACCGCCACCTACGTTATACTTATGTACCCCTAATCTGCTGCCCCTAACCCCGCCGACCCCTATATTATATTTCTTAACCCCTAACTTGCCCCCCACAATGTCGCCGCAAGCTACTTAAAATAATTAACCCCTAATCTTCCGACCGCAAATCGCCGCCACCTACGTTATCCCTATGTACCCCTAATCTGCTACCCCTAACACCGCCGACCCCTATATTATATTTATTAACCCCTAATCTGCCCCCCTCAACGTCGCCGACACCTGCCTACACTTATTAACCCCTAATCTGCCGAGCGGACCTGAGCGCTACTATAATAAAGTTATTAACCCCTAATCCGCCTCACTAACCCTATCATAAATAGTATTAACCCCTAATCTGCCCTCCCTAACATCGCCGACACCTAACTTCAATTATTAACCCCTAATCTGCCGACCGGAGCTCACCGCTATTCTAATAAATGTATTAACCCCTAAAGCTAAGTCTAACCCTAACACTAACACCCCCCTAAGTTAAATATAATTTTTATCTAACGAAATAAATTAACTCTTATTAAATAAATTATTCCTATTTAAAGCTAAATACTTACCTGTAAAATAAATCCTAATATAGCTACAATATAAATTATAATTATATTATAGCTATTTTAGGATTAATATTTATTTTACAGGTAACTTTGTAATTATTTTAACCAGGTACAATAGCTATTAAATAGTTAAGAACTATTTAATAGTTACCTAGTTAAAATAATAACAAATTTACCTGTAAAATAAATCCTAACCTAAGATATAATTAAACCTAACACTACCCTATCAATAAAATAATTAAATAAACTACATACAATTACCTACAATTAACCTAACACTACACTATCAATAAATTAATTAAACACAATTGCTACAAATAAATACAATTAAATAAACTAGCTAAAGTACAAAAAATAAAAAAGATCTAAGTTACAGAAAATAAAAAAATATTTACAAACATAATAAAAATATTACAACAATTTTAAACTAATTACACCTACTCTAAGCCCCCTAATAAAATAACAAAGCCCCCCAAAATAAAAAATTCCCTACCCTATTCTAAATTAAAAAAGTTACAAGCTCTTTTACCTTACCAGCCCTGAACAGGGCCCTTTGCGGGGCATGCCCCAAGGATTTCAGCTCTTTTGCCTGTAAAAAAAAACATACCATACCCCCCCCCAACATTACAACACACCACCCACATACCCCTAATCTAACCCAAACCCCCCTTAAATAAACCTAACACTAAGCCCCTGAAGATCTTCCTACCTTGTCTTCACCATCCAGGTTCACCGATCCGTCCTGAAGAGCTCCTCCGATGTCCTGATCCAAGCCCAAGCGGGGGCTGAAGAGGTCCATGATCCGGTCAAAGTCTTCATCCAAGCGGGGCAGAAGAGGATCTTCCATCCGATTGAAGTCATCATCCAGGCGGCATCTTCGATCTTCTTCCATCCGGAGCGAAGCGGCAGGATCCTGAAGACATCCAGCGCGGAACATCCATCCGGACCGACGACTGAACGACGAATGACTGTTCCTTTAAGGGACGTCATCCAAGATGGCGTCCCTCGAATTCCGATTGGCTGATAGGATTCTATCAGCCAATCGGAATTAAGGTAGGAATTTTCTGATTGGCTGATGGAATCAGCCAATCAGAATCAAGTTCAATCCGATTGGCTGATCCAATCAGCCAATCAGATTGAGCTCGCATTCTATTGGCTGTTCCGATCAGCCAATAGAATGCGAGCTCAATCTGATTGGCTGATTGGATCGGCCAATCGGATTGAACTTGATTCTGATTGGCTGATTCCATCAGCCAATCAGAAAATTCCTACCTTAATTCCGATTGGCTGATAGAATCCTATCAGCCAATCGGAATTCGAGGGACGCCATCTTGGATGACGTCCCTTAAAGGAACAGTCATTCGTCGTTCAGTCGTCGGTCCGGATGGATGTTCCGCGCTGGATGTCTTCAGGATCCTGCCGCTTCGCTCCGGATGGAAGAAGATCGAAGATGCCGCCTGGATGATGACTTCAATCGGATGGAAGATCCTCTTCTGCCCCGCTTGGATGAAGACTTTGACCGGATCATGGACCTCTTCAGCCCCCGCTTGGGCTTGGATCAGGACATCGGAGGAGCTCTTCAGGACGGATCGGTGAACCTGGATGGTGAAGACAAGGTAGGAAGATCTTCAGGGGCTTAGTGTTAGGTTTATTTAAGGGGGGTTTGGGTTAGATTAGGGGTATGTGGGTGGTGGGTTGTAATGTTGGGGGGGGGGGTATGGTATGTTTTTTTTTACAGGCAAAAGAGCTGAAATCCTTGGGGCATGCCCCGCAAAGGGCCCTGTTCAGGGCTGGTAAGGTAAAGAGCTTGTAACTTTTGTAATTTAGAATAGGGTAGGGAATTTTTTATTTTGGGGGGCTTTGTTATTTTATTAGGGGGCTTAGAGTAGGTGTAATTAGTTTAAAATTGTTGTAATATTTTTATTATGTTTGTAAATATTTTTTTATTTTCTGTAACTTAGATCTTTTTTATTTTTTGTACTTTAGCTAGTTTATTTAATTGTATTTATTTGTAGCAATTGTGTTTAATTAATTTATTGATAGTGTAGTGTTAGGTTAATTGTAGGTAATTGTATGTAGTTTATTTAATTATTTTATTGATAGGGTAGTGTTAGGTTTAATTATATCTTAGGTTAGGATTTATTTTACAGGTAAATTTGTTATTATTTTAACTAGGTAACTATTAAATAGTTCTTAACTATTTAATAGCTATTGTACCTGGTTAAAATAATTACAAAGTTACCTGTAAAATAAATATTAATCCTAAAATAGCTATAATATAATTATAATTTATATTGTAGCTATATTAGGATGTATTTTACAGGTAAGTATTTAGCTTTAAATAGGAATAATTTATTTAATAAGAGTTAATTTATTTCGTTAGATAAAAATTATATTTATCTTAGGGGGGTGTTAGTGTTAGGGTTAGACTTAGCTTTAGGGGTTAATACATTTATTAGAATAGCGGTGAGCTCCGGTCGGCAGATTAGGGGTTAATAATTGAAGTTAGGTGTCGGCGATGTTAGGGAGGGCAGATTAAGGGTTAATACTATTTATGATAGGGTTAGTGAGGCGGATTAGGGGTTAATAACTTTATTATAGTAGCGCTCAGGTCCGCTCGGCAGATTAGGGGTTAATAAGTGTAGGCAGGTGTCGGCGACGTTGAGGGGGGCAGATTAGGGGTTAATAAATATAATATAGGGGTCGGCGATGTTAGGGCAGCAGATTAGGGGTACATAGGGATAACGTAGGTTGCGGCGGTTTACGGAGCGGCAGATTAGGGGTTTAAAAAAATATGCAGGGGTCAGCGATAGCGTGGGCGGCAGATTAGGGGTTAATAAGTGTAAGGCTAGGGGTGTTTAGACTCGGGGTACATGTTAGGGTGTTAGGTGCAGACGTAGGAAGTGTTTCCCCATAGGAAACAATGGGGCTGCGTTAGGAGCTGAACGCTGCTTTTTTGCAGGTGTTAGGTTTTTTTTCAGCTCAAACAGCCCCATTGTTTCCTATGGGAGAATCGTGCACGAGCACGTTTTTGATGCCGGCCGCGTCCGTAAGCAGCTCTGGTATCGAGAGTTGCATTTGCGGTAAAAATGCTCTACGCTCCTTTTTTGGAGCCTAACGCAGCATTTGTTTGAACTCTCGATACCAGAGTTAAATTTATGGTGCGGCCAGAAAAAAACCCGCGGAGCGTTAACAGCCCTTTTACCGCCGAACTCCAAATCTAGGCCATAGTTTGCACTACTTAGTATTACCTCACTTATGCTCAGCCAATAAGTCACTCACCATATACTTCTTTAGGAATAAACTTATACGTATATACATGTATGGTTTCTTTGTTGCTGGGTGTAGGGCCCACGCCCAGACAATATGACTTATCAGTATTATCATAGCCATACCTATTTTTAGGTAGAATCAAAGCAGCTCGTACTATACTAGGATGTTAGGGGGAAACGTTTTTTAATAACATTGAGGTTATTCTGACTTAGAGTATATCCTCCTTCCCTTGATGTCTTGTTCTCCTTATTACATTAACTATTTCTATTCCTCACTTAACCATAACACCAGAGTTGGTTACCAGTTATTTTTGACATTGGAGTTTGTCTAAATGTGTCAAATAATTTGAAATATAAACTGCTTAGTCAGAAATCACTTTATCCTCTACAGATGTTTAAGGGTCTCCAGCAGTGTGTATGGTCCTTTGCATTTTAAACGCTCTTCGAGGATATAATGTTTATGTTTTATGATTATATTAAGCTATTGCATATACTTCATCAATATTTCTTTAGATATCTCATATACTAGTATGTAAAAAATTAAATTTGATGGCAGATAATCTATAAAAGAAGAGAGGAGGCTACATATATTATTTCCTAATATTGCTTCTTCTATGGTCAGTGTGGGGAGGTTGCCAGCGGCCGAGGCAATGCTCTGCACTTTGTTTGTTTTAGCAGTAGACATATTTCATAGTGATAACATTTACAGTCTCCACAGTAATCCATACCAGTTACTTATTTATAGCTCCAGGCTCCTTACCTATTTTGCTATTTTATACTCCCCCCCCCCAATCTACCAATACACTCGGGCGTCTGTGTTTACGTCCAGAGTGTTTTTTTTTTTCGGTTTCTCTCGCAACACACTGCATATATAATCATTCTCTAATCTGTATACATTTCTTAACTCCTAAATGTTTTGAATATTCACAACTTGGCAAATGGTAGTAGCATATATTAGAATACTATAAAGATGGTTGATCATTCTATATCATTAGGTTTTAGATATATAGTTTATGTGTTGAATAGTTGCATTTTAGCTAAAGGTAGCAGCACATATTATATAAGAGGGGTTTTATGTATATCTCTATGTATGCCCATATACTTAATGAAGAATTCTTTATTTTCATTACTGCAGCAGATATGTGTTAAGAATATCTACAAATTGTTTCAAATGCAACTATATATGGGACAAAAATGGAAAAAAAAATGTGAGGCTTACTTTTCCCTTATGTCATGTAACTGACTGAATTTTATTGGAAATTGTTGTACGTTATATAACAATTTTATTATCATATTATTGTTATCTGTGTTATTGCTGTCACATCTTATGCCTCAATAAAAAGTAATTTAAAAAAAAAAAAAAACTTTCCAATTTACTTTTAGCACCAATTTTTCTTTATTCTCTTGGTATTCCTAGTTCTAGGAGGTTCATATGCTAATTTCTTAGACCTTGAAGACTGCCCCTAATCTGAATGCATTTTGACCACTAGAGGGCATTCGTTCATGTGTTTCATATCGATAACATTGAGCTCATGCACGTGAAGTTACCCTGGAGCCAGCACTGATTGTCTAAAATGCAAGTCTTTCAAAAGAACTGAAATAAGGGGGCAGTTTGCAGAGTCTTAGATACAAGATAATCACAGAGGTAAAAAGTATATTTCTATAACAGTGTTAGTTATGCAAAACTGGGGAATGGGTAATAAAGGGATTATCTTTCTTTTTAAACAACAACAATTCTGGTGTTGACTGTCCCTTTAAATTAGGAAGGGGTATATTTTAAAACAAATAAAAGGGTGTGTTTGCATTTGAATCAATTAAAGTTAATTAAAAAATGTGCTAATTAAAGTTTAATATCTTTATGTGTTCAATAGTTTACACCTGAGACTTGCTATAGTTACTTAATCCTAAATATAGAAAGTTTGCAGGTAAAGTATGCATTTTGAAATGTTATTAATTCTGAAGTCAGGTGGATTTGACAATTTAAAGTCAGTTGCAAGTAGGTTATTTGTCGTTAACTGACTTGCCACATTTCTAACAGCAATTTTACTGTTTATTTTTTTTCTCATAACCAACTATGGATTTCCAAGTCATTTCTAAAGGGTGACTAAGTTGGAGATTTGTTTTCTATCACCTATATTATGAGTTTTGAGCGCTAAAGGGAAAGTAACGTTATTTAACCCCCTATAGCGCTGCCATTACAAGTTTAATAAAACCCGGCTTGCGCAGGCGATATGGAGATTTTGAGCTCCATACCGCACCAAAAACAAGCAGTGTTTTAACGTGCTTTAGACATCAATGGGGAGAGCCGGCAAAAAAAAAAGTCTAACACCTGCAATCACGGAAACAAAAGCTCTGTTACACAGCCCCATTGATGTCTATGGGGAAAAAGAAAATACAGTTTAAACCTAACACCCTAACATAAACCCAGAGTCTAAACACCCCTAATCTGCTGCTCCCGATATCACCGCCACCTAAATAAAATATGAATTAACCAATAGAATGAGAGCTGCTTAAATCCTATTGGCTGATTTGAATAGCCAATAGGATTTTAGCAGCCCTAATTCCTATTGGCTGATTCAAATTTTTCAGCCAATAGGAATGCAAGGGACGCCATCTTGAATCGCGTCCCTTGCATTAAAGATTCAGTGTATGGCGGCGACAGTAGTGTTAGGATTTTTTTTAACGTTTAGTTTAGTTTAATTTAATTGGTAGTTAGTTTAATTTTAGTTTAATTATTATATTAGTTTAATTGGTAGTTTAAACTTTTTTTTTTAATTTGACAGGTAAGTTTTAATTTAATTTAAGATGGGGAAATTTTAATTTTATTATAAAGTTAGGGGGTTAGGTTTAGGGGAAAATAGTTTTAATTTAGTTTATTTTGATGTGGGGGCTGATTTAGGGGTTAATAGTTTAGTTTAGTATATTTAGTTGTGGGGGGCTTGCGGTTTAGGGGTTAATAGGTTTATTATAGTGGCGGCGGTGTAAGGCTTAATAACTTTAGTATAGTGGGGGTGATGTGGACGGATGGCAGATTAGGGGTTAATAATATTTAAATAGTGTTTGTAATGCGGGAGGGCAGCAGATTAGGGGTTATTAACTTTAGTATAGTAGTAAGGATGTCAGGGAGTGGCGGAATAGGGGCTAATAAAAAAAATAGTGGCGGCGATGTCGGAAGCGGCAGATTAGGGGTTAAAACCTTTAAAATAGTGTTTGCGATGTGGGAGGGCCTCGGTTTAGGGGTTAATATGTAGTTTATGGGTGCTTAGTGTACTTTTTAACACTTTAGTTATGAGTCTTATGTTACAGCTTTGTAGCGTAAAACTCATAACTACTGACATTAGATGGCGTTACGGATCTTGTCATTTAAGACTGTAACACTCGCTTTTTAGCCTTACCGCAAAACTCGTAATACCGGTGCTATGGGAATTCCATGAAAAAACGTAATTTTTAGGAGTGCGGTACTGACGTTGCAGTACAGGCTAAAAGGCTTGCGGTATACCTATACCGACAAGACTTGTAATGGCTACGTTAGGGAAAATTATGCGTTATGGGCCACAACGCTGCTATTTGACTCATAACGCACAACTCGTAATCTAGGTGAAAGTTGGCTATTTTAATCAACATCTTCTAATGCAGGTGATATTCTGTACATAGTTGCCCACTGGCAACAGGCGGCTTTATTTGATTGTTCATTTAAACAAAAGAATTACAAATTGTTCGGATCCATTCACATCTTTAGAAATTAACAGAAACATATAATATTTAATATAATAATATTTAAAATACACACACACACACACAAATAATTTTATGAGCTAACTGTTCTCATTATCATTCAACAAGCACTAAGGATCAATACTTCCCGTATTCACAGCTTGGTAAAAGTTAAAGGTGCAACACCTGCCAGGCTCCCCTCATAGAGCGCAATCATAGAATCCAGAAAAAGTCCTGTAGGTGGCAAGCAGAATAAAAAGCAAAAACCGTTATCGAAGAGCAACGTTTCGGGGCTCCTGTCCCTTTCTCAAGATAACAATGAAGTAACATTCCAAGTGGACAACAACACCACCTCAACTAAATCATTGAACTGTTTGATAAGATCAAGGAAATGTATAGTATCCTTAAAGGGACAGTCTAGTCAAAACTAAACTTTCATGATTCAGATAGGGCATGCAATTTTAAACAACTTTCCAATTTAATTTTATCATCAAATTTGCTTTGTTCCCTTGGTGGTGTTTTTGAAAAGCTAAACCTAGCTAGGCTCAAACTGATTTCTAAACAGTTGAAAACCGCCTCCTAGCTCAGAGCATTTTGAACGTTTTTCACAGTTAGACTGTGCTAGTTCACATGTGTCATATAGATAACATTGTGCTCACTCCCGTGAAGTTATTTGGGAGTCTTCTCTGATTGACTACACTGCATGTCTGTCAAAGGCACTTAGATAAGGAGGTTGTCTGCAAAGGCTTAGATACAAGTTAATCACAGAGGTAAAAAGTATATTAATATAACTGTGTTGGTTATGCAAAAACAGGGAATGGGTAATAAAGGGATTATCTATCTTTTTAAATAAAAAAAATGTTGGTGTAGACTGTCACTTTAATATAGGATTTTGTTTTATTTTAATAGGTGCTCCAATTTGTTCCAGTTAGGTGAGGGTTAACTATATGATGTATTTATTTCTAAATGAACCTGCTGCTAAGTTATGTGTTATAACCCCTCCCATTGAACAGGTCATTGGTGTTCATATTTAGTGTAGGGTATATAAGGTTTATTGTGATCATTCATTGTTAGCTTGAGAAAGGGACAGGATCCCTGAAACGTTGCTCTTCAATAAAGGTTTCACTTTTATTATGAGTGCCATACACATGACTTTTTCTGTACTCATTATCATTACTTGGTGCTTTACTCAATGAACCAATTGAACATTTTTTTATAAGTTAAGTATAGCATTTTCAAAACCCTTGGTTCATCAAGATTTTAGGGAGAAGCAACAGAGTTATCATTAAAGGGACATGAAACCCATTTTTTTCGTTCATGATATAGAAAGAGCAAGCAATTTTAAACAACTTTCTAATTTACTCCTATTATCTAATTTGTTTTATTCTCTTGATATGCTTTGCTGAAAAGCATATCTAGATAGGCTCAGTAGCTGCTGCCTCATGTGATTGGCTCACCCATGTACATTGCATTTTCTTCAACTAAGGATATATAAAAAAATGAAGCAAAATAAATAATACGAGTAAATTGGATTGTTTTTTAAATTTGCATTCTCTTTCTGAATCATGAAAGAAACATTTTGGGTTTAGAGTCCCTTTAAAGGGACATAATACTCATATGCTAAATCACTTGAAACTGATGCAGTATAACTGTAAAAAGCTGACAGGAAAATGTCACCTGAGCATCTCTATGTAAAAAAGGAAGATATTTACCTCACAATCTCCTCAGCTCAGCAGAGTAAGTTCTTTGTAAAAAGTTATATTCAGCTGCTCCCAGCTGCAGGTAAAAAAACTAAAAAAATGAAGAAATGAACAGCAGCCAATCAGCATCAGCAGTGCTGAGGTCATGAACTCTTACTGTGATCTCATGAGATTTGACTTAACTCTCATGAGATTTCATAGTAAGCTTCCTTTACCTGATTGGTGAAATAATATGAGAGTGCAGGAAGCTCATCCTTTCAGCTGTCCCAGGACAAACACACTAAAATGCTGCTTAGAAATCCTTTACAATCGGATGTGGCTACTGAGGAACTTTTGAGGTAAAATAGCTTTCTTTTTTACATAGAGATGTTCAGGTGATATTTTCTAATCAGCTTTTTACAGCTATGCTGCATCACTTTCAAGTGTTTAAACATTTGGGTATTATGGCCCTTTAAGCTCAGTTTCTTACCTGAGAAAAAAGTAATTCATGCATCTACCATGCACTATAACTAATTTACTTCTCTAGTTCAAAATGAATATTTATTATATGTGCAAAGAAAAAAGAAATCCTGTTGCATGTTTCAGTTGCTGAGCTTCAGTAAAGTGAAGATGGAGTTGGATCATGAGGTTCATGCACGAAAACTTAGACCAGTGATTATTTAGATTTCTAAATTGAGGTTCGGAATAAATTATTATTATTATTACTGAGCACAGTTTTTTCCTAGTATGTGGACTTTCTTGAAGCAAGACAAGATGCAGCTGAATTATGAGAATAAGACAAGATGTCAGAACCTCCAATGTGACCTCCTGAGCCAGAGACCTTTTTTAGAAAACTAATGACTTCAGTTGGCTTCCATGTTTTTATAAGCAGAACCTGTTGGAGGTCGTAGATGAATACAAAACAGGATACATTTTATATTTAAATAAACTCTTATGAACAATGATGGCTAACAGTATCCCACAAAAGTGAGTACACCCCTCACATTTGTGTAAATAATGTATTATATCTTTTCATGTGACAACACTGAAGAAATGACACTTTGCTACAATGTAAAGTAGTGAATGTACAGCCTGTATCACAGTGTAAATTTGCTGTCCCCTCAAAATATCCAATCGGGTTGATCGCTGTCCGCCACTTCAGAGGCGGCGGACTAGTTAAGGAGCAGCGGTCTTAAGACCGCTGCTTCTTAATTCCTGTTTCTGGTGAGCCTGAAAGCTTGCGCGGAAACAGGTACATTAAGGGCCATTCGGCCCTTAATAAATCTGCCCCTATGTCAGAATTGAGATTCTCATTAAAAACTACTCAGATCAATAAATTTGAAAAACTCTGCTTTCCACCAGAAGATACATGCATTCTAATCCTAAAATATACTGTATCCCCATACCATAAAACCTAAACATACAAAATGTTTAAAATATTTGGGGGATGAGAAGCCAGAATTTAATTTTAGAATTGCATGTTTGTCCGACTCCAGTAAGGTTGATGATAATGTACTGCAAAATAATATGTATTCCTAAAAAAATGACAGTAGTAAGCTTTCACAAAACGCTCCCATCGCAATGTCCCACGTCACCACGCATTGACAGAATAGTAGGCATGCGCAAAGGGATCTGCATAGTAGAGATGCTTCTAATTGCATGCAATATTTCTAATACCTTTAAAGTATTAGAAATATTGCTTGCAAATAGACGCGTTTCACATATGAATTATATATTGTAATCCATCACCGTGCAGTAGATCCCTTTGCACATGCAAACGTTTATTTGTAGCCCCCTTACTTGTGAAATATTATTAAATTTACAACACTTATTTATATAAATATATATATAAATAAGTGTTAATTTAATAGTACTTTCACAAATCGTGATAATATATAATGCAGACATGATTAACTTTACATTATTGTAAACATGGCAGCCTCCACGAGCAACACGTGTGTATATAAATATACTGTATGTATAGTGTTGCTCGTGGAGGCTGCCATGTTTTCAAGCATCTGAACTTGCTCTGAAAAGTCCCAGCTTTACCAGCACGCTGGGACTTACGTCATCAGAGCTCTGAGGGAACGCCCAGCACCTCACTGTCAAGTGTTCACAGAACGCTCCAAGCGAGTCCGAGTTCGCTTGGAGCGCTTGCCGAATGCGGCCTAATAAGTCTGGATTAGTGCCTCAAAAATCAAGTGGTGAATGGAGAGTTTGTCTATTGAAAACAGGTGCAGCAAATTAGATATTATTGTGTTTGGAATGTTTTCACACCTAGTTGTATATTTAATCTACCTCAAAACAACAAAAAAGTAGTGGAATTATAAATTGTTGTTTTTTTAAGTCCCTTTAAAGACCAGAGTAAGACACCCCTAGTTTCTAGCTTTAGAACCCTTCCCTAAATTAGCAGACAATAGTCGTTAGTTTATTACAATAAAATAACTGCTACATTTAGATTCATGAATCTATGTCCCCTTTCCAAATAATTGCAAGCTATCCATTTTTAAAAAGTCCTCTTTCACTTCAAGCACAGCTGTTAAGGTCATCAAATCAGAAAAAAAAAAATTCTTGCATTTTACTCTGAACCGGTTTATCTATGGTGTGATCGGCTCATTATTCGCGCTAAATACTGTGCTAAATACTAAAGTTGTCTTTTAAATGCAGGAACTCTTTTTGAACTATAACTTTTAGTCCCTTCTAGTCTAGATTAAAGGAACTAAATTCAAAATGAAACTTATTTTTCAGACAGAGCACCCAATTATAAACAATTTTCCAATTCACTTCTTTTATTAAAATGTGCACAATCTTTTTATACTCACACTTTCTGAGGCACCAGCTCCCACAGAGCATGTGCAAGATTCAGTATATACACATATGCACACATAAGCATTTTGTGATGGCCGTCACATGATGCAGGTGAAAGGAAAATTGAACTAACTTTGAAATTTGTCAGAAAAAAAAATTGTTGATTATTTATTTATACTGTAATTAATTGTCCTTTAGAGAGATATGAAACCCAAAAATGTTCTTTCATGACTCAGAGCACACAATTTAACAACTTTCCAATTTACTTCTATGATCTAATTTACTTTGTTCTTCTGCTATATAGGTTGAAAAGCATACCTTGGTAGGCTCAGGAGCTGGGAGCTAGTTTTTGATTGGTGGTTGCACATTTATACCTCTTATCATTGGCTGTCCAATGTGTTCAGCTACCTCCCAGTAGTGCATTGCTGCTCATTCAATAAAGTATACCAGGAGCAAAATTAATAGTAAAAGTAAAAGTAAATTGGAAAGTTGTTTAAAAGGGTATGCGCTATCTGAATCATGAAAGAAAATAATTTGGGTTTTGTATACCTTAATTTGTGTTCATGCTGCTTTTCCCTTAATATTTATTAAAATGGGATTTCCTTCCCCATAAAAATTTTAAAAAGAGAAAAAAATGCATTTGGACTCTCTTTTAAACAATGCTTACTTTCAAATACATCATTTTTATACAAAGATACTTTTAAAAAAAATAAATTTTATTGAGGTTTTAAAGTTAAAGAATACAAATGATATTTTATTTGCACATTGCAAGATACCCCCCCCCCCCATAAGAACATAAATGTCTCCATACAAATCATATCAAGATACAGGGTCTGAATTATCATTGTGCGAGCGGATATGATCTGATATTGCGGATAATGTCTGCTGCACATCGATAAATGCCGACAGCATACGCTCTCTGCATTTATCATTGCACCAGCAGTTCTTGTAAACTGCTGGTGCAATGCCGCCCCCTGCAGATTTACGGCCAATCGGTCGCTAGCAAGGGATGTCAATCAACCCGATCATATTCAATTGGGTTAATTTCTGGCGATGTTTTAAGAGCAAGCAGACAGGTTATGGAGCAGCGGTCCATACGGAGCTTGATAAATATGCCCCACAATCTAAATATCTTAAAGGAACACTAAACCCAAATTTTTTGTTTCATGATTCAGACAGATAATACAATTTTAAACAACATTCTAATTTACTTCTATTATTTAATTTGCTTTATTCTTTAGATATCATTTGTTGAAGAAATAGCAATGCACATGGGTCAGTCAATCACACGAGGCATCTATGTGCAGCCACCAATCAGCAGCTACTGAGCCTATCTAGATATGCTTTTCAGGAAAGCATATCAAGAGAATTAAGCAAATTAGATAATTGAAGTAAATTAGAAAATTGTTTAAAATTGTATTTTCTATTTGAATCATGAAAGAAAATGTTTGGGTTTAATGTCTCTTTAATAAGCAATGTGTGTATATATATATATATATATATATATATATATATATATATAGAGAGAGAGAGAGAGAGAGAGAGAGAGAGAGAGAGAGAGAGAGAGAGAGAGAGAGAGATAGAGATAGATAGATAGATAGATACAGACTGATATACCAAAATTCAACCTTTAATAGAATATTCAAAACTTGAGGTGCAAACTAATAAACAAACCTCTTTTTTACCCTCCTAACATAAAACAAGGCCACTTTTGGAAAAACAATAATTACCAGGCAGAATATATAAAAAGACCATTTTCGGATATTACATGAAAATATGTAAAACATTCGTAACTATACTTATAAACCTTCTTTATTTGTGCTCAATGAATGCAGGAACCTCTCATATCTAAGGATCTATATGGGAAAATGTTAGATGTTAAATAAAATCCTGTTTGCTGAAGCAGCACAAATATTGTGACCTAAGATGGCTGCTGCCCAGAAGTTCCCCCCAAAGATTTTTTATATGCAAACAATCTATATTACCCTTTATTATCCTTATTGTCAGGTTTGATTACATTAAAATGAATACATATATGTTAAAGTAGGGAATATTTTATTTTGTTTCCCAGAATGTTTTACATATTTGTTTTTCTAAGACATAAAGCTTTTTAGCACACATATCCCTTACATTAACTGTGTAAACTATGAGTTAAATGTAAACATTTAAATGATCTAATGTGCTTAATTCTCTTGGTATCCTTTGTAGAACAAGAACAAGCTGGGAGCTAGCTGAATGCATGGGTTGGGCCAATAACATGAGGCAAAAATGTGCAGCCAGCAATCAGCAGCAGCCCCTGATCCTACCTAGGTATAATTTTCAACAAAGGAAATCAAAGAACAAAACAAATTAGATAATAGATGTAAATTGGAAAGTTGCTTAAAATGACATGCTCTCTTTCTCTGAATCAATAAGGAATAAAATATGTTTCATATCCTTTCAAAGGAATAGAAAGTTCAACATTTAAATGTGCATAGGTGCATTTCAATTTGAAATAGAAGCATTTTTATAATATACATCAATTAGCAAAAATGCTTCTAGTAAACGTTTTTAGTGTTTTTCTGCAGCATACGCACATAACCTGTGAGAGCCAGTGCACCAGTATTAAAACACCATGCCTGCTCAGAGAGCTGGACGTAGTGTGTATTGCATCTGTGAAGATGTAATTTGTACTTATCAGGTAGATTACGAGTTATTTGCGTTAGAAGGTACTTAACAAACGCAACAAAAGTTGAGTTATTTCACCCGGCATAGCGCTGCCATTACAAGTTTTGAAACAGCCGGCTTGTGCGTGAGATATGGTTGCATTGAGCTCCATACCACACAAAATACAAGCGCTCTTTTGACGTGCTCGTGCACGCTTTCCCCATAGACTTCAATGGGGAGAGCGGGTTAGAAAAAAAAACTAACACCTGCGATCGTGGAATGAAAAGCTCCATAACGCAGCCCCATTGATGTTTATAGGGGAAAAAAAGTTAAACCTAACACTCTAACATAAACCCCAAGTCTAAACACCCCTAATCTGCTGACCCCGATATTGCCGACACCTAAATAATGTTATTAACACCTAATCTGCCGCTTTCAATATCGCCACCACTATACTAAAGTTATTAACCCCTATTCACCCTCACCCCAACATTGCCCACATTATAATAAAGATATTAACCCCTATTCCACTGATCCATGACATTGCCACCATTAAACAAAACTATTAACCCCTAAACCTCTGGCCTTCGACATCACTACCACTAAATAAAGCTATTAACCCCTAAACCACCAGCCCCCCACATCATAACAGCCTAAAATAAAATATTAACCCCTAAACCTAACCCTAACCCTTACCCTAAACCTAACCCTAACGTAACCCTAAACCTAACACCCCCTAACTTTAACATAATTAAAATCGAGCTAAATTAAACTTACAATTATTAACTAAATAATTCCTATTTAAAACTAAATACTTACCTGTATAATAAAACCTAAGCTAGCTACAATATAACTAATAGTTATATTGTAGCTAGCTTAGGTTTTATTTTTATTTCACAGGTAAGTTTGTATTTATTTTAACTAGGTAGACAAATGAGTAAATAGTTATAAACTATTTAATAACTACCTAGTTAAAATAAATACAAATTTACCTGTGCAATAAACCTAAGCTGCCTTACACTAAAACCTAACATTACAAAAAATAAAAAACACTAAAATCACAAAAAAGGGCCTTTTGTAGGGCATTGCCCTAAATAAATCAGCTCTTTTCCTACAAAAGAAAAACAAACACTCCCTAACAGTATACAAACCCCCACCCCCCAATCCCACAAAATAAAAATAAAGTAAATCCTAATCTACCCATTGCCCTGAAAAGGGCATTCAGCTCTTTTGCTGCCATTAAAAATAAAAAAATGGCTATTCTAAAATGAAAAACCCACCCCAAAACGAAAAAAAAAAAAACAATACACAAATAACAAACGAATTATCCAAAATAATAACAATTATTCCTATTCTAATACCCATTTTAAAAAAAAACACCCCAAAATAAAAAAAAACTAATCTATAATAAACTACCAATAGCCCTTAAAAGTGCCTTTTGTAGGGCTTTGCCCAAAAGAAATCAGTTATTTTTCTAAAAAAAAAAATACAAAGACCCACTAACATTACAAACCCCACCCCCCAACCCACAAAATAAAATAAAATAAAAAACGATCTAAAAATACCTAATCTACCCATTGCCCTGAAAAGGGCATTTGTATGGGCATTGCCCTTAAAAGGGCATTTAGCTCTTTTCAAAAATGCCCAACACCTAATCTAAAAAAAAAAAAAAACCCACCCAAAAAACCTAACTCACAGTTGCAGAAGTCCCACTTGAAGGATCTTCATCCCAGCTGCTCCAACTTCATCCAGGCAGCTCCATCATCATCCAGGCAGCTCCATCTTCATCC
The DNA here is from genome assembly GCF_027579735.1 of Bombina bombina. Lineage (NCBI taxonomy): Eukaryota > Metazoa > Chordata > Amphibia > Anura > Bombinatoridae > Bombina > Bombina bombina. The sequence goes on from NC_069502.1 coordinate 183,097,733, forward strand.
CAGCAGCGTCTTCTATCATCATCCTGGCAGCGAGGGAGCTGGTCCATACTGAAGACATCAGGCACGGAGCATCCTTTTCATATGGTCGCCACCGTACATGTAATCTTCAATGCAAGGGAGCCTTTTCAAAATGGTGTCCTTTGCATTCCTATTAGCTGATTTGATTTTGGAAATTCAAATCAGCCAATAGGATGAGAGCTACTGAAATCCTATTGGCTGTTCAAATCAGCCAATAGAATTTCAGTAGCTCTTATCCTATTGGCTGATTCGAACAGCCAATAGGATTTCAGTAGTTCTCATCCTATTGGCTAATTTGAATTTCCAAAATCAAATCAGCCAATAGGAATGCAAGGAACTCCATTTTGAAAAGCTCCTTGCATTGAAGATTCAGTGTACGGCAGTGACCGTATGAAGAGTATGCTCTGCGCCTGATGTCTTCAGGATGGACCCGCTCCGCGCCGCCTGGATAAAGATAGAAAACACTGCCTGGACGGATGAAGTCCTTGCCGCCTGGATAAAGACTTCAGAAACTGTAAGGGGATCATCGGGGGTTAGTGTTAGGATTTTTTTAAACTTTTTTGGGTGGGTTTTTGTTTAGTTTAGGGTTCAGGCTTTTCTTAAAAGAGCTAAATGCCCTTTAAAGGGCAATGGGTAGCTTAGGTTTTTGTTAAAGTTAGTTTTTTTTATTTTGGGGGTTGGTTGGGTGGGGGGTTTTACTGTTGGGGGGTCTTTGTATTTTTTTTTACAGGTAAAAGAGCTGTTTAACTTAGGCCAATGACCTACAAAAGGCCCTTTTAAGGGCTATTGGTAGTTTATTGTAGGCTAGGGTTTTTTTTATTTTGGGAGGGCTTTTTATTTTTATAGTGCTATATTAGATTAGGTGTAATTCTTTTTTATTTTTGACAATTTTGTTTGTTATTTTTTCGTAATATATTGTTTATTTTATAAAATTAGATACTTTGTAATTTTTATAGTCATTTTTTTAATGTGTATTTTAGTTTTTTATAATTGGTAGTTAGTTTAATTTTAGTTTAATAGTTATATTAGTTTGTTAGTTTAAACTTAGTTTTTTTTTATTTGATAGTTAGGTTTTAATTTAATATAGGGAAATTGTAATTTTAATATAAAGTTAGGGGGCTTTCGGTTTAGGGGTTACTAGTTTAAATTAGTTTATTGCGATGTGTGGGCTTTCGGTTTATTGGTTAATAGATTTATTATAGTTGAGGCAGTAGTGGCGGCAGTGTCGGGGAAAGGTGGAATAGGGGTTAATAACTTTAGTATAGTGTGGGCGATGTGGGCGGATGGCAGATTAGGCGTTAATATTTAAATAGTGTTTGCGATGTGGGAGGGCGGCGGTTTAGGGGTTAATAACTTTATTATAGTGGTGACGATGTCGGGGAGTGGCGGAATAGGGGTTATTACATTTTATTAGTGGCGGCGATGTCGGGAGCAGCAGATTAGGGTTTAATAGGTTTAATATAGTATTTGCAATGCGGGAGAGCCTCGGTTTAGGGGTTAATAGGTAGTTTATGGGTGTTAAAGGGACATTAAACCCAAATTTTATCTCTCAAGATTCAGATAGAGAATACCATTTTAAACAACTTTCTAATTTACTTTTATTATTTAATTTGCTTCATTCTCTTGCTATTCTTTCCTGAAAAGCATATCTAGATAGGCTCAGTAGCTGCTGATTGGTGCCTGCACATAGATGTCTCATGTGATTGGCTCACTTATGTGCACTGCTATTTCTTTAACAAAGGATATCTAAAGAGTGAAGCAAATTAGATAATAGAAGTAAATTGGAATGTTGTTTAAAATTGTATTCTCTGTCTGAATCATGAAATAAATTTTTGGGTTTAAGGGGTTTTACTTTGTAACACTTTAGTTATACATTTTATCTAACAGTTTTGTAGAGTAAAACTCATAACTACTGGTCTTAGATGGCGGTATGGATCTTGTCGTTATAAGGTGTAATGCAAGCTTTTTAGCCTCACAGCAAAAGTCGTAATGGCTGCGCTATGGAAGTCCCATGAAAAAAACGTAATTTTTACGAGTGTGGGACTGACGTTGCGTTACAGGCTAAAAGGCTTGCAGTGCAGCTATACCGACAAGACTTGTAATGGCTGTGGTGCTGTTTTAACATTGAAATGACCATTTTTTCAGCGTTAAAACGTGAACGCACAACTCGTAATCTACCTGAATGTCTTAAAAAGGGATATGAAGCCCAAATTTGTTCTTTCATAATTCAGATAGAGCATGCAATTTTAAATGTAGCCATCAATCAGCCAGCATTACCCAGGGTGCTGAACCTAAAATGGTCTGGCTCCTAAGCTTACATCCCTGATTTTTCAAATAAAGATACCAAGAGAATGAAGAAAAATCGATAATAGACGTAAAAGAGAAAGTTGCTTAAAATTGCATGCTCTATTTGAATAATTTAATATCCCTTTAAAGGGACAGTCTACTCCAGAATTGTTATTTTTTTAAATATATATATATAATCCCTTTACTACCCATTCCCCAGTTTTGCATAACCAGCACGATTATATTAACCCCTTAGTGACCAGACTATTTTTCAATTTTCTTATCGTTAAGGACCAGGACTATTTTTACATTTCTGAAGTGTTTGTGTTTATCTGTAATTTTCCTCTTAACCACACATATTATATACCGTTTTTCTCGCCTTTAAATTGACTTTCTAAAGATACCATTATTTTCATCATCCTATATAATAAAAGGCCAAGTGTGTTTGCCCGAAGCTGTCATGTGCAGTAGAGACTGCACACAAGGACAAACAAACTTGGCCTACATCACCTGGCGTGGAGTGGGCATGGCCAGACGGGCATGACGTGGGCGGGTCAGACGTGAAGTGGGGTGGGCGTGGCCGGCGGCCGCGGACAGGGTCAGGTGTGCCGTGAGAGATAGAGAGCTACAAAGAGGGGGGATAGAGAGAGCAAAAGAGGGGGGATAAAGAGAGGGGGGGGGGGAGAGACAGCAAAAGAGGGGGAGAGAGCAAAACAGGGGCATAGAGAGAGCAAAAGAGAGGGGGGAGAGAGAGAGCAAAAAGAGGGGGGGGAAGAGAGAGCAAAAAGAGGGGGGGGGGGAAGAGAGAGAGCAAAAAAGAGAAAGAGACAGCAAAAGAGAGAGGGGAGAGAGAGCAGATGAGGGGGAGAGAGAGAGAGAGAGAGGGCACAAAAGAGGGGGAGAGAGAGAGCACAAAAGAATGGGAGAGAGAGCTCAAAAGAGAGTGGGGAGAGAGAGAGTGCATCAAAGAGGGGGAGAGAGAGAGCACAAAAGAGAGGGGGGAGAGAGAGAGCGCAAAAGAGAAGGGGGAGAGAGAGAGCGCAAAAGAGAAGGGGGAGAGAGAGAGCGCAAAAGTGAAGGGGGAGAGAGAGAGCGCAAAAGAGAAGGGGGAGAGAGAGAGCGCAAAAGAGAAGGGGGAGAGAGAGAGCGCAAAAGTGAAGGGGGAGAGAGAGAGCGCAAAAGAGAAGGGGGAGAGAGAGTGCAAAAGAGGGGGGAGAGAGAGTGCAAAAGAGGGGGGAGAGAGAGAGAGAGAGAGAGAGAGAGAGAGAGAGAGAGAGAGAGAGAGAGAGAGAGAGAGAGAGAGAGAGAGAGAGAGAGAGAGAGAGCAAAAGAGGGGGGGAGAGGGCAGAAGAGGGGCGGGGAAGAGAGAGGAAGCAAGGGTTGGAACCGTGGTACTTAAAAAAAATTGTCCCGTGTACACAGTCTTTAGGACTAGTATCTTATAATTTACTATAAAAAATTATAAAATATGATAAAAATTGAAAACAAAACACACTGTCTCTAACTTTGACCCCCAAAAGCTGTTACACATCTACAACCACCAAAAAACACCCATGCTAAAATAGTTTCTAAATTTTGTCCTGAGTTTAGAAATACCCAATGTTTGCATGTTCTTTACTTTTTTTGCAAGTTATAGAGCAATAAGTACAAGTAGCACTTTGCTATTTCCAAACCATTTTTTTTCTCCAAAATTATCAATAGTTACATTATAACACTGATTTCTGTCAGGAATCCCTGAATAACCCTTCACATGTGTATATATATATATGTTTTTAGTAGACAACCTAAAGTATTGATCTAGGCCCACTTTGGTATATTTCATTCCACTATTTCACTGCCAAATGCGATCAAATTAAAAAAAAAAAAACTTTTTTCACAAACTTTAGGTTTCTCACTGAAATGATTTAAAAACAGCTTGTGCAATTATGGCATAAATGGTTGTAAATGCTTTTCTGGGATCCCCTTTGCTCAGAAAAAGCAGACATATATGGCTTTGGCATTACTTTTTAGTAATTAGAAGGCCGCTAAATGCCGCTGCTCACCACACTTTTATTATGCCAAGCAGTGAAGGGGTTATTAGGTTGTTTGTAGGGTTAATTTTAGCTTTAGTGTAGAGATCAGCCTCCCATCTGATACAACCCATGCCCTGATCCCTCCCTGACCCCTCTCAAACAGCTCTCTTCCCTCCAAACCTCACAATTGTCACTGCCATCTTAAGTACTGGCAGAAATTCTGACCGTACTAAAATAAATTATTAATATATAATTTTTTTATTTTTTTAATATATATTCTGCAGTGTGCGATCCCCACTTGGCCCTAACCTCCCTGATCCCCCCGAACAGCTCTCTAACCCTCCCCCTCTACTTATTTGCGGAATTTCCCGCCATCTTGGGTACTGACAGCTGTCTGTCAGTACCCAGTTTGCTAAAAAAATTGTGTTTTTTATTTTTTTATAAAAAAAGCCAATTGTCAGATATGTAGCTGCCCCCCCTCAATGCCCTACCCCCTCCCAGATCCCTTTCCTAACACTTATTCCCCCCCTCTCCCTCCTTCCCTTACACTAAAGATTTTCCATACTTTAGCGGTCCCACCCGCTCCCGCCCCACTTGCGTGCGCTCCCACCCCTCACGAGTGCTCCCGCCCCCTTGCGCGCACTCCTGGACAGCTCATCAGTCATGACAGGACTTCCTTCAGCGATTTGCCACCCACCCGCCTCCGTCCTATCCCTTCCATTCCACCAACGATCGGCACCATAGCTGGCCGATGCAGAGAGGGCCACAGAGTGGCCCTCTTTGCATCGGTTGCCTAAAAAAGGGTATTGCAGGATGCCTCAATTTCGAGGCATTGCTGCAATAACCTGAAAGTGGCTGGAAGCAATCATGATCGCTTAAAGGGCTTGAAACCCCAGAGGTTAATGACAGTTTTTTTTGTAGGAAGTGCCTCGAACGTCCTTGGTCGTTAAGGGGTTAATATACTTTTTACCTCTGTGATTACCTTGTATCTAAGCCTCTGCAAACTGCCTCCTTATTTTATTATTATCGGTTATTTGTAGAGCGCCAACAAATTCCGCAGCGCTAAATTTCAGTTCTTTTGACAGACTTGCATTTTAGCCCATCAGTGCCCTCTCATAAATAACTCCAAAGCCCTCTCATAAGTAACTCCACAGCCGTAAGCACAATCGCCTAAATTTAGAGTTTTGCGTTAGAAGGGGTGTGTTAGCTACGCATGGTTTTTTTCCCCGCACCATTTAAACAACGCTGGTATTTAGAGTTCTCTGAAGGGCTGCGTTAGGCTCCAAAAGGGAGTGTACAGGCATATTTACCGCCACTGCAACTCTCAATACCAGCGTTGCTTACGGAAGCAGCCAGCTTAAAAAACGTGCTCGTGCACGATTCCCCCATAGGAAACAATGGGGCAGTTTGAGCTGAAAAAATCAGATCGGAACAGCCAATAGAATGCGAGCTCAATCGGATTGGCTGATTGGATCAGCCAATCGGATTGAACTTGAATCTGATTGAATCAGCCAATCAGATTTTTCCTACCTTAATTCCGATAGGATTCTATCAGCCAATCGGAATTCGAGGGACACCATCTTGGATGACGTCCCTTAAAGGGACCTTCATTCATCGTCTAGTCGTCGGGAGAAGAGGATGTTCCGCGCCGGAGGTCTTGAAGATGGAGCCGCTCCTCATCAGATGGATGAAGATAGAAGATGCCGCTTGGATGAAGATGTATGCCGGTCCGGATCTCCTCTTCTTGCCGGATAGGATGAAGACTTCGGAGCCTCTTCTGGACCTCTTCTTGCCGGATAGGATGAAGACTTCGGAGCCTCTTCTGGACGGATCGGTGATACCCGGCGTGGTGAAGACAAGGTAGTTTATTTAATTAATTTATTGATAGTGTAGTGTTAGGTTTAATTGTAACTTAGGTTAGGATTTATTTTACAGGTAATTTTGTAATTATTTTAACTAGGTAGCTATTAAATCGTTATTAACTATTTAATAGCTATTGTACCTGGTTAAAATAAATACAAAGTTGCCTGTAAAATAAATATAAATCCTAAAATAGCTAAAATGTAATTATTAGTTATATTGTAGCTATATTAGGGTTTATTTTACATGTAAGTATTTAGCTTTAAATAGGAATAATTTATTTAATAAGATTTATTTTATTTCGTTAGATTTAAATTATATTTAACTCAGGGGGTGTTAGGGTTAGACTTAGCTTTAGGGGTTAATACATTTATTATAGTAGCGGTGAGGTCCGGTTGGCAGATTAGGGGTTAATACTTGAAGTTAGGGGTCGGCAATGTTAGGGAGGGCAGATTAGGGGTTAATACTATTTATTATAGGGTTTTTGAGGCGGGAGTGAGGCGGTTTAGGGGTTAATACATTTATTATAGTGGCGGCGAGGTCCGGTCGGCAGATTAGGGGTTAATAAGTATAGGTAACGTAGCGGCGACGTTGGGGGGGGGGCAGATTAGGGGGTAATAAATATAATATAGGGGTCGGCGATGTTAGGGGCAGCAGATTAGGGGTACATAGGGATAATGTAGGTTGCGGCGGTGTGCGGTCGGCAGATTAGGGGTTAAAAAATGTTATTAGAGTGGCGGCGATGTGGGGGACCTCGGTTTAGGGGTACATAGGTAGTTTATGGGTGTTAGTGTACTTTAGAGCACAGTAGTTAAGAGCTTTATGAACCGGCGTTAGCCCAGAAAGCTCTTAACTCCTGGCTTTTTTCTGCGGCTGGAGTCTTGTCGTTAGAGTTCTAATGCTTACTTCAGCAAAGTCTCTAAATACCGGCGTTAGAAAGATCCAATTGAAAAGATAGGATACGCAATTGACGTAAGGGGATCTGCGGTATGGAAAAGTCGCGGCTGGAAAGTGAGTGTTAGACCCTTTTCTGACTGACTCAAAATAACAGCGGGCGGCCAAAACCAGCGTTAGGACCCCCTAACGCTGGTTTGGACGGCTAATGCAGAACTCTAAATCTAGGCAAATGTTATCTATATGGCAGACATGAACTAATGCCCTCTAGCTGGGAAAAACTGTCAAATGGATTCATATAAGATGCAGCGTTTAAGGGCTTAGAAATTAGCATATGAGCCTACCTAGGTTTAGCTTTCAACTAAGAATATCAAGAGAACAAAGAAAATTTAATGATAAAAGTAAATTGGAAAGTTGTTTAAAATTACATTATATCTGATTCATGAAGGTTTAAAGGGATACTAAACCCAATTTTTTTTCTTTCATGATTCAGATGGAGCATGCAATTTTAAGCAACTTTCTAATTTACTCCTATTATCGTTTTTTCTTTGTTCTCTTGCTATCTTTATTTGAAAAACTAGGCATCTAAGCTAAGGAGCCAGTGAATTTTTGATTTAGAACCCTGGACAGCACTTGTTTAATGGTTGTTGCATTTAGCCACCAATCAGCAAGCACAACCCAGGTTGTGAACCAAAAATGGCCCGGCTTCTAAACCTACATTCTTGCTTTTCCAATAAAGATATCAAGAGAATGAAGAAAAATTGATCATAGGAGTAAATTAGAAAGTTGCATGCTCTATCTGAATCATGAAAGAAAAAAAATTTGGGTTCAGTGTCCCTTTAATTTTGATTAGACTGTCCTTTAAGTTAAAAAAAAAATGTTATATCCTGATCTGGAATGCTAAAGCAGCATAGCACACAAACATTTTATATATAGGAAAGAGCAACATTTAAACTTTTTTTTTTACTTTTTATTTTAAAGTGACAGCTGGCTAAACATATATTGGAAAATGAGAAAAAAAGCTGCTTCTGAGCAACAAGTTAAAAGCAAAAAACTTTATTTTAAAAATAAGTAAAAAAGCACCATGAGGGCCAATTGTAAATAAAATAAATAAATATTGGCCCTCTACATGGTGCTTTTTCACTTATTTTTCCAATAAAGTTTTTTGCTTTTAACTTGTTGTTCAGCAGCGGATTTTTTCTAATTTTGTGCGGTTAGTCCGCCTCTTTTCAACTGACTCCATGCAACCTCAGTACTTCATCCTTTTTTTCCCCTCTGACCTATGCCCGATCTCAATTCCGAGGTGATCTGAGCCACGTTTTCTCTCCAAGCGTATATTGGACCTAATACATCATTATAAGTTGGATACTTCATATTCATTGTCTGAAAGGTACAATCAAGCGATTGACCTGTTAGTAGTATCACTTTAAATATAAACAGATTTAACTTCAATGTCTTAGGACATGTTAACATGTTTATATTGTGCTCTTTCATAAAAACTAACATGAAATGTGTACGTGCAATTTCTCTTTAACATGCTCATCCCAATTGGTAAGATCTTTTTCATATATTAGAGTTGCATTTATTATCAGGATTACCAGTACAAGTTTTACATTAAAGTCAAATGTAAAAGTTAAAATTTTACTTTCATGATTCAGATAGTGCATACAATTTTCCTTTTTACTTCAGTTATCAAATTAGCTTTGCTCTCTTTTTATCCTTTGTTAAAGAGTAAATCTAGGAAGGCTGTGAAGCAGCAATTAATTATTGGGAGCTAGATGAACACAATGGGTCAATACTTGTTATAGGTGTGTTTGAAGTGTATATTGCCCAGAATCATATTCAGGTCCTTTACCCATTGTTCAAGGTGTTCAGTGCTCCCTCGCCATATAAAGAAGAGGTAGTCAATATACCAGCAATATTGATGGACTGATTGGTGATCAAAAATGCCCATCTCCGGGGGCGTGTCTGTGCAGCGAACGAGTATGGCCGCAATTGCAATCCATTGCATATTATCTTCTGGCGGCACCATCCATACCACTGATGCTAGGAAACATTAAACCTAAAGTTAATATCTACTTCCAGATCGAGTTTTCTGCATGAATGACCTCAGAGACCCGTCCAATGCTACATATTCAGAGATGGCCTAACAACCTGACCACGCTAATCTCCCCTGGCCTTCAAAAACTCCCAATGCACTGCTGACACTTTAGATATCCGTGAATATGGAGGAAGTTAATGCTACCATCAAGAGATGCTATTTGACCTAGAGCAGAAAATGACCAAGAATTTCGATAGCCTAATATCTACATTGAAAGATACGCATGTGAAATCGGCCATCATTGAACCGGAGGCACCCGCTAAAGTCATCGGCCTGATGAGAAAATCCCAAATGTGTAAAGAGGATGAGCCTGCCTACACGCCAATGAACCCAGATACAAGTTCCAATCTTCTTCCCCCAACTCCCGCCATGGGAGATGCGGCCGGCACCTGGTGGGAGGCTGGAGGAGATGGAAGCATAGCAGACAAAGGCTCCAGATATAATGAGGCATATAACAACTTACCTCCAGATTCCTTAATTTCAACAATGTATGAGTGTTCCCTATATAATCCTCTCAACCCCTACAAACAAGCATTTCTTGTCGTCCCAGGCCCCTCAGGTACACATTGGGAAGTAAGATGGTGACTGGGGGATTTCAGAAAGAACAGTATGTTTATATATTGGATGCTGGTACGCAGTTGGCTGCAGCCGGACTTGACCTACAGTGTTGTGAGACACACTTTAGCTGTGGTAACCTCAGTTGTATATGGCCTTTTACATATGTCTCCATGTCAGTTCAATTAAGAGCCGGAATAGGTTAGCCCCCTATAAAGACTGCACACTCTCCATCGCTCTTATCAACAGTTCATAGCGATACAGGAACTTTGGACTGACACCATTTTGAGCACAATTCAGATATGGTGAAGTGTCTACCTAAGTTTAATGTGTAATATGAATAATACTTAATGTGTAGTATGTTATAACAACAGTTAGGGTTATCAAACAATTTTTATTACAGATGAGTTTTCCTGTTAAGTGCTTAGGATGTTATTTGGGAGAGATGCCTGATACAGCAGTTTTATATATACACTCTAAGCTGAGTACCTTAACCCATATTCAACCTAATTAAGAGATCAAACCCCACTGCCTAATCTATACATATATACATTTATCTTGCAAAATGAGAAGTATACAATAATCGTACTTGTGACTATTACACTACTCCATTGAGGTTGAGCATACTCTACTGTTTAAGTTATTACTATGGAGGGACGAGTATGGCAGGGGCTCTAGCTCTCACTATCAAGTCTTATAAAATATGTATGTACATCAAGCTAAGCACTCTTTCTGGTATCTAAGCCAAGTGTGAGTCCAAATCTTTTTCCTTGCTGCAGCAATTTCGACTAGCTAATTTCCTTTGTCTATGATATTATTATACTCAGAATAATCAGGGATTATGGTCTCTAGTGTAAACAGCTAAGATATATATGCATTGTTGCTCACAGATTACATTGCTACATATGCTTCCGTGCTATCAAGATGTAGTACAGGGATGTACGATCACTCTTTCAAGTATCTAATTAAAAACCCTAGATTAGGGTACATATGACAAATTTATCTTTTCTGGGAGTTTGTGTCTGGAGAAATTTTATATGTTGGTTACTGTCCTACCTAGGAAATTATGAGTTATACAATACTTTTTTATCAACCCACTAGGTATTCCTTTCCAAATATACAGTATAATGATATGTTAGTATCTTACGACCAGCCCAGGTGGCTGTTTTCATATAGCTCTAGATATGTGTAGTCTGTTTTACCACGGTGAGTACGTCTCAATTATCTCTATTTACTCTAGCATTGGCCCAATAGGCTTCTAATGGTTTTTTTATATTAAGGTCAAGCATCAGTAAAATCCTATGAGGACTTAATTTATTACTTAGCCCCAGAACATCTTCTCTTAATATCAATATTGGTTAGGTTGTCTTCTGGATAATCTTTACCCAGCCCAGAAATCCTCTAAACAAGGTGCTTCCTCCTAAATAGTATAACTATAGTCAGTTTGTGTACAGCTACGTTTTTCATGCTAGTTCTATGTTATCCTTAGTATATAATGGTCCAAAAGTGGCCGTATACATCACTCTAGTTCCTCCCTGTTTTATTAATGTGGTCAAGGGCCCAAGAGCATTGTATAATATGAGGATCTCAAAAAGATTTAAAAAAAAAAAGAGGTTTCAATCTATATTATTCTTTTACCCAATCTACTCATATACTTTCTAATATTATGTTTATTGTTCTTTAATATATGACTTGGAATTGTAAAGTCCAATTCATGTATGCAATTTGTTTGATTGTTTTGTCATTGATATAAATGATCTTCTTACTTCTGTAATTGTCTAAAAACCTCAATAAAAAACTATTTAAATAAAAAAATACCCATCTCCTTAGATCATACTGGGCCATTTACAAATTTGCAAAGGATGGGACCACATTTGACCCCATTACCATGCCTGAAGTTTGAAGGTAGAACTTCTTCTCGAAACGAAAGTAATTCATAGTAAGGCAAAGGTGCAACAGTTGTATCAAGATCTCTGAAGGTGGTCCCACATATGGTGTGCTGTTCAAGCTCTGTGCCACAGCCTTTAAACCTTCTTCTTATGGGATCACAATATACAGACTCAACATGTCCATTGTAACTAGAATGTCTTCCTCTTGTAAGTCTGTAAAACTTATTACACTATTGATGAACATAGTAGTGTCCAATAGGAAAGAGTCCATGTTCTTTACCAGCAATTGTAAAAAATGGTCTACATATCTTGCTATTGGTTGCAATAACGAACCCATAGCAGAAACAATGGGCCTCCCCAGGGGTTCTACTGGGCTCTTTTTTATTTTAGGGAGAGTGTATAGTATTGGACAAATTGGATAATCAGTGCACAAGAACTTAAATTCTGCATCCGTTATTATTCCCTCAGTATGTATTCTCATCAGGATCTCATCAATACATGTTTTTAATGCAGTTGTAGGATCATGGTAGATACGTTCCTGAGTCTGATAGCTGTAATAGAACTTCTTTTCTATAGTAAGAATAATCCATAATGACGATCGCACCGCCCTTATCTGCAGGGCGTATCATGATGGTTGTATCCTCCTGAAAATTTAGCTTCCTTCCTTCACGTGTGATATTAATTTTATATTTCATTTTGTGTAACTTCTGTTGAATTTGCTGGGACATTATTCTAGTATATGTAGCAATAGATGCATTCTTGGAGTGGGGGTTTAAAGATACTCTTTTTGGCAAAAGCAGGAGTAGTATCAAATTCTTTGAAATGTTCTTTTATGCAAAGTGTTATTCCAAATTCCCTCATATATTTGGTAGGGACAAATGATAAACCCTTGATTAGAACACATCTCTGAATCAGTGAGTTGGCGTGCACTTATATTAAAGATGTTATTATTTAGTGCAAAGGTAGGGGGTTTGGCGGTTGATGGCCCCCTCTCCTTGTGTGCAGCCTCTTCTCTGGCCTAAAAAGATACCATACCTTCTCTTTTTATTCCTTGTTCATGTTGATATTGTCCTCCACCCTCCTGTTGTTATTGTCCTCTACCCTCTTTGGTACCAGGGAAATAGGATTTATAGCCCCAACTATGATATGTTCTTGATCGGGTTGTCATCCCTTGCTCCTGAGTAGAGGAGCCTTGATGGGGCACATATTCATAGAGTCCATTATCAGAACTATCACCAGAACTGCTTTCAAGTGTGGTTAAAGACCTTTTGGTAAATCTACAGTCTCTACATGGTCTCAATTGTCTTCTTTCATCTGTACTCATTAACCATCTATATACACTCTTACATGTGTAGTCATAGTTGAACATTTGTAATTTGTGGTTCTTAAACGCAATCAGTTCCTGTTTGTATTATTTTATGATGGTGGCTAATTTCTCCATCCAATTTTCAGAGTTATCTGCAGTGATGGTGTTTATATGTTCACTCTCAAATTTCAATATCTTACATTTGAATTCCCCAGAAGTCTAGATACCTCTTTAATGACCAACAGCATGAGCTCAAACAAGCACTTGTTGAGAATCTTGCACCAGTTTATACAGAATTCTGGATTTGTTCTCCAAAATGTGGGAACATTCTTAACCCAAAAGCCCCTAGGGATAAACCTCTTTTTATGGTAGTCAGACAGATATGTGCCATGCAAGTTTAAATCAATTTATCTTTTTTTCAACTTAGAGATTGATATAATTAATTCATGGACTCACCCAGTTGTTGTTCTTCTATAGAGCCAAACCTAATATTCTCAGCATCATCATCAGTAAAGGTAAAAGTATCATCTCTATCTAATCACTCTCCATCCCAATGGTTGCCATGTTAGATGTTCTCTATATTGTCTCCTCCTTATGTACTCAATATATATAGCAATCCACTTGTGCACATGTATGTTTGCCTTGTCATTGGGTTACCATTTATCTGGGGGTATATGGATTATGAACATTGCTGAAGCTTGCATTAGCCTCTGGGGAGGGGATACGATTTAAATGCTTCCAAGAGCTGATTTATTTGGGTGTAAGGTTACTTTATTAACCCTGCCTTTATTGTCATGTTTCAATCATTGTCTGTTTTTTATTTACTTATTACCTGCCTGTTAATATCTTTTTCACTATGTAGCATACTGATTCTGTTCCCTCGTCTGTTTATACTAGTACCTCAGAAGCTAGATCCTCTGAACACTTTCCTACTAATATTAACTGTATTTTTTGCAAGCTGGTTGATATCCCTCCTGCTCATCTTTGAAAATCATGCACATATCCTTTTATGAATTCTGATCAGTTTAATGCTGCTCTTGCATTAAGGGTATCCATCGTCCCTCTGTTTATTCTACAAAGGGAAGTTCTTCAGATTTTTCTCCAGGATTTAAAGTATATCCGAGATGTTGGCATCCATGCCCCTCCAAGTAAGCATAAGAAGGTGATTTCTGAAAATCCCTCTACTAGCTTATCTGATTTAAGTAAATTTTAATCTGTTAAACAGAATGTTTCAGGACCTGGCTCTTTTTATTTTTCCTCTGAGGGTTAAGTGTTTTCAGATGATCAAGAGTCAGTCCCTGATCAGGAAATGGAATCTTCCTCTTTTTTCTTTTTTTTTTAAGTTTCTCTTTTAAGAGAAGTGTTATGTACTTTAGCAGTTCATGATTCTAAAGTTCCTGAAAGATATGTCTGTTAAACACCTGAATTAAATTTGGATATCTTCTGTTAAGTCTTTGGAAGTAATTCCAGTTCCTGCTGCTATCTCTGACATAATATTTAAAGAGTGATCTATGCCTGGTATCCCTTTTCATCCTGCTCAAATATTTAAAAGGGTGTTTAATTTACCTGCTTCTAATTTAAAGCTTTGGGTAGTTGCAAAGAACACTATTCCTCTTGAGGATAGTACCTATTTTAGAGTCCCTATGGATAGGAAATAAGAGAATTTTCATTGAAAGGCTTTATAGCAAGCAGGTTTTATTTTTAGACTAGCAATTAGTATTGTTTACATTGATGTGGCCTCTACTCTTTGGGGTGAGGGTTTATCTGAGCAGCTCTGAGAAGTCAGCTCGTGAAGAGTTTTCTAATCAATAAAAACGCTTGAAGATAACTAATGCTTTCATTTGTGATGCTGTTTCTGATATAATTAATGTCAATGTTAAGAAATGGCACTAGCAGTTTTGACTAGTAGGGCTTTGTGGTTAAAGTCATTGTCTGCTGACATGATTTCTAAATTTAGACACCTGTCTCATCCTTTTAAAGGGAAAGTGTTGTTTAGGTCTGGATGACATTATTTCAACAGTGGATGGGGGGGAAAAGGAACCTCTCCCCCTCAGGTTCCCTCTAACCATTTTTTTTCCTTTCATCAATTGAATTACAAGAGGTCCTCCTCTTCCACCCAAAAACAAAGTTCATCCAGGTTTTCCTTGAAACCAAACCCTAATTAGAACAGGCATATACAGTCCAAAGGCCTGTTTTCACTACCACGTCTGCATGAAAAACCCTGATACAGATCTTCTTGTAGGGGAAGATTACACCTTTTTTTCAGGGGGCTTGGTTTAATTTTGTTCAAGACCCATGTGTTCTTAACATTATTTCCCAAGGATATAGAATAGGTTTCAGATCAAGGTCTATGAGGGGGAGTTTTCTTCTGTCTCATGTTCCAAAGAATCCTGTAAATGCAAGAACCTTTTCTCAGTCAATTTCAGATCTAGAATCTATGGGTCTAATAGTTCCAGGATCAGTCAGGGTTTCTATTCCAACCTCTTTATTGTTCCCAAAAAAGAAGGAACTTACAGACCCATTCTGGATTTGAAAAAAAAGTTTCTCAGGGTTCCTTCTTTCAAGATGGAAACTATTCTGACAATGCTCCCTCTTGTTCAATGAGTACAGTTCATGTTCTATATAGATCTGAAGGATGCTTATTTTATATTCCTAATCACAGGGATCATCATCAATTTCTAAGGTTTGCATTCCTGGACAAGCATTTTCAGTTTGGTATGACTTCTGATCCCAGACATTTTAGAAAGGCTCCAAATTTAGCAGTATCTAATCATGGTTAGAAAGTCTTCAGTCAAATAGTAGTCATGTGGGGTCTTCCGTAAGTAGATCTGATGGCTTCTTGTTTTAACAACAAACTCCCCAGATACTTTGCAAGGTCCAGGGATCAGTTTGTGCATGCTCTAGTAACTCCTTGGTTTGGTGTTGATGTCCAGTTATACTCTGTTGCCTCTTCCTCTGCATCATGACTTTCTGTCTCAAGGTCCATTTCTTCATCGGGATCTAAAATCTCTAAACTTGATGGCTTGGAGTCTTTTTATTTATTTTTTAAAGACAGTTTTTTTTTTCATTCTGTCATTGAAACTTTAGTTAACGCCTGTAAATATATGACAAGGAAAAATTTTCACAAGCCTTGGAAGGCTTTTATTTCCTGGTGTGTGGAACATGGGTTCAGTTGGCACTCATTTAGAATTCTTCAATTTCTTCCCAATGGCATGGGTAATGGTTTATCCTATAGTTCTTTAAAGGGCCAGGTCACTGTTTTTTCTGTCTTGTTTCACAAGAAGATTGCTAAATTTCTGGATATTCCGAAATTTGTCCAGGTCTTTGTCAGTATTAAGCCTTTGATTAAATAATTTCCTTCTCCATGTAATCTTATTTTGGTTTTAATTATTTTTGTAGGTTCCTCCCTTTGAACCTATGCATGACTTGGATATTCAGCTTTTGTCCTGGGAGGTCTTGTTTCTTTCGGCTAGTTCTGCTAAGAGAAGCTTCTCCATAATTGAGATATGGTCAGAGCTTTGAAGTTCTATTTGCAGGCTACTAAGGATTTCAGACCATCATCAAGCGTGTTTGTTCATTTTACTGGTTCCAGAAAGGGTCAGAAAACTACTGTCATTTAATTTGTCTCTTAGTTAAATATTTTGATTCATGTAGCTTACTTGGAGGTGGGTCGGTCTCCTCCTAAAATGTATTACTGCCTAATCTATCAGATCAATTGCTTCATCATGGGCCTTTAAGAATGAGGCCTCTGTTGATCAAATTTGCAAGACAGCTACTTGGTCTTCCTTACATACATTCTACCATTTTGACATTTTTGCTTCTATATATATAAGAAAGCAAAGTCCTGTGTAGGAATTCACACCGTATTTAAATAGCATCTGCCAGGGTGCAATGTCAGAAAGTATTTACTAAGCAAAAAAGGCGGCACTCACTGGTCTTATCGTAAAAAAAAATAACTTTTAATGGTACAAAAAGTTTAAAATATTGGGATGTACATGACGTTTCGATGCTTAACTGGCATCTTTTTCAAATGTCCCAAAGGATAGAAAAAAGTGATTCCAAAGTGGTAACACCAGCTATGTGGCGTTCCCCATGAGAGCATGAAAGTACTGGCTATGTGTGCTTAATATATACTGTTAGTAGCACTTGACATCGAGGCTGTGCTCAGGTGTAGTCTGTTTCACGCCGTACTGATTGATACAATTCCCACCCACAAAGCTTCTAATATGTTAGGTTGTTGTGTGTTCAGCCGCATGGCTAATTTGCATAATTATGGGAGTTCCTTTGTTAGCGTGTTGTGGCCAATCCTCTGGCATTAGTTCCCAGCATCATAGTATACGCCCACTTGTCACGGCCGAAATCAGAAGTCACCAGTCAGAAAGCTGTTATTCTATGTCTCACGATGATCAATGCCTCTGGCACAACAATGCCGTACACTTCACAGAAATCGCATCCCATCGTCATCAGCTGTTGTGTCTGAGAAAGTACCTTCGGCTTTATATGTGAAAAGCAACATCTGCTCAAAAATTCCAGTTATATAATATAGTACACATTTGTTCTTATCGTAATCAAAAATGCCCCACTTATTGCGGGTACACATCCGGTACATCATTATCTTTGAAGACAGCTTCTGATCCGAAAATGTGGCTGTAGGGTGTAATGCACATTTGATCTTGGTATATTATGACTCACAAATGTCACACATACTGCGGGTACACCACCGACAGTTCACTATGGTTCATATATATATATATATATATATATATATATATATATATATATATATATATATATATATATATATATAATATATCATTTAAAAAAAAAAAAAATCTAATATATTTGGAAAAGTCTGGTCCACAGCTTGAGTATTAGTTCACAGTAATAATGGATCTTGGACTCTCACCAGCTTTATGAAAGAAAATATAATATAATTTATGCTTACCTGATAAATGTATTTCTTTCATGGTGGTTAAAGCGCATTATTTTCTATTTTCATTGGGGTTTATCTGGTGGAGATTCAAGTATACACCTATAAGGAACTGTATTTTTAGAACTATGTTCCACTAAGTCTCACACAGTGTTTGAACCAGGAAGTATTATTAATCGAGGTTCTGTTATGATCCTTGGCTGAGGGAACCACTATGGGTTAACTTACTTAAATGCAGTATATAACACACAGACAAAAGCAGAGTTCCGTTTCTTTTACTGAATGTTTATGCAAAAAATTCAGTATATGTTATTGTTCTAGAGGATCAGGCACAAGTAGTTGGAATAGCTCTCAGGGCAAGTATGAGAGAATATGCATGCAGGTAAGTATATAATGTTGAAGCTTACCCACATTTTTTCATTCATTAGAAAGATAATGCATTTTTAAACATCTTTATAATTTACTTCTATTATCTAATGTGTTTTATTCTCTTGATATTCATTGCTGAAAAGCATATCTAGATATGCTCAGTAGCTGCTGATTGGTTGCTGCACATAGAAGCTTCATGTGATTGGCTCACCCATGTGCATTGCTTTTTCTTCAAATAAGGATATCTAAAACATGAATCAAAATAAATAATAGAAGTAAATTGTAATGTTGTTTAAATTTCTATTCTCTATCTGAATCATGAAAGAAAGATTTTTGGTTTAGTGGCCCTTTAAGTATCACAGCCACAATTAGGGTTGCCACCTCGGCCATGTTTTCCTGGACACTTATGAGTTACACATGCTGCAGGGTATGCAGAGGGGAACATGAATTGCACCCCTGGACAGCTCATGAATAGTAATTCTTGACAGCACTATTCATGTTCTTCCCTGCATACTCTGCAGCATGTGTAACTCATAAGTGTCCAGGAAAACATGGCTGAGGTGGCAACCCTAGCCACAATGTAACTAGCAAGCAACAAATACTTAATAATGAGAGATATGCATGCAGGCAAATATAGAGCGTTGAAGCACAGGTGTCACAGCCACAATTTGATTAGCAAGCAGCAGATACTTAAAGGGCCATAATACCCAAATGTTTAAACACTTGAAAGTGATGCAGCATAGCTGTAAAAAGCCGATTAGAAAATATCTCCTGAACATCTCTATGTAAAAAAGAAAGATATTTTACCTCAAAAGTTCCTCAGTAGCCACCTCCCATTGTAAAGGATTTCTAAGCAGCATTTTAGTGTGTTTGTCCTGGGACATCTGAAGGGACTAGCATCGTGGACTCTCATATTATTTCACCAATCAGGTAAAGGAAAGCTTAATATGAAATCTCATGAGAGTTAAGTCAAATCTCATGAGATCACAGTAAGAGTTCATGACCTCAGCACTGCTGATGCTGATTGGCTGCTGTTCATTTCTTCATTTTTTTTAATTTTTTTACCTGCAGCTGGGAGCAGCTGAGTATAACTTTTTACACAGAACTCACTCTGCTGAGCTGAGGAGATTGTGAGGTAAAATATCTTCCTTTTTTACATAGAGATGCTCAGGTGATATTTTCCTGTCAGCTTTTTACAGTTACGCTGCATCAGTTTCAAGTGATTTAGCATATGAGTATTATGTCCCTTTAATAAGCATAGGATAAGTCTACTGGTTTTAATATAGCAGCTGATACTTATTAAGCTAGATCAAGCAAGTAAATAACTTCAGAACTGCAGAAATGATAGTAAGTCACTGAAATATAGTCCCAGAGTCTTGCACAGCTTGATTTAATCATAGTAGAAGAAATAAATAACATATATGTGACTGAGATCAAGATATACCTTTTCCTGGAGGAGTACTGGTGTATAACTCATGAGTTTATCAGGAACACTGTCAGCAAGGTGAAAACAGCAGCACTGTGGTGATGAGACTGAACAGTTTGTGTAAGGCTTCTGGTTTGACAAACTTCAGAGTGGAGGGGGAACATCAGCAGAGCAAAGAAATCCTTTGGCACCTTGTAGTAACATACACGAGAACTGTGCAATCACTATACAGAGGAGAGCAGGAGATCTGTAGAGTTGACAGTAGTCAGTAGGCTTGAATAGTCACAAATGAGGAAGTGCAACTGTAGCACACAGCTGCAACCTAGAGAAAAATTACCAAGCAATGATGGGTATGAGGAGGAGCCTTAAATAGGCTGAGCAGCAAAGATTTAAAGTGACAGAACACAATATGATTAATTCCTTACAACACCTCTTTTTTTCCTGCCCCTTTTGTATTGCTCTTATTTTTTTCCTACATTCTTCTTTTCTGTCTTGGCTATATGTCAGACTAGTTTCCAGTAAGGTGGGAGGGGTTTTATGTGCTCTGTAAATTTTTGGGATCTTTGCCTCCTCCTAGTGGTTAGGAGTATTATTCCCAGGAGTAATGGATCCTGCACTCTCACCACCTTGAAAGAAACAAATTTATCAGGTACGCATATATTATATTTTTGCTACCTCAAGGGACTGCGAGACAAGCACAATTTCCACTATATATTTTTTTTTTACAGAAAAGAGAAGCAAAATAAATATTAAATATTGCCACTGTTTACTACGCATAATAAAACATTTTACTTTACTCAACATAAAGGCCTCTATTTATCAAGCTGTCAAACGCAAATACGTTGGAATTCCGCAGCGTATTTGTGGCGAGCCTGATTCGCCGTAATTATCAAAGGCTAGAGACCGGCAAAAGTAGAATTTAGTGACGTAACATATGATCCACCGGACTCAGTCCAACACAGATCGATGCTTACGTAAGTACAGATGTTCCGAATGCAATCTGACTACTTTTGCTAGTTATCAAAGAACTAGCAGGTACGCTCGGCACTATTCCGGCCCAGTGTACCTGGTTTTCAATCCGCCGCCCTGGAGGCAGCGGATGCCATAGGAATCAATGGCAGTCTGACAGCAGCGAAAGCTCATGTTCGCTGCTGCCCGATATCCCATTGATTCCTATGGGAAAAGTCTACACCTAACACCCTAACATTTACCCCGAGTCTAAACACCCCTAATCTGCCCCCCCATACACCGCCGCCACCTACATTATACTTATTAACCCCTAAACCGCCGCTCCCAGACCCCGCCGCAACTAAATAAAGTTATTAACCCCTAAACCGCCGCTCCCGGACCCCGCCGCAACTAAATAAAGTTATTAACCCCTAAACCATCGCTCCTGGATCCCGCCGTTACTAAATAAAGTTATTAACCCCTAAACCGCCGCTCCCAGAACCCGCCGCAACTAAATAAAGTTATTAACCCCTAAACCATTGCTCCCGGACCTGCCGCAACTAAATAAAGTGTTTAACCCCTAAACTATATTTATTAACCCCTAATCTGTCCCCCCCCTACACCGCCGCCACTATATTAATTTTATTAACCCCTAAACCTAAGTCTAACCCTAACCCTAATACCCACCCCTAACTTAAATATTATTTAAATTAATCTAAATAAATATTCCTATAATTAAATAAATGATTCCTATTTAAAACTAAATACTTACCTATAAAATAAACCCTAAGATAGCTACAATATAATTAATAGTTACATTGTATCTATTTTAGGGTTTATTTTTATTTTACAGGCAACTTTGTATTTATTTTAACTAGGTACAATAGTTATTAAATAGTTATTAACTATTTAATAACTACCTTGCTAAAATAAATACAAAATTACCTGTAAAATAAATCCTAACCTAAGTTACAATTACACCTAACACTACACTACAATTAAATAAATTAAATCAATTAACTACAATCACCTACAATTAAATAATATTAACTAATGTACAAAAAAAAACACTAAATTACAGAAAATAAAAAAATAATTACAAGAATTTTGAACTAATTACACCTAATCTAATAAAATAAAAAAGCCCCCCAAAATAATAAAAATCCCTACCCTATACTAAATTACAAATAGCCCTTAAAAGGGCTTTTTGCGGGTCATTGCCCAAAAGTAATCAGCTCTTTTACCTGTAAAAAAAGAAATACAACCCCCCCAACATTAAAACCCACCACCCACACACCCAACCCTACTCTAAAACCCACCCAAACACCCCTTTAAAAAACCTAACACTAACCCCCTGAAGATCACCCTACCTTGAGCTGTCTTCACCCAACCGGGCCTAAGTCCTCAACGAAGCCGGGCAAAGTCTTCATCGAATCCGGGCAGAAGAGGTCCTCCAGACGGGCAGAAGTCTTCATCCAGACGGCATCTTCTATCTTCTTTCATCCGACGAGGAGTGGCTCCATCTTGAAGACATCCGACACCGAGCATCCATCCAGACCGACGACTAACGACGATTGACGGTTCCTTTAAATGACGTCATCCAAGATGGCATCCCTTGAATTCCGATTGGCTGATAGAATTCTATCAGCCAATCGGAATTAAGGTAGGAAAAATCCTATTGGCTGACGTTATTTAAAGGAACCGTCATTCGTCGTTAGTCGTCGGTCTGGATGGATGCTCCGGGTCGGATGTCTTCAAGATGGAGCCACTCCTCGTCGGATGGAAGAAGATAGAAGAGGCCGTCTGGATGAAGACTTCTGCCCAGCTTCGTTGAGGACTTAGGCCCGGTTGGGTGAAGACGGCTCAAGGTAGGGTGATCTTCAGGGGGTTAGTGTTAGGTTTTTTAAGGGGGGTTTGGGTGGGTTTTAGAGTAGGGTTGGGTGTGTGGGTGGTGGGTTTTAATGTTGGGGGGGTTGTATTTCTTTTTTTACAGGTAAAAGAGCTGATTACTTTGGGGCAATGCCCTGCAAAAAGCCCTTTTAAGGGCTATTTGTAATTTAGTATAGGATAGGGATTTTTATTATTTTGGGGTGCTTTTTATTTTAGTAGGGGGCTTAGATTAGGTGTAAGTAGTTTAAAATTCTTGTAATTATTTTTTTATTTTCTGTAATTTAGTGTTTGTTTGTTTTTGTACTTTAGTTAATTTTATTTAATTGTAGGTAATTGTAGTTAATTAATTTAATTTATTTAATTGTAGTGCAGTGTTAGGTGTAATTGTAACTTAGGTTAGGATTTATTTTACAGGTAATTTTGTCTTTATTTTAGCTAGGTAGCTATTAAATAGTTAATAACTATTTAATAACTATTGTACCTAGTTAAAATAAATACAATGTTCTGGAGGGACTGCGGAGAAAAGGGCACCCCACTTCACATTTGGTGGACCTGCCCGAAACTCGATGGCCTGTGGGACAGGGCGGAGACACTGTGCAGGGATCTGGGCCTGGTAGACACACTTTCCCCTGCACTTGCAATACTACACTTAGGAGTAGACTCTCTCCCCAGATTCAAACGGAACTTGCTTATAGGCATCCTCACCTCCACCAAGTTGCTAATAGCCAGGAATTGAAAAAAAAAACAACCCCCCAGGTGGCAAGGGGTAATTGACTGTGTTAACCATATCAAAAATATGGAAAATTATTTTTTCAGAGAACGCAGACAACTGACGGATTTCTGCCTAACATGGGAACCGTGGGACTCTTACTGGACTCATAAACCCAAATAAACTAACTAGCCTCTGGCAATTTAGAGACAGCTTAGTCGACTGGTCCTCCTTTCCCCCAATCCCCAGATGTACGCAGAATCCGATTGAGCCTCTAGAAAAACCCCTGGTGCCCCCCTAGAGGGAAACCGGACGTGGGAAAAGAGAGAGCCCCCAGATGAATATACATGGGCCCTTTTAAATCCCACGTCTCTCCTAGTGAACCACGGGAATAATATGACTGTGCCTGCACAAGACAGAGGCATACTCTTATTCCAGTTTTTTAAAGCTATATTGCATTATTTTCAAGTGTTTCAACATGTGGGTATCATGTTCCTTTACATTTGTTTTGATTACATCTTATTTCAGGGTATTTTATTTCTAAAGGTTTTATATGATACATGTAATATGTTATGAGTAAAGCAAATTTACAGACACTTAGTATAGTTATTGTGGAACCACCGCTTCCTGTAGCTCGCTGAAGTCTATGGTGCTTGAGTATCAAGACACCCTAGCGGACAGACCCGCTGAATCAATGGCCGCCTCAATCATATTGCTACTAAGATAAATCATAAGTTGAAAAGCTCCTAAACAAAGGCCTCTGTAAAAACGAGGTAACATAGAAAATAGAGGTACTGATACATCTCTAGAACCAAAGATGATGTTTTCATGTAATGATGTTATAATGTTATGTTTTCAAAATACAATGCATAAGCTGTTTGTGACTTTGAATACCTCAATAAAAATTATTCTAAAAAAAATAAAATAAATAAAATAAATACAATGTTGCCTGTAAAATAAAAATAAACCCTGAGATAGCTACAATGTAAACTATTAATTATATTGTAGCTAGCTTAGGGTTTATTTTACAGGTAAGTATTTAGTTTTAAATAGGAATAATTTAGTTAATAATAATACATTTATTTAGATTTATTTAAATAATATTTAAGTTAGGGGGTGTTAGGGTTAGACTTAGGTTTAGGGGTTAATTCATTTAATATAGTGGTGGTGTAGGGGGGGCAGATTAGGGGTTAATAAATGTAATGTAGGTGGTGGTGGACTCCGGGAGCGGCGGTTTAGGGGTTACACATTTTATTTAGTTGCGTTGGGGTCTGGGAGCGGCAGGATAGGGGTTAATAACTTTATGTAGGTGGCGGCGGTATAGGGGCGGCAGATTAGGGGTTAATATGTATAATGTAGGTGGCGGTGGGCTCCGGGAGTGGCGGTTTAGGGGTTAATAACTTTATGTAGGTGCGGCGGGGTCCGGGAGCAGCATTTTTGGGGTTTAATAACTTTAGTTGCGGGGGGCTCCGAGAGCGGCAGTTTAGGGGTTAAACAGTATAGTATAGCGTGGGTGCTTAGTCACAGGGTACCAAGAAAGCTGTCAAAAAGCCGAAGAGCAGCGAGATCGATGACTGTTAGTTAACAACAGTCTGCTGCTCATCGCTCTGTACTTGGTTCGCGGCTTTTTGACAGCTTTCTTGATTATTTTGGAGATCGTATTTAGGTCCGCGGCGGCGATGTGAGGCGAGTGTATTGGGGCCGTCGAATGCAAGAAAGTCGACGGCTTGATAAATAGAGGCCATTGTTTTTCACACCCCTTGAATTTCAGAACTTTTCTTTTGTAGGATGCAGTGGTTGCTACATGGAAGACAACAAATCTTTAAGACTTACAGAATTTGAACTTTATGTTTGCAACGGAATGGAGAGTTAGAGAATCTGACCTCACAAATATCAGGAGACTGGTTAATGAAAACAATGAGGTGTTGTGAGGCACACTTTTTGCAATCTAGCACCTTGTCATATTCTACTTTCACACTTATTTAATGAATTGCTTTTTCTTCTCACTGTAACAAAGCCTATTCATGTAGAAATTATAAAGTGACACTCCAAACTGAATGAATTGCTATTTCTTTTAACTGCCTTAAAAACATCCACAATAACTATACTAAGTGTCTGTAAATTTGCTTTCCTCATAACATATTACATGTATCATATAAAACCTTTAGAAATAAAATACCCTGAAATAAGATGTAATCAAAACAAATGTAAAGGAACATGATACCCACATGTTGAAGCACTTGAAAATAACGCAATATAGCTTCACATTTTCAAGGGAGTATGCCTCTGTCTTGTGCAGGCACAGTCATATTATTTCACTCCTCAATTTAAGACAGTGTACTATGAAACCTTACAAGATCTCAGAGAAACCACATGGTATCACAGTAAAGCCAGGTGCAACATCAGCACTGATGAAGCTGATTGGCTGTTTTTTTAAAATGTATTTATTTTTCCAACATGCTGCTGACAGTAGCTGAAGGATAACTGTTCATAGAGTACTTACTCTGATGAGCTGAAAAATTAAGGTAAAATATCTCCTTTTTTTACATAGAGATGTTCAGGTGATTTTTTTCTTGTCAGGTTTTTACAGTTATACTGCATGACTTTCAAAAGATTTAGCATATGCCTATTATATCCCTTTTAAAGGGAAAAAAGTCTATAAGTAGTTATTTTACAAGTGATAAATTCTAGTGAAGAAACTAATTTAATCGTACAATTTAATGTGCTACCCGCTTACAGACTTTTTCTTTTATCAACCCACTGATGAAAGTAACTGCTGTTTAGCTATACTTGAAACAGAAACTTGTTATGACCTCATTTGCATCTCTGAGCTCCAATTCCCTGCTGACGGTGGAAACAAAGTTCTATAAATTTGCATTTGAATACATCTAATTTTTAAGGTAAAAAGTACCTAAAATATAAAAATGATCAAGAAGTGTATAAAAATACCTATAAATATGGATATACAATATATTCAAATATAAAATATTTGATCATTAAATGTCAGTCCAATGTAAAAAGTACGTATTGAAACAAATCAAGAAATGTCATTTTTTGCATTAGAATGAGCTGGAAAATTAAATGACAGAATAGAAAAGACACTCTAGACTGCAAGCTCTTCATCCAGATATATATTTTTTAATATATATTAGTTGTTTAAATGCTGAAAAAATAAATGTAAAGTGTTAGAGTTCATAAAGCAATTGGCGCTGCCATCTTGTCAATCCGGGTTTCCTTTTCTGCTGAGGTCAGTTAGGGACAACTAGATATAGTTAACTAAAGTGTGCAACCAATGGCCGTGGGGAATGTAACAGTGTTAAAGGGACAGTAAAGTTCAAATTAAAATTTCATAATTCATATAGGGAATTACAATTGTTTAGTTCTCTTGGTTTTCTTAGTTGAAAGCTAAACCTTGGCAGGCTCATATGCTAATTTCTAAGATATTGAAGGCCACCTCTTATCTAAATGCATTTGACAGTTTTTCCCTGCTAGAGGGTGTTAGTTAATGTGTGCCATATAGATAACATTGTGCTCACTCCTGACCTTTGACCTTGGAGTCAGCACGGATTTGCTAAAATGTAAGTCAATCAATAGAACTGAAATAAGGGGGAAATCTGCAGATCACAAAGGTAAAAATTCAGAATTTTGCTTACTGTCTGTAAACCAGGGATTTATACTCCTGCAGGTTCATCCCCAATTCTTGATTTATCGGAATTTGGGCATATGAGTAATTCCTGTATATGACTTGTATTGCCCTTTTGTTATACACGTGTCAGGTACATTGTTTGTCTTTACTCTAAGCAAACTATATGTGTAATTCCTGTTAGACGTGTATTCTGCTATATAGAAAGGACATTGGATCCTACCTGAACAAACTTCTAAGAGACTTATAAGATACTACTGAGTCAACACAAGTTTATACAAGGCTGTTCAAAATGTAATAAAAACACCCCATCTACGGCTGTATTGAATCTGCAATCACGGATTAAATTTGCCTCTAGTGGAAAAGAAACCATCGGATGAGAGACCTGCAGTATGGGCTTATCAGGTCACGTGGTCTGACGTCATCCTACTCATCGGGGCTTCCAACGGATTTCAAACACCAATTCTAATACCTAGAACTGTGAGTTGTCGATGTATGAACTTTATTAGCTGTGCACAGCCGAAGAAACGCTTAGATTGTTTAAGGCCTTCTATTCGCAATAGTTTATTTTAATGGACTCTCAGCTCTCTTTATCGAGTCTAACAAATCTCTGAGATTCATTGTTATTTACACGTGTATACATTGTATCTACTGATGTAATATTGATACTAGTTTTCTCAAGTGTAATGTTTTAGATTTGTTAGGATTTGTTTTTTAGAGTCACGTGGATGCCGGCATCCTATATAAATTTACTATATACAGATTGTTTTTAGACATTTTAAGATTTGCTTAAATTTCCTTTTTAGTGAATAAATTGTAATTTATACATCATTATAATCTTTTTTTATCATATCTTATTACATTTATACTATTTCTGACACTATTTTTGACACATTTTTTAAAAAGTGTTCTTTAACTTTAACACTTAAGTGATATCAATTTTCCAAGTTAATCCTTCACATAGTAATTCACCAAATTAAATCTTCTCATATTTGAATTATGTTACTCACAATATATAATTATTTTTATACTATTCTTCTGGTAAGTTTGCTGGTTGGAGCGCTTTCTGTCCCGCACCAATTGTCTTTTTGCCTAAACTTATCAACAGGCATGGCTTCAAATATCTGGATGTACCATTAATTGCAAAGACAAGAAGAGATCTTGCAAGAAAAGGGCTAGGCCTGTCTGACTCTAAGTATATATCTTGAAAAAACCCACTAGTTTAAATTATCAACACAAAGTGGTGAATTGATATAGGAGAGCAATGCTCTGTGTCAGGGGGTAAATGGAACCCCAAATACCCAGTTGGAGGTTAGAATGAAGTTAAAATTGTCTCAGAAAACCATTCATACTGAAAAATCTTTATTGGGAGACAAAAGATAAAGTCCAGCAGGACTCAGACAAACATTCACACATAAACTGATTAAAAATAGCTCAAACTCGTGTCTTTAATTAGAAGAATCCAATATATAGCGAGGGAAACAGAAATAATAATTTTGCAGTAATCTCTGCAAATAAAGTTCTTAAGGATATCTGAGAGAAAATGATAGTGGGACAGATACTGAAACAGACATCTCAGACAATGAAAATAACAGAGATGATAGTGAGCCAATGACAAGAGACTCTCCAGCAACTGAAGCCCAAACTAGCTCTATACTGTCCACCCCACAACAGTCTCAACAAATGTCTTTTTTAGCATTAAGCCACAGACAACAACAGGCGCTAACCTCGACACAAGTGAGCAAAACAAGAAACAACAAAAGGAAAAACATAGGACCTCAGAGACAGTCAGAGAGAAAGAGAGAGATGAGTCCATTTACAAAAATCAGGACCAACTCATGAGAATTATACATTTAAGTGATCATGTTCTTAATACCAACCATGAACTAGTCCTGTCCAAAGGCTTGACTTTCTGTCCCACTAATAAACTTAACAAGTTTGAAATAATTAAAGACGTACACCTATTCACACGCAAGCTCTTATTAAAAAAGATGTACTCTCATAAGGCTGACCTCTCTCTGTCAAATGAAGATTTGAATTCTTTAAGAGATTTGGAGGATCTTTTAAGTGAAACTGAAACTGATATACAATCAGATATTGATATTCAATCAACCTCTTGGAAAAAGGATTTAAAACCTAAATCCACCTACATGCCCCCTGCAACAATCTCTCCACAAATAAATGTATTTTCACAAATAGTATGTAAAAAAATTGAACAATTACCTATCTACAATGTGAATAACAATTTAACTCACTCTGAAATAAGTGCCTTGAACGACATAAAAACTTGGAATGATGTAATCATTAAGCCCTCTGACAAGGGCGGAAACATTGTCCTATGGTCTAAAACTGACTATGTCGAAGAAGCAATGAGACAACTAACAAATCAAGATTGTTATAGAAAATTATTTTCGAATCCCCAAACAGAGTATATGAATTTGTATAACAAATTGATCACAAAAACGTGGAAAGATGGAATCATTACAAAAACTGAAAAAGAGTTTCTAATACAGAAAAATCCCACTCTTGCAACCATATACTTCCTACCAAAAGTTCACAAAAATCTGACCAAACCTCCCGGCAGACCAATTGTATCCGGTAATAATAATCTAACAGAGTCTGCAAGCAAGTATGTATATCAGAGGTTGAGGGAATACTTAACAACGCTACCATCATACGTCCGAGATACAATGGAAGTATTACAGATTTTACAAAATCTCTATCTGGGAAAAGATACCTGGCTCATCACAGCAGATGTGGAATCTTTATACACCAGTATCAGACATGAAGATGGCATACAAGCAGTGAGGTACTTTCTATCCACAAACTCACTTGATAATGAAGAACATAATGAATTTGTTATTTCTCTTCTGCAATTTGTCTTAACCCATAATATTTTCACCTTTAAAGACAGCTTTTTCCTTCAAACACAAGGCACAGCGATGGGCACTTCATGCGCCCCTACGTATGCCAATCTATTTCTAGGCTTTTGGGAACAAAAAGTAGTCTTCACAGATATCATGGAAAAATTTACCAGCCACGTAGTACTCTGGCTTAGGTACATTGATGATGTGCTCTTCTTGTGGGAAGGCACACGTGAGATGTTAGATGAATTCTTATCAATACTCAATGTTAACAATCTTAACATCAAACTAACCTACCAAGCAGAACTACATGAGATTAACTTTCTGGATCTTACAATAACCAAAAATCTAGATGGTACAGTGCAAACTAAGATCTTTAGAAAGGAAACGTCAACAAATTCATTACTTCATGAATCATGTGCTCACCCTAACAGTACATTAAAAGCAATACCTTACGGGGAATTCCTTCGACTTAGACGTAATTGCTCAGATACCATAATCTTTGAAAATGAGAGTAAGGACCTAACAACAAGATTAGTCCAAAGGGGATATAGTAAGAGGTCTGTTAAGAAGGCTAAATTTAAAGCCCTAAAAACAGAAAGATCTGCACTACTCCATCCAAAAAAGAAAGATACCTCCAAAACTATTCCTAGGTTAATTACCACTTATAATCCACAAATGCAGCATGTGATTAAAATATTCAATGATAATTGGTTCATCCTAGAGAATGACCCAGATCTCCAAGACATAATAGGAGATAGAGTCAAAATTGGATACAAGAGACCCAGAAATTTGAAGGACCAATTGGTCAAGAGCCACTATGTGCATAATCCAAGAAAAAGAGAGACTGACCCAGGCATGTATCCTTGCTCTACTTGTACAGCATGTCCTTTTGTCAAAAAGATAAAAGAGATCAAAGATAAATATGGCACGGTCCATAAACTTTACCAACACTTTACATGTAGGACTTCTGGGGTAATCTATATTATCTTTTGCGAATGTGACAAAGCCTATGTAGGAATGACCACTAAAGAGGCACGAGTAAGAATACTGGAACATAAGAATAATATCAAAAATGCTGAAAATGACCTCCAGAATGGTAAAAAGATCACCAGTGTCGCTAAACATTTTCTAACTACACATAGAAGCCAATACAATCAAATGAAATTTGCAGTATTACAGAAAATATCACTAGGCATAAGAGGTGGCAGTGTTGAGAATGCACTACTGAAGGCAGAGTGCAGATGGATACATCTGTTCAATACTGTACACCCAGCTGGATTGAACGAGTATAATAACTACAATGTTTTCCTGCAAACTTAATAAAGTTACTACTGGTATGGGTTAATATATAGATCGATTACCCCTTTAAAACTGCTTCTAAATGTAATTTTATAATTAAGTGTTTGAATAACTTTAGAGAATCAAAATGGGCACATATATTAGCAAATATCATTGCTATCTTACTAGTCTCATATATATGTCACTTATCACACAAATATTTCACAATTTGATCATCCTTATCTACCAGTATGTCTTCCCATTATCACTATGTCTGTTATTTATGTTAATCATCACGTTAGATAATCCAAGAGCACAACTCACATTTTAATTTCTTTAATCAATCTCCTTTTATTTCTCTTTTTTGCACGTTCAAAAGTTACATTGTACTTTAGTCAATGATATGATGTTGTTTCACACACGCATTTCAGCACATTCCTTTCACATATTCTTATTATCTCCTTTATCACGTACAAGCATTAATTTAATTTTTCAAACATAATATGTCTATAATAATAAGACACCCTATTGCTTAACATGTTGTAAAATATACTGATAAGCACACACAGAAAGCGCAATAGTGACAGTCTTTATACCCAAGCAGCCAAAATTAGTACTTCTTTCTGCTCGTTTGATAGCTTCTATATCACAGATCAAGTCTTATGTCACACTAATTCTACCTGACAACAGATGATGCTCGCAATTGTAATATGATTGGATCATTCATAGGTGTGTCTCATCTATACTGACCAATAGTATCCGACAATCTGATATTCTGTGAGCCAATCGATGATCCTGTCTGGGTCTTTTAAATGAATATAACATGACAAGTCCGGCCGGCGCGTACCCCTCTGAAGAAGCGTTATGTGAAACGCGCGTCAGGGGCATTGTTCACGAGGTCATAGTACCTCACTGATTTTAGCCGCTCGCTCGCTATTATATCTTCTAAAATCATAGAATACATGCGTGTGTGAAATTTGAGCAGATTAACAATAATACAGTCTCCGATATAGTAGAGACCTTTGCAGATGGTGATGTGAATGTTGGATGTTTATTAGCCAGAAGTAATATTAATGATAGCCTCCGCTATAGAAGAGGCTTACTTTAGCCAGGGGTTATGCGAGTCTCTCACTTTGTTAATTTGAATAACTGACAACTCATAATACCTCAACCTATATGTGTTTGGCAACTAAGGTGGCAACCTGATATTAGTGCTGGGTTTACTTCAATATCATAATTATATCAATTGGTCAACAAAAAATTAACGGTACTGACATATATGTTATAATATTTATTGTATATTATCTTAAATACCTTCTTATATACATTAATGTAATGATACCCTGTTATTAACCGAAGCTACATTAATAACAGTGCAGCCTAGCATATAATTTCTTGTTACTGAGAGACATTAGGTATCGGTTTACTTCTCCGGTTGTGCTAATATGTATCAAACATACAATTGTATTTACTAGTAAGCACGCACACACCGGTCAAACCATTGAGAATACTGGGTCACAAAATACCGCATTGGTTTGACCTGTATTTTTTCTGAGCAACATAGCTGAACCTAAGATCTCAGTCATATCGCAATACATTTAATCTATTTCTGCGATATCGGGCGCTACCTTGTGCTCACTATTAGTGCACATATCACTGAACTTTATGAGACCCTAAATGCCAAAACTGAATACGTTATATATACATACTCTGGTTATTATTTCCTGAACACACCATCCAAGGGCCCACCATTTACTGTGCAACAGTTAATCTGCACATTATTAATAATCTAAGGAATCTTGTAGCATTTGCCCATATCAGATATCCTTAAGAACTTTATTTGCAGAGATTACTGCAAAATTATTATTTCTGTTTCCCTTGCTATATATTGGATTCTTCTAATTAAAGACACGAGTTTGAGCTATTTTTAATCAGTGTATGTGTGAATGTTTGTCTGAGTCATTCTAACCTCCAACTGGGTATTTGGGGTTCCATTTACCCCCTGACACAGAGCATTGCTCTCCTATATCAATTCACCACTTTGTGTTGATAATTTAAACTAGTGGGTTTTTTCAAGATATATACTTAGAGTCAGACAGGCCTAGCCCTTTTCTTGCAAGATCTCTTCTTGTCTTTGCAATTAATGGTACATCCATATGTATCCTTCCTGCCTCTCTCTTAAATTATAGGGCTAATATATTTATAATTCTCTATTTTTTTCCCTATAATTTTTTATTCACTCTCAACCCACTAGCCCTCAGCCCCCCATTTTCTACTTAACAATGGCTTCAAATATCACCTATATGCTGATGACACCCAGATCTACCTCTCCACCCCTGCTCCCTCTCCCTCTGTCCTTTCTCATATCAGCGACTGCTTATCTGGTATTTCTTCCTGGATGGCCTCTCACCACCTAAAGATTAACATGTCCAAGACTGAGCTCCTTCTAATCCCCCCTCAAGCTCTACGCCGACTTCTGACTTCTCTATCCCTGTCGACGGCATCACCATTTCCCCATCAGCCCAAGTCCGCTGCCTCAGAGTTACACTTGACTCAAATCTATCCTTCGTCCCCCATATCCAATAGCTTTCTATATCCTGCCAAAACCACCTTCACAATATTTCCAAGATTTCTCAGTGCTAAAACCATAAAGCAAATTATCCACTCCCTTGTTATTTCCCAACTTGACTACTGCAATAACCTACTTACTGGCCTTCCTCTTTCCCACCTCTCCCCCTTCAATCCATCCTAAATGCCTCTGCCAGGCTGATCCACCTTTCCCGTCGCTCTTTATCTGCTGCACCTCTCTGTGATCCCTTCATTGGCTCCCCGTTCACAGCAGAATTAAATTCAAAATTCTCACCCTTACATACAAAGCTCTCACCAACGCAGCCCCCCACTACCTATCCTCTCTAATAAACAAGTATACTCCAGTCCGCCCACTAAGATCCAACAATGACCTGCTCCTTGCATCTTTGACTATCACCTCTACCCTGTCAGGCTTTGCCCTAATCTTTCTCCCTTTTTAAATGCTCCCTGAAGACTTTTTTGTTCAAAGAAGCCTACCACCCAACTCAATAATAAATTAATTTCACTTACCTAACACCATTTCCCTCATCTAACTCTGCATTAACATCATTCTCATTCTTGCAGTCCTCACTTCCTGTTTCTCAACCTCCTACCCTTCTAGATTGTAAGTTCCCACAGGAATAGGTACCTCAATTTCTCCTGTATGTGTTTGTAAATTTTGTCCTGTCTCTTACAAGTTTTATATCATTGTTTTATTTAAATGAATTGTACCCATGGACAGAGCTGCAGAATATGTTGGCGCTTCATAAATAAAGTATAATAATAATAATAATTGAATAACTATGTATAAGTTTCTGGTTTACTTTGTGCCATGTAAAAAAGGCACTTTAAAGGGACATTGTACCCTTATTTTTTCTCCTCTTTAATTTGTTCTCAATGATCCATTTTACCTGCTGGAGTGTATTCAATTGTTAAGAAATAGCTATTTTACTTTTATATCACATTTAAAATACCTGATTTTGCCGGTGGTATCCCTACCTATGCTGAAAGTTTCTATACTTAAGTATAGGCTAAAATAAACTGTGTAAGCATAGCCAGCATAATTAATCTCACTCCTAGTGTAATAAAATGTTAATTTTCAACTATTCTCTCTAAGTACTGGGCTTTGGTATACAAAGATAATTTAAAGAAACATATGCGTGTACATAAAGTGATAAAATAAGGAGATATGATAACCCTGCAAGTTCAATCCATTTTAATGGGTTGTAGTTTAAAAGAACAAAAACAGTTATTTCATGTACAGAAATATACCCCAAATTTCTTGTACATTTTATACTCTGCAGCTGGTATAAGTAAAAAAAAAAAATTATACAGTACACTACCTCTTTAATAAACATTAAACTATCTAATGTAAGCTACGGTGCCCCCTTCCTGCTGCACAGAGAACTTGAGGGACAGAAAAGTATTATACATTTAGAATACAGAAGACAATTTGTTCACCATTTGTTTAGTTTAGAAATGTAAGTCTAATAAGCCAGAAAATACTGTAAACCATATGGTTCTTTACAAAACTGTGTTATGTCTTTATAGACTTGTAGTTGTTCTCTTTGTCTCTTTAGAGGGCTTCACTGGGGATTTTCACAGCTTAGTGAATCTAGTAAACCTTTTGGCTGAGCTCTTAAGCTTTTTAATACTTAATATGGTTAAATAAATCTATGCAAAGATACTTTCTTGATTTCAAATAATATTATTTGGCTTAGTGTAGATATTACCAGACTAAATTCTTATACATTTATTATTATATCAGGAAGAAACTATAATCTACCTGCAACAAATTCTATCATTTCAGATTACATAAAACAACGTTTACTAGAATTTTTTTTAACTTGTCACAACTTTCATTATGTTAAACTCATTCTATTACATTGAACTGGTTATGCTACATATTAAAAATACTTGCAAACTGTAAATTAAATAATTAATTTTATATTTTACTCTTTACCATTTCATATAACACAGTGCTAAAATGTTTTGCATTCATTATATTTAATCATAAAATACAATTTTTTCGGAGTTTTTTTAGTAAACCACAGACATTATGAAAAAAATTATTAAAAAATAAATGCATACTGCATAAAAAGCAAACCCCCATTTAGCATATATGGTACACTTCAGCATGGGAGACATCACTTCCTTAAAAATATCTAGCTATGCTTCACATGCAAGTGCAGAGAAAAATGATAATGCGTAATGTGTAGTTCAATTTTGACCATATGAAATTGGTAGTGTACTCACTCTCTCTAGGCAGGCTTAAAGGGACATTATACACTCATTTTTTTCTTTGCATAAATGTTTTGTAGATGATCTATTTATATATCCCATAAAGTTTTTTTGTTTTTTTAATGTATAGTTTTTCTTATTTTTAAATAACATTGCTCTGATTTTCAGACTCCTAACCAAGCCCCAAAGTTTTATGACAATACCGTCAGCTACCTTCTCCAGCTTGCTTCTGTTTGTGTAAAGGGCCTTTCATATGCAAAAGAAGGGGGAGGGGGGAGTGTCTTATTTCCCACTTGCAGTGGGTTTTCCAGCTGCCTTTTCAACAGAGCTAAACTGAGAGCTTCTAAGTAAGTTTTTAACAGTTTTATACAGTATTTTTATATCAGTATCTGTACATCTTATTCTTTATAGTAATGTCTATTACATGCAGTTATATAAAAATTAGTGTATACTGTCCCTTTAAGAGCGTTATGTGGAATGCAGAATCCTGACACTTCTACGTACTGCTTAGTGATTGGTTGATTCTTTAAAGATTCTTACACAAGCTTTCTTATCTTTGAGAGTGCTGCAAATAAGACCAAATAGTTTCTAAGTAACACACCTTACAAATGCTCTCCACATTCAGCGAGGTCTGCAGGGGGCGACGTTGCACCAGCAATTCACAAGAGCTGCTGGTGCAATGCTGAATGCAGAGAGCGTAATGCTCTCCACATTCAGCGAGGTCTGTCAGACATGATCCGCAATGTCGGATCATGTCTGACAGGCCTTTCATAAATAGGCCCCATAGTGTCTATAAAACAATGGAAGCTGCCATAGTCTAACTTAGGTTACCTTCTCTGCTGTGGCCAATTAGATACAGTTATAAATAGGTCACAAGAGTGTGCAACTAATAGCTGTGGGGAATATAACAGTGTTCTGCACTTCAACTTTTTCCAGGAACTGAAAAGCTCACAATTTTAGAATGGAATTGCAGGAAAATGGGGACAAAATAAATATTGAAAGTATATTACAGAGTTTTTATATACAGTACTCTGCAAAAATCTTACCATCAGATTTATTGTTTTAGCAAAGTTTTAATGACCATCTATATTTATTTTTTGGTCACTTTATTAACATACAAACAGAAATACAGGAAATATGTACACCCTATATACAAAAAACACAATTTTCTGAACAA
This sequence comes from Bombina bombina, assembly GCF_027579735.1. Lineage (NCBI taxonomy): Eukaryota > Metazoa > Chordata > Amphibia > Anura > Bombinatoridae > Bombina > Bombina bombina. The sequence goes on from NC_069502.1 coordinate 183,134,700, forward strand.
AATTGCTTTTTCAGTCAAAAGTCAGTATTTAGTGTGACCTCCCTTGGGCAATAAGCACACCTTTTGGGGAGACTGTCCTGAAGTTTTCTGAAGTAATCTTTTGGCATATTATACCAGGCTTCTGTCAGCACTTCCCAGAGTTCTTCTTTAGATTTAGGTTGTCTTTTATTTCTTTCTCTGTTCAAGTGATCACATACTGCCTCTATAATATTCTGGTCTGGACTCTGTGGAGGCCAATCCATGACTGTGAGTGTTTTATCAGCTGTTTTTCTATCCAAATATTATTTCACTGCATTAGCAGTGTGCTTGGGATCATTACCATGCTGAAAAAAAGACAATTTCCAATCAGGTACTTTCCAGAAGGTTTGGCATGATGAATTAAAACCTGTATGTACTGTTAGCATTCATGATCCCATTAATTCGGACAATATAGCCAACACCACTGGCAGAAATGCAGCCCCAAACCAGAACAGACCCTCCACCATGTTTCACTGAAGGTCGCAATCACTCATTCTTCCATCTCTCTCTTTTTCTCACATATTGTCGACGATTAGACCCAAAAGTTTCAAACTTTGATTTGTCACTCCATAATACTGTTTTCCACTGATCATTCCAATCTTTGTGAGCTTTAGCATATCTTAGCCTTTTCACCCTGTTCCCCTTCTGAAAAAGTTGTTTCTTGGCTGCTACCCTTCCACAAAGATCATTCCTGATCAATCTTCTTCAGACTGTAGAATGGTCAACCTGGCATTCCCTGATGAAACTGCCATATGCTGAGCCAGGTCCTTCCTGGACTTCGACCAATCTCTCAAAGAAGAAACTCTGAGAAACTTTGATTTTGAAAATGTTCTTGGCCTTCCAGTCCTTTTTTCTTTTTGACCTCTCCTGATTCTTCAAATTTCTTTATAACATATCGAATAGTAACATCTTGAGTATCTGGTTTGTTTGTTGATTTCCCTTTGAGAGCGGCCTTGCTGATGCAAAAGTATGATTTTATATCTGTCAAATTCTGTGATCTTTGGCATTTTGAATGGAATGATGTAATTGAAATTTGGTCTTATTAACAAGCTTCCAATTAAATAAACTCATACCACGTGTGTATGTAATGCTCAAGCATATCTTGCACAAACCTGGTGTAATAGACCTTTTTTCCCAGCAGTCATTTTGACATGAAATATAAAGACAAAAGCAGGTATTTGCAATGACATTAATTAGGGTTCCATTAGTTTTTTAATACTGCTATAAAATATCCTGTATTTTCTGGTTGTATTCTAATAAAGAGACTGAAAAATAATTATATATGGTGATTATACTATAGCTAAAACAGCAAATCTAATGGTGACCTAAGACTTTTTCACAGTATTGTGTGTGTATATATATATATATATACAGGGAGTGCAGAATTATTAGGCAAATGAGTATTTTGACCACATCATCCTCTTTATGCATGTTGTCTTACTCCAAGCTGTATAGGCTCGAAAGCCTCCTACCAGTTAAGCATATTAGGTGATGTGCATCTCTGTAATGAGAAGGGGTGTGGTCTAATGACATCAACACTCTATATCAGGCGTGATCATCGAACAATCAAGCGTTTCATTCAAAATAGTCAACAGGGTCGCAAGAAGCGTGTGGAAAAATCAAGGCGCAAAATAACTGCCCATGAACTGAGAAAAGTCAAGCGTGCAGCTGCCAAGATGCCACTTGCCACCAGTTTGGCCATATTTCAGAGCTGCAACATCACTGGAGTGCCCAAAAGCACAAGGTGTGCAATACTCAGAGACATGGCCAAGGTAAGAAAGGCTGAAAGAGGACCACCACTGAACAAGACACACAAGCTGAAACGTCAAGACTGGGCCAAGAAATATCTCAAGACTGATTTTTCTAAGGTTTTATGGACTGATGCAATGAGAGTGAGTCTTGATGGGCCAGATGGATGGGCCCATGGCTGGATTGGTAAAGGGCAGAGAGCTCCAGTCCGACTCAGACGCCAGCAAGGTGGAGGTGGAGTACTGGTTTGGGCTGGTATCATCAAAGATGAGCTTGTGGGGCCTTTTCGGGTTGAGGATGGAGTCAAGCTCAACTCCCAGTCCTACTGCCAGTTTCTGGAAGACACCTTCTTCAAGCAGTGGTACAGGAAGAAGTCTGCATCCTTCAAGAAAAACATGATTTTCATGCAGGACAATGCTCCATCACACGCGTCCAAGTACTCCACAGCGTGGCTGGCAAGAAAGGGTATAAAAGAAGAAAATCTAATGACATGGCCTCCTTGTTCATCTGATCTGAACCCCATTGAGAACCTGTGGTCCATCATCAAATGTGAGATTTACAAGGAGGGAAAACAGTACACCTCTCTGAACAGTGTCTGGGAGGCTGTGGTTGCTGCTGCACGCAATGTTGATGGTGAACAGATCAAAACACTGACAGAATCCATGGATGGCAGGCTTTTGAGTGTCCTTGCAAAGAAAGGTGGCTATATTGGTCACTGATTTGTTTTTGTTTTGTTTTTGAATGTCAGAAATGTATATTTGTGAATGTTGAGATGTTATATTGGTTTCACTGGTAAAAATAAATAATTGAAATGGGTATATATTTGTTTTTTGTTAAGTTGCCTAATAATTATGCACAGTAATAGTCACCTGCACACACAGATATCCCCCTAAAATAGCTATAACTAAAAACAAACTAAAAACTACTTCCAAAACTATTCAGCTTTGATATTAATGAGTTTTTTGGGTTCATTGAGAACATGGTTGTTGTTCAATAATAAAATTAATCCTCAAAAATACAACTTGCCTAATAATTCTGCACTCCCTGTATATATATATATATATATATATATATATATATATATATATATATATATATATATGTATATATATATATATATATATGTGTGTGTGTAATCATTTTATATTACCATCTCAAAGTGTTTAATAACCCTTTAAAAATGTTTTGTTTATTTGTAAGTGGATATGCGCCAAAACTTTTTTTGTGCAACAAGCTTTTTTATATCTGTCCATAAATGGCCACGAAAGGAAGTTAATATTTAAATATATATATATATATATTATTTATATTAGTGCGTCTTAAACTGGGTGGCAGTTTCCCCTGGTCTGGGAGTCCCCTAACAACTTTTGGGCTCCCGACAAGATTTGATAATGTGTTGTGAGTGTGTTAATGTGTGTGTGTATGTATATATGTGTGTGCGTGTATGTGTGAGTAAGTATGTGTATATATGAGTGAATGAGTGAGCGAGTGTGTGTATGTATGAGTGAGTAAAGTTTTTCATAATTTGCTTAAGAGTGCTAATGACGGTTCAGAGCCGTCGCTAACACTTACCTACCTTGAGAGCATACTGGGGGCTCCCATCAACTCCCACCCTGGAGATCGGGCCTGTATAGTGACATGCATCGCCGGGGCTTTCCGTTACATGCGGTGACGTCACGCGCAATGACATGATGATATCACCATGCAACTTTATTTAAAAATTACAATGGACAAGATAGGGAAAGGGGGCATGCTGCTTAGAAGCCTGTATCTCAGGTATAGGTCTTGGGGATCTGGGGGAAAAAAAAAAAAAGTAAAAATAAATAAATTTTAAAAATAGTAAAAAACAAAAAATAAATAAATCCAGCTTAGCACTCAAAGGGTTAATATGACGTAGGAAAATAGCTAATTTTGTACCTCTTTAAATGCGTGGGCATTACTCACCAACACATGCAAGGGAGAAGTCTCTATGAAAGGTACACAGAGTTAGACAGAGTCTTACCATGAGTGATTAGCAATGGCTACTAAAGTTGAATTTACTTTTTTTCATTAAAAATCTTCTCATGTGTGTGTTATATTGATGTATAAAAAAATAAAATATGAAAAAAATTAGGGGATTTCTTTTGGACTATTTTATAAAATCAGGGGGTCATGGAAAAAATTCCAGTGCAAAAAGGGGTCTCTGATGCAAAAAGCTCGGAATTAGAGTATACATACAGTACATTTACAATGCTAGTAATCATGTTTAATATTGTCTGTTATTATGTGAGCAATAGTGAATAAGATGATGAATGATGTTAGCAAAGGTGTCAATCTAATAAAAACACAGGTATCAATACCTGTAGGTGTTAAGTTGCAAAGTGAGGGACTTTTTTTTAAAGAAGTGAGTTCCCTGAGAGGTCAAATTAGTATAACAAAATGTTAAAAAGAAAAAATAAGGTGCGCTAAAAACAGCAGAAAACATCTCTAAGCAAGGAAAATGAAAAGATCTTAGACTAATATCAGCAATTAAGCATTTATTTTATAAGTATAATTAGTCTTAAACTAATGTCAGCAATTTAGGAATTCAATATATAAAATAGAATCAATGTCTAGATAAAATACAATGTCTAAGAAACCTCCGGTGATAACAATGTTAAAATAAATCTGTAGAGTGCAGCAGCTATCCTCATAAAAAATGGAATATCTATTAAGTCTCGTGTTTGAGGAGGAATAAGTAGTTTTAGAGGTGGAACTCTCATGTGTCAGTGACGATGTCTAGGGACCCTACGTTGTCAGGGAGCTTGTGGGGAATTCTTGAATTCTGACTTTGGACCTTCATTAGTTCTGGCTCTTCGTCTGTCCTTAAGGGGGAATTTGTTAATATTTTTTGTAAACTTTATTGTTGTTTTTTTTTTTCTTTTTTCAATTGCATCTTTACTAGTTCCTTCTCCCCTCTCCAGTGACCCGCTGCTTTTCCTTATTCATTTACACTTCGTATTTATTCACGTACTCCTAACACTTTTCTCCTAATACTATCTTCTGATTCACTTCTCATTCTTATCACCCTCTCTCTCTCTCTCTCTCTCTCTCTCTCTCTCTCTTGCTCTCTAGCATTGTCCAAATCTCTCTTGCGTCACAATTTTCCAGAGCTCTCATTAAGCCATCTTAGCCGGGAGGTCCTCGGCCTAGAGGTTCCAGTTTGGAGTGAAAGTGAACAGCTTAAAATCAAGGAATGGATCAAGACAAAACCAGGGAGCTGCAACACAAATGTCTGCACAGGTAAGAAACCCAAAACACACTGGACTATAAGGACAACTACTACTGCAGCTGTATTGGTTGACACTAACATGCCCAAAATTGCATCAACATTTTTTTGTAGCTCCAGAAAACAAAAAAGTATTTTAATGTATCCTTAAAACTGTAGCTGTGTACAGTGCAATTAGGAACAAGAAATACATTTTTGCCTGCAAGAAGTTCTAAGCCACATGTATTAAACTGCTTGCGGACAAGGTATTCAACTTATCCTCATAGTTTTGCGGCATATGGGCATCGGACCCTGTTTGTTCATTACTTGTATTTACCTTTACACACCTAAGAGAGAGTTTAATGCCGTGCACTTCTCTTGTGCAACCAGTCAGACAAGAGAAGGGTCTGTCAATCATCCCAAGTGAGCAAGTTCGGGTGATTTCTCTGCACAAACACAGAGGTGACAGAGAGTGTAAGAAGCAGTGGTGTAATGACTGCTACTTCTAACATAGCGGGAAGCAGGCTTACTTGTGCAAACTAGCCCCGCAAGGGTTCAGAAGCAGCTTACGCCGCATAGTGCATGGAGCCCTAAGTAGCAACTTAGGCAAATGGTAACATTACATTTATTTTTCCTTTTTTGTGTCTTTATGTTCTTTTTTTAACAATAAATTAAAGATTTAATTTATCAATAAACAATAAACCATTAATGGCAAAAATATCATAACGCGCAAGATCAAATAAAAAAAATTACAAATCTTAAATACATTAAAAATAAGAATAACGTGTATATATATATATATATATATATATATATATATATATATATATAAATATGTGTCTCCACACTACCAAGCAATTAATGCAAAAGAATAATACACATACAAAGGTATATATATTAAAGTAGTGAAAAGAAACATTGATTTTAAATGTATAAAAAACATTTAATATGCAGTGCATAATTCTTCAAGGATGTAAATACACAAAAAGAAAACAAAGCACAAAAAAATACTAGGCGTCCTCAGTACTAGAATATAGAATATAGACGTCAGTTCAAACTCTGTGATGGGCCAGACCTGTTCAGTAGTAAAGTTACATATCTCTTAGGAGTATAAGCAAGTAGTACGTTTAAGAGAAAATGCAGAAGGGTAGTATGCAAGCGGTACACAGTGCAAAAGCTTAAAGATGATGTAGCCAAGCAGTTCATGCATCAAGATTGCCTTGTAAAGAGCGTAAGGGAAGTGTGAATGTCAGTATCCTCAGCGTGCTAGTTAGCATGTGTCAGACCTAAGAATTAGTACCGGCTCTTAAGGACCAATCCACCAGTAAAGATGTAACAGCACAGTAGAACTTCGCTCAATGAGCGATCTCACCCAGTCCTCCAGGGGTTTATAGAAACATGTATGGCTGTACAGAATATCCACCTCAGTAATATGTTATGTCATCCAGATGATAGGTGATATGTTAAACGCGGGTCGCCTGTGTGTGTGTCACATTTCAGGATTATACCTTTAAGGGACTCACGTTCCTTTGAATCCTCCCTATTTAAGGACCTACCTAAACTTCAATACCTTGCTTGGTATTTAAGTTTTGACCACTTCTTCCGAGCCTATATTATCCTGCCTGGATCTTTCAGATTTGTTCCTCATCTCTCTTACCTAAAGGATTGCTCTACACTGTTTATCTACTAGCAGACTGCCTGTTTCTTACTCACAGCATCTTCCACCTACTACCAGTTGTGCCTGCGGATTCTAACGCCAGCTGCCTGACAAGCCCGTCGAATTTCCCACTCCTGCTGTGTTTTTCCATCTCACCTTAACTCTGGAGCTGTGCACAGCTTCCCGCATCTGAGAGCCGCCACCGTCAAATCCGTCATTCTGTGGAGCTTTACAATCCGATGAGCACGTTCTGCTCCCGCTGCTGTCTTGAGGTGCTCTCTCCTCTGCCTGAACCCTCTCCTGAGATCCATACAATACCTAAAGGAAACATCAGAATGGTGAGGTTAGCAATTTTCAATACTCCTCGCTCTGCTCTTATATTTGCTTGTCAGTTTCGTTATGAGTATCTTAAATTTCTGATATGCACATAAGCTTACTATTAGTGAACTTACTGAAGTATTCTAGGTATCCTATTTTTCCTGTGCATATATTATTATTGTCTATATATAACATCATACTCCTATGCACATATCTAAAATAGGTAGCCTATATATAAAACTTTACTCATATGGGGACTAGCTGAGTGTTTAAGAATAATACCTGCCTCTTTCCATTTAAAATGAGACAAAACCAAATAATACATATTTATGTACATCTTTCTATTTATGGAATTCAACAAGTTACGTTATGGTAAATGTTACTTAAGACTTATTTCATACTTATATGTGTTTTCTCAACATCCTCTATTTTGCTCAATGATCTAACTTTTTTAGCATTCATTACATAATAAAAAGCCTGCAAAATCATTATGCTGAACCCAGCAGATCTGCAAAATCATGTGATGGAACTTTCACATAAAGTTGATCAGCTCTCTAAGGGTCTTAGAGACCTCTAGGTGGAAAACGTCACTTTAAAAAATATTATTAAAGAGGCACTTAGTACCACTAGTTCTCCTACTGATAACTGTCCTGATCCTCCCGTAACTCCTCCAGATACATTTTCTGGAGACAGGAAAATATTTAGACAGTTCTATAATTCATGTAAACTATTCATTGCTTTAAAGCCTAAAACATTCCCTAATGATCGTATAAAAGTATAATCTACTTTCTAAGAGGAGAGCTTGACGATTTCTTTAAGGCTATGGCTGTTTTATATGAGGATTCACACAGACAGCTAACAGCTGAAACTAAACTACATGGATTGAAACAATGTAAAAGACCTGTTGAGGACTATATTTCAGAATTTAAAATATGGCAGAAAGATTCAGAGTGGAACGAGGTTTCACTAAAAAATCAGTTTAGACTATGGGGCCTATCTATCAAGCTCCATAAGGAGGTTGAGGGCCCATGTTTCTGGCGAGCATCCAGGCTCGCCAGAAACACCAGTTATAAAGCAGCGGTCTAAAGATCGCTGCTCCATAACCCTGTCCACCTGCTCTGATGAGGCGGACAGGAATTGCCGCAACTCAACCCGATCAAGTGCGATCGGGTTGATTGACACCCCCCTGCTGGCGGCCAATTGGCTGTGAGTCTGCAGGGGGGCGGTGTTGCACCAGCAGCTCTTGTGAGCTGCTGGTGCAATGCTAAATGCGCAGAGCATATTGCTCTCTGCATTCAGCAAGGTCTTGCGGACCTGATCGGTACTGTCGGATCAGGTCCGCAAGACCTATGATAAATAGGCCTCTTGGTCTCTCTGATATTATAAATAATGAACTGGCTAGAATAGATCTACCAGACTGGCTCTTGTAATTAAAATAAATAGAATAATTAGGTAGAGAAAGCCAGAAAAATACAGTCCTGTTCCATACATAAAGCATTCCCAACTAAGATCCACCTCCCAAAGAACTAAGGTTGATGATGAGCTCATGGACTTGTGGTTCATCAAGGGACCACTCACACCTGAAGAAAAACATTGAAAGAAAGAAAATGGACTGTGCATGTATTGTGCCACGAGGGATCATCCAGTACCAGACTGCTCATCCCTAAAAAGGTAAAAAACTAGTAAGCCAATTCTTACTGAGCATTGTATTTCTCTTACTACTCTGAAACCTAATTACCTTCTTATTGCTGTTTTATTAAAGTGGGGACAGCACAGAGTAAACCTTGAAGCTGTACTGGATTCTGGCACTTTCGCTAGCTACATTGACATTTCTGTTGTTAAGCAAAATAAAATACCTTTAATTGAAAAGCAAAAAACAGTATCAGTGTGTCTTAATGATGGAATGGAAAACAACTTAAAAACTGGTCCTATAACCCATCAGACAACCCCCTTACTTTTAAAAATTCAAAACAACCACAAAGAATTAATTTCCTTCGATGTTTTAAGTTTCTCCTATTTTTCCACTCATCTTAGGTTTGCACTGGTTAAGTCAACATCAACCACAAGTACAATGGGGAGATAACACAATAGAATTCCTTTCACCATATTGTCTTTTTACCTGTTTACTTTCACAAACCTTACTTAATATAACTGAAAGCCAAATATCAACTTACTACACTGACTTTTCCCAACTCTTCGATAAAGTTGAAGCAGAATCACTTCCCCCTCATAGAATATGATTGCATGATTGAATTAATACCTGGGTCTGAAATACCATATGGTCACATCTTCCCTCTCTCTCAACCTGAGCTAGAGAAATTAAAAGAATATATAAAGGATAACCTTAGACAAGGTTTTATTTAGCCCTCTACTTCACCAGTGGGAGCTGGCATGTTTTTTGTTACTAACAAAGATAAAACACTCCGCCCCATCGTGGATTACCGTAGCTCAATAAAAAAAGACAGATATCTGCTTCCCCTTATTCCTGAGCTCATAGAGAGATTACATGGCTCTACTATTAATACTAAACTAGACCTGAGGGGGGCCTATAGTCTCATCCATGTGCGCTCAGGAGATGAGTAGCTAACCATGTTCTGTACTTGTTACGGTCTCTTTGAGTACACGGTAATACCCTTTGGGCTATGTAATCCCACCACGACCTTTCAAAGGTATATAAATTATGATTTCCGTGACCTTCTAGACACATACGTAGTGATTTACCTTGATGACATTCTTGTTTTTTCTGTTAACTTAAATGAACATATTAAACATTTAAGGACAGTTCTTTCAAGGTTACAAGCAAACAAACTCTACGTAAAACTAGAGAAGTGTATTTTCCCTAGTACATATATAACCGTCCTGGGTTATCATATTACCCCAACAGGGATACAGATAGAAGACACTAAAGTAAGATTTATATTAGATTGGCATGTTCCAAGAAATAAAAAACAAGTACAAAGATTTCTTGGATTTGCAAACTTTTACAGAAAGTTCATGAAAAGTTTCTCTGATATTGCAAAGCCTCTCACAAACCTCACAAAGTTTGATACACATTTAATTTAGAATAAGTCATGTGATGATGCTTTCTCAGTTCTAAAGAAATCTTTTACAACAGCTCCTATACTCTCCTTTCCAAATGCTCAGCTTTAGTATACATTGGAAGTGGATGCATCTGACCATGCATTAGGTGCTCTGCTTTCTCAAAAGTCACCTTCCACCTGACATCTTCATCATGTTGCATTTTATTCCTGAGTTTTATCCACATCTGAACTAAATTACTATATAGGCGAAAAAGAGTTATTGGCCATGAAAAGTGCATTTGAAAATTGCAGACATTTATTTGAAGGAGATACTGAACCTATTATCATCTTTACTGACCAAATAAATCTACAATATTTAAAGACTAACCAAACCCTTACCACCAGACAAGTAAGATGGAGTCTCTTTTTCTTTAGGTTTAATTATACCATAACCTACAGACCAGCTACCAAGAACACAAAAGGCGACATTTTTTCCAGACTCCCACTTAAACCTAATGTAACACCATCTATTGGACCTCTTATTTCCCCTGCCCACATATTGGGAACCATTACTGAATCCAATAATCTGTTGGAGTATGAACAGATTTCTGATACAACCAAAACTAAACATGATCTACAACATCATCAGGATGAACTATTTTACCATCACAACAAACTCTATATTTCCCTAAAGCTAAGAGGGAAAATCCTTAAAACTGTACATGACTCAGAATTAGCAGGACCTCCTGGTATCAACAGGACTTTAGAACTGCTCAAAAGGTCTTACTGGTGGCCAAACATGGTTTATTTTTTATTTTTTTATAATCGTTATTTTGCCAACATAATTTGCATACAAGACAAAAGAAAAAATGCATAGACATAAATTATACAATTCACATTAAACAATCTGATCCATATCTATATTTACTAAGGAGCCATCTTCCTAGCGCTATTCATTTATCATGAATCCCAATGCCAAAAATCAAACAAATCTCACAAACTAATCTTGTCTCTTTAAATATAAGCTAAGGCTTCTACCCCCTCCTCTGTATTACATAAAAAAAGGATTAATATTAGAAGAAAGAAAAAAACATTTGCAGACAAATAGCTATAATCCTCTCTTACAGTAAACAACAAAAAGAAATAAAACAAAAAAAAATATGTTGCTTTTTATATATGACATTATCCATTCTTTATTTTACACAGTGATCAGGATTCCCTGATCGCACTACATCCCTCTCACTTTCCTGGTCTGGTGAAAAAAAAGAAAAAGAAATATGTCAATAAATAAGCTTTCTCCACTCCATTCTCTTCGTCTATCCACCCCCGTATTGTCTTCTACCTTAAATTAAGAATATTTGAAGATATTTCTCCCCTCAGCATCATTTCACTGATATAATTAGAATATCGAAAGGGCCATATTATTCTTTTTTGGAGATCCTCTGAATATGATCTGATCAGATCAACCCATTTCTGAATGAAACGGAAGACACTATGATCTTTATCTGGTTCTACCACCCAAACATGGTTTATGATGTTAAATCTCACATTACAACTTGCAAAATGAATGACCTGCAAAATTGAAAGGAAACAAACTGCTGGTTATCTCTTATCTCTCCCAACTCCAGAGAGACCCTGGAAAGAGATAGCGATTGATTTTATTGTTGATCTACCTATTTCGGAGAAGAACAATAACGTTATGGTCATTGTTGGCCGCTTTACCAAAATCTCTCATTTTGTCCCCTACTACAAAATTCCAACTACTAATAGCTAATTTAATCAAGCTACATGGTATCCCATCTTCCATAACTACTGATAGGGGGACACAGTTCACCTCCAAAATGTGGAGACAACATTGTCAGTCTCTCAAGATTGACCAAAGGTTGTCGACCGCCTTTCATCCACAAACTAATGGTCAAACAGAGTGTACCAACCAGTGGTTAGAGGAATATATATGCTGATTTGCCACACAACAACATGATAACTGGACTTCACTCTTACCATTTTACAGAATTTGCTCATAACAATACCTATCACTCTTCTATCAAATCAACTCCTTTCCATGCAACTTATGAATTTCATCCAATGTTTCATTTGTATCCAGAGATACAAAGTGACTGTCCTATCATGAATGATTTTACCAATACCATCTCTGAGACGTTCATTATTTTATCTGATAACATCAAACAAGCACAACAACGACAAAAAAAGTACTATGGCCTCAGACATAGACCTTCACCTACTTATATCCCGGGGATTTGGTTTGGCTTTCTACAAAGAACCTTTCTACAAAGAACGGCTAATTGTCCCATGTCGAAAGTTTAATAGTTTTATATGGGACCTTTTACTATTAAGAAAGTGGTCAATGAGAATGCAGTCACACTTGACCTTCCAACCCAGTATAGGATCCATCCAACATTTCATGTTGCTCTTCTCAAGCCCTACAAAGCACTTTGTAATTTCTCTGTCTGCCTCTCCTCCTATTACACCTGATACAGAGTTCAAGGTTGAACAAATATTGGATTCCAGGAAGGTGTCTGGATGTCTTCAGTACCTTTGTTCACTGGAAGGGTTTCCGCAGTGAAGACGATTCTTGGGAACCCTCAGTTAACCTATCTGCTCCACGGTTGGTGTCTGTCTTCCATAGATGCCATCCCGACAGACCACTACCCTGAACCTTGCAGCGGTTCTTTAGGGGGAGAGCTCTGTCACATTTCAGGACTATACCTTTAAGGGGCGTACATTTCTTTGAATCCTCCCTAATAAAAGACCTATCTAAACTTCGATACCTTGCTTGGTGTTGAAGTTTTGAACGCTTCTTCCCAGCCTATATTATCCTGCTTGGATCTTTCAGATTTTTTCCTCATCTCTGTTACCTACAGGATTCCTCTACACTGTTTATCTACTACCAGACTGCCTGTTTCTTACTCACAGTGTCTTCCACCTACTACCAATTGTGCCTGCTGATTCTACCACCAGCTGCCTGACAGGCCCGTTGAATTTCCCACTCCTGTCTGATCTTTCCCTCTCACCTTTACGCGGAAGCTATGCACAGCATCCCACATCTGAGAGCCGCCACCGTCAAATCCGTCATCCGTGACATCATCCTGTGGAGCCTCACAATCCGAGCGTATCCTGCTCCCGCTGCTGTCTTGAGGTGTTTCTGGTCTCTCCTCTGCATGAACCCTCTCCCGAGATCCATACAATACCTAAAGGAAACATCAGAAGGGTGAGGTTAGCCATTTTCAATACTCCTCGCTCTGCTCTTATATTTGCTTGTCAGTTTCGTTATGAGTATCTTAAATTTCTGATATGCACATAAGCTTACTATTATTGAACTTACTGCAGTATTCTAGGAATCCTATATTTCTGTGCATATAACAATATTGTCTATATATAACAACATACTCCTATGCACATATCTAAAATAGGTAACCTAGCTATCAAACTTTACTCATTTGGGGACTAGTTAGGTGTTTAAGAATAATACCTCCCTATTTATGTATATCTTTCTATGTATGGAAATTAACAAGTTACGTTATGGTAGAAGTTACTTAAGACTTATTTCACACTTATATGTGTTTTCTCAACATCCTTTATTTTGCTCAAAGATCTAACTTATTTAGCATTCATTACAGTGTGTGACGTCATACGCCAAACCGACCCGAAGCAAGAGGGTTAACTTGAATCATTGGAGGATCACTGGATTGCCTTGTGTGCGTAGAGGGATCGTTAAACATCGAAGCATATCTATCACCTATTATCTGGATGACATAACGTATTACTGAGGTGGATCGTCTGTACAGCCATACATGTTTATGTAAACCCCTGGAGGACTGGGGGAAATCGCTCATTGAGCGAAGTTCTACTATGCTGTTACATCTTTACTGGCGGACTTTCCTCCTTAAGAGTCGGTACTAATTCTTAGATCTGACATATGCTAGCAAGCATGCTGAGGATACTGACATTCATACTTCCCTTATGCTCTTTACAAGGCAATCTTGATGCATGAACTGCTTGACTACATCATCTTTAAGCTTTTGCACTGTGTACCGCTTGCATACTACCCTGCTGCATTTTCTCTTAAACTTACTACTTGCTTATACTCCTAAGAGATATGTAACTTTACTACTGAACATTTCAACTTAAGGGTCTGGCCCGTCACAGAGTTTGGACGGACGTCTATATTCTATATTCTAGTACTGGGAATGCCCAGTATTTCAGTTTTTTTGTGTTTTGTTTTCTTTCTGTGTATTTACATCCTTGAAGAATTATGCACTGCATATGAAATGTTCTTTGAGGAGATTTATCTGGAGTACACCTTAGTCGCGAGCATTAACATACTGTACTTAGAAATTACATCTTCATTTAGTTTCCACTTATTTATTAGTGCTTATCCACATTTGTTTGGATTAACCATTAAGAAAAACAAGATCTAGATTAAATTGCAATATGTCAAAATAGCTTTTTAAAGCATGGCTGACTTAAAACTGCTATCTTGTCCTCGGTTAACGTCCGATAAATATGTTTTTACATAGTGGCTCAGGATCTGTCTCTGTGTTGAAACATCGAGAAAATTAATAAATGTATCTGATTCATTAACACATTTTGTAATATTTAAACACATTTTTAATTATTTTCTTTTTTGGGATTTATGGGGTTAGCCATAATTATAGAATAAAACCATAGTTGAATGAAAAGAGATTAAGTTTTTCACTTTTATCTGACCCCAATCTTTAAACATAACCTGGCAAAAACCACAGAACTATTTGAGTCTTTCAGATTTTAGAAGCCCAGAAACAAATCCTAGCCCACATTTGCCTAATTTTGGGATACAGCCAAAAGTAATGGAATGATTGTTGACTGATTTCTTGACACTAAATAAAGTTATTATATTTACTCAATTCTGATACAATATTAAGGGTAAAATAATCTTTATACAAAAATCCAACTTACCTGTAATACACTTTATGTCCCATATTTATCAAGCTCCGTACGGAGCTTGAAGGGCCGTGTTTCTGGTGAGTCTTCAGACTCGCCAGAAACACAAGTTATGAAGCAGCGGTCTAAAGACCGCTGCTCCATAACCCTGTCCGTCTGCTCTGAGCAGGCGGACAGGAATCGCCGGAAATCATCCCGATCGAATACGATCGGGTTGATTGACACCTCCCTGCTGGCGGCCGATTGGCCGCGAGTCAGCAGGGGGCGGCGTTGCACCAGCAGCTCTTGTGAGCTGCTGGTGCAATGATAAATGCGGAGAGCGTATTGCTCTCCGCATTTAGCGAGGTCTTGCGGACCTGATCCACACTGTCGGATCAGGTCCGCGAGACCTATGATAAATAAAGGCCTAAGTGTAGCTTGTTTAACTATCTTGAAGCTTTTTTTAATTACACTAATTTTTTTCTCTACTTCAACTTTGTATAATGACATAGTTATGCTTAATGTTACATGTGATCTGCATTCTATCATTACTTGTTAAAGTTCTAATATTGTAAACTTCCCATTTTTAAAAAGAAAGTTTTAAATAGCGTGATTTTTCCCATATTTAGGGATAAAATTTAAGAATTTGTGTAATATAATATTTTATTAGCATTTTAACTGCAAGTAAGCATGGTAATGAATGTATTTTTCAATTACTATAAAGTTTTTTTTGTTTCTTTTTAAATGTAGGAAATCCCCAATCTAGTTAATACCCAGAAATTTCCGCTAGCTAAAAATTCCATATCCTTACCAGTGGTTAATGAAGGGTTTTGCATAATGGTCTTAAACGTATATTTCCAGGCTTTTAAGATATCACTATATATAATATTACACATAATGACCTTAGAACCTCAGCCCCAGAGCTGTAGGGTAGGTAAGCTAAGGAAATATCCCCTTAGCTTATGACTTTTGACTGTAATATTGTTCTAGGTTAATTAACCAGTCTATATATATTATAATTAAGGACACTAAGTTGTAATAATAAACATTAGGGAGGCTTAACCTCTACGCTCCAGACGCCTTTTTTACCAGGCCAAAGGAGAGACCTAAATAATATTGATTCTGTTAATATCATTTTTTAGTTAAAGGGACACTCAAGTCAAAATTAAACGTAAATGATTCAGATAGAGCAAACAATTTTAAACAACTTTACAATTTACTTCAAGTAACATATAAATGTGCACAGTCTGTTTATTGTTACACTTTTTGAGTCACCAGCTCCTACTGAGCATGTGCAAGAATTCACAGAATAAACGTATATGCATTTTTGATTGGCTGATGGCTGTCACATGATACAGGGGGAGTGGAAATATACATAACTTTGAAATTTAGCAGAAAAAAAATCTACTACTCATTTGAATTTCAGACTAGTGCTTTTGAATTGTCTTGTTATCCCGCAATTGTTGATTACGGAAATCTACTGCATTTACTGGTTCTTTAAAGAAGAGTAAGCATGGTTTGTGTTCAATTTATTGCACTTTACATTACAGATATGAGGATCTGGGACGTGCACTCATAGGAGGCCGGGGAGGCAGTGCCTACCCTGCCATATGTGGCCAAAGCTTAATTCAATTTTAATTAAAAAAAAAAAAAAAAAATCCAAAATAAAATATTTTCCCCCCATGTAATGCTATGGAGAGGCAGGTTAAGGAACGTTTCTCTCCATTGCAGTACATGGGTCAAAGGAAAAGCTGTGCTGCAGCGCCACCTGTGTTCTGTTAATATATTAGTAGCAAAAATTGGGACCAATAGGAGGCACCCCTCTTGATGCCTCCTAGCAAGTGAAGGATATATAGATTAATCAGAAGGAGGATGCAGTGAGCAGGGTCATGTGACACAACTGGAAGCTGCGGTAACCTAAGAACAGATGACACCAAGCAGAAGAGTAAAGTAGTATTCTACATCTCTTGTGATTCACAAATTGTGTTCAGATACAGCTCATTAACAGGGGGGGACAGTAAGTGAGCATAACCCAATACTGACAGGAAGTCAAAGGGTCAATTAAAATTTAAATCCATAATATAAAACCCAGAGTTTGAAGTTAAGTGTGCAGAGTCCACATTATTTAAATTAAAGTTTTTGACATTGAATATTGCTAAGCCTCCCTTTTTTCATGGTTATTTTATTTAATTTGGTACAAACTCCATATATGTTATGTCTGTTCAGTCAGAGGATGCATTGTCTATTTTTATTTTTCTCTGTGTCTCCATTTATTTAAAGACTGCTGTTAACTTGTAATTCACAAATCAATTGAAAGCTGTTGCATTGTGTTTTTAATATGTGCTGCTTTTATACAAGTTTATATTAATAAAAAGGAGATAATGAGTCATTTAAAAAATATATGTAATTATTGCAGTTAAATGTTTTTAGAAATAATGCCACTGTAAAGTAACTGGTTAAACACATAGTCAAAGGGAGACATTTAAAATTAAACTTTCATGATTGAGGTAGAGCATGCTATTTTAATAGACTTTTCTAGCTATTTATATTTTGAGAATTAGCATCAACTGTTACTGGCCCCATGTCAGCAAATCAAATTAGTTTTTGAAAGGAACATGAAAGTCATAATTACATTTCCATCATTCAGATAGAAATTGCACAAAAAAAAATAAAAATAAACTTTCTATTTTACTTTTATTATTATGTACTTCATTCTTTTGGTATCCTTTGGCGTCCTTTGTTGAAGAGTATACCTAAGTTGGATGTGCACGTGCGTTTCTTGAACACCATATTGCAGCAGCTGTGTTGGCAGTACTTATAACTTGTCCTTTGTGTAAAACTTGTATGGTAAATTATTTCTATTTTTACAATACAGTAGTAAGTAGAGAAGAGATCGTGTATCATTCTAATTGCTTAGTAACTGGCACTGTGCCACAGAATTGTGTGAGTGTGTATGTGAGTGTGTATGTGATTTTTTAGTTAAAGGGACACTCAAGTCAAAATTAAACGTAAATGATTCAGATAGAGCAAACAATTTTAAACAACTTTACAATTTACTTCAAGTAACATATAAATGTGCACAGTCTGTTTATAGTTACACTTTTTGAGTCACCAGCTCCTACTGAGCATGTGCAAGAATTCACAGAATAAACGTATATGCATTTTTGATTGGCTGATGGCTGTCACATGATACAGGGGGAGTGGAAATATACATAACTTTGAAATTTAGCAGAAAAAAAATCTACTACTCATTTGAATTTCAGACTAGTGCTTTTGAATTGTCTTGTTATCCCGCAATTGTTGATTATCGCCGCTCCCTGACCCCGCCGCAACTATAATAAATGTATTAACCCCTAAACCGCCACTCCCGGACACTGCCACAACCTACATTATACCTAGTAACCCCTATCCTGCCCCCCCTATACCGCCGCCCTGGATGTGCACGTGCGTTTCTTGAACACCATATTGCAGCAGCTGTGTTGGCAGTACTTATAACTTGTCCTTTGTGTAAAACTTGTATGGTAAATTATTTCTATTTTTACAATACAGTAGTAAGTAGAGAAGAGATCGTGTATCATTCTAATTGCTTAGTAACTGGCACTGTGCCACAGAATTGTGTGAGTGTGTATGTGAGTGTGTATGTGATTTTTTAGTTAAAGGGACACTCAAGTCAAAATTAAACGTAAATGATTCAGATAGAGCAAACAATTTTAAACAACTTTACAATTTACTTCAAGTAACATATAAATGTGCACAGTCTGTTTATAGTTACACTTTTTGAGTCACCAGCTCCTACTGAGCATGTGCAAGAATTCACAGAATAAACGTATATGCATTTTTGATTGGCTGATGGCTGTCACATGATACAGGGGGAGTGGAAATATACATAACTTTGAAATTTAGCAGAAAAAAAATCTACTACTCATTTGAATTTCAGACTAGTGCTTTTGAATTGTCTTGTTATCCCGCAATTGTTGATTATGGAAATCTACTGCATTTACTGGTTCTTTAAAGAAGAGTAAGCATGGTTTGTGTTCAATTTATTGCACTTTACATTACAGATATGAGGAATGAGGATGTATTCCTAGAGTTACACTAAAAGATTAAGGGGGGTAGTTATCAAGCCGTCAACCTCAAATACGCTGGAATTCCACAGCGTATTTGTGGCGAGGCTGATTCGCCTTAGTTATCAAAGGCTAGAGACCGGCAAAAGTAGAATATAGTGACGTAAGCTTCGATCCGCCGGACTCAGTCCGACACAGTGCGGCACAATCTGACTACTTTTTCTAGATATCAAATGACTAGCAGGTACGCTCGGCACTTTTCCGGCCCAGCGTACCTGGTTTTCAATCCTGGAGGCGGCGGATCCCATAGGAATCAATGGGAGTCTGACCATAGCGAAAGCTCATGTTCGCTGCTGCCAGACATCCCATTGATTTCTATGGTAGCGGTCTACACCTAACACCCTAACATGTACCCCAAGTCTAAACACCCCTAATCCCCCCTACACCGCTGCAACTAAATAAATGTATTACCCCCTAAACCGCCACTCCCGGAGCCCACCGCCACTCTAATAAAATGATTAACCCCTAAACCGCTGCTCCCGGAGCCCACCGCAAGCTACTCTATACATATTAACCCCTAAATCGCCGCTCCCTGACCCCGCCGCAACTATAATAAATGTATTAACCCCTAAACCGCCACTCCCGGACACTGCCACAACCTACATTATACCTAGTAACCCCTATCCTGCCCCCCCTATACCGCCGCCCTCTATAATAAAGTTATTAACCCCTATCCTGCCGATCCCGCACCTCGCCGCAACTAAATAAATAGTTTAACCCCTAAACCGCCGCTCCCGGACCCCGCCGCAACCTATATTAAACGAATTAACCCCTAATCAGCCCCCCCTACACCTATAATACATTTATTAATCCCTATCCTGCCCCCTACACCACCGCCACTGTAATAAATTTATTAACCCCTAAACCTAAGTCTAACACTAACCCTAACACCCCCCTAACTTAAATATTAATTAAATAAATCTAAATAATATTTATCTTATTAAATAAATTAATCCTATTTAAAACTAAATACTTACCTTTAAAATAGACCCTAATATAGCTACAATATAAATAATAATTATATTGTAGCTATCTTAGGATTTATTTTTATTTTATAGGTAACTTTCAATTTATTTTAACTAGGTATAATAGCTATTAAATAGTTTTTAACTATTTAATAGCTACCTAGCTAAAATAAAGAGAAATTTACCTGCAAAATAAAAACTAACCTAAGTTACAATTACACCTAACACTACACTATACTTTAATAAATTATTCCTATTTAAAACTAAATACTTACCTGTAAAATAAACTCCAAGATAGCTACAATGTAATTAATAATTACATTGTAGCTATTTTAGGATTTATATTTATTTTACAGGTAACTTTGTATTTATTTTAGCTAGTTAGAATAGTTATTAAATAGTTAATAACTACCTAGCTGAAAGAAATACAAAATTACCTGTAAAATAAATCCTAACCTAAGTTAAAATTAAACCTAACACTACACTATCATTACATTAATTAAATAAATTAACTACAAATAACTACAATTAAATACAATTACATAAACTAACTAAAGTACAAAAAATAAAAAAAGCTAAGTTACAAAAAAATAAAAAAAATAAGTTACAAACATTTAAAAAATATTACAACAATTGTAAGCTAATTACACCTAATCTAAGCCCCCTAATAAAATAACAAAGCCCCCCAAAATAAAAAAATTCCCTACCCTATTCTACATTAAAAAAGTTCAAAGCTCTTTTACCTTACCAGCCCTTAAATGGCCTTTTGTGGGGCATGTCCCAAAGAAAACTGCTCTTTTGCCTGTAAAAGAAAAATACAACCCCCCCCCAACATTAAAACCCACCACCCACATACCCCTAATCTAACCCAAACCCCCCTTAAATAAACCTAACACTACCCCCCTGAAGATCATCCTACCTTGAGTCGTCTTCACTCAGCCGAGCCACCGATGGAACTGAAGAGGAGATCCGGAGCGGCAGAAATGATCCTCCAAGGGGCGCTGAAGAAGTCTTCTATCCGATGAAGTGATCCTCCAAGCGGCGCTGAAGAAGTCTTCCATCCGGGCGATGTCATCTTCCAAGCGGCGCTGAAGAAGTCTTCTATCCGGGCGATGTCATCTTCCAAGCGGGGTCTTCAATCTTCTTTCTTCAGGATCCATCTTCATCCCGCCGACGCGGAACATCCTTCTTTCCCGACGGACTACCGACGAATGAAGGCTCCTTTAAGGGATGTCATCCAAGATGGCGTCCCTTCAATTACGATTAGCTGATAGGATTCTATCAGCCAATCGGAATTAAGGTATGAAAAATCTGATTGGCTGATTGAATCAGCCAATCAGATTGAAGTTCAATCTGATTAGCTGATCCAATCAGCCAATCAGATTGAGCTCGCATTCTATTGTAACTTAGGTTAGGATTTATTTTACAGGTAATTTTGTATTTATTTTAGCTAGGTAGTTATTAAATAGTTAATAACTATTTAATAACTATTCCTAGCTAAAATAAATACAAAGTTACCTGTAAAATAAATATAAATCCTAAAATAGCTACAATGTAATCATTAATTACATTGTAGCTATCTTAGGGTTTATTTTACAGGTAAGTATTTAGTTTTAAATAGGAATAATTTATTAAAGTATAGTGTAGTGTTAGGTGTAATTGTAACTTAGGTTAGTTTTTATTTTACAGGTAAATTTCACTTTATTTTAGCTAGGTAGCTATTAAATAGTTAAAAAGTATTTAATAGCTATTGTACCTAGTTAAAATAAATTGAAAGTTACCTATAAAATAAAAATAAATCCTAAGATAGCTACAATATTATTATTATTTATATTGTAGCTATATTAGGGTTTATTTTAAAGGTAAGTATTTAGTTTTAAATAGGATTAATTTATTTAATAAGAGAAATATTATTTAGATTTATTTAATTAATATTTAAGTTAGGGGGGTGTTAGGGTTAGTGTTAGACTTAGGTTTAAGGGTTAATAAATTTATTACAGTGGCGGCGGTGTAGTGGGGGGCAGGATAGGGGTTAATAAATGTATTATAGGTGGCGACGGTGTAGGGGGGGGCAGATTAGGGGTTAATAAATTTAATATAGGTTGCGGCAGGGTCCGGGAGCGGCGGTTTAGGGGTTAAACTATTTATTTAGTTGCGGCGAGGTGCGGGATCAGCAGAATAGGGGTTAATAACTTTATTATAGAGGGCGGCGGTATAGGGGGGGCAGGATAGGGGTTACTAGGTATAATGTAGGTTGCGGCGGTGTCCGGGAGCGGCAGTTTAGGGGTTAATACATTTATAAGAGTTGCGGCGGGGTCTAGGAGCGGCTGTTTAGGGGTTAGTAACTTTATTGTGTTGCGGGGGGCTCCGGGGGCACCGATATAGGGGGTAGAACAGTGTAGTTAGTGTGAGTGCTTAGTGACAGGCTAGCAATAAAGCTGTCAAAAAGCCGAAGAGCAGCGAGATCGGATGAGTGATAACTCTCACAGTCCACTGCTCATCACCCCGTACTTGGTGCGCGGCTTTTTGACAGATTTATTGATAACTTAGGCAAATTTTTTCAGGTCCGCGGCGGCGATGGTAGGCGAGCTTAGGCGGGCGTATTGGGCCGGCGAAGGCAGGAAAGTTGACACGTTGATAACTAGGCCTCTAAAAGTCAAATATGACACAATGGGGTAGATTTATGAATTCTATTTGTGTGTTTGAGTGTTAGGGGCCTCATAAATAAGGCAAGATCATGTTCGCAATTCATAGAGAATCACTTCACACCTATCTTTTCTAGTGTGTCATTATTGGGCGTCATAGCTGTGTTAAGTGCGACAATATATAACTGATACAGCAAACAAGAACAATCTAGCAATGCAGAAAAGCAATAATTTTAACCAACTGAAGCATTTTTTAAATGTTTGCGATTGTAAAATATTCACGTATCTGTTTTATTAGGTTAAAGGGATACAAAGGTCAAAATTGAAATGTGATTGGGTGCATTTCAGTTTGGAATAGAAATATTTTGCAACATACTTCCAGTACCAAAAATGCTTCTAGTAAAAGTCGTTACTGCTTTTGCACAGTGTTTGAATGCTGATAAAAATAACAAATACCTTACAGAATTTGTCCTTTTTTAGAATATCAGATGATTTTAAGGAAACCTATCACCACCAGACCATTCATAAGTCTGTATTTCTTTGAGCCAAGCAAAGCTTTGCAGATTTGTAAATAAATGGGAGATCTGGGTGAGCGTTAAATAGGTGATTTTTGAGCGCAATAAATAGCGCTTCTATTTCTGTTTTCATATTACAAAGTTAAGTTATTTTTTATTGCTTGAGTTTCAGTCTAGGGCAGGCGCATAGCAGCCAGTCTATAGGTATTTATATGTGCAGAATGTGTACAATCCTAATACAAGGGAGCCTTTTATAAGTGCACGTTTTAGGTCCATCTATCCTCAAAATCATTATGCAAAGCAGCATGCATTTTATTACTGTTGCTTAATACTGAGTTACATTAGAAGGGGCCCCAAAAAAATTGCACCTGGGCCTTTTGTTGAGTAGGTCCACTACTGGTCTAGGGTGCACTAACATCTGAATGTCAGATAGCATGGGTGCGCTAAATCACTCACATGATAGACTTCTATGGGGGCGCCCTGTAAAAGATTTGCAAATCACTCAAGCAATAAGTTGATGGAGTACAAGTAGGAGAGAATTCATGTAGTTGTGTGCTATACTATTAACAATAATGTTTTACTACTAGTATAACATTTTACATCTGTATTTTGGATTGCACTAGAGCGTAACATTTAACTCACCACTTATAAAACGAGCGCAATGAGCATGCTATAGTAATCCCTGTCCCTGTGCTATCCTTTAAAAGTATAGAATACACTAAAAAAGTTTAGGCCCATTAAGGTGCTTTGGTTTAGAATATTTAACCATCCACTTGTAATTATACCACTTTGTGCACAATGTTGCACAAAAAAGAATGGACCCTGTGTTATCGATTGCGCTCCACTTGTAATCTAGCCCTTTATGGTTTAATTTGTTTGTTTTTTTATGATTTTTACTGTGCTAAGTGAATTTAGAAAGGGAGAAGAATGTTTATAGTTAGATATTTTACTTTTTTTCTTCAAATGCTGCAAGAGGGTGCCACGTGACAAATTATACGTTAGGTTTTAATTTTTATTATTATTTTTTATTGATTATTATTAATATATATATATATATATATATATATATATATATATATATATATATATATATATATATAAATAACATACATATAATCCTAAATATTCATATTTGGAAAAGAAAACTGATGTTAATATTGGAATCATATTATGTGAGCTTGCTAATATTAGGAAATAGTGACTCTCATGCTGTTTACCTTGCACCCTATAGAACATTTTACAAAAATATATATGTTTTTTATATTTTCTATAATATATGTTGTTTTCTATATTTGGGAATTTCTTCAAACTAATATTATTTTCTAAAAGATACTGGTCTGCTATAAATAAAGTTAATAAATACATACATAAATAACACAATTGTTTGTAGTTGATTATTAATAAATGCTTCCAAACTGAAAAAGACTAAAACAGCTTAGCCACAGAGGTGTGATATGACTCTTTACATTGTTATTATAAGAAAAACATTTGGAATATGTTCATAGGTTTGTTTTACTTCAATTGTTCTTTTGTTTAATGATTTACTGAAATTGTTAGAGCAGCGTCCATTTTCAGAGTGCATGGAATACTGTTGTACCTCTGTTGCTTATGGCTAACTTTTGTTTGACAACCAGTATGACAAATATTATATAAATGTTTGCTGTAATCACTGCGACAAGCAGTCACATAACTTCACTTCCTTCACCTGCTCTCTACAACAGCCAGCTATACTGCAACCTCCCAGAAGGCATTGGGGTGCTCAATCCCTAGCAGTGAACCAAAAAGCTGTATTAAAACTGTCAGCAATGAAAAAGAGCTGCACTCTGGGGAAAAATATAAATATGCTATAGAAACACAAAAAGGGATTAGGGAAGGGTCTCAAATATAAATGTGCTGGAGAGTGTCAGCAGGAAGGAGAGATTAAATTATCCCTGAAGGAATAAGTTAAGGTGAATCATTCATGACTCCTCAAACAGCCTATTACAGACCTGTAACAAGATAGTATGAGAGAGTTGCAGAACTCAAGTCTTAGGTACTGAGATAAAAGGATAACATCTGAAAGATCAGACATATATTTGTACTTTCCAGAATTCTTTCATCATTGGGATTGTTTAAATGGTGATTTATGCAAAAGTAGAAATATTTATCTAAATTTTTTTTTTTTAACTGAGTGAGAAACGTGCAAAAAAATTTCATTTATGAAAACACTTAGGGCCAGATTACAAGTGGAGTGCACATTTCAATAAAGATATACATACTGTATATATTTTATTAAATAAAAATATTTATACATGTTCCTATGAATCCATATGTAAAAGCAATTTTTACTGCAAAAGAAAAAAGAGAAAGCGCTCTAATAGTATAGTATTTCACTGCTTTACTTCACCACAAACAGCTTCTCATACACGAGGAAGAATACTCACAATTTGAAATGCACTAGAATATAGGCAGACTGGGTGAATCAGAGTCCCCCAGCTAGCTCCCTTGGGTAAGCACAGCAGAAGAAGCAGTACCATATTGTACTAGGAAACGCGTTGCAGTATTTTATTATTTATTAAAACCTTTTTATAAACAAATCCCCTGTGCCTTAGAGGTTCACTGAATCAACTGCACTGCTCCTCCATACATCTCAGTCCTTGTCTCCAGATACTCTCCCTCCTGTCCCTTTCGCTCTGCTCATGACCTCCTCCTCTCTTCTTACCTCATCATATTCCCATTTACAGGACTTCTCCAGACTGGCTCCCCTAATTTTGAAAGCTTCAAGTGCTCCCTAAAGACTCTACTGTTCAGGGATGCATACAACCTACACTAACCCTTCCTAATCCCAGTTCCTCTCCTTCATTGCTATCCCCTTGAACCTCCTTAGCATGTAAGCCTAAGAGCCTAACTGTTTGCAGGTCACCTTCATAAGAGCTGACTACAACAGTGCAACTCTCGGCAGGGCCCTCTACCCATTTGATCCCTATAAATGTTACCTTGTGTATCGCCTATGTTTATAGCGCTGCAGAATCTGTTGGTGCTCTACAAATAAATTATTATAATCATATTGTTGTTGGTGATTTAATATACCCATTTGATACTAGTGGAGTCTATCTCTGTTCCTGAGCAAGTTGTGCTTACCGGAGGGAGCTAGCTGTGGGGCTCTGATTCACCCAGTCTGCCTATTTTGCACTTATTTTAGTGCATTTCAAATTGTGATTATTCTTCCTTGTGTATGAAAAGCTGTGTGTGGAGGAGTGGAGCAGTGAAATACTATACTATTGGAGCGCTTTCTCTTTATTGTTTTGCAGTCTTCTGATAACTAGTGGAATTTATCTCTGTTCCTGAGCAAGTTGTACAACAGAGGGAGCTATCTGTGGGTCTTTGATTCACCCAGTCTGCCTATATTGTACTTATTTTAGTGCATTTCAAATTGTGAGTATTCTTCCTGCAGTATCTTGGATTTACATTTGGACAAGAGCTGATCCTTAATGTGGTTTTAACCTTTGGATGGAAGCCTGAACTAGCGCCTTTATTATGTAAACTCCTTTATAGTGGGACACATTTTTCATATTCATTAAAAGCACCTTCTGCCATTTTTTTTCTAACACCTTACATCTCGTTTTTTTGAGCCGTTATAACTTTTTTATGCAATTTTTTTTGCAATTATTTTTAATCAGAGAGTGTTAATTTGATTGTCTCTATACTGTTACATGTATTTTTGATGTGTTTTGTCCCACTCACGTGGTAGTTAAACAGAGCTTTTCAATCTCTGTATCCCAACGCACGTTAAATGTGATTGTGCTCTTGCGGTCACATTAACTTTCAACGTGTATTACAAATGCTCTTTAACGTGCATCCAAAAGGGCACAAAATTGCCCTATCGTACATGCTATTAATAGTGTTCCACTGGTAATCTTGCTTATAGATGGGATACATTAGAATGCAAAAGTGCTTTTACATGTAGAGTAATTGCAGTCTTGTTAATTATTGTTGTACTTTATGCCCAATCCCAAATGCTGCAGAGTACAAAGGGGCAATATTAGAATGTCACTACAGAAGGGTAATATTAGAATGTCACTACAGAAGGGCAATATTAGAATTTCACTACAGAAGGGCAATATTAGAATGTCACCTCAGAAAATGTTGCCCTTTCATAATGGTGGAACATTTTAAAATTAATATTAAAAGGCAACAGCTGCACCTAACATCTCTGGTAGCTTACATTTCGCTTGTTGCTTTTTCAGTGCATGGAAGTAACTCTAAAACTAGTCCTAATCTGAACCTTTGCCCTAACCCTAACTTTATGCTTTGCCCTAATTATAGCACTGTCCCTTGATATGTCTGATGCTTATCCCTACTCTTAGCCTTAAAGGACCACTTATAAGGTCAAATTTAAATTATTCAGATAGAGCACACATTTAAACAACTTTCCAATTAACTTCTATTATCAAAATGTGCGCAATCTGTTTATATGTACACTTTCTGAGGCACCAGCTCCTAATGAGCATGTGCAAGATTCACAGAATATACACATATGCATTTTGTAATTGGCTGATGGCTGTCACATGATGCAGTGGGAAGGAAAATAAAACTAACTGAAATTTGTTTAAAAAAAATCTACTATTCACGTGAAATTCAAACTAAATGCTTTTGCATTGTCTATTTATTATACATTTATTGATTATGCAATTCTACTGTGTTTAGTGGTCCTTTAAAGGAAATGAAGCATCTCTTGCTTTTGTCTAAGAACAGTGCTTATCTCACACTCCCTAAAGAAGACAAAACGCTATTTATGTAACTTAGATATGCAAAATGCTGCAACAGGTCTCTAGAATGTACATCATTTTGAATTGTGATGCCATATGTAGTTATTGTTCCTCACTACATTGTCTCTTACTGTTTAGTATTAAGTAAAATATATAAAAAGTAAGATATGTCTATATTTAATTGAATTATATGTGTTTATTTATCTTGGTGGTTGGAAAGTGGCAATGTTGGCTGGAAGTGGTCTTCAGAGTCTTCAGATGCATCTTCCATCCATATCTATTTTTAAAAAAAGGAAATTCTCCATTGTTAAATTGAGTTCCATTACCACTTTAATCCTTTGCTTCATTACCTGCTACATTCCATACAAAGATTCAGTGTACACTGTTTGTTCAATACATATCTGATAAATAAGAAAACTAAGCATTTTATAAATCAAAATAATTATAAATTTAAAACTAGTAATAAAATAAAAGTGAATACAACTTACACTAAAACAAAAACAATTTTCTACAAAAATATGATAAAAGATATACAGTCATGGCCAAAAATATTGGCACCCCTGCATTTCTGTCAAATAATGTACACTTCGCACAGAAATTTGTTGCAATTACAAATGTTTAGGCATTCTCATGTTTATTTCTTTTGTTTGTATTGGTATGACACAAATAGTGGAGAAAAAAAAGCCAAATCTGACACATTCCACTCAAAACTCCAAAAATGGACTCGACAAAATTATTGGCACCCCATTTAATATTTGGTAGCACACCTCTTGGAAAAAAATAA
This sequence comes from Bombina bombina, assembly GCF_027579735.1. Lineage (NCBI taxonomy): Eukaryota > Metazoa > Chordata > Amphibia > Anura > Bombinatoridae > Bombina > Bombina bombina. Next base: position 183,163,389 of record NC_069502.1, read on the forward strand.
CTGAAATCAATCAATGAGTTTCTTACACCTCTCTACTAAAATTCTGGACCACTCTTCTTTAGCCAACTGCTTCAGGTCTCTCAGATTGGAAGGGTTCCTTTTCCCAATTGCTGTTTTGAGATTTCTCCACATGTGCTCTATGGGATTGAGATCTGGACTCATTGCTGGCCAGTTCAGTACTCTCCAGCACTTTGTCTTAAACCATTTCTGGGTGCTTTTTGATGTGTGCTTTGGGTCATTGTCTTGCTATAAGACCCATGACCTCTGACGGAGACCCAAATTTCTGACACTGGGCCCTACATTGCACTACAGAATTCTTTAGTAGTCTTCAGATATCATAATGCCATGCACACAGTCAAGACATCCAGTGTCTGAAGTAGCAGTATATGTAACAAGGAGCATCAAGCTCCATTCGGAGCTTGATAATTCAGCCCGAATAGTCCTCCGGACTCCACACACTGAAGTACCTGAGAGGGAAGCGGCACTCACTGTCTGATAAAGGGTAAAGGGATGAAGACCCCGAAATATCACACTTTTGAATTTAATAAAACTTCTTTGAAAATTCAGTATGTGCAAGTCATCTCTGCTGAATATATATATATATATATATATATATATATATATTTCTATGGATTATTTAGAATTGTTACACTATCTCTAATACTTCCTCATAGAAATAAAATTATGAATTAGCAAAACAAAAAGTACTAAAATCCTTTGATTTATATGCATACATTAAAAGCACATTCAAAATCTTACATAAAATATCTGCTAAATTGTATGACTAAACAAAAACATAAGATGATGTCTACAAATTTTTTTACAAACATTATAAAAATATTACAACAATTTTAAGCTAATTACACTTACTCTAAGCCCCCTAATAAAATAACAAAGCCCCCCAAAATAAAAAAAATCTCTACCCTATTCTACATTTAAAACATCCAGCTCTATTACTTTACCAGCCCTTAAAAGGGCCTTTTGCGGTGCATGCCCCAAAGAAAACAGCTCTTTTGCCTGTAAAATAAAAATACAACCCCCCCAACATTAAAACCCACCACCCACACACCCCTACTCTAACCCAAACCCCCCTTAAATAAACCTAACACTACCCCCCTGAAGATCTTCCTACCTTGAGTCGTCTTCACTCAGCCAAGCCGAATTCTTCATCCAATCCGGGCGATGTCTTCATCCAAGCGGGGCTGAAGAGGTCCATCATCCGTCTGAAGTCTTCATCCAAGCGGGGGCTGAAGAGGTCCATCATCCGGCTGAAGTCTTCATCCAAGCGGGGGCTGAAGAGGTCCATCATCCGGCTGAAGTCTTCTATCAAGCGGCATCTTCAATCTTCTTTCTTTCGGCTCCATCTTCATCCCGCCGACGCGGAACATCCTTCCTCCACGACGAACTCCCGACGAATGAAGGTTCCTTTAAGGGATGTCATCCAAGATGGTGTCCTTCAAATTCCGATTGGCTGATAGGACTCTATCAGCCAATCGGAATTAAGGTAGGAAAATTCTGATTGGCTGATGGAATCAGCCAATCAGATTCAAGTTCAATCCGATTGGCTGATCCAATCAGCCAATCAGATTGAGCTCACATTCTATTGGCTGATCGGAACAGCCAATAGAATGCAAGCTCAATCTGATTGGCTGATTGGATCAGCCAATCAGATTGAACTTGAATCTGATTGGCTGATTCCATCAGCCAATCAGATTATTCCTACCTTAATTCCGATTGGCTGATAGAATCCTATCAGCCAATCGGAATTCGAGGGACGCCATCTTGGATGACGTCCCTTAAAGGAACCTTCATTCATCGGGAGTTCGTCGTGGAGGAAGGATGTTCCGCGTCGGCGGGATGAAGATGGAGCCGGAAGAAAGAAGATTGAAGATGCCGCTTGATAGAAGACTTCAGCCGGATGGAAGACCTCTTCAGCCCCCGCTTGGATGAAGACTTCAGCTGGATGATGGACCTCTTCAGCCCCCGCTTGGATGAAGACTTCAGCCGGATGATGGACCTCTTCAGCCCCGCTTGGATGAAGACATCGCCCGGATTGGATGAAGAATTCGGCTTGGCTGAGTGAAGACGACTCAAGGTAGGAAGATCTTCAGGGGGTTAGTGTTAGGTTTATTTAAGGGGGGTTTGGGTTAGAGTAGGGGTGTGTGGGTGGTGGGTTTTAATGTTGGGGGGGTTGTATTTTTATTTTACAGGCAAAAGAGCTGTTTTCTTTGGGGCATGCACCGCAAAAGGCCCTTTTAAGGGCTGGTAAAGTAATAGAGCTGGTATGTTTTAAATGTAGAATAGGGTAGAGATTTTGGGGGGCTTTGTTATTTTATTAGGGGGCTTAGAGTAAGTGTAATTAGCTTAAAATTGTTGTAATATTTTTATAATGTTTGTAAATTATTTTTTATTTTTTGTAACTTAGTTCTTTTTTATTTTTTGTACTTTAGTTAGTGTATTTATTTGTATTTATTTGTAGGTATTTGTATTTAATTTATTTAATGATAGTGTAGTGTTAGGTTTAATTGTAACTTAGGTTAGGATTTATTTTACTGGTAATTTTGTATTTCTTTTAGCTAGGTAGTTATTAAATAGTTAATAACTATTTAATAGCTATTGTACCTAGTTAAAATAAATACAAAGTTGCCTGTAAAATAAATATTAATCCTAAAATACAATATAATTATTATTTATATTGTAGCTATATTAGGGTTTATTTTACAGGTACGTATTTAGCTTTAAATAGGATTAATTTATTTAATAAGATTTATTTTATTTCGTTAGATAAAAATTATATTTAACTTAGGGGGGTGTTAGGGTTAGGGTTAGACTTAGCTTTAGGGGTTAATACATTTATTATAGTAGCGGTGAGGTCCGGTCGGCAGATTAGGGGTAGGTAGGTAGGTAGCGGCGACATTGGGGGGGGGCATATTAGGGGGTAATAAATATTATGTAGGTGTCGGCGGTGTTAGGGGCAGCAGATTAGGGGTACATAGGGATAATGTAGGTGGCGGCAGTGTGCGGTCGGCAGATTAGGGGTTAAAAAAATTTAATAGAGTGGCAGCGATGTGGGGGGGCCTCGGTTTAGGGGTACATAGGTAGTTTATGGGTGTTAGTGTACTTTAAAGCACAGTAGTTAAGAGCTTTATGAACCGGCATTAGCCCAGAAAGCTCTTAACTCCTGGCTTTTCTCTGCAGCTGGAGTCTTGTCGTTAGAGTTCTAACGCTCACTTCAGCCAAGACTCTAAATACCGGCATTAGAAAGATCCCATTGAAAAGATAGGATACGCATTTGGGGTAGGGGGATCTGCGGTATGGAAAAGTCGCGGCTGGAAAGTGAGCGTTAGACCCTTTCCTGACTGACTCTAAATACCAGCGGGCGGTAAAAACCAGCGTTAGGACCCCCTAACGCTGTTTTTGACTGCTAATGCAGAACTCTAAATCTAGGCGTAAGTTATTGTGGACAGCATGACCTGTATCTCTCATTGGTGACAGGAAATGGGATTTTTGTTTAGCAGACATCTGCCATGTATTTACTTTAATACATTATTATTAAAGGGACATTATACACTCATTTTTTCTTTGCATAAATGTTTTGTAGATGATCTATTTATATAGCCCATAAAGTTTTTTGGGTTTTTTAGTTTTGCTTATTTTTAAATAACATTGCTCTGATTTTCAGACTCCTAACCAAGCCCCAAAGTTTTATGAGAATCCTGTCAGCTACCTACTCCAGCTTGCTCCTGTTTGTATAAAGGGCCTTTTCATATGCAGAGGAAGGGGGGAGGCGGGGAGTGTCTTATTTCCCACTTGCAGTGGGCTTTCCAGCTACCTTTCCAATAGAGCTAAACTGAGAGCTTCTAAGTAAGTTTTTAAACAGTTTTATACTGGATTTTTATATCAGTATCTGTGCATCTTATTCTTTATAGTAGTGTCTATTACATGCAGTTATGTGAAAATTAGTCTACACTGTCCCTTTAAAGCAAGGTTTGTATAGTCAAATGTATACATACATACAATTTTTCCTGAATTTAACCTTTTAACGCCATTCTGTCCAAATTGTTCTGAGCTTTAACACTGATGGGCGGAATACAACATCCTAACTGGGTGGCTTTCCTGAAGCCACTGGCGCTTCCCTGATGGCATCATGGTCTGGAGGGCGTGCCTAGCATCATAGGGACGCCCCCCTGATGCGATCCCATCATTGAAATCTTGTGATCACTTGCATAATCATGAGATTTTAAATTGTTTACATCGGAACAGTTGTTCTGATGTAGATGCTTTAACCCCGACAGGAAAGGGTTAAGAAAAGGAACTCTAAATTCGTAAGGATTTGTTCTTTATATCAATTTCTCTGCCTAACTTACCATTAGGGACAGCTAGGCTCTGACATAGATATTTTAAATTTGCTTTAAGATCCTTTGGTTTACAGCACCCTTTTGTGGTATACAACTCTATAAACAGAATAGCAATTAAAAAGATTTGCATAACACACACACACTTATATATTTATATATATATATATATATATATATATATATATATATATCAATGCTTATTAGAGTGCTGTCTTATTATGCTGTTGCATAACAACTGAAGCTAGGGCATGGTATGAGTATGATTGCTTAATGATGACATCATATGCCAATGGCCCATAAAGTTTGTAGGATGGTAATGTGGAGGGTACAGTGCATAAACTGATGTTACTGTCTGCTGCTTATACACATATGGATATACCATTGAAATATACTTAGAGCTGGAAATTTCTTTCAAATATGTGCATGTATGATTTTTTTTATTTTTGTAAAATAGGTTACACAATTGAATGGATACAGAAAAGAAAAAAATATGAATACTGCAGGGAAAATCAAAATATCGAACTTGCAAGGGGCGGAGCTAACATTGGAGAGGAACAGACGTGTTTCATAAGAGCTCCTGCTTGTATAACTTATAAACTCCATTACACTGCAATTTTATATATAAAATCGGATATTTTGAGCTCATACAACTTGACCTACAAATGTTTGTGATTACTGAGACGCCAAGATTGCACAATTGGGTTGAATAGGAGCTATGACACAGCACTGCTGCTTGATGAGGCCCTGATCCCGGGAACTACCACGCTGCCCTCACTGTTCTACTTCGATATCTAACCTTTGGAAAGACATGCTGTCGCAGTAGCAAGTCAAAAGCCAGTTTACAGTGACTGATCGTCTGGGCCCCATATATACAACTCTGAGGCTAAATCTGCTTTACATATGGAGTACTTTGATAGATGGGAGACAAAAGTGGTGCAGCTACTGGATGACCACTTTACTTCACTAAACCGAGAACTCAGCACCTTAAATGATCTGGCAATGAGGAAGTCACACCACAGAAAGAGAGCCATCCGACGCCATACAAAGTGAGTCAGGTGCATGAGCGAAATGATAACACCCGAGAGGAGACCAGGGATAGCAGCCGATTGGCTATGATACCAAGACAGGATCATCTTAGTAATCCTGACATTACACGCACTGATGGGAGCACTTCAATACATCCACAGAGCATATCTGAAAATGCCTGGCTCAACTTTTTGAAAAGGGAGTCCTCACGCACTGAGGAATCAATTGACAGATCACGACCGTCTGTGAGAAGACAGGTACAGCTCAGGGATGCTCCTGTCCTCCTCAGTGCAACCGTTAAGCATGACATGCTAGATTCCGGTACGCAGAGGAAATTAACAGCAGCCTCGTTTAGTCGGATGGAGTTAGAGCTCTGTTGCACAGAACAACCTGACTGGTTCAGCCGCTCCATAGAGTCCCTTATTCATCAGCCATCTACCGGAAGCTTTTATGACCCTTATGTACGCAAAAACTGCCGATCTACATATCTCACCCTTGGGCGGTTGCCTAACACTTGGTTTAGGAATAACTTTACTTCTGATGGCTCCTTTGAAGTGCTTTTTCAGAGCGCTTTCTGCGCTACCCATGCTATCTCAAGCGATCCGAATGCAAGTTTGAGGACACTGTGGGATCCAGGACTGTCTGTTTATATCAGTCTTCCACGTAAGCTCCATAAAGAAGGAGTGGGTTAACTCTACCCCATTAACTACCTCATCGTAAGATTGCATGGATTAAGATACTGGGACTAGACCAAAGACACTTTTTTGTTTTATTCCTAGTTAACTATATTTTTCAGTTTGTGTTTGCCTTTCACTATCTTTGTAGGGAGGGTATTTCTAACTTATTATACCATAGCTAAGAGCTGATATAGATCTAACCTGGTTATTAAATACCTCTAAGGATAATATATTTTCCACTTATATGAGAGGTCTGTAGAATGATAATTTTATATTTAGAATTTCATTTAACATCCACTGCTTATATATGTTTGGTTGAAGAAATGCTTTGACAACCAGTTGCTCTGTCGCTAATTAACCCACATTTACTATCCCCACTTTAAGTTTTTACAAAGGTACTCTCCTTACAATTGCTTAATTCACATGTTGGTTGTTTACTTAGTACCTATAAGTTTATTAATCGTAGTTGATGGGGGAGCTCTGGGATGTGATCACAGTTTTTTCCTTTACTATAAATTGTTATTAGACCTTCTCATATGAATACCCAAAAGAGCTATGTATAAGATAACACTGGATCCTTTGCTACAGCTCTTCAGTTACTTAACATGGGCAACCATCCCACTTTGACGCTTCTTAGGCACAAAGATGACTTTTGTTCATAGTTATATTTTGCAAGTCCAACTAACCGCTATACTTAAAATGTACATATAGATCCCGTAGAGATGTAATGACAAAACATCTTAGCTTACCTTATTTATTGTTGTACGTTTGGTGCTAAAGTCTTATCTTGTCACAAGTTTACAAGTGTCTGTTTCATAGCTTCCTTATAACATTGCCTACACTATATATATATAGGGAAACTCTTCTATGGTACTTCCTTTTTTATATTTATACCACCTAGACTAGATTCTACACAGAGGGTAAATGATTAATCTTATATTTTCACGCCTTTTGTAGTTTAGACATCCTAGAAAAACTCCATTATAGTTTGTATACAAAACACCTAATACACAATTTAAGCAATATTAGGTCTCAGCCCATGTGGGACATCCTTAACACCTACTAGTTTTTTAGTTTAGAGTTTCACAGCTAACATAGGCAAACTTTTATGTGTGTACTACCCACCAGATATATATTATCGAGTCATACTCAGATTTGTTTTTTAGTTGGCTATAACAATTCAGGGTTAGTTAATAACCCCATATTATAGTCTATCCTGGATTTGCATGTTTATTATTAATGTTTGGGTTGTTAAGTACATTTGCTTATATCTTATATTTAGCATGGTTATATCTAATTCATAGCTACCTTAGAGCATTACTAGATGTCACGTGCCTTAACTAATGCTATCTATTTTATGGTTAAGCGATAGCTGCCTACAAGCCTGTTCACAAGAGCTTCAAAGGTTTTCCTTCTAATTCACCTAATTCTCACGTGCCCTTATAGGTTTTTATAGGTCCAAGGGTGATCATTTTTATTAGTGTGGATCCTTCCTAGTATCCCACTCTATTCTTAAGGCACGAGAGTGACTCGAGTCAGTTTAAGAAGTGAGACATTAATATAAACCCCAGCACAATACTTAGCTGAGATGTATTGTATTATATGTTTGTCAATATATATGTATGCCTATTTTTCTGGTATCATCTTGGACACTCTGAGAATGGGAGTTGACTAGTATTCTTAGAACAATCAATGTTCATAGGAGTTTAATGTTTTTTTATGTATGACCAAGTTAATGCAATCTGTACATCCCCTCAACCACAAGTAAGCGAGGAGATCTCTGTCTTTGTCCAACACAAATATTATTATATATATATTGAAAACTAGTACTAAAATGATTTTATTTTATAAGAAGGAGCCTCAGCCTCTTACTTACTAAGGCGGCATCTCTTTGGGTATAAGCTATATACCCCAATACTTTAATTAGTCCTAGAGCTATGCTTGTTTCTAAATAATCTGAGGATGTGGTGTATATACCATGTATCCCTGGTTTTCAGATTTTTTACCCTACAGAAAAGGATGAGTTTACTGGGATAGTTTACTCTTCCCCTAATACTCTAAACTTTAAGAGGTCTTTACATGCCGAATATTATTTTGTGTCAATTTAAGCTCTACATGATATGTAGGATTTAATCCTATGTATCACTTAATTCCTAGCCTACTGGAACTTGAGGAACTTCCTTTAGGTAATATTAACATATTATCCTTATCAGACATAGTCCGAGTATCTCTCATCTCTCCCTCACCCTAAATGGCTCCACCCCCCTTCCCCCTCATATCTAGAGCGGCTCTTTGCCCGCTGACTCTCCCTCCCCTTATATATATTCAGAAGGTCCTGGAGTGGCCTCCCTAGCGACTACCATATATATTTCATTTCCATAACTATATGACCTATGTGTGGTCAGCTCAGTAGTCACCTCAACAAGCTATTAACTATTATAAAATGGAGGATTCATAAGCGTAGGTCACCTATTGCTTCCATCACTAATTTCAATATAACCTGTTCATGTATTTTATATGTTTTTGTGTCTAATTTGCAACATATGTGACTGTTACCATAAGTTGTAATATTTGAAAATCCTCAATAAAAATATATATTTTTTAAAAAAATATCGAACTTGCAATAAGAAGTCATTGTTAAGAGAAAAAAAAAATGAGATAAATAGCTAAATTGTTGAAAGTCTAAAATGCCAGCTTGAATAGAGATAGAGAGAATTAATAGCTTTCTGTTAATGATTTTCCTGACGGGATCCAGCTGTGTCACAAGAGCCCTATTTTATTTATATCATTTCAGGTTTAATATTTGGTTCTTTAAGTTTTCATCAGCAGTATACAGTGTACTGACATAAGGAAATACTGTAAAATGGGTATGCAAGAGTACAAGAAATAATCATTTTAAAAAGGATGGGGATTTAGCACTGTGGTAAATTTAATCTAGTCAGCGTTGCAGTGGTGAGTCATTGGTTTATATATTTTCCTGGCAAGCTATTACATAATGGTGAGAACATCTTGGCATGACTAGCCTTATCACATGCTTTATCTTAGTGCAAAACTATAATGTAAGTATAAAATAAAGACTGACTTCTGTCAAAAAGGATTTGATCCATTTCATTTAAACTATACACACTCTCTAATCATTTATGCAATCCTACAGAGACCCAGTCCTATTTGAAATTTCTGAACCATTGAATAGAGAACATTAAGCCAGTCAAGGCAATGGATGGCAGGTGTTCATTAAAGCAGAGATGATATTTTCATTTGAAAAAAATTGTCAGACACAGAGAGTGTCACAGAATTGCAGATTAGTCTGCATAAGCCAAAAAGGACAATGATTCACATGGTTACTACTTATTTATATTTTAACATTTAAAGAAGGTTGCTGTTTTGAATCCTGTATGTTTGCGTAGCATCTGTGTGTGGCATGTGTTTGTGTGCATGTGTGTGTGTGCATGTGTGTGTGTGCATCTGTGTGGCATGTGTGTGTGTGCATGTGTGTGTGTGTGCATCTGTGTGTGGCATGTGTGTGTGTGCATGGGTGTGTGTGCATCTGTGTGTGGTATGTGTGTGTGTGCATCTGTGTGTGGCATGTGTGTGTGTGTGCATCTGTGTGTGGCATGTGTGTGTGTGGCATGTGTGTGTGTGCATCTGTGTGTGGTATGTGTGTGTGTGCATCTATGTGTGGCATGTGTGTGTGTGCATCTGTGTGTGGCATGTGTGTGTGTGGCATGTGTGTGTGTGTGCATCTGTGTGTGGCATGTGTGTGTGTGGCATGTGTGTGTGTGTGCATCTGTGTGTGGCATGTGTGTGTGTGCATCTGTGTGTGGCATGTGTGTGTGTGGCATGTGTGTGTGTGTGTGTGCATCTGTGTGTGGCATGTGTGTGTGTGCATCTGTGTGTGTGCATGTGTGTGTGTGTGCATGTGTGTGTGTGCATGTGTGTGTGGAATGTGTGTGTGTGGCATGTGTGTGTGTGTGCATCTGTGTGTGGCATGTGTGTGTGTGCATCTGTGTGTGTGCATGTGTGTGTGTGTGTGCATGTGTGTGTGTGCATGTGTGTGTGGCATGTGTGTGTGTGCATGTGTGTGTGGCATGTGTGTGTGTGTGCATGTGTGTGTGTGCATGTGTGTGTGGCATGTGTGTGTGTGTGCATCTGTGTGTGGCATGTGTGTGTGTGCATGTGTGTGTGCATGTGGAAGATAATATACACATAACCAACATGCAGACAACAATATGAAGGACATAGTGATATGCAGTTATAGTAATAAGCTTTTTTGTTCAGATTTCAATAAAAAGTAAACTTAACTCGGAGATGCTTAGTTATCTTCCAATATGAATTATTATTCCATATGTTTTGCATATAAAATTATGGGCTAACAATTTAATCTTATCATCTATCTGTGTATATCTATTGCCTATCTATCTATCTATCATCTATCTATCTCTCTATCTATCTATCTATCTATCTATCTATTTGTCTATATATACACTGTAAACACCATAATGTTATTGCTATTATTTGGTGCAACGTCTACTTCTATAAATAAAAAACAATTCTAAAAACAAACAAACCAGCTGTTCAGTTCTTACATTATTTCTATTGCAATACTGTATTATACTTTATAAGAAATAAAGTCTTAATATAGCTAAATAAACAACTGAAATATAATTTTGCAGAATTTTATTTTAAAAGGGTTTTTACAATGATTTATTTGTGGTTTGTGTAGCTCTTACTATATGCATTAAGTGCCTTGTACTTACATTTTGTGAAAAGGTTATATTTTACCAGTATTAGAGTCTTCAAAATTATTCCCTAGCTTCTATCAGATTTCTTTGCTTTTTTTTTGGTAGAATACAGACATAAAATGTCCTGCTGTGTGTCATGTTTCTGATGCAATTTAATGATATTCTGGTCGGGGAGAAAAAGAGCAGCTGCCCTCCAGGTTGTGTTGCAGCAAAGCTCCCAGGCGCTCAGCAGGGTTCCACATAAGTTCAATTCAATGAAGCAAATGTAATCATTTGGCCCTGTCTAAATGTGGCATACACAAAAAGTCTATGAAGAATAAATAAAACATCTATGTTCTTTTAAAAACATACTCAAAGTAGCATGTTCCTTCTTGTCCTTCCTATTTTTACCTGAACAATGTGGTAGGGCTTCAGAGATCAAAGGCGCTGTGCTTTGGCAGTATCTGAAACATTTCTGAGATATATATATTTTTTTTAAGACAAAATACAAACCATTAATATTTTAAATACTATGATATTTTTAAGATACTAAGAAATAATAATTATATATATATATATATATATATATATATATATAATGAATCCAGGTAGTGCACTCTCACTTGCCAACCATAAACACAGACCAGGGTGCTTAAAGTAATATTCAATTAGATCAGGTAATAAGCACTCACTGGATTTAAGCACAGCACACTTGTATTAGGCAGTGACGTTTCGGGGCATTCACCCCTTCTTCAGACGTCTGAAGAAGGGGTGAATGCCCCGAAACTTCACTGCCTAATAAAAGTGTGCTGTGCTTAAATCCAGTGAGTGCTTTACCTGATCTAATTATATATATATATATATATATATATATATATATATATATATATATATATAATATATATATATATATATATATATATATATATATATATATATATATATATTAAAAGGTTTTATTCTTGCCAAGGTGTACAAACTTTAACCTAATTATAAGCAGTTCCATTTCATTACATATAAATGCAGTTATGGATTTTCAATTTATGTCTGGCTTTTTTTTCCTGCAGACAATCACCTACAAATTAAAGCAACAGCCAACCTGCCAAGCCAGAAACCTATTTAATACCAATTATTGTGTTAGTGTGTAAGATTCATGGTTATCTTTGGCAATCACTATCAAAATTTACAGACTATTTTATGAGCACAATCTTTCATAAATCAAATTAGATGAAGGCCTTTTATTAGTCTGTACCATTTGAGTTTATAAAGCAGACCTAAACCGAAAAAAGAAACATGCATTTGAAATGGAAAATACATTAATGTTAGTTTTTTGTTGTTGTTTTTTTAATTATGGATACAATCATTTGCTTTCTTGTTTTTGTTACTGACAACAATTTTGTCAGTATTTATATTTTCAAATATATTTACCAATATGTTTTTTATTCACATAGAATTCAATCTAAAAGTAATTCTTTAAATATTTTAACACATTTATAAGAATTATATCTGTTTTTCCAACATTGGGCCAGATTACAAGTGGAGCACAAAATTGCACTTACGCAATCGCGATATTTGCACCTCACTCAGTAATACCAGTGCATGCAAATGTGCACTGGTATTACAAGTTGAGCGCAATGCAAACCCAACCTCATGTTCGCATTGCAGGGAAGCTTTGCGTTTACGAAAGTGAGATTCCATAGGCTTCAATGGGAGACCCGTTCTCATGTGAGACACAGCAGAGAACCTAGTTCAGCGAAGGGGTAAGTCACGCAGCGATGGGCAGCAAAATTTAAATATATAGGTATATTAATATGTACATATATATTTATGTGTTAATCTATGTATATATGCATATAAGCACATAAATATATATGTATATAAGCATATACATATATATCTTGAGTGATAACCCAGTCCCCATAGTCCACAATGTAAAGGAACTTTTCAGTGCCTTTTTTTTCTAACACCCCACTTTAACCCCTAAAAACTGCTTTGTGCAGTTAATTTAAAAAAATTAGAGATGCCTATATTTTTTTAAGGAATCTCACACTTAAGTTTGGGGGCATTTGGGGGACATTTTTAAAATTAACCAGAAGTCTGACCCCTGGTTAATTTTCGGAGCGCTAATTGCTACTGCAAGCTCGTGGCAGCAATAACCAGCCACTTGTAATGGCTGGTTATTTATCATTTACAGGTGTGCAATAAATTAGCGCTCCACTTGTAATCTAGCCCATAGTTGTTCATATTTTTAAAAAAAATGTCCTTATCCTTTTGAGGTGTTCATATGCTTGTTCACGAGAACTTATTTATAGCTTATTTATATTAACATCAAAATAATCAGCTATAATTAAATAAACAAACATAACTAAAAACATGTAACTAATGAAAGTGTATCTGTGTGAACATTTCTTGTATATAACATCCTTTTAAACACGAGAAGTGTTTCTTTGTTTAATTCTCTAAATTAGCATTATATCATATAAATAGATAAATGTATTATAATGACTGGAAACAAGATGTGTCTGCTGAGCTGAAAACATCATTTACTACAGTATTTCACTTATTGTTATTCAAAGCCCTTCTGGGTTCTTTTTGAGTAATAATTTAAAACGTGGACAGAAATCAGGTTAACAAATGTAATAAAAGATTCAATTACCACGTTGTATGTCAGGAACCTGAAATGTACTTAAATATGTTTTATTTTTATCCCATCTCAAATAGGTTTATTTATTAATATATTTAAATATATTTGAGTATATTTGATTGATAGGTTATATATTTTAGTAAAATAATACATTTTTCTACATTTTATTAAAATTGTAGGGGAAAAACACAGATTGTTGTCACATGAACTCTCATTCAATATTTCAAAAAAATGTGATTGGACTTCTTTTTTAATCAAAATTATCGCTATCTTACCAACTCAAACACAGCTGTTCTTGATAGTTTCCACTATATTTAATCTCCATTTCCATAGAACAGCAACGTTAATGACGGATAATGGCTTTCGATCACCGAAAACTGAATTGATACACGAAAAAATACAACTTTTCTCCAGGCTGTCCTGCTGCTGTCACCAACTGATGAAGCCAGTCGTCTTCATTCTCCTGGTCCAGCTTTTTCTCCTCTCCTGACAGTCTCCTTTCACAACAGTCAATATTTTTTATTTATTTTCTTCCAGATTTTACCTTTAATTGATAGTGATGATGTGTTAGGTATATATTTTTCTATTTGGTATCATTCAGTTGTCATGAAAAATGACCATTGCTGTGGTCATGGGTAGCGTCATCTTATTTTTTGGGTCCAAGCACCAGATCAGGGGATAATATTGTTTTAATTTATCCAATGTGTGTTATCGGTAGATCTGGGGAAATTAAGAATTTATCGAATGCCTCTGCCTGTTTTATTATAGTTGATAACGTGTAATCGGGTGGATTATGATCGATAATTCAATGATGTCTATACATTGTATGGGCGGCTTTTCAGATATACTCTGAGGTGCAGCCATATTCTTCTTAGCACCTCAAGGACAATGCCTAAATAATGCCAAAATGATCATCTGGGGTTGCCTTGTTCATTGTTCAGAGAGGGTTTTTCTGATATTTCGGGGCTGGACTTACCTTGTTAGGTGGGATCAGACTGATATACTTCAGAATAGTTCTGAGAGAATGCTTCTCTTTCTGTATGCATTTGCAATATGACCCTTGGGAAGTCTCCATAAGGGTGATGGGAAAAAAACAGACATAGACTCCTTGCCCAATTTGTCTAGAGGAATATGGCTGCACCTTACTGACAAGACCCAAAAAAGACTGTAACGATTGTCTGGAGTTGCCATGTTCCTTGTTCAGAGAGGCATTTCCGGATATTTTGGGGCTGAACTTACCTTGTTAGGTGGAATCAGACTGATATATTTCAGAATAGTTCTGAGAGAGTGCTTCTCTTTCTGTATGCATTTGCAATATGATCCTGGGGAAGTCTCCATAAGGGTGATGGGAAAAAAACAGAAATGGACTCCTTGCCCAATGTGCCTAGAGGATTATGGCTGCACCTTACTGACAAGAAAGGATGTAACAATTGTCTGGAGTTGCCATGTGCCTTGTTCAGAGAGGCATTGCCTTGTATTTTGGGGCTGGACTGACCTTGTTAGGTGGAATTAGACTGATTAACTTCAGAAAAGTTCTTCTCTGTGAAAAACACTGTTGAGCCTAAAGAGGCTGATCCCAGATAATAAATCGCCATAGAACAAGCCATTGATGTGTTGTTTGGCCCTGAGAGAGCACTTCTATTTCAGGGCCCGATGATCTAAAGCTCTTTGCTGTTACAAGATGATTTAAGAAGTCTTGTAAGTATGGTGAGTTCCCTCAAAGAATTTTAGGAACACAACTTTTACCTTGAGAGATATTTCTCTTACTATGCAAGGTTATGTATGTGAAGGAGATATTACAATTTAAAGGGACAGTATACACCAATTTTCATATAACTGCATGTAATAGACACCACTATAAATAATAATATGCAAAGATACTGATATAAATATCCAGTATAAAACTGTTTAAAAACTTACTTAGTAGCTTACAGTTTAGCTCTGTTTAAAAGGTTACTGGAATACCCACTACAAGTGGGAAATATCAGAGACTTCACTGCTCCCCCTTCCTTTGCATATGAAAAGACCCTTTACACAAACAGGAGCAAGCTGGAGAAGGTATACGTCGGTATTCTCCTAAAAATTTGGGGCATGGTTAGGAGTCTGAAAATCAGAGCAATGTTATTTAAAAATAAGCAAAACTATACATTAAAAAAAACTGTATGGGCTATATAAATGGATTATCTACAAAACATTTATGCAAAGAAAAATCTAGTGTATAATGTCCCTTTAAGGTCTAGAAAAAAGTTTCTTAGGATTTTGTGTGATTTCTCTTCATGGCAGTGAGTTTTGATCATTAGGCCCTAAGTATGTATTTGTAAACTGACCCTGGGGTGGGGGGGGGTATGTTTAAGTGTAATGAGGAAAACTAGACATGGAATCTTTGTCCAACATGGACTCCTTGCCCAGAAGAATATGGCTGCACCTCACTGACAAGAATCAAAGAAGGCTGAAACAATCACCTGTGGTTGCCATGTTTTTTTTTTCACAGAGGGATTACCTGGTATTTCGGGGCTGTACTGACCTTTTAGGCGGGATCAGACTGATATACTTCAGGAAAGTTCTTCTCTGTGAAAAGCGCTATTGAGCTAAAAAAAAAAAGGCTGATCCCGGGTGGTAAATCACCATGGAATAAACAATTGAGCTGTTGTTCATTCCTGAAAGAGTGTTCCTGTTTCTGTGTGTGTATATATATATATATATATATATATATATATATATATATATATACACACAGTATCTCACAAAAGTGAGTACACCACTCACATTTTTGTAAATATGTTATTATATATTTTCATGTGACAACAATAAAGAAATTACACTTTGCTACAATGTAAAGTAGTGAGTGTACAGTCTGTATAACAGTGTAAATTTGCTGTCACAGCAACCCCAGCAACCCCAGACGATCACACTGCACACTGAGCAAGGAGTCCACATCTGGTTTCCCCTTTTTCCCATAGGCAGACTAAATACACACAGAGAGAAGCACACTCACAGGAATGAACAACATATGGGAATAGGGGAAACCAGACATGGACTCCTTGCTTAGTGTGCTTAGAGGAATATGGCTACACCTCACTGACGAGGCCCAACGAATGCCGAAATGATCGTCTGGGGTTGCAGTGTTCCTTTTTCAAAGAGGAATTGCCTGTTATTTTGGCGCTGGACTGACCGTAATAGGGGGGATCAGAATGATATACTACAGGAAAGTTCTCTGTGAAAAGCATTACTGGGCTAAAAGAAGCTGCACCCAGGTGGTAAATCGCCATAGAACAGGCTAACAATAAAATTGAGCCAGTTTTTCGTTCCTGTATATAAACACAGAAATTATCTGTACTCTCAAACCAGACTGGGTACACATCCTGTGACCCTGCAAAAATTCCAGCCCTGGGTGCTCACCAGCACTCACAGCCAGCTGCACAGCTTTCAAATACACAAGTCTGGGAGATAAGCTCATAAGGAAAATTACAAAAGTCTGGCAGTCTCTTGCAAGCACATAGCTAGATTAAATTAGAGTAGAGTTGAAACTGAACTGTGAAGAGAGGCAGAGCCATCGTCAACAGGATTGCAGCTTATGTGAGATAAGTAGGGCCCTGATCTGGCTGATTTGAGATCTGGGGAAAATACAAAATGAGGGAATGGGGAGCCATGTGTAAATAGAGAAGGTTGATTAGTTGTCAGTAACAATTAAGAAGTATTTCGAGACATCCTAAAACATTTAATGTGAAAATGGCTTATTGTAGCTTAATGAGTAAAAAAGTGCACAAATGTTAATCAATTGCTGCATAATTTTGCACAACCCAAGATTTCCACTATCCAATCCGCCTAGCCTAGATGTTTCATGGATTTTGGTGTCCAACAAGGCAAATGAATGACATTAAGCTAGTTTTTTGGGAAGCTTAATGTGGCTTAATGTACAAAATTGAACTTAGATGTTAACCAATTTCCCCGAAACTTCCCGCAATACATTAATCTATCTATTCAAACATATTCTGAAAATTTCAGGACATTTGGTAAAACATACCAAAAGTTATTCACGTTTAACTATTTCTTTACAATCCTAAAACATTTAAAGGGACAGTCAACCTAAAAAATATTATTACTTATTCACATAATGTATTTAATGTTTTTAACAGCAAACTGTAGCCCCAATTTGATCGAAATATATTTAACAAGTAAAACAACTTACAAGTTCTTCTCCGGCCATTTTGAAATGGCCGCCTCACCCCTCCTTCCCTGACATCACCCACCGCTTCCACTGACTTCAGCTAGTCGATCCTGCACATTCATAAACACATAGAAGCTGGTGAAAGCTCCCAAAAGAAAAAGTGCTTGGACCAAGTCATTTGATTTCCTGAAAGCAGCCAGCCGGTGCCAATACCCAGCCTTGTGATGCCCAAATACGTTGTATGTTATAACAGAGCTGAGCCGCTTTCTGCATAAAACTGCTGGCGCACACAGCTAGGATGTGTCCCAAGAGTGGAGCCGGCCATGCAATCATCACATTCCAGCTCATTCTGTTCTGTACGAGGAAAGGCCGTGTGATTAAATAATGACGGTTAATAATTAATAATAATAATACAACACACAACAAGGCTTTGTTTAGACATGCGCTGGCTTTTTCCTGTTAGATGTTTTAGAATCTCATGATGACTTTTCTATTGTTAATAACCTTAGGGCCTAAAGTGGATATGAATCTACATATATATTGTATTATACACAACAAATAATCCACTGAAATAGCACGCACTGCAGGGTAATCTATTGTACCAATTAAATATAGCATGCACTGCGTTATGGCTCGAGATTTCCGGAGTCATCAAGCAGCGGCAGCCACAGACGGGGGAGTCTTTTACATCATTTTACAGCATTGACTTTCCTCGTACAGAACAGAATGAGCTGGAATTTAATGATTGCACGGCCGGCTCCGCTCTTGGGAGACATCCTAGCTGTATGCGCCAGCAGTTTTATGCAGGAAGCGGCTCAGCTCTGTAATAACCTAAACAATAATGTTATATAATTCTGCATATAGTGCAGAACTATATAACATTAATTTAGCTTTATACTTCAAAGTATTTGAAATATTTTTAATGCCAAAGTAGAAATTTGTGTAATGCCGCACCTGGCTCTACTTAGCGGGTCTGGTCTTTTCAGAAGCGCATCGCGGCACGCTGTCTAGTCACAGCCGGACAAATTGCACTATTAAACTCAATGTAGCTCACTCCCGCTACCAGACCAGGGCGGGAGCAAGCCACAGCGAGTTTAATGGCGTGATTAAGCTGCTCACTTATTAAAGTGCGAGAGTATCTTATACGATGTAGCTTATTATGTCCGCCGCACATCGATAAATGCCGACAGTATACGCTGTCGGCATTTATCATTTCACAAGCACTTCTTGTAAACTGCTTGTGCAATGACGCCCCCTGCAGTTTTGCAACCAATTCGCCGCTAGCAGGGGGTGCCAATCAACCCAAACTAAAGACCGCTGCTTCATAACTACTGTTTCCAGCAAGCCTGAAGGCTCGTGCGGAAACAGGGGCATTAAACTCCATTTGGAGCTTGATAATTCAGCCCCTAATTGTTATAGGATTGTAAAAAATCAGAATATGTTTGAATATATAGATTATTGTATTGTGGGAAGTTTGGGTGAAATTGTTTAACATCTACATTTTTTTTTTGTACGCTAAGCCACATTAAGCTCCCTAAAAAACAAGCTTAGTGTCACTCATTTGCCTTGTGGGAAACCAAAATCCATTACACTTCTAGGATAGGCTTCGATAATGAAAAACTGAGGTTGTACCAAGTTTCAAGGTAATTGATTGATGTTTATGCACATTTTGGTACATTAAGCTGTTTTTGCATTAAAGGGCCATTATACACTCATTTTTTCTTTGCTTATTGTAGATGATCTATTTATAAAGCCCATAAAGTTTGTTTGTTTTAAAAATGTATAGTTTTGCTTATTTTTAAAGAACATTGCTCTGATTTTAAGACTCCTAACCAAGCCCCAAAGTTTTATTTGAATACCGTCAGCTACCTTCTCCAGCTTGCTCCTGTTTGTGTAAAGGGTCTTTTCATATGCAAAAGAAGGGGGGGGGGGGGAGTGTCTTATTTCCAACTTTCCAACTACCTTTTCAACAGAGCTAAACTGAAAGCTTCTAAGTAAGTTTTTAAACCATTTTATACTGGATTTTTATATCAGTATCTGTGCATCTTATTCTTTATAGTAGTGTCTATTACATGCAGTTAAATGAAAATGAGTGTATACTGTCCCTTTAAGCTGTTCACATACTGAGGCCGAATTATCAAGCTCCGAACGGAGCTTGATGCCCCGTGTATCTGGTGAGACTTCAGAATACTGATGTATACCTACTCCAGCTTGCTCCTGTTTGTGTAAAGGAAGGGGAAGGGGGGAGTGTCTGCTTTTTCCCACTTGCAGTGGGTGTTCCAGCTAACCTTTTTAACAGAGCTAAACTGGGAACTTCTAATTACGTTTTTAAACAGTTTTTATACTGGATTTTTAAATCAGTATCTGTGCATATTATTATTTATAGTAGTGTCTACTACATGCAGTTATATGAACATTAGTGTATACTGTCCCTTTAAGCTAAAGGCCACCAATGGTTGGTTGTCCAGATTACCACCCATGCAAAATAAAAAAGCCAGTTTTGTTTCATGTCCCTGCTATGTTAGACTGAAACTTCCCTGGTTTACACTCCATCAATTGGCCACCAAATGGATATATTTTTAATAACTTCAATAAAATGACGACAGTTCACCCAAAAACTTTCTCCCCTTTAAATTATTCGGAATAATGATCCTTTTTACCTGCTAGAGTGTATTAAATTGGTTGCAAGTGGCTCCTTTATTCCTATTTCAGCATTTGAAACAGCTGATTTAGCTTGTGGTTTCCCAACCTATACTGAAAGTTTTGATACTGGAGTATATGCTATTGACAAGCCTATGTAAACACAGTCAGCATAAGAAGTTACACTCTCAGTGGGATGCAGGATAGTTAAGTAATAAAATGATAATTTTCCATTGTTCTCTCTATGTATTGAGCTTTGGTCTTCCAGACAATTATAAGATAAGGAAGCAAGTGTGTGTACACCAAGTGATAACATAATGAGATCTGATAATACCTTATGTTCAACCCCTTGTAATAGGCTGTGGTTTCAAATCACAAAACCAGCTACTTCATATACACAAATAAACCCGAAAATGCAATTTCTCAAATATTTTATACTCTGCAGGTAGTATAACAAGTCATTTAAAATATGTTAATGGAAAAACTATTTTACAGTGTACTGTCCCTTTAAAGGGACAGTCTAGTCCAAAATAAACTTTCATGATTCAGATAGAGAATGTCATTTTAAACAATTTTCCAATTTGCTTTTATCACCATTTTTGCTTTGTTATCTTGGTATTCTTAGTTGAAAGCTAAACCTAGGAGGTTCATATGCTAATTTCTAAGCCCTTGAAGGCCGCCTCTTCTCTCAGGGCATTTTGACAGTTTTTCACCACTAGAGGGTGTTAGTTCATGTGTGTCATATAAATAACACTGTGCTCAGACACGTGGAGTTCAGGTGAGCCAGCTTTGATTGGCTAAAATGGATGTCTGTCAAAATAAATGAAATAAGGGGTAGTTTGCAGAGGATTTGATGCAAGGTAATCACAGAGGTAAAAAGTGTATTAATATTACTGTATTGCACATGGTTTCCGGTAACGGCGTCTGACCACGCTGTGACGTAGGTGCGCATGGAAGAGCAGAGGCGGTAGTGCACGACTGAGCATGCCAGCAGCAAGCGGAGAGGAGAGTGGTAAAAGCCCCAAGCAGCAATTTCAGAACAGCCGACCGCCACTACGCCTCCGGCTCTTCACGGCCAGCATACACAGCAAACTCGGAGGCAAGCAGGAAGCAGCCTGGGACTGGCTGAAACACGCACACCTACCTTTGTCCACGGCCTCAAGATCTCTTGGCAGGAGTATCCAGTCTGAGATACAGCCGGAGCAATTCGGAAGGGAGGCCACACAAGCTAGGCAACATCATAGCTTGGACCGGTAAAACCTAACATAGGCCTAATAATGTCTATTGGCCACAGACAGATTAGTTAATATATGCATCGCATTTAAGGAGTATAAGTGGGGTCTTTTTTGGATCAAGCAGTCTGGCATAGCCCCCGGCATTTGTACTTTTAGTCATAGGTATTTTAAGTCTGGCAGACCTGGGAGGGTGAAGAGAGTTTAATGGGGCACAAGTAGCAAAGTAGCAAAGTGTTATAGACTGACGGAGGCTAATAGCTGCTTGATATGCCATCAATTTACAGAGTAAGTCCCTCTTAGAAGCTGCCAGTGAAGCTACCTGACTCTGCCGGCTCTGTGTCAATTATTTTGCTCATACTGGTAACACGCTGAGGAGGAGCAGGGCCAGTCGTCAGTCTGGAGGAATAGGGGGGGGTGAAGAGAGACAAATTTAAAGGGGGATATATGGAAAAGGGTATTCTGTACGTAATGCCTCCCCCCTGGTGACATATCTTAGGTCTAAGTCCCTCACCCTATCCCCAGTGAAGTAGCCCTGGGTAAAATGGTAATCCACCCCGCACAGATTTGGGGTAGTTGAAGCTAAGAGAAGTGTGCTGGTCTGTTGGGAGGGTGAAGAAAATTCGTTATCTGGTCCCTAGCATTAAAAATCTCTGGTCGTTTTTTTGAAGGACAAAGCAAAATCAAGGGAACTGTGTTCTGGCCTGTATATCTTTGGCACAGCGTTATATTATAAAAACTGAGTCTCTGTGGACTTAGTGATGTTGTATCTGAAAATCAGGAAGTCCCTCACAGACCTTATACCTCACTGCTGTTTATAGTTGATGGACTCTTGCTTAAAAGGACTAGAACGCTGATATATATGGTTATATTAAATATAAGGCAGATCTGTCTAGCTAGTTGATGATATGCTTAAACATTTCATTGTTGTATGGCAAGCTGTAGTGGTGATTGATGATAAGGGCTGCTCATCCAATATACATATAATTGTCTCAGATTTTGTGGCACATGCACTAACTGTATATAAGGCAGAGTGAAATTCACTCATATATAACTTTTTTGTTTTTTCTCTTTCTTTTTTCTTTTTTATTGTATTTTGTATTGTTTTTGAATCGCACAAAGTCAAAATTCAATTTTGGCTATCTTAGGACATATAGATCTTAGGGGAATATTGTTTATCCTAGGACACAAAGATCTTAGGGGAATATTATGGTATGCTGCACAGTCTAGAATATAGTCACGTTTTTACATTTTCTGTAGTTAAAGTAGATACACCTTCATGGTACACATATGGAGAAATTTGTACACACAGTGAAAACAAAATCGCCAGTAATGGCTCCTAAAAAAGACAAAAAAAGCAAAGCCAGTGTTTTGCAGGATAGTATATTGGAAGAGGGTAGCAGTTTTAAAATGGACACAGACTCACAGGCATTGATAAAAGCAATATGCGTGGCAATGTCCCCACAATTTGACCAACTGCGCCAAGACGTACTCACACTTACAAATGAAATACATGGATTCAATAGCAGAATAGAAGCTGCTGAACTGCGCATCTCAGATATTGAGGATAGAATGAATATAGTAGAACAAGACACAAGCCAGCATAAAACATCACTAGAAAAACTGCAGGACAAGGTAGATGACCTCGAGGATAGAGCCAGAAGGAATAACCTGAGATTGGTTGGGGTCCCAGAAACATCAGAATACATCGACTTAAAAAAAATTATCGTAGAGAAATTACCCCTCCTGCTAGATTTACCAGATCCCACACGACAGATAGTGATCGAGAGAGTGCACAGAATAGGGCAGTTAAGAACTAAAGCTGATGGTGCGCAGATACCCAGACAAGTGATAATGAAACTGTTAAATTACCAAGATAAAGTAGATCTGTTGAATGCCTATCGCAAAAAGAAGGAAGTCTTGTTAGAAGGTGCTAAACTATTAATGTTTCAGGATTATTCGGTTGAAACAACAAATAGGCGGAAGGTCATGGCCCCTTTATGTACACGCATTATTAAAAAAGGTTTTGAAGCATTCTTATTATATCCAGCCAGGATAAAGGTCCGTAAAAATAACACCTGGTTTATGTTAAATACATATCAAGAAGTTAATATGTTTTTAGAGGAGAATGATTAAGAATGTGTTTGGTTCTTAAAGAAGATGAAAGAATCAAATTCCTATAACAGTGATGATGCATATAATTGAAGATGTTTTTAAGTTTAAGTGTTGGGGGTTTTTTTTCTCCCCTCCCTCCTCCTTTTTTTTTTTTTTTTTTTCTTTCTTTCCTCTCCCTTCTCCTTTCCCCTCTTTCCTCTCTGGCATGCTTTTCCCCTGCCCCCCCCTCCTCCAATAGTGAAGTCGCAATAGGTTTATGGGACATCTATTACATTATGGAGCATAAAGTTAAAAGAGATTTAAAGTTTTCAAATCAATAGAATGACAGAGATGGTAAACATTAATCTGGTATCTTGGAATATCAGAGGCATAACAAACCCAATTAAAAGAAAAATGGTTATAAAAAACCTTAAAAAACTTAAATGCAATATTGCATTTTTACAGGAAACGTATGTAACCCAAAAGGAAGTAAATAAACTGAAAACAGATTGGGTGGGTGAAGTTATCGCTTCAGTTGGAACTACCAGAAAATGTGGGGTGGCTATTTTGCTACATAAAAATTTAAATTATAAGATTGCCCAGTTAGAAATAGATGTAGAGGGACGGTTCATTATAATGCAGATAGAGATAAAGGATCAAGTGTATATATTGTGCAATATTTATGGACCTAACAATCAAAGCCCAGAATTTTGGGAAAAAATAAAAACTAAATTGACACCATATATAGAAAGCAATCTGATAGTTGCAGGGGATTTCAATCTAGTCGCTCAACTCCCATTAGACAGATGGCCGCTCAAAGTGAGAGGTCTAGGTCGAGAGAAATGCAATATCACTCGTTTTCGAAAATTTAGAAACACGTTAAACTTAAAGGATGTGTGGAGGATTCAGAATCCAGAGTCAAAAGCTTATACATGCAAATCCAATACGTATAAATCACTATCACGGATAGATTATATATTAATAAATGAAAGGCTTGTTGGGATTGCTGAGGCAGATATAAATTCAATTATTATATCAGACCATGCTCCAATATCTCTATCTTTATCAATAGGTTCTGCTAGTAAAAATAGCCCCACATACCCTTTCCCAAAACACCTATACTCAAATCTTAAATTTCAGAATTGGTTAATAGAGGCCTGGAAAAAGTATGAATGTTTGAATAAGAATTCAGTTAAAAGTCCTGAGACATACTGGGAAGCCTCGAAGGCGGTACTATGCGGTGAAATAAAGGCATATTTACATAAGTTATGGAAAAAAACTCAGCTCCGGGAGGGACAGTTAACAAATCAGTTATCAAATGCATATAACACATATTTACACACAGCTTCGCCATCTAATTGGCAGAACTATGCTAAAGTAAAAAAAGAAAGAGACATATTCCTCCAACAAAAAGCTGCCTATACGGTGGCCAGGTTCAATGCAAGATTATATAAGTATGGAGGAAAGATAGGTAAAAATGTAGCTAACTTAGTCAAACAAAACCGGGGTTCTAATTTCATATCTGCAATATCAGTCAATGGCAGTCGCTTAACACAGTCTAAGGACATAAGCAAAAATTTTTTAGAATATTATACCCAAATCTTTTTATCTAAGGATATTAATGAGGATAATAAAAAAGCTTTTTGGGATACATGTAGGCTCCCGACATTGGATGAGAACGCATGCAAATCATTGTGCGAACCAATTAATAAAGATGAAGTCACTCAGGCAATAAAAGGTAGCAAGCTAAATAAGGCCTCAGGCCCGGACACTTTTCCGGCAGAATTTTATAAAATTCTCATACAGCAAATAACGGATCCTCTATGTGAACTATTTAATGCATATTACCTGCAAGGACACCCCATCTCGTGTAATTTCAGTGCCTCCCTAATAGTGTTAATTTTAAAGAAGGGCAAGGATGCAGAAAATCTAGACTCATATCGCCCTATATCCCTGCTCAATGCCAATTATAAATTATTAACAAGTATCTTAGCAGCTAGATTACAAAAAATTCTGGACAAACTCATCCACCCAGACCAAACTGGTTTTTTAAAGGGCAGATCTCTCTTTTCAAATTTAAGGAAACTACTATTAACAACAGAATATTATAACATTAGGAAGAAATCATATGAGGCTGATAGGGAGGACAAGGTTATCATTGCTCTCGACGCCGAAAAGGCATTTGATTCCATTGTTTGGGATCACTTATTTACCACAGTTGAACAGTTTGGTATGAGAGGTGCCTTCCTTTCCTTTATACAAGCACTATATCAGAATCCAAGATCTGCCTTAATTGTGAATGGCAGGACTACAGAATGGTTTCAATTGGCGCGGGGCACCCGACAAGGGTGCCCACTCTCTCCATTACTTTTTGATCTCTGCATTGAACCCCTGGCTATAGTACTACGCAATACTATTAAGGGGATTAGACTTGGGGAGACAGACATCCAAATCTCCCTATACGCAGATGACTTGCTTGTATTCCTTTCTAACACTAAGGAGAATGTTCCTACATTACTGAGTTTATTGAAGCGATATGGTTCATTCTCAGGTTATACAAACAATGATAATAAATCAGAGGTTATGTGGTTAAACAAGACCAGAGATTCTCTGGGGGCATTGCCCTTTAAGGAGGTTAAAATGGTTAAATATCTAGGTATTAATGTCACAAACTGCCCGGAAGAGTGGTATCGAGTTAATATCGATGGCGTAATCAAGAACATTTTAGAGGATATCTCTAGATGGACATCATTTACATTAACACTAGCTGCCAAAATAAATCTCATAAAAATGATCGCACTCCCCAAACTTCTGTATATAATGCAGAATATTCCACTGTTCTTACGAAAAGGAGATATAAACATGTTAAATTCGGCATTTAGGAGATTTTTATGGGGAAAAGCAAAGCATAAAATGTCGTTAAAAAGACTATCTCAACCAAAGGAAAACGCAGGCTTTGCCCTCCCCTCAATCTATAATTATAATTTGGCTTGTTTGATGAAGATAGTACCAGATTGGCTATTAGATATGGGTCAGCTAGCGCCTCAGGATGTTGAAAATGGCCTTCTTAAACCTCATAGCTTAAAAGCCCTAATACATATGAGGCAAAAAGATTGGCCTCCTTTACTTAAAGAGATGTACACTCTTAGAAACCCTATCATAGCCTGGCAAAAACTATGCATGGCGGTGGGTGTCAATTTCCAGTGTTCTAGATATTTACCAATACAGAATAACCCACTTTTCCCCGCAGGCTCTGATACCGAAATTTTCAAGAGGTGGAAGGTAGGGGGCCTAGTCTATTTTGCACAATGTATTGATGAAGATAGACAAGTTATTCACTCATTTGGCTCCCTAAAAGAAAAATATAATCTCCCTAACCGTGATATGTTTGGTTATTTCCAAATTAGGCATTTTCTCAACAACACAGCACTTGAAGACTTTTACACAAACTGGGAAATTTTAACTAAAGCTCTGTCACGCCGCCAGCTTGGCAAAGCTTCCATATCACACTGGTATAGTTTATTATTGCTTAAAGAAGGTGTATATGGCATGGAACGGCTCCGTGAAAGATGGTCATTAGACATCCCGCAATTGGAGCTTAAGACAATTCAAGAAAGTATTGATAGGGCTTGGTCAGCGACTCCTCTGTTATCTTGGCGCGAATCTCACCTTAGATTAATTAATTGGACTTATATCACCCCAGAGAAGCTAGGGAAGTGGAATAATACGCAAAGATATGAATGTACACGCTGTCACTATCCAAATGCCAACTTGATCCACTGTATTTGGGCATGTCCCAAAGTCAAACAGTTTTGGGCAAAAGTCTCATTTTGGCTCTCAAAAATTCTAAAGCTTAAAATCTCTCTGAAGATGGAGGAAATTATCTTTCTAAGGCAATATGATGAAAGGGTGGGAAACATAAAATGTATTAATTTTGTAATCTTATCTGCTAGAAACATTATTTTTTCCTCCTGGAAATCTAATAGAAGCCCTATGCTCACCTCCCTTCTGAACATGTTAGACTCCAAATTAATATATGAACAATATGAGACGCAGATATCTTCCGAAAAAGAAATTGCCAACTTTTTCAGGAAATGGGGAGAATATATTCTCTCCAATACACTGGAAGTTCAAAGAAGTCTCATTGCTCCCTTTAAGCACTCTGAATGGATTCAGAATGCTGTATTGAGAGGGGAAATCAGTAGTGGTGTAATTACTTAATCTTTGATGGTTCCGGCCTCTCGGGGAGGGGGGGGAGGGGAAATTTAATTTAATTCCCTCCCCCTTTTTTTTTTTTTTTTTTTTTTTCTCTCCCTCTTTTCTCTCTCTCCCCTCTCTTGCTTCTCTTTTCTTTCTCCCAGTTTTGTTTTCTTTTTTGTATATTATACTTGTTCTGGGTTATTGTATGTTCAAAAAGGAGAAAATGTTTTGAGGCATAGGCTTCTTAATTTTATTTACAACTTCTATTCCAAGAAGTATTATTGGATAAGGTTGTTGAACTCGGTAAAAGCATTTTGTACTGTCTTTTTGTTATAAGCAGCTGTATATAATACTAATCATGAAGTATGTACGCCTTTCAATGTATTACTTGATAGACATACTTGTGAAACCTGTTCCTCATTTCAATCAATAAATAAAACTTTAAAAAAAAAATATTACTGTATTGGTTGTGCAAAACTAGGGAATAGGTAATAAAGGGATATCTATCTTTTTAAACAATAAAAATTCTGGTGTAGACTGTCCCTTTAAGTTGTTTTCGTTTAAAATACAAAATAATAAAAATTAACGCACAATATGGTGTTTCACAATTGCTAAACTATGCAAAAATATATATTATGTATATTTGTTAACTTTGTTATTTAAATAAATGTGTTTTTAATTTTTGGTCTTTCTTTTTTATAAACAAGATTGAAAATAGTAGCCACATCATTTTTGGTTTACAGTAGTGCTTTTTTTTTTTTTTTTAAACATTGCACTATGTAAATGATGTTTTTTAAAATACATCTTTTTTAACATTGTATCTAATCAGCAGCAAATATTGCACAACTTTAAAGTAAGTTCACACTGTACTGAACAGGTTTACTTCTAAAATTGTTGTCACACTGTAACAAAGGTTGTATGAAGCAACTGCTGAGGTAATGGGCATAGAAGCGCATCTTATTTTGGGTGTGGAAGAAATGATAAGGAGTGCATGTAGAGCAGAGAGAAAGGGGGAGGTAAAGGGATAAAAACAGCGGGGGATTGACAGAGAGGGCTAGGAAGAGAGAGTGTTATAGCTTTGAGCATGTATGGTTGTCAATGGGAATCGGTCACTTGTCTGCCGATAATGTGATTGCTGACAAAAGCAGCAGGATATAACTCCTACATGGTTCATAATTTAAAGATGACAAAAAGTACTTCATCCTCTTAAAGGGACAGTGAACACCTTGAGAACTTTATATAAAATGTATATATTCATAATGCATCTACGTTGCAATATATGTTTGTTGTTTGTTTTGCCCCATTTCATGCAATTTAGCTCTGAAAATTAAGCGATTTCTAATACCTGAAACGCACCCTGCTAGATATCTGTCCCTAATTGACTTTAACTGGTAACAACTGCAATGTAATGCATTTTATACTAACTATATGACTGTGGCTAGCCTGGCAGTCTACTGACTAAAGCCCAATTGGCTCCTCCAAATAAAACAAATGGTGGGCATAATTTGGTTACTGAAAAAAAACTAACTATGTTATTCTATAGCAACACAACAGAAATGTATTCTAATTACACATTTTTTACTGTCCCTTTAATCATTGATTGATTTCAAATCTAATTTTCTAGATTACATAAAAAACAACTAAACTTGTGTCATTGCACCAGTATTTATGGACTATTATGTATTTAGGCTACATGAGCATTTGTTATGGTTCTGATATGCACATCTGTGGCTGCTTTATATTTTTTCACACATCATTTATAAAGACACACTGTGCCTACATAGGCGCACCACCAGTACAAATACGCAGACTTAAACTTACATATTCCCTTTCAACCTTATCTTAAAAAGGCATTAAAGGGACACTGTACTCTTAAATATCCCACCTTAAATGTGTTTCCAGTGGCCCATCTGACTTGCTGGAGTGTATAACATTGTTTGAATCTCCTTAACCTTTTTTACTATTTGAAATTGCTACTTCTGCTTGTTTTTATCCCCACCTATACTGATAAAATGAATAACAAACATTTTCTCTGTAGAAAGGCTATGTAAAGCGAAGACAATAGCACTAATTAATCTCCCAGTATGGGTAGGAGGTATGAGGAAGAGATAGATTTGGTATGTAAAATAGCTGGCTGTGCTTAATCAACCCCCCAGCCATAATAAGCATTTCAATACTTAACATAAATAACATTAGCAGGTATGCTTTATTTACAGGCTCAGTCCATTGTTATGGGAATTTCCTTGGTGATGGTTTTAATGAGAAAAAAATCTTTTTAAATACAAAAATAAACATGAAGAAACAATTCCTCATACATTTAATATTCTCCTCCTACTTTAAACTCCTCCTACTTGTGTAAAAATTGTGCTTTGTCCCCCACTCCTTAGAGAAGCCGAAAAGCAAGTCAACTTGCAAATGATGTAAATAAAATATAGTGGAGAATTTGCTTTGTGGATTTTCTAGGGAGTGTAGAACAAAGTATAATTTTTACACAAAATAAGAGTGTTTTAATGTCTCTTTAATGCAGATGTAAACCCACATCGGATTAATGGGCACGCATCAGACCCATGAATAGCATTTTTTTTTCTCATTTACTCTCTTAAAATTTGCCACCTCTATGACACGTGACAAGACCCCCTCACTAGACCCCTGTTCACTTTAGGCCCACCTCCGATTCATGTCCCCTGCACCTTTTTAATCTTTGTTGGCTGTGTAAACATCACTTGTAACCCGTGCTCCCTGAAACTTTTATGTCATTTTTAGGTACACATCAGACCCCACACCTGAAATAAATCATCTGCATTTTGTTTTGCCATCAATAACCACAAATTTGCTCACAGAATGCTCATTATATATGAGGGTATATGGAAGATGATTTGTTGTTGGACAATCAATTTTCCCCTTAATGTTTTCTCAATTACTTCTTATACTAGTTGCTCAGTATAAAATGTATCAGAGATTGCACCTTTAGGTTTATTTTTATAGATAATTTGATTGCCAATTGAAGCCTCAATTCATTGTTCTCAAGAGCATGCCCATATATTTGGACTGAGCCAGCAGAAATGGCAATGACCTCCTAATTATATCTATCTATTTATCTATATTTATCTATCTATCTTTCAATAATTTATTTATCTATTTTTATATCTATCTATATTTATCTATCTATCTTTCTATCATTTATTTATTTATCTTTATATCTATCTATCTATCTATCTTTACATTAAGGCCTTCTTATCTTAATTCTCTGTCTATACACAATGGTGAAGAGAGAAATTGAAAAGATCATTTTTAATATCTATCTGTTCCACACCCCCACTGGTAACTTTATTGCTGCTCTATGGCTCATTTTGACATAATTTTCCTATGTAGAATAGTAGGCAAAAACAGCAAATTCTTATGACAAAATAAAGGGGAAAGGGTTGTTTATAAACAATTTGATTCTCTCTAATATATAAAACAGGCAACTGGGAACACATTAGTAATGGGCTGAATGTTTTGCAACATTAAAAAAATGAAACAAATTTTAACATATTTGTTTTTGGGGGGTTTTCGAACGTTTGCACAACATTCTAAGATTCGTTTAATGTAATAGTGTTACTATTGCTTTCTTTAAAAGTAATATTCAATTTTAAAGTTTTCTAATATTTTGAAAAATTGGAATCTACAGTATATATTTGTAATAGTATTTCTAATGTTCTCTTTAGAAATGTAATATTCGTATTAGAAACATTCAAATCGATATATTTTTTATCTATTATGTATCAATTTACTAAATTCCCTACCACATAAACTATTGAACTTCTGAATAGCATTTGTTAAGTTGAATGTTACATTCAAAATTTTAAATGTGGATATTCAAATTAATTATGAACATTCAAAAACAAAATGATTACAAATGATTAATGAATTTTCATTCTTATTAATAGTCCAAAATGAATGTCCTCAGGACTATTTGTTCTACCAATCGAATTACACTTTCAGCACATTTGCCCATCCCTAGATAAAGCAGAGAAACAAATTGCAGTACAATGTCCCTTCAACGTCCCTTTAAAATCATATTTACGCTTCATGTAAAAGACACTTTAAAAGGTACTGATTTTTTTTTTTTTTTGTAAAGTTCTTCATGTTCTGAGAAAACAAAATAATCCAATATGAAAGTCAAAATAAACATAAGCTTTTTTTTACCATGTAAAAGTATTGCTATTCTGAACATTCTCACCAACACTTAAATTTCCTGCCTTGTAACATTTTGCACAATGAACAATGGCCCGTTACTAGTTTGGAACTACTCATTCTATTTACTCGCTTTGTCTGCTTTAACTGACTAAGAAACTAGAAAGGAAGATAAGTAATTAAAATCTATGCATCATAAAGTGCTAGGAAGTGGCATCACTGTGTCAGACTGCTGTAAAGCATTTTTTTTTTCACTTAAGTGATCTTAGCTGTGTGCTTAATCCAATCCACTAAAGATGCAACACCACCTCTTATTTGTAACATCAAAATGATTCATTTTAAATTTAAAGGGGCATGCAAGTCTAAATTAAAGGGACATGAAACCCACAGTTTTTCTTTCATGATTCAGATAAAGAATACAATTTTAAACTCCATTCAAATTTACTTCTGTTATTTAAAGGGACAGTCAACACCATATTTTTTTTTTTTTTTTTTAAATATAGATAATATCTTTATTATCCATTCCTCAGTTTTGCATAACTAACACTGTTATATTAATATCATTTTTACCACTCTGATTAACTTGTATCTAAGCATCTTCTGACAGCCGCCGGATCACATGACATTTTATTTATTATCTATTGACTTTCATTTTAGCCAATTAGTGCAGTGTCTGCCACAATCCACGAGCGTGATCACACTGTTATCTATATGGTTTACATGAACTAGCTCTCCCTGTTGTGAAAAGTAAATAAAAAAGCATGTGATAAGAGGCGGACTTCAAGGGTTTAGAAATAATCAAATGAGCCTTCCTAGGTTTAGCTTTCAACTAAGAATACCAAGAGAATAAATCAAAATTGGTGATAAAAGTAAATTGGAAAGTTGTTTAAAATTACATGCCCTAGCTGAAACATGAAATGTTTTTTTGGACTTGACTGTCCCTTTAAGTTGCTTCATTCTTCTGATATCCTTTGTTGAAGAAATAGCAATGCACACGGGTGAACCAATCACATGAGGCATCTATGTAAAGCCCCTTATCAGCAGCTACTGAGCCTATTTAGATATACTTTTCAGCAAAGGATATAAAGAGAATGAAGCAAATTAGATAACAGAAGTAAATTAAAAAGCTGTTTAAAATTGCATGTTCTTTATAAACCATGAAAGAAAATACCAACAGACAATATATATAAGTGTTTGTGAAAGGAGCAAATAACCACTATATATTTGACATATGACTAATTCCATGACATTTAGCAGAGTGTTCCCAAGCCTGAGCAATGTGTACAGTTTTAGTCGTGTTTCAAATTGTCTAATGACTGCGAACCACATTTTGTGTAATATAATCTCTGCCAAGATACAAGAAAAATTGTAGGTTTGAGCATAGTCACCCATCAGACGTTTACTAATTATAGATCAGAGGATTTTGAAGTTAGTTGCACTTAATGATGTTTCTCAACTTGAACTAAAATATTACAACACACATTATTGGCAAGATAATCATTCTATCTTTATATACATATAGAATTCTAACATTTCATATATAGTCATAAGGAATGTCAAATATTACACATGCTAGATGATGTTGTCTCAGTTATTAGAATAAAAACATGATGGTTTATTAAAAACTACTATTCCTGACAACCGCCAGTCCTTTCCGTCTGATCTTTACATATGCATGCTTTCAAGCCTCCAGGCTATGGACACTTTTTAAAGAGAAATGAACTAGAAAGGAAATTAAAAGCAAGTGACAGATAAAGGGGCAGATAAAATCAGTTAAGATCTTCTTTTTTTTTTCTTTTCAAAGATAAGGTAATGTAATTAACCATTCCACAACAAATATGGTCAATGTGCTGTTCTGTCTTTCACCCTTCTCTTTCCATTTGTCCCCAGAGAACAACCAATGTTATCTTAACTGAAGAAGCTTCAGGCCCTGTAGTCTTTCAATTTAAATTCAAATTTAATTATAAATAGACCTATGTTTAATCTACACAGGATACACATGACATGTTTTAGTATCAGAATCATCAGGTAGTAATATACAATGGTAAGCAAATACAATAAAAGTATTTAATATATGCTAAGCACTATTAGCTGGCATTAAAGGTTTATATCACATGCCCTTTTAAGGAATATCAGTATTTATACTCTGGGTAATTGCTAAAATAATCTAAGCTGCAACAATTTTACCCCTTGATTGTCTTATGTGTTAAGGACCATCAAGGGTTAATTCAATGCTTTTTGAATATTATGACAGTGAAGGGTTTAAATCACAGCCATATTTGTTTCTGGCAATCAATTGATTAATCACTAATCCAAGTATGCTATACAGGAGTGAATTATCCCCTTTATTTTGTGTATGTTGTGTATGTTGCAGGCAATGAAGGGTTTATCACTGCATTTGTGTTACTGACAACAAAAAGGCAAACTTAATGCATTACTTACAAGGTATTAAAAAGAGTGCAGTTTTACGAATAATTCATTTAAAAATGTGCTGCTGTCTATAGTTGTGTGAGGTGCCTAGTGCAGAATATCTCATGTATCAAAAGTGAACCACTAGCAATGAGGAAAAACAATATTTACAATGCCAAAAAATAGGAAACACGGTTGCAAAATAGTGTATATAAATGTTTGTAATCGTAAAATATTTGCAAGTCAGTTCTGTTATTGCAAAGTAGTCTCACTGGATAGAACAAAAGGTGTTTTGTGTTGGGAGTTCTAGAGCAGTGATTTTTAACCTTTTTTTTGCCGTGGCACACTTTTTTACACCAAATTTTAAAAAAATCGCACATTGTAGCCTACTACAGCATATATATACACACATACACACAAACACACACATACTGTATGTATTGTGCTGTTATGCCATGCCTCCTACAAACTACCCCTGCACTGGGAGTAAAAAACAAGCAAAGTTTAAAAAATATGTCACACTGTTGTCAGTCTGCCGTGGCACACCTGAGGATCTCTCACGGCACACTAGTGTGCCACGGCACACTGGTTGAAAAACACTGTTCTAGAGTATTCTAAATGCATGATTAGAATGTTTAATCCACACTTATGTCCATCATGCAGAATTCATTAAAAAATCTATTGCCCTTGGGAAGTATCTTGTCTCACTGATCTTTCAGTTGTGTGTGCCCACTGCCTTTCCACTGATTTCAATGGAGCATTACGAGAAGATATGATAAGAGACAGGTGAAAATCTTTATGAATTCTGCCGTTTCCAAGTTGCGGTTTTCAGGCAAGTTTTTTCAGTGAGAAAAGCCATTGGCATTGTCTACAAACAAGATCCACAAAACTGGAATACATTTGGCTATGACTCACTGGTTGATGGGTCTAGTATTTAGTTTATCATAGACTAATTTCCTACATATTCAACTTTCTTCTTATAGGGACTTACCTGGGAACTATTAAACCTATATGGTATGTATATAACAATTAAAACCAACAACAAAATAAAACGACCAATCTGGCAATGAATTGGGCATTCTTAGCTAAAAAAAAAATACTGCATGATAGAGCTCATAGGCATAGCAAATTATTTAAAGGACCATTGAAGTTGACATTTCAACAATGCATAAAATGTTTTATTATTGCAAGTGAAACATTATTGCAATCTACATTATTTGTATACAATACAATTATTCATTTTTTATTTTGTTACCTTTTGCTGTAAAATACATCTAAAAAATTTGCTTGTTTTACTTTCTCCCAGGGAGGTTTGGGTTAATACTTTTAGGCAATGTATGCAAACTTTTGTTTACTTCAAAAGGGTAGATTATCAGTTTTGCATTAACAATCATGATAAGAGAATCATTCTTTGCAATAGTAACTAAGCTGAATCAGTGATAAACCACCAAGATGAGGGCACGCTTCCAAAGTCTCTCTCAACTGCACATGTGCAAACAGAGTTCTTGCTATATCTAATGAAATTTCCCTAAATATTTGGAATGAAAATTTTAACTGAGTTACTCGGCTGCACATCTCTTATCTTTTGTACCTCACATCACATACTCATTTTGCAGTGCTCCTGGAAAAAAACATTTTATACACACACACACCCTTATATATATATAAAAATAGAATAGGTAATCAGCGCTTAGTAAATCTGGACCCTAAAGGCAAAATAGAGCTTACCAAAAACCCTTGGTGTGCTGCCCCAAAAAACAAACAATAGGTCATACAAAGGCCCCCACTTGAGTATGTCTAATGTTAGAAGTAATTAAAAATAGATCAGAAAGTCGGAAGTAGGGCGCAGGGAAAGGATATTAGGAAGTCTATAATAGCCGATTTAAATTTTTTAAATTAAAATGATCCGTTGAAAACCCACTCAATTATATAAAAATACAAATATAAAAATGTATAAACTGATATATGATATCAGCAAGGAAAAAAGTTCATAGGTACAGGGTAAAATAGTCCCCCATAAATGTTTATAGATGTAAGGCAAAATAGTTCCACATAAATTTTGAGTGAAAAGAGCATAAGATGATGATCCCAAAAGTATCCCACTTGCAGAGAAACTGAATTCCAAAGTCCCAGTTGACGTGCTTAAAATAAGTAGAATGCCTACTTACTAGAATCAACCCCAATCATATGAGGTAAGTGCTGCTTGAATAAATGATCTGTGAGCCTCTCAGCTGGTCTGTTATCCACTGCAAAGCTGTCTGACACTGTTCCACTCCTCGCTCTCTCTTGTGTTCCCTGCAGTTGTAAATAGAGGGAAGAAACAAACACACACAGGATAGTGCAATATTGTTGGATAAAAGTAACTAAGTTTTATTAAACTCATAAGTAAAACATGCTTACACTTTCCAACCTCAATTGCATATGAGGTATCAATTATTCATTCAATATGTGAACGATGATTGCATTCTATTTTTGCAATGTTATAAACACATGATCGTTGTGTTAACCAATGAGCCCAGGTCAAAGTTATACGCTCATATAATTTGTCCCCATATGAACGATAGCAACACTCTCAGCTAGTGATGTCACAAATACATGACCATCAAGTTAGTGCAGTCCCCACATTTAAAGCATCCCATCAGTGCTGAGGGAGCTTTGGGAACTGATAAAGAACGATAGGGCCTTCCATTTAAAAAAATGCAACCACCTAGGAAGGCATATTGCCGTGCAAGCAATCTAAGAGATCTCTTGGTTGAGACAGACCCTGTACGCTGCTATCAAAAGTCCTGCTGGCTCAAACCCACAAAGATGGGATTCTTTAAATGTGGGGACTGCACTACGTGCCATAGCATGCAGAGTGGATCTACATTTCAAAATCCACATTCTAACAAGAGGTACACAATCAACCATAGATTAACATGCACAAGTTCCTATGTGATCTATATACTTACTTGCCTATGTGCATTGGTATACGTCGGCAAAACGACCACCACCTTCCGTGAACGTATGGCTAATCATAGATTTGCCATCCGGGAGGCCATCGACAAAGAACAACCTGTAGCCCGCCTGTTTGCAAGGTACAAAAAATCGCTGCAGAATCTGTTGGCACTCTACAAATAACCGATAATAATAATAATAATAATAATAATAATACAAACATAATCTATCAAGCCTTAAGACAATGCTGATTGATCACATACCACCCCTTCAGAGGGGGGGCAATAGAGCACAAAAATTGCTGTGCCTGGAATCAAGGTGGATATACACATTGGATATTGTGGCCCCCAAGGGATTGAATACCATATTGGACTTTACTTCATTTTTCGGCAAATAATGGAGTATGTTTTGAGCCTTGTGGATTCTCATCACCCCGCTCCCTCCATTATGGACTATGCTATTTGAAACCTCCATGAAATGATGAGATGTATATATGGAGTGACTGTAATAAGTCGACTGGATCTGGATGTGTCTATATTAAAGTGATTGATGGACTGTAACTGTACTTCGTCCTACTTTTATCTTAACATGGCACTTCAGTATTCTATATAAGCTTTCTACCATACTATTATGATTATTGAATCAACATAATTATATAGTTTTCAGAGTATTATTATAGATTATGTACATAGTATAGGGCGTCTAATGTTTTTAATGTTGATTGCTTTTTCTAATTATGCACATCCCTTGTAGGTTAATATATATTCCGATGCCTAGAGATATAATACACGCACAGCACTACTGCATAGTTCTGCCGTACATGTATCCTTTAAACACGTTGGTTAGTTTTGACAGCTGTCAAGAGCAGCGTGTATGCATCGATATGTAATAAGGAAGTGACGGACACATGATGATGACGTCACTGGAACACAATATGCTCTGTGGAACCCAAACAGCGTTGGAGCTTAGTTCAGCTGAAGGGGATTTGTCAATTAGACACTGATGAGTATATTAGGCGGGTGTGTGCTGGGTTATAGTAGGTAAGATTGTTTGATTGTATCTGCATTTGACAAATGGACCAGTGTGGTCTTGAAACGTTATGCTCAATTTTTATTTTGTTTATATTAAATGTGAAGCCATTAATGTCTAAAGCATTGGCAACAAAAGTGAGTACACCCCTAAGTGGAAATGTCCAAATTGGGCCCAATTAGCCATTTTCCCTCCCCGGTGTCATGTGGCTCATTAGTGTTACAAGGTCTCAGGTGTGAATTGGGAGCAGGTGTGTTAAATTTGGTGTTATCGCTCTCACACTCTCTCATACTGGTCACTGGAAGTTCAATATGGCACCTCATGGCAAAGAACTCTCTGAGGATCTGAAAAAATGAATTGTTGCTCTACATAAAGATGGCCTAGGCTATATGTCAGGTTCTGCCTGTTTCAACCCCTTTTTTCTCCTAGCTACACCCACTATTTTCTGATTTGTTCCTCCTTCCTTAAGAGTGCCGCTCACCTGTCACACCTTGCTCAGTATTGATGATCTTCGCTACAGAGAGGATTACCTGCCTGCTCTGCCATACCTACTCTACCTCATATTTCGTAGTTCTGAGCCTTTATCCTATTCAGCAAGTTCTACATTGGATTTCCATTTAAAGTCACTCTCTCTCTGTGTGGGGTAAAGTACCTACTGTGTTTTTCTAATACCTCTCGCTGCTTTCCTTTTGCCGCAGCTCTTACCCTCAGTGTACATTCAGCCTGACAGTGAGATTCAGCGGATTACGCTACACAGTGTGACGTCACTTCCGGGTCTGCTCCGGTCTGGCTCTAACCTCTCTGACTCACCTACGAAGGTACCCCTGCTAGCTCTTGTGGCTGCCTGCATTACCAAGGTACAAATTACAGCTAACATCATATCTCATAACGTATGCAACTCAGACTTGTATTAAGATAAGAACTTTAAGCATATACTTTAAAGCCTTAAACCGCAACTTCACTTTGTTTGTACACTGAAGCTCAATTGCTGCCTGTCTGAATCTTTATCTTGTTGTCCTTTTCCTGTTATTATCTGAGGGTGATCTTAACAGTTTCCTATTTCTCTTATTCACTTCCTGGTGAATAAGTTTTCAATCCTTGATATATAAATTCTTAATTCACTTGACTGAAGGAAACCTTTTCAGTAATAGAGGTTTTAGACAGTCCTGTGTAACATACATATTTTTATTATTCTGCAGTTGTGTTCCACTCGCACACATATCCACCAGATTGTGATATAATACTGAGCCTAAAAAAAAAATATGGAACCAGCAGACCTACATCAGGTAGTGTATAACCTAAATCAAAAGGTTGATCAACTGGCACAAGGCCTGCATGATTTACAAATTGAGAATGCTGCTCTGAGAAAGGTTATTACAGAGTCTATCTCTATAAAGGGTAACCAGACTGAAAGTGTTATTGAACCTCAAGTCTCTCTTCCAGACCTCTTCTGTGGTAATAGAAAAGCCTATAGGCAATTTAAAAATGCCTGCCTTTTATTGTTTTCAATGAAACCTAGGACTTACCCCACTGAGAGAGTGAAAGTCCTCACTACAATCTCCTTTCTCAGGGGGGATCCAAGGAATTGGGCTGATAAATTCATAGAGAACCAGGATCCCATTCTCGGATCTCTTGTAGATTTCTTCACCAGTATGGATGAAATGTTTCAGGACACAGATATTCAGCTTACTGCTGAGATGAGTCTGAGGAGTTTAAAACAAGGAAAGAGACCTGTGGAAGACTATATCACAGACTTCAAACAGTTCGCCACGGATGCTCTCTGGACCCCAGTCGCCCTCCGTAATCAATTTTGGTTGGGACTTTCAGAGTCTTTAAAAGACGAATTCGCCAGAATTGAATTACCAACAACCCTGGAAGCTTTTATGAAAACAGCTATCCAGATAGACCGCCGTTTGCATGAAAGGAAGGCTGAAAAGTATGCAACAGACCTAAAACCTAAACCCACTTCTGGCTCTACGGCCCCAAGCAGTGTTTCTGCTACGAAACCCCCTGTGGAACCCATGGAGATTGGCTTCCTCAGAGGCCCCCTCTCTCAAGAAGAGAAACAACGCAGACGCATAAGGAATCTATGCCTGTACTGTGCTAGCCCAAGTCACGCTGTTCAGGAGTGTTCCCTACTCTTGAAGAACAAAAAATGTAAGTCCACTTACCTTTACACATCTCTACCTTCCCCTGAACAATCTTCTTATTGTACTTTATCTGTCTCCCTACAGTTGGAGCAAAGTCAACTGAGGATCAGTGATGCCATTGTCGACTCTGGTGCTTCAGGGAATTACATGGACCGGGACTATTGCATTAGGGAAAACATACCTCTAATAAAGAAAACTACTCCCATACCAATCAGAGTCATAGACGGTTCACTCATGTTCTCTGGCCCTATAACTCATGAGACTGTTCCACTAATGCTCAATATATCTGGACATTTTGAATTGCTCTCTTTTGATGTTCTTCCCTCTCCCCATTTTTGTTTGGTTCTCGGGTTGAAGTGGTTACAACTTCATAACCCCACTATTGTTTGGCACCCTTTTCAAATAAAGTTTTGTTCCACTTATTGCAAAGAAACATGTTTCCCTAGTCCTGTTTTGTTGCACACTATTACTGATTCTGAGGGCTTACCCTCTCAATATATGGAATTTAAAGATGTATTTAGTAAGACTGAGGCAGAGAACCTGCCACCTCATAGGGCATATGATTGCCCTATCGATCTCCTTCCTGGTGCCCGCATACCTATTGGACACCTTTACCCATTAAGTAATCCTGAACTGGAACATCTTAAAGTGTATCTTGACGACAACTTAAAGAAAGGCTTCATTAGGCCATCAACCTCTCCTGCAGGGGCTGGTTTTTTCTTTGTTCGTAACAAAGATTCCAGCCTCAGACCCATCATAGATTATCGTGAACTAAATAAATGCACGATTAAGAATCGTTATCCCTTGCCCCTAATCCCAGAGATGATCGAGAGGCTTTCTGAAGCTACTGGTTTTACTAAACTTGACTTGAGAGGGGCATACAACCTTGTCAGGATTAAAGAGGGTCATGAATGGCTGACGGCATTCAGGACCAGATACGGGTTGTTCGAGTACCTCGTAATGCCATTTGGTCTCTGCAATGCCCCAGCCACCTTTCAATACTTCATTAATGATGTATTCCGAGACCTCCTAGATGTATGCATTGTTATATATCTGGATGATATACTCATCTATTCCAGAACTTTGCAGGAACACATCAGGCATGTTCAACAAGTCCTTGCGCGACTCAGAGCGCATAAATTGTACGCCAAATTGGAGAAATGCAAATTCCACACAACACAGGTATCCTTTCTTGGATACGATATTTCCCCTTCTGGAATCCAAATGCAGAAAGAGAAGGTTGAAGCTGTTTTGGATTGGCCAGAACCAAAGACTAGAAAAGACCTGCAACGTTTCCTTGGCTTTTCAAATTATTATAGAAAATTTATCAAGGGCTTTTCTAAAATTGTAAAACCACTCACAGTTTTAACAGGTTCTACAACACCTTTCTCATGGGGTTCAGATGCTGTACAAGCTTTCCGTTATTTGAAATCCAGATTTACCTCCGCACCAATCCTCCAATTTCCCAATCCTTCATATCAATACACCCTGGAAGTTAATTCTTCCGATTTCGCCATTGGAGCAGTTCTCTCACAACAAAAATCTCTAACTGATCCTCTCCATCCAATTTCCTATTTCTCCAAACTAATGTCACCTGCCGAACAAAATTATGCCATTGGTGACAAGGAGTTATTGGCCATTCGACGCTCCCTTGAACACTGGAGACACCTCCTTGAAGGCACTACCCTGCCAATTAATATCTACACAGACCACAAGAGCCTCCAGTATTTACAATCTAATAAAACCTTAACTGCCAGACAGGTTCGTTGGAGCCTGTACTTTGACCGTTTCAATTTCGTTATCATTTACAGACCAGCTAATAAAAACATCAAAGTTGACGCTCTATCCCGGTTGCCAGAACGACCAACTCACATCCCTGCCAGAAAGGACATTGTTTCTCCACAATGCTTCATTGGGTTCACTTCGACGATCTTGACTGATCTCCGCAATTACTGCAAGGAACATTCAACCCCACCTGAACCAACTTTAACCAAAATGCATGGCATTTACTACTATGGTGAGAAAATCTTCATACCACCCTCCTTGAGAAAACAAATTATACAGACCTGCCATGACATTCCCTTAGCTGGACACCCAGGTCTTCAACGTACTTTGGATCTCGTCTCACGTACTTATTGGTGGCCACACATGAAATCCACCATTTCTGATCATATCGCCAGTTGCAGGACTTGTGTCACTTGCAAACCAGAAAGAAGACCACCATTTGGCTTGCTCATGCCTTTACCAGTCCCTAAACAGCCTTGGCACCATGTATCCATGGATTTTATTGTAGATTTACCACCATCAAAAAATCAAACAACTATTCTTGTGGTCATTGATTTATTCACTAAGATGGCTCATTTCATCCCTTTCCATAAACTTCCCACTTCCTCCGAAACCGCCACCCTGTTCATAGACCACATCATTAAGTTGCATGGGATACCTTCTATCTTGACGACAGATAGGGGTACACAATTCACCTCAAAATTTTGGAGCAAATTATGTACATTGATTAATATGGAACATCGTTTTACTACAGCTTTCCATCCCCAAACTAATGGGCAGTCAGAGAGGTTAAACCAGTGGCTCGAACACTTTCTCAGAT
This sequence comes from Bombina bombina, assembly GCF_027579735.1. Taxonomy (NCBI): domain Eukaryota; kingdom Metazoa; phylum Chordata; class Amphibia; order Anura; family Bombinatoridae; genus Bombina; species Bombina bombina. Next base: position 183,206,455 of record NC_069502.1, read on the forward strand.
GTTATTGTTCCTATCAACAGAAAGATTGGATGAATTATCTCTCTATGGCTGAATTTGCCTACAATAACTTAACCAATGCTTCTACAAAAATGACACCCTTCTTCGCAAACTATGCCTATCACCCCACCTTGACTTTCTCAACCCTTGCTTCATCGGATTCACCACTGCTGGATCAGCTCCACAATTCTCTGCAGGAGAATTTCAATGTCATTCAGGAGAACATTCGATTGGCCCAAGATAACCAAAAACATTATTATGACCTCAGAAGAAGGAAGCCGCCTGAATACTCCCCGGGAGATTTAGTCTGGCTTTCTACTAAGAACTTAAGATTACAAGTTCCTTCCAAAAAAATGGCCAGTCTCTTCATTGGTCCCTTTCCTGTCCAAAGGGTTATCAATGCCAATGCTGTCAAGCTACGCCTTCCCAGCTCTCTTAGGATTCATCCTACGTTCCACGTATCTTTATTAAAACCTTATGTTCCCGCAAGAGATGCACAAGTTCTTCTACCTCCTACAAACCTTCCTCTTGCAGATGATGAGTATGAAGTTGAATCCATATTGGACTCCAGGATCTCCAGGGGTGTTCTACAGTACTTGGTCAGGTGGAAAAATTATTCGAGTGATGAGGATTCCTGGGAGCCTCTTTCCAATCTCAACTCACCTAGACTTCTGTCCTTGTTTCATCGTCGCCATCCTGACCGGCCTCGTCCTACCACTGTGGAACAGCGTCCTTGAGGAGGGGGTTCTGTCAGGTTCTGCCTGTTTCAACCCCTTTTTTCTCCTAGCTACACCCACTATTTTCTGATTTGTTCCTCCTTCCTTAAGAGTGCCGCTCACCTGTCACACCTTGCTCAGTATTGATGATCTTCGCTACAGAGAGGATAACCTGCCTGCTCTGCCATACCTACTCTACCTCATATTTCGGAGTTCTGAGCCTTTATCCTATTCAGCAAGTTCTACATTGGATTTCCATTTAAAGTCACTCTCTCTCTGTGTGGGGTAAAGTACCTACTGTGTTTTTCTAATACCTCTCGCTGCTTTCCTTTTGCCGCAGCTCTTACCCTCAGTGTACATTCAGCCTGACAGTGAGATTCAGCGGATTACGCTACACAGCGTAACGTCACTTCCGGGTCTGCTCCGGTCTGGCTCTAACCTCTCTGACTCACCTACGAAGGTACCCCTGCTAGCTCTCGTGGCTGCCTGCATTACCAAGGTACAAATTACAGCTAACATCATATCTCATAACGTATGCAACTCAGACTTGTATTAAGATAAGAACTTTAAGCATATACTTTAAAGCCTTAAACCGCAACTTCACTTTGTTTGTACACTGAAGCTCAATTGCTGCCTGTCTGAATCTTTATCTTGTTGTCCTTTTCCTGTTATTATCTGAGGGTGATCTTAACAGTTTCCTATTTCTCTTATTCACTTCCTGGTGAATAAGTTTTCAATCCTTGATATATAAATTCTTAATTCACTTGACTGAAGGAAACCTTTTCAGTAATAGAGGTTTTAGACAGTCCTGTGTAACATACATATTTTTATTATTCTGCAGTTGTGTTCCACTCACACACATATCCACCAGATTGTGATACTATAAGAAGATTGCCAAGATCCTAAAACTGAGCTACAGCATGGTGGGCAAGACCATATAGCAGTTACACTGGACAGGTTCCACTCAGAACAGGCCTCGCCATGGTCAACCAAAGAAGTTGAGTGCACATGCTCAGCGTTATATCCAGAGGTTGTATTTGGGAAGTTGACATATGAGTGCTGCCAGCATTGCTGCAGAGGTTGAAGGGGTGGAGGGTAAGCCTGTCACCACACACTGCATCAAATTGGTCTGCATGGCTGTCATCCCAGAAGGAAGCCTCTTCTAAAGATGATGCACAAGAAAGCATACAGTTTGCTGAAGACAAGCAGACTAAGGACATGGATTAATGGAACCATGTCCTGTGGTCTGATGAGACTAAGATAATGTGTGTCTTGCCTATAGTCAAGCATGGTGGGGGGAGTGTCATGAGCTGGGCCTGCATGAGTGCTGCCGGCACTGGGAAGCTACAGTTCATTGAGGGAGCAAGATCCCCTCCCTTCGGAGACGAGGTCACAGGGCAGTATTCCAACATGATAACAACCCCAAACACACCTCCAAGACAACCACTGCCTTGCTAAAGAAGCTGAGGGTAAAGGTGATGGACTGGCCAAGCATGTCTCCTGTCAATTACCCTATTGAGCATCTGTGGGATATCCTCAAATGGAAGGTGGGAGAGTGCAAGGTCTCTAACATCCACCAGCTCTGTGATGTCATCATGGAAAAGTGGAAGAGGACCCCAGTGGCAACCTGTGAAGCTTTGGTGAACGCCATGCCCAAAAGTGTTAAGGTAGCGCTGGAAAATAATGGTGGCCACACAAAATATTGACAACTTAGTCCCAATTTGGACATTTCCACTTAGGTTTGTACTCACTTTTGTTGCCAACGGTTTAGACATTAACCCTTTAAGGACACAGCTTTCAGTTTGCTCAATTGTTTTATGACAGAAAAATTCCGTCATATGTCCTTAAGAGGTTAATGGCTGATGTTTAATGTGTTGAGTTATTTTGAGGGGACAGCAAATTTACACTGTTATACAACCTGTACACTCACTACTTTACATTGTAGCAAAGTATAATTTCTTCAGTGTTGTCACTTAAAAAGATATAATAAAATATTAACAAAAATGTGAGGGGTGTACTCACTTTTGTGAGATACTGTATATATATATATATATATATATATATATATATATTTATATACTGTATATATATCTATATTAATATACTATATATATATATATATATATATATATATATATATATATACGCAAATGAAGAAGAAGAGATTAATTTGTGGATATATTATTAATTTTTGACTCAAGCTCTCAGAAGTATTGTTATGCTAGTCCTATATATATATATATATATATATATATATATATATATATATATATATAAAAAATACAATTCACTGGACAAGACAAGAATGACCAGATGAAAGCATGTAGAGAAAAAAAATCAAACACAAAGAGGGAATAAAGAAACAATAAGAGATGTTTCATTCCTCTGGACAGCACGGTAGGCCAAACTTTTTTGCCTAACAGTAACAATAGCAGTATGTTTTGGCATTACGTAACACGGAGAGGCACCTGCAGTGCTTGTGTTAATGATGGATAAGACAAGAGAAATATAACAATAGAATTCTTTCTAGGCTGTTTAGCATTTCTTTTGTCTCCGTACTAGTTCTTTTAGATGGGCTGATCTTTTTGGCATGTTACCAGGTCCTTTTCTTCAAGCCTAAAAAAAAAAAAAAAAAAAAAAAAAAGTTGTGCAAGCTTTAAAAAGTTTGAGAAAAGTTAATTTATAGGTCTAAAAAGTAAAAACATTGTAACAATTATATTATTTTTTTGTACTATTTTTAGGATTTACAATAATGTATATATGGTTTTGGAGAAGATGTAAAAGTGTGATCTTTTAGCAACTGTAGACAGATATATCAGATAATCTGATCCCTTTGAGGTTTATAAAGTATAAAAAAATCTCACTTCTGAATCTAAACATAATCAGTGATCAAAATGTGCCTGAATTGCTGCTGTGCCTTGGGTGAGTCTTATTCTAAGGGACTGTTTTTATTTTGAAAAGCCTATTTTCAGCATTTTTGCATCTTTTTATGTTCTGAAAGACACACAAAATATATCACAATCATTCATTTCAATAATTAGTTATCTTTTTTTTTTTCTTCACAAAATGCAAAATATGTTTGCAGACTGAAAACATTTAATAATATTTTAGATTTAAATGTTTATCATTTATTATGTTTGGCATAAACTAGTAACAGCCTCATTTAAAGGAACAGCCTAGTCCAAAAAAAAACTTTCATGATTTAGATAGGATATGTAATTTTAAACAACTTTTCAATTTACTTTATCACCAATTTTGCTCTGTTCTCTTGGTATTCTTAGTTGAAAGCTAAACCTAGGAGGTTCATATGATAATTTCTTAGAAATTGAAGGCAGCCTCTTATCTGAATGCATTTTTACAGTTTTTCACAACTAGAGGGTGTTAGTTCATGTGTGTCATATAGATAACATTGTGCTTGAGTACATGGAGTTACCTAGGAGTCAGCACTGATTAGCTAAAATGCAAGTCTGTCAAAAGAACTGAAATAAGGGGGCAGTTTGCAGAAGATTAGATACAAGGTAATAACAGAGGTAAAAAGTGTATTAATATAACTGGGCTGGTTATGCAAAACTAGGGAATGAGTAATAAAGAGATTATCTATCTTTAAAAGCAATACAAATTCTGGTGTAGACTTTCCCTTTAACAAAAAAAGGAAATCTTAAACGTGAAAAAGCACTATTGTTTATAAATTTTAAATAAATAAATATATTCTATAAATGTGCATTTATTGCTTCAAGTATACAAGAATCACAATTCTAGTTTTAAAGTGATGTTAGGCCAGGATACAAGTTTTTAAAAAAAACACAGCTTCGCCCCAGATGAACCTGCCACTTTGTTTCTCTGAGATTTATATAGAAAATTGACTGAACTTTGGAAGAACAGAGAGTTTTGTGAACTCAATGCCATAAAACCCAATAGACCTTATATCCTTCATACAATAAAAACTATTTACAAATGACTGCAGTCTTTACTAGCAAACTAGGGCTGACTTTAAAATTAATCACAAATATAATTTAGCTAGTGTAAAGAAAAATAAATCAATGCAATTGTCTATATTTTAAATAAATTATAACTTTACAAAAATAATCTACAGAAGTATGCAGGATAATTTGTTTTGTCCGTTGTTTTGTTTAGTCAGTGACTTCATGTAATCAGTATAACACTTCAAAGTCCTGAAATGTGTTTTCAGTGTGAAATTAGATTGTGAACCAAATGCAATACATAAACTGGTGACTTATGAATTTATGTCTTACATAAGATGCAGTGACCTAATCCAACATGGTTTGAAAGGAAACGCATGTTGCCAAAGCTTTGTATGTCAGTAAGTTAGAATGGGACAAGCAACTGGAAACTTCTTCACAACAGCCCAGAGAGTCAGTTAACCTGATAGGTTGTCAGTCTTCATACAGCTATGAAAATATACTATTTTTAATGCCAACATTTTTGTGAAATCTTAAAGAGTAAGGAAAGTCAAAATTAAACTTGCATGATTCAGATAGAGCATTTCATTTTAAGACACTTTTAAATTAACTTCTATTTTCAAATGTGCTTTGTTCTATTGGTATCCCTTGTTAAAAAAAACACACACATATCCTACACTAGTGGGAGCTAGATGCTGATTGGTGCCTGCACACTTTTGTCTTTTGTGATTGGCTAACTAGTTGTGTTCAGCTTGCTGTCAGTAGTGCAATGCTGTTACTTCAGCAAAGCATAGCAAGAGAATTAAGACAATTTAATAATAGAAGTAAATTGGAAAGTTGATTGAAATTGTATGTTCTATCTGATTCATAAAAGAAAATTTTGGGGTTTCCTGTCCCTTTAACAAGTTATGCGATCTGGCTATCAAAACTCTTCCTGTACTTTTTTTCTTTGACCTGTTTCACATGATCCCAGTGCTGTGTAAATAGGGAGTTAGGTATATATTTCCAGAATTAATATATCATATATGGTTTTTTTTTCTACTGATTCCCCTGCCCCCAGAGCAAAGCTAACCAATCACAAACTAATACACATATATAGGATTTGAGAACAAATTGCACATGAGCTGTTAAAGAAAGAAGACTAAATACACACAGAGAGAAGCACACTCACAGGAATGAACAACCGGCTCAATACCATTGTTAACCCTATCTATGGCGATTTACCACCTGGGTGCAGCTTCTTTTAGCCCAGTAATGCTTTTCACAGAGCAGAACTTTCCTGTACTATATCAGTCTGATCCCTCTATAACGGTCAGTCCAGCTCCGAAATACCAGGCAATTCCTCTCTGAACAAGGAACACAGCAACCCCAGACAATCGTTTTGGCCCTGCCCTCTTCTCTGGCACTGAAAAACAGTAATAAAAGCACTTTTGCTAATTGAACTATATTACAAAAATTATTCTATTTTAAACTGAAATGTGCCCATGCACATTCAAATTTTGACTTTCTATCCCTTTAAGGTGGATGGTACTGATGCAGGATATTTAATTAATAATACTTTTAAATACCTTATGTCACTCTCCCCCTTGCTCATACTAGCTGCTGGCGATATCTCCCTCTAATTCTGGTCCCCCAAAACTTCCTAGCCTCGCCAACCCATGTGTGCTTTTCCATAGACCTAGAAAACAATACTCTGGTAATATTACTTAAATTCCTCATGTGTCTAAAGCCAACACCCCCTTCTCTTGTGCATTCTGGAACTTTAGCTCTGTTTGCAACAAGCTCACTTCTATCAATGACCTCTTTATCAACCAGTCCCTCAACCTTCTGGCTCTCACAGAAATCTGTCTCTCTCCTTCAGACACAGCATCCAATGCTGCATTGTCACATGTCAGTCTCCAATTTATTTACACAGCTAGGTCTGGAAATAGACAAGGAGGTGGTGTAAGTATTTTACTTTCCTCTTGTTGCACCTTTCAACAAATACAACCCATCTCTTTTCTCAACTTTTCCTCATTTGAAAACTACATGAATAGTTTATTTTCTCTCCTCTCTATACTTGTTACATGTCATATACCGCCCCCTGGTTCCTCAACTTAATTTCTAGATCATTTTGCTGTCTGCACTACCTTATTTTCTCTCCTCAGACACCCCTGCCCTTATTCTTAGGGACTTCAATCTCCCTGTTGACATTCCCACTGCCTCCTCTTCAAAACAACTTCTGCAACTCACTTCCTCTTTCGGTCTATCACAATAAACTGACTTTCCTACTCACAAAAATGGTCACTGCCTTGATCTGATTTTCAGCTATCAATGCAGGCTCTCAAAATTTAAAAATTCCCCTTTTCCTCTTTCTGACCCATCATCTCCTTACTTGCAACATCACATCACTCTCTACAATTCTCCCTCCATTTAACAATCACACCAAACTCCACAGAAGCATTGTCACTAGATCAGCAACAGCTCTCAAACTCTCTCAAACATCTGATGTCTTCCATCTCCTCCTTTCATTGCCCTGATTAATCTATCTGCCACTACAATTCCACCCTTACATTGGTCCTTGACAATTTTGCCCTCCTAACTTAGCTTGGAAGTCATGCTCTCCTTCTTAGCCCTGGCATACTCTTTTTACACCCTACCTACGCAGATGTTCCCGCACTACTTTTGGTAAAAGTACTATATGGGCCTCCAGAGCACTAAGAAAAAAAGCTTTGGACGTATCTATCGTTCAACCCCACCTTTTATTACAACTTCTCTTTCAGCTCAAGATTTTGCCAGCCACTTCAACAACACAATTGATTTAATCAGAAACTAAATCATCTCTCAACAGTCTCCAACCCCCTTTAAAAGCTTGTAATTATCCAAAACCCACAAAGCCAAAAAATCAGCTCATTCGCCACTATTACTGAGGAAGAAGTTTCTGCCTTCATACTGTCTTCTCACCTCACTACCTGTCTCCTTGATACCATCCCCTAACAGCTCCTCCCCTCCCTCTTTTCTACACTTACCCCTGTACTCAAACACATTTTCAACCTTTCCATCAGCACAGGTATATTTCCCTCATCTCTAAAACATGCACTGGTCACTAATCCTCAAAAAAACTTTGCTTGATTTAACCACCCCATCCAACTGCCTATTTCCCTACTACCCCTTACCTCAAAACTTATTGAAAAGCTAGTACATACACGTCTTTCACATTTCTTTACATCAAACTCCCTCCTTGACCCACCCAATACTCCACAGAAACAGCAATCTTTAAGGTTACCAACAACTCTGCTAATCCTCCTTGATGTAACTGCTGCCGTTGATACTGTTGACCACCCTCTTTTGCTCCAAACCCTCTAATCCTTTTGCTTTTGCGACACATCCTTCTTGTGATTCTCTTCCAACCTGTCTAACCATACCTTTAAGGTAGCCTTCTCTGGTGCATCATCTGCCACTTTCTGTTGGGATACCAAAAGGCTCTGCCCTTCGTCCCTTTCTCTTCTCAATCTATACATCATCATTAGGTTCCTTATTAAAGTTCCATGGGTTTCAGTATCATTTGTATACTGATGACACCCAAATACCTCTCTGCACCAGATCTATCCCCTTCCTTGCTAACGCGTATCACTAACTTTCTTTCTTATATCTAATGCTGGATGTCTTCTCACTGCCATAAGCTAAATCTCTCCAAAATGGAGCTCCTTATTTTCTCCCCTTCTTCAAAAATCTTCATTCCTCATTTTTTTTATAACTGTTGATAATTCCATCATTACCCCAACCCCACAATCCCAATGTCTTAGGTCACACGACTCAACATCTCTAAAATTTGACATTTCCTCAAACAAGACACAACTAAGATTTTAATCAACTCTCTCATTCTTTCCCGCCTTGACTACTCAATTGCACTGTTCCCCCTGTATCTTAGACCTCATCTACAGATACTCTTCCTCCCATCCCCTTTGATTGTCTCACAATTTCCTACTCTCCTCCTCTCTTGTTACCTCCTCACATTCCAATCTACAGGACCTCTCCAGACTGGCCCCAATCTCTCTTATTTTTGAAAGTTTCAAGTGCTCCATTAAGACTCTACTGTTCAGGGATCCATACAACATATGCTACATTTTTCTAACCTCAGTGCCTCTACTCCTTTGTTCTCACCTTGAACCCCCTAAGCAAGTAAGCCTATGAGCCGAGCTGTTTGTAAATCACCTTCATGAAAGCTGACTAAAAAGTGCAACTCTTGGCAGGGCCCTCTACCCTCATGCCTATGTTAATAGTGCTATGGAATCTGTTGGCACTCTACAAATAACTGATATTAATAATAATAAACAGGAATTTAAAGAAACAGACACATATTATTTTTTAATCTTTTTCTAATCTTTCTCTGGTTTCTCTCTCTGCCCACATTTAAAGGGATAGTAAATAAAAAATTGAACTTAAATGGATTGGCTAGGGCATAACATTTTAAAAAACTTTCAAATGTAGTTCTCTTTGTATCCTTTGTTGAAAAGAAGGAACATAAGCTCAAGAGCCCATTTTAAAGCCAATTCACAAGTGGTGCTCACATGCAAACCTTACTGGAAGTAAACTTTTAATGGGGCCAGGTTAGCGTGCGTATTACAAGTTGAAAGTGACATGTTTGCAAGTGAGTGAAACCCAATGAACTCTAACTTTAGGACTTTAGATATTGCGACTGCGCTAACACAATCACCTCATAGATTTCAATGGATCACCTTAATAAAAAAACACTTATCGCTAGCACACTAACCCGACACCATGTTAGATCTACAGTGCTAAACCCAAAGGTATTTATAAATAATTTACATTCCAATGTTCTTCACATAGAGGAAAGTGTTGTTTTATTTTTAAATATATACATATGAATAATTTTTCATAAAATCTATATCTATACCTATATATCTATATGAATATATACATACATATATATATATATATATATATATACACACACAGTATATATATAGGAATATATATTTTAAAATACAAAGAACATTTTCTACTATAAGGAACATTCATTAGAATGTGAAATATTTAAACTAAATACAATGTTAACACTCACAAATGTATATGTGTTTATATGTGTAATTATATATATATATAAACAGTATATATACATAAATACACATGTATATACAAATATATTTAAATATATATACACCCATACACTTATTTAGACAATATACATATAACCTTGTCATATGCCAGATACCTTTTAACCCTTAAAATTTTTACATTTTTTTAATAACATTTTTTTATTAGATAGTGTATATATGAGTATAACCATTTATTTTAAAGTATTTATGTTGTGTTTGATGTATATTTTTTTAACCCTTAGCGTTATTTGCAAGCTCTTTAGTCACGCTAACCTGACAATAACAATAGCAAGATAACAATAACACACCAATTTTAATCTAGCCCTTAGTATACTATTTTAGCACCTGTATACTTAGGTTTTATTGTTCATTAGTTAATTATGAAAACTCTGCAGTTTTATTGTTGGAAAGAAAAAAGCCTACCCAAGCCTGACAAACCTCCCCTAAAAAAAACTTAATTATATTATTTTATATAAAATCACATGTATCAACATTATTTAAGTAGTATTAATAACAATTAAAATAACTACGAAAATACAGAATAACACATATTCTTATATGGGCTCAGTAAGTTGCTTGTTGTACAGAACATTGGTTGGTTTAAACCTTGATTGACAGACAGACACTCTATATGCATAATTGTTGACATACTGAGAAACCACAAACATTGGTTGCAAATTCACGTGACCTACAATCATATGCTCTGCAGGTCACATGCACAGTAATAGCTATCACAAAAACAGTGAATACAACAGAGTAACACATTGTTTGCTGCAATTGATTTTCATAAATAAAAATCAAACCTACACTTTTCTTATTTGGAGGACAGGGTCAGGAAAAGACAGAGTTTTCCAGTGTCGTGTTAATAACAAAATCTCCATTGCTCGGCTTCAGTAGAAATGATAAGATGACAGACTGCAAAGGAGATACAGATATGTGACAGGGTTAAAGGGACTTTGCACACACATGTTTGATAAACTTTATTGAATGAACAATGTACAAAAATAAACAAATGATCATGCTGCCCAATAAATATAAATAAAAAGTTCTATATTTTTACTAGAAACTTTCATGATGCCGCGTGTTGCCGGCCAATGCTGAGAGGAGCAAGAAAGAGCAGAGACACGCCCCTTAGCTAGTAGGATGCAATATCCTAATTAAATGGCCAACCACACATGTACCAGGAACGCATATGTGAATACTCACAGGACTTATTGAGTGTTTTATATACAATCTCAAAGTATTTACTGTCCCTTAAAGTGTGTGTTGTAAAAATTCTGCTAATGAATATTAAAATACACTGATGTGCTCTAGAATTTGCATTATAAGGTTCCTTTAAGTCTAAAAGCTGAATATGATGGAAATTATTGGTTTAACATTTTAAATCAATCTTACCTTTGTGTTCATTTTAAAACCATAAGAGTATTTTTTCCCAGAGGCAAACACTCTACATGACCATACCATATACTATTGTGTTTAACAAAAAACCTGCAACGACAACATGAGTTTCTATTTAAAATGTACATGGATAATGATCTCAGAACCTCAGAATATAAATGCAGAAGCATATAGACAAGAGTACAATGAGTAATTTTGTTTTTTTTATAGAAATCTACATACAGTTCATAAGACCAAATTAACTCAAGACCTCAAGGTAAAAAGTACTATAACTAGATCAGTCAAGTGGATTAGAGCATAGAGTCTCTAAAGGAGGTGCGCAAATGGGAACCGGACCTAAAGCATCAGATGTCATCAACGATCGAGGCAGCACTCTTGAGATGGGATGCAATGAAGAAAACCTGTAAACACAGAAAACAGAGGCGCCTCATGGAACAGTAACGTCTGAAAAAAGAAATGAACAGATAGCAGTCACAAACTCCAACCGGGAGGTTACTCACATAGAGAGCGGCACAACAGTGTGCCTCACAACACAGGACGGGACCTTATGTCGCCCGACAGACGAGTGCACGAGATACTCCACATGGGTTCCAGTAGCCAATCTGCGGTATCACAAGAGCAGACGTCACGGTGGGAGCCGTCCAAGGGATAACCAATCTCGGTGCTGCAAACCCGGCAAGCTAAGTAACGATTCAGTGCACCAAGCGAAAAATGGTACGTAGAGCAGGTAGCACTGAATCGTTACTTAGCTTGCCAGGTTTGCAGCACCGAGATTGGCTATCCCTTGGACGGCTCCCACCGTGACGTCTGCTCTTGGGATACCGCAGATTGGCTACTATAACCCACATGGAGTATCTCGTGCACTTGTCTGTCGGGCGACATAAGGTCCCATCCTGCGTTGTGAGGCACACTGTTGTGCCGCTCTCTATGTGAGTACCCTCCCGGTTGGAGTTTGTGACTACTATCTGTTCATTTCTTTTTTCAGACATTACTGTTCCATGAGGCTCCTCTGTTTTCTGTGTTTACAGGTTTTCTTTATAACTAGATCAAGTGAAAATCTGAAATTTGAATGACAAAGGCCTAGATTATAAGAGGGACGCAAACATGTTGGTGCAAATGTGCATTGGTGACCACAAGTGGAACCTGCTGCTAATCCAATCAGCAGTTCTAGCCGCATAACTCAGATTTGCAAATAGTGCTGCTGATTGGGTTCCACTAGGGACCAGCAGCGCACCACAGTTCACAAGTGAAACTTCTACTGTATGTTTAACCCCTTTGCAGGGTTACACATACAATAGAGCAGGATCAATAGTGGTAAAATTACTTTCTAATTTACTCCTACTATCGATTTTTCTTCGTTCACTTGCTATCTTTATTTGAAAAAGAAGGCATCTAAGCTTTTTTTCTGGTTCAGAAATCTGGACAGCACTTTTTTATTGGTGGATGAATGTATCCACCAATCAGCAAGAACAACCCAGGTTGTTCACCAAAAATGGGCCGGCATCTAAACTTACATTCTTGCATTTCAAATAAAGATACCAAGAGAATGAAAAAAAAATTGATAATAGGAGTAAATTAGAAAGTTGCTTAAAATCTCATGTTCTATCTGAATCACGAAAGAAAAAAAGTTGGGTTCAATGTCCCCTTTAAGCATAAAAGACTTCACACATACTTACATACATACACACGCATACCTTTAACCATCTATTTGAAATAGCAGATTGTGCGTTATTTTTTATGTGAAGCTGAACACGAGATAAAACACAGTGCGCTATTTTTTGGCTCCACATGTAATCTAGGTCAAAATGTGTGCCATGTTAAGAAGACTAAGTAATCACTGAAACAAAATTACAAAGTAATAATTCTTTGTTACTAAAGTTCCGTTTTTAAAGGTCAGAATCCACTTGAATCAGGAGTAATTATTTGCCAGGACTTTAGCAAATGGTTTCAGATTCACGTTAAAAGTACATTAAACTCCAAATTGAATTCCCATAAAGGCCTAGATTACAAGTGGAGAGCAAACATATTAGCTCTGTTGTGTGTTAACATCTCTTGAGCACAAACAGAAGCACTTCTATTTTTGCACTCATATTATCTTGTTATTTCTGAGCTTGAGCATGTCAGATCGCTCTGATGCACTTAATCCTTTACATAATAGACTTTTTATAGGGGTTTGGAGTAAAATGCACGTCGGATATTGTTCGGGCGCAAAGCTTATGCTACGCTAAGGTGAGGTTGTGCTAAGCAGATGATGCACAAGCATTAGAGTTCTTTGGGTAGTTCTGTGTTATACTATTAATAATAATAATAATAAAAATAATATTTGTTTTAATTGAGCTTTCAAAAAGTGCTACATTTATAGCGGCATTTTAGATTGTGCTTGAATGCAACACTTAAAGGGACATAATACTTATATGCTAAATCACTTGAAACTAAAGCAGTATAACTGTAAAAAGCTGACAGGAAAATATCACCTGAGCATCTCTATGTAAAAAAGGAAGATATTTTACATCACAATCTCCTCAGCTCAGCAGAGTAAGTTCCGTGCAAAAAGTTATACTCAGCTGCTGCTCAGCTGCAGGTAAAAAATAAAAATTAAGAAATGAACAGCAGCCAATCAGCATCAACAGTGCTGAGGTCATGAACTCTTTTACTGTGATCTCATTAATTGGACTTAACTCTCATGAGATTTCATTGTATACTTCCTTACACTGAATAGGGAAATAACATGAGAGTGCACGAGGCTCAATACCTTAGCTGTCCCGGGACAGACATACTGATTTGCTGCTTAGAAATAATTTATAATGGGAAGTGACTACTGAGGAACTTTTGAGGTAAAATATCTTTCTTTTTTACATATGTTCTTGTGATATTTTCTAGTCAGCATTTTACAGCTATGCTGCATCACTTTCAAGTGTTTCAACATTTGGGTATCATGGCCCTTTAACTCTGATAGAACTCCCTGTGCTATCAATTAAAAGTATAGGGCATGCAAAAAAAAGTTCAGCCATGTTTAGATGCTCTGGTTAAAAAGTTTAAACATTCACTTGTAATACCATATTAAGACCTAGATTTGGAGTTTGGCGTTAGCCGTGAAAACCAGCGTTAGAGGCTCCTAACGCTGGTTTTAGGCTACCGCCGGTATTTGGAGTCACTCAAAATAGGGTCTAACGCTCACTTTTCATCCGCGACTTTTCCATACCGCAGATCCCCTTACGTCAATTGCGTATCCTATCTTTTCAATGGGATCTTTCTAACTCCGGTATTTAGAGTCGTTTCTGAAGTGAGCGTTAGACATCTAACGACAAAACTCCAGCCGCAGGAAAAAAGTCAGTAGTTAAGAGCTTTCTGGGCTAACGCCGGTTTATAAAGCTCTTAACTACTGTGCTCTAAAGTACACTAACATCGGAACAGCCAATAGAATGCGAGCTCAATCTGATTGGCTGATCGGATCAGCCAATCGGATTGAACTTGATTCTGATTGGCTGATTCCATCAGCCAATCAGAATATTCCTACCTTAATTCCGATTGGCTGATAGAATCCTATCAGCCAATCGGAATTCGAGGGACGCCATCTTGGATGACGTCATTTAAAGGAACCGTCATTCGTCGTTCAGTCGTCGGCCAGGATGGATGTTCCGCGGTGGAGGTCTTCAGGATGCTGCCTCTTCGCTCCGGATGGATGCCTCTTGGATGAAGACTTCAATCGGATGGAAGACCTCTTCTGCCCCGCTTGGATGAAGACTTCAGCCGGATCATGGACCTCTTCAGCCGCCCGCTTGGGCTTGGATCAGGACATCGGAGGAGCTGTTCTGGACGGATCGGTGTGATACCCGGTGAGGTGAAGACAAGGTAGGATGATCTTCAGGGGCTTAGTGTTAGGTTTATTTAAGGGGGGTTTGGGTTAGATTAGGGGTATGTGGGTGGTGGGTTGTAATGTTGGGGGGCTTGGGTATTGTATGTTTTTTTTTACAGGCAAAAGAGCTGTATTTCTTGGGGCATGCCCCGCAAAGGGCCCTGTTCAGGGCTGGTAAGGTAAAAGAGCTTTGAACTTTAGTAATTTAGAATAGGGTAGGGCATTTTTTTATTTTGGGGGGCTTTGTTATTTTATTAGGGGGCTTAGAGTAGGTGTAATTAGTTTAAAATTGTTGTAATATTTTTCTTATGTTTGTAAATATTTTTTTATTTTTTGTAACTTAGTTCTTTTTTATTTTTTGTACTTTAGCTAGTTTATTTAATTGTATTTATTTGTAGCAATTGTATTTAATTAATTTATTGATAGTGTAGTGTTAGGTTAATTGTAGGTAATTGTAGGTAGTTTATTTAATTAATTTATTGATAGTCTAGTGTTAGGTTTAATTGTAACTTAGGTTAGGATTTCTTTTACAGGTAAATTTGTAATTATTTTAGCTATTAAATAGTTCTTAACTATTTAATAGCTATTGTACCTGGTTAAAATAAATACAAAGTTACCTGTAAAATAAATATAAATCCTAAAATAGCTATAATATAATTATAATTTATATTGTAGCTATATTAGGATTTATTTTACAGGTAAGTATTTAGCTTTAAATAGGAATAATTTATTTAATAAGAGTTAATTAATTTCGTTAGATTTAAATTATATTTAACTTAGGGGGGTGTTAGTGTTAGGGTTAGACTTAGCTTTAGGGGTTAATACATTTATTAGAATAGCGGTGAGCTCCAGTCGGCAGATTAGGGGTTAATGTTTGAAGTTAGGTGTCGGCGATGTTAGGGAGGGCAGATTAGGGGTTAATACTATTTATGATAGGGTTAGTGAGGCGGATTAGGGGTTAATAACTTTATTATAGTAGCGCTCAGGTCTGGTCGGCAGATTAGGGGTTAATAAGTGTAGGCAGGTGGAGGCGACGTTGTGGGGGGCAGATTAGGGGTTAATAAATATAATATAGGGGTCGGCGATGTTAGGGCAGCAGATTAGGGGTACATAGGGATAATGTAAGTAGCGGCGGTTTACGGAGCGGCAGATTAGTGGTTAATAATAATATGCAGGGGTCAGCGATAGCGGGGGCGGCAGATTAGGGGTTAATAAGTGTAAGGTTAGGGGTGTTTAGACTCGGGGTACATGTTAGAGTGTTAAGTGCAGACGTAGGAAGGGTTACCGCATAACAAACAATGGGGCTGCGTTAGGAGCTGAACGCGGCTTTTTTGCAGGTGTTTGTTTTTTTCCAGCTCAAACAGCCCCATTGTTTCCTATGGGGGAATCGTGCACGAGCACGTTTTTGAGGCTGGCCGCGTCCGTAAGCAACTCTGGTATCGAGAGTTGAAGCTGCGTTAAAAATGCTCTACGCTCCTTTTTTGGAGCCTAACGCAGCCTTTATGTGGTCTCTCAATACCAGAGTTATTTTTATGGTGCGGCCAGAAAAAAGCCGGCGTTAGTTTTTCGGGTCGTTACCGACAAAACTCCAAATCTAGCCGTATCAATGTATTTATAAAAAAAATGACTGAAGTTTGTAAAGAGCTGGATATTATGTAAAAGCCATTTAAATCCCAGATTAGAAGTAGTTATATTAGAACATGTAGACTACTATCAATTTCTTCCTGCAATATGCAGTATAATTAATAACATTTAAAGGGACAGTCTACTCCACAATTAGACAGATAATCACTTTATTACCCATTCCCCAGTTTTGCATAACCAACACCGTATCAGATTGCCCCCTTATTTCAGTTCTTTTGACAGACTTGCATTTTAGCCAATCATAACTGACTCATAAATAACTCCACGGGAGTGAGCATAATTCTATCCAAATAGCACACATGAACTAGCACTATCTAGCTGTGAAACACTGTCAAAATGCACTAATACATATTGCTATTAGATCTTTATGATGGAGTAATTTTAATCCATTATAAATTCTCTACGAAGAGCCTTGCATGGCTTTTTTATTCTGGTTTCTAAGTGAAATCCACTGGAATCTGTTCAAAACCCCCAAAATAATCAATTTTTTCCAATCAATCAGAATTGACTTTAAACACTTTTAAAATTATTATTGAGGCTCCAGTTTCATAAAAAGTTATAAGTACAGTGCATAAGAAAATAAAATCAATATACCATTCATTTATTATTTGCAATTAGATGTTTAGAGGTAAAATTACTCAAAATAAAGTGGTTATTAAAGACACATAAAACTCAAATTGAATAAAATTACTGTGCAGTATATTTCAATGATTGATTTTAACTTTCTTATTTTATAACCTTTATAATTGTGTTATTTTTTATTCCCACTTGAGGTTAAAGTGCATACTCCAGAATTCAAAAGCCTAAACACAGTAATTTCTTACTGTATTGTATTTTTGCTTTTAATTGTCCAAGACAGACTATATAAGATAAATAATGCTCAAGGGCTTTTCTAAAGATATGTTCCTGTACTTTAGAACAATGCAACGTTTGCTATCAAAAGGATAGTTTAAATATGCAGATCATTTAGACATAGGGGACAATGTAGCGTATCATGTTCGCTGCACACGCTGTCAGCATTTATCATTGCACCAGCAGTTCTTGTGAACTGCTGGTGCAATACCGGCCTCTGCAGATTCACGGCCAATTGGCCGCTAGCAGGCGGTTGTCAATCAACCCGATCGTATTAGATCGGGTTGATTTCTGTCAGCCGCCTCAGAGCAGACGGACCGGTTATGGAGCAGCGGTCTTTAGACATGAAGGCTCGTCCGAAACACGGTGCATCAAGCTCGGTACGGAGCTTGATAAATTGACCCCATAGTGTTGAATTGTTGATATGTACCCTTGCACAATTATGAAAATTAATGTTATATTCCTTTCATTAACCCCTTAAGGACAGTGAACATTTTTAGCAGTTTTGCTATCACTCCATTTAAACATACAGGGGCCGAATGATAAAGCTTCTAATGGAGCTTGATGCCCCTTCAGGCTCCCCGGAAAAAGAAGTTATGAAGCTGCTCCATAACTTGTCCATAAGTTGTTCGCCTGCTCCAGGGACGGCTCCAGAATGAACAAATAAAATGGGGGGGCATTTTTTTTTCACGAGGGGGCACGCATTTACAAAGCATGTATGGGATAATGAGAGTCAAAATAAGAGCAGGCTTACAGATTCTGCAGGAAAGTGTAGCTTCTGGCTGGCTTATCCCCACTATTTGGAGAATATGTGCTAAATCACTAGGTAAAAGAATTAAGTTTAAAACCTATGCAGTGCACTAAACCAGAGCCATTAAACTTGAGACCCCCAATGCAATAGCTCCTTAAAAACAATTCACCCCTTAATCACCATGATCCAAAACCCTTACACTCATTCTCAAATCTCAATAATGTCCCCTAAACAGCCATGCACCCCAAACCCCCCAATGCAATTAACCCCTTTTAGTTGCAATAACAGTAAGGATACTAGGTTTTCAGGTACTGGTAATTTTGTAGATTAGATTTAGCTATACCTGTTTCACAATAACTAACGGATATCAGGCTACCTAATAATACCTATGTACTGTGAACCTATAAGAATATGATTGTATCATATAAATATAAGTCTATAAATGGCTACCGGCTTCTATCGACGCCTCAAAAGTACACTGTGATCTTAGGCCTGGTAGCACTTTTGAGGCGTCAATAGAAGCCGGTAGCCATTTATAGATATATTTATATGATACAATGCACTGAACACGCAAAGGAAGCAGCCATTGGAAATTATACCTCACTTTCTCTGCCGCATTGAGGTCCAACCCCCTTTTTGTGAGGTATAAGGAGAAACCGGAGGATTGAACTGTGCCCTGCGTATGAGTAGTACTAAGTGCAGGTGAAAAAGAAAATAAGACCGATCCCCTATGGTAACTTGTGCAAGTTTGAAAAAATCGGGGAAGTCTACACGTCATCAACAGACGACCTATTCAACAGAAGAGAGTCTGAAGCAAGCTATACACGGAGAAGGGTGAGAAAACCTGCATAGCGGGTATACTATCTATTCATCCACAGGTACGAACTTGCTTTACTAGACTATTGCTGCAAGTACTGACTTAACTGCAATATTTTTGCTGGATATTTTTTGCTTGAAATTTATCCCCAGTGTGGATATTGTCAACACAACTAGAGTTTGATAGTGGCTGGCCACTACTATTTAAACGGACTGTATGTGCCGCACTAGGAGTTTAATAACCATATAATGCAAAGACTGCCACCACAATAATATCGGGCATATTTCATTATCTATATTGAGGAGTATATATTAGTGTTGGATCCAATTTGTTTTAAATAGTTTTTTGTATCTTTATAAATGTGATCTTTTATGTATCCTTATATTGGATTTTTTATATATGTAATATATGTGCAATATCTAGCTTAATCAAGCTTATTAAGAATATAAATTGATATCTTAAAAGTTTTTTGTATCCCTCATTTTTTGCTATTTCCTTTTACACATTGTCCTCCTATTAGGTTCATTTATGTACTGCATTTTTACTTTGTTATAGATAACATTGTGCCAATTGTAGGCAATTTATACAAATCACCTGGTTCTAACACTTATCGCTTTTTTAGCGCCTTATCTATATAACCCTATACAATTCCTTTTTATGTTCTTGTCCAGGAGGAGGATAAGATAGAGGAGGCTTAAGTGTTTTAAGTTCAGCGCTATACACTTACAAACACATTTTCAAAAACAGCAGACATGCATGTCTTTGCCATTTTTTTGGAAATTAGAAGAATGCTAATTGCAGTTGCGTACCACACTTCTGATATTCCCTGTAGTGAAGGGGTTAATCAGGTAGCTTGTAAAGGTAATTTCACCTGACACCTCCAATTCCACTTATCCCTTCCTGATCCCTCGCAAACAGCTCTCTTACCTCCCCACCGGCCACCACCATCTTAGGTACTGGCAGACAGTCTGCCAATATGCAGTTTAGGGATAGTATTTTTATTTTTTTTATATATAAATATATTTTTTATTTCGGTAGTGTAGTATGAAGCCTCCTTAACCACCTAACTCCCTGATCCCCCCAACAGCTCATAAACCCTCCCCCCTCTCACTTAGAGGCACTATCTTAGGCACTGGCAACTCTCTTCAAGTACCCAGATTGTAGTATGTTTACTTTTTTTATCAGCATCTATCTCTATCTGCGATCTTGCATTCTTATAGAAATAGGAGCATGACCAGTGCTCCCTTACCATATGAAGGCAGATGCCTTCTGCCTCTGGCTGTATTCTTAGCTGTCAGAGCTGAAAGCTGGGACCGCAGCATGAGGCAGAATGTTGGACATAGGCACTATATTAGCAGGGTATGATGAGCAAAGTACCCTGTGACATAGTACCTACATCCAATAGGAACAAGGGATTAAAGGGATATACAACACCAACTTTTATCTTCATTATTCAAAAACAGCATACAATTTTATGCAACTTTCCTATGTACTTCTTTTGTCTAATTTTCTTTATTTTCTTGGTATCCTTTTTTGAAAAACTGGAAGGTAATCTATGGAGTGTTCATGTGTCTGTAGCCCTATATAGATACCGTTTTGTAACAATGTTATACATTAGCAAAGCATTAGATGGCTACACTTTTTCCTGCCATGTAGTGCTCCGGACCTGTGTACGCTCCTATCTAGATATCTCTTCAAGCAATAACAAAGAATAACATGAAAACAAAGAAACTTTGATAAAAGAAGTAACTTGGAAACTTTTTTTTTAAATTGTTTGCTCTGTCTGAATCATGAATGAAACATTTTGAGTTCCATGTCCCTTTAACAACATGCAATGATTTCATATTACTGTGTAAGTGAAAAAATAAAAAAGCAAAAAGAAAACATCTTAGGCAGGCAAGGCAATACACTGTACAAGAAGCCAACATAATGGAATCTAAATAGTTAAGTTTCATTGTTACATTTATGTCTAGTTTTTGGGATTTATTAAATCTAGGGTTTTTTTTTTATTTTTACCATTTCAGACATTTTATCTGCATAAATGACTTCATGTAAGTTACAGGTCATTAAACTATCTTACTTCCATTCTAGAAATTGTTTCTTGTTTTTATTTATTTTAAGAATGGCTTTACCTCTAATGCTTTTCATATCTAAGCTTGCTCAAGTTCTATATGATGTTTTTGTGTGGGAATTCTCAGAAATTTAAATGGGGACCATTGTGTTTTGATGGTTACATGATTCCAAGATAATGTGCTCTTTAATGGATTTGTGACTTTTAAGTCAGTAAATATTTTGGGATTTTCAGTTTGATGTCTGTCTGTCTATATAATTTATTATTTGCTTGTCACACTTAGTAAAATTAGTTTTCATTTTGTGTTTTTAGATTGAATTATAATAAAATTCTGTCAATTCTTCTTAAAACTGTAATGCCTTCTAGTTTCCTATACCGAGAGAGGTCCTTTGCTAGTTACACAAAAGTACCTTTATTTAGGGTTTTAAAGAAAATAATGAAAACTAAGGAATCAACATATTTCACGTAGGAAACACGAAACACCCAGTCTTGCTCAAACACGATAGCATATTCTCATTTGTGCTAACCCAACATGAAATTCTGAATATTTCATATTCCAATGTTCTTTACATAACAAAATATGTTCTATTTATATATATATATATATATATATATATATATATATATATATATATATATATATATATACATGATTATATATAGGTATAGATATATACAGATATATATAGGAATATCTATTTACAAATACATAGAACATATTCTATTATGTGCAGAACATTGGAATGTGCAATTTTTACAGTGAATGCATAGTTAAAGTCTTTATAAAATATGAATATTGCATAAATCTGCTTTTTAATGTTTTCATATACTTAACATCAAAGAGCTCCAATGCACTTTTATATATGTCTATATATGTGTACATATGTATTTATGTGTTTACATATGTCTGTAAATACATATATACACATATAAATACATATGTACACATATATAAACATATCATTATTATTATTATTATTATTATCAGGTATTTGGAGAGCGCCAACAGATTCCACAGCGCTGTAAACATAGTTGGTGTACAGGATAGCTTTTGTAGGGGTCAAGTGGGTAGAGGGCCCTGCCGAGAGTTTCACTGTTGTAGTTGGCTCTTATAAAGCGATCTGTAAACAGCTAGGCCCATAGGCTAACATTCTAAGGGGTTCAAGGGGAAAGCAATGGAGTTAGGAAAGGTTAGTGTTGGTTGTATGCATCCCTGAATAGTAGAGTTTTTAGGGAGTGCTTGAAGCTGTTAAAACTAGGGGAGAGTCTTATGGAGCGAGGCAGGGAATGGGGGCCAGTCTGGATGGGGGCCAGTCTGGAGAAGTCCTGTAAACGTGAATGTGAGGAAGTAACACAAGAGGAGGAGATCCTGAGCTGATTGAAGGGGACGAGTATCTGAGTATCTAGAGACAAGTTCTGAGATGTAGGGAGGAGCAGTGCAGTTGAGAGCTTTATATGTCAGAGTGAGGATTTTATGTTTAATCCTAGAGGCAAGAGGAAGCCAGTGAAGGGATTGGCAGAGAGGTGCAGCAGATGAAGAGCGACGAGTAAGGAAGATGAGCCTGGCAGAGGCATTCATAATGGATTGTAAAGATGCTATGCGGCAGCTAGGTAGACCAGAGAGGACAGAGTTGCAGTAGTCAAGGCGGGAAAGGATGAGAGAGTGGATTAAAATCTTGGTTGTATCTTGTGTAAGTAAATGTCTAATTTTAGCGATGTTTTTAAGGTGGAAGCGGCAGGCTTTAGCCAAGGACTGAATGTGAGGAGTGAAGGAAAGATCTGAGTCAAGTGTGACCCCAAGACATCGGGCGTGCGGGGTAGGGGTAATGATGGAATTATCAACAGTTATAGAGATTTTGGGGGTGGAGACATTGGAAGAAGGGGGAAAAATAAGGAGTTCAGTTTTGGAGAGATTTAGCTTAAGGTAGTGAGAGGACATCCAGGATGAGATGTGAGAAAGACAGTTAGTGACACGGGTTAGTAAGGAAGGAGGTATGTCTGGTGCAGAGAGGTAGATTTTGGTGTCATCGGCATACAAATGGTATTGAAACCCATGGGACTTTATTAAGGAACCTAGTGATGATGTGTAGATTGAAAAGAGAAGGAAACCAAGGACAGAGCCTTGAGGTACCCCAACAGAAAGTAGTAACGGGGCAGAGGATGCTCCGGAGAAGGCTACACTAAATGTACAGTTAGTCAGATAGGAAGAGAACCACGAGAGAGCTGTGTCCCAGATGCCGAAGGATTGGAGGGTTTGGAGCAGAAGAGGGTGGTCAACAGTGTCAAAGGCTGCAGACAGGTCAAGGAGGATAAGCAGAGAGAAGTGGCCTTTGGAATTTGCTGTAAGTAGGTCATTGGTAACCTTGACAATTGCTGTCTCTGTAGAGTGATGGGAATGAAATCCAGATTGCAGTGGGTCAAGAAGAGAGTTTAGTGTAAGGAAATGGGATAGACGTGTGTAAACTAGCTTTTCAAGGAGCTTTGAGGCAAGAGGGAGTAGGGAAATAGGGCGGTAATTGGAAGGGGAGGTTGGATCGAGGGAAGGTTTTTTAAATATAGGTGTGATCAGTGCATGTTTTAGAGATGAGGGAAATATACCAGTGCTGAGGGGGAGGTTGAAAATGTGTGTGAGCATGGGGGTGAGGGTAGAATAGAGGGAGGGGATAAGCTGTGAGGGGAGGGGGTCGAGGGGACAGGTAGTGAGGTGGGAGGACAGTATAAGGGCAGAAACTTCATCCTCGTTAACAGGGACAAAAGAGCTGCATTTTTGGATATTTGGGTTTTGGGTGATTGTGAGCTTTTGAGGGGGTGGGAGATTGGAAGTATGTTGAGAGCTGATTTCACTTCTGATGGAGTCAATTTTGTTGTTGAAGTGGCTGGCAAAATCTTGAGCTGAGAGAGAGGTTGTGTTAGGAGGTGGGGGTGGGCGGAAAAGAGTGTTGAACGTGGAGAACAGACATTTAGGGTTAGAGGAAAGAGTAGAGATGAGATTAGAGAAATATTGTTGCTTATAAAGATTAAGGGCAGAATAATAGGAGTTCAGGATGAACTTGTAGTGAAGAAAGTCAGCTGAACCCCGAGATTTCCTCCAGTGTCGCTCAGCAATACGGGAGCATCTGCGTAGGTATCGTGTCAGAGGAGTATGCCAGGGCTGAGGATGGGAGTGTGGTTTCTGAGCTAAGGTTGGAGGGGCCAGATTGTCAATGACCGATGTAAGGGTGGAATTATACTGGCAGATAGATTGGTCAGGGCAGGAAAAGGAGGTGATGGATAAGAGGAGAGGTTTGAGAGACCTAGCGAGCTGATGCAGATCTAGTGACTTAGTGCTTATATCTTATCTTTAAGCTTTTATAACTTTGTGTGAAATGTTTATTTTTAATTTTTTTATTAGATAGTGTTATTAACAGTTTATGTGTACTTTGTAATGTATTTTTATATGTTTTGTGCAACTTGTATGTTTTGCAAAACAGTTAATCAAAGCTCTGAAGTCGCAGTAATCATTCTAGCATAAATAGCAATTATGCCTAAGTGATCACGTTTACTTTCAACTCATAATACGAGCGGTAAGCCCGATGAGTGCAACATACTCCTTACCAATCGGGCGCAAATGTTTCATCTAGCCCTTAGTAGTTACAGGGAAAAAAAAAACTTTATTTTGCAATTTTATACAGTTTAATACAACAAAATTCTACATACAAATCATTATCATTCACACAGTTTAGCTTAAAGGGACAGTTTACCCAAAATCTTACTCTCCTTTTATTTGTTCACAATGATTCATTTTACCTGCTGAAGTATATTAAACTGTTTACAAATATATCCTTAACCTTTACATTGGCATTTAAAATAGTTGATTTAGCCTGTAGTATTCCTACCTGTACTGAAAGTTTCTATACCTAGATGTAGGCTATTGACAAACTATGTAAACCCAGGCAACAGAAGAAATTACACTCACTGCAAGCTTAGCATATTTTGATAGGCTGTGGTTTTAAAAAACAAATTCAGCTATTTAATTTACAAAAAGAAGCATAAATTAACAACTTCTCAAAAATGTTATGTGCAGTAGCTGGTATAACAAGTCAAGGGGAGCACATTCAGGGAAAAACAATTTTACAGTAAACTGTCCCTTTAAAACATCCAGCAACATTTTGCAGATAAGTGAATTGTATTTCTCATTTAAGTCACAGTGGAAGTAAAGACATTAAACTGTCAGATACATAAAACATATTAACTAAACAATAGTACAAGAGTACAATATTAAATGTTTGAATTGAAGATGTTCATGTTGTACAAAAAAAGTTAGAAAAATGTTCTAAGAGTAGTTAAACAAGGGAGCTTAAAAGGGACAGTCTATTCCAGATGTTTTATTGTTTAAAAAGATAGATAATCCCTTTATTATCAATTCCCCATTTTTGCATAACCAACACGGTTATATTAATATACTTTTTAGCTCTGTAAGTACCTTGTATCTAAGCCTCTTCTGACAGTCTTCTGACAGTCCCCTTTTGAAAGACTTGCATTTTAGCCAATCAGTGCCCTCTCATAATTAACTCCACAGGTGCGAGAACAATGTTATGTACATGCCACACATGAACTGACACCTTCTAGCTGTGAATAACTGACAAATGCATTCAGATAAGTGGGGGCCTTCAAGGGCTTAGAAATTAGCATATGAGCCTACCTAGGTTTAGCTTTCAACTAAGATACCAAGAGAACAAAACTAATTTGATGACAAAAGTAACTTGGAAAGTTGTTCAAAATGACATGCCCTATCTGAAAGTTTAATTTTTACTAGACTGTCCCTTTAAGACTGTTAAACACTCTGGAAAATAAGGAAGATCCCTGGAAATAAGAGATGGCTGGCAACCCTAACTTCACTATAGAATGTACTTTTCTTCTAGGCTTTTTTTTTTACTCAAAATGGAGGTCTCAGTGACTATTTCAAGATATTTACTACAAGCCTATCTGAGTCCATAGATTGTCTATTAAACCTTAGCACTACATGTTCTGGTAAATCCATTGCTGGACATTTTTCAGTTGCATAAAATTTTTCTATGATAAAGTATTCCGATGACTAATTCATCCTTTTTTTTTTCAGTGTCATTGTATGTAATTTTCAGGGCCACATGTGCAATTGCAGCTAATTAAAAAGAATATTATTAAGGACACTATACATACCTTTTCTATACTCTGGCCTTTGATGAAACTTACTGGGATCTTTTATACATGTTTTCCATAATTAATCAGAGCAGCTTAGCAAGATCAGTTTGCCCAAGGTCAGTCATCTGTTTTGAAACCATCTCTGCATATTAGGTTAATTCTCTGAGCAGTCATTTTAGTATTGTAACAATTTATAGCCTAAATCATCACAGACAGTGTCAACAGTGTTTATTGGGCTTTTTTGTATTAAGATTCCATTCTGTTTCTCCACTGTGCAGCAGTTTCATCTTCTAGAGGTCAACTCAGTGGGGGATATTTATAAAGCATCAATCTCGGTGCATTCGCCGGTGTCAATACGCTCGCCAGACATCGCCAGACATTGATGATGCTGATCTGCATATGATGTCCTTATTTATTAAAAAAACAGTCAAAAACATGCGCGTCAAGTACGGCGCGATAAGCATCGGACTGTTGTTAACTAACAGTCATCGATGTTGCGGTTATTCTGTTTTTCCCCAACTTTATTTATACCATTGAATTACTGTCCATGAACAAGCACATTTCTCTAAATCTAATCTTTTATTTGTCATCTGTTAATGTCCAAGTAATAGCTAGATTTATACCTGAACAAACAATATCTCATAGAAAGTTATTTTTATATTTATTTGTTATACAAAAAAAATCTGTTATATGATACTTTCACATAAATGAATGTGTATTTGTATTTCTAGAAGTCATGATATGCTTTTATCTCATATTTTTTTTTATAAATGATTATTAATACTAGAATTTGTACATATATCTTTGCACATACTTGTATATATATATATATGTGTGTGTGTTATGTCAGACATATTTTGCAAACATATTTACATATCCCTAAATTCCTTTTTTTGTTCTAAACAATGTTGTCTTTCATATCTACAGGGAGTGCAGAATTATTAGGCAAATGAATATTTTGACCACATCATCCTCTTTATGCATGTTGTCTTACTCCAAGCTGTATAGGCTCGAAAGCCTACTACCAATTAAGCATATTAGGTGATGTGCATCTCTGTAATGAGAAGGGGTGTGGTCTAATGACATCAACACCCTATATCAGGTGTGCATAATTATTAGGCAACTTCCTTTCCTTTGGCAAAATGGGTCAAAAGAAGGACTTGACAGGCTCAGAAAAGTCAAAAATAGTGAGATATCTTGCAGAGGGATGCAGCACTCTTAAAATTGCAAAGCTTCTGAAGCGTGATCATCGAACAATCAAGCGTTTCATTCAAAATAGTCAACAGGGTCGCAAGAAGCGTGTGGAAAAACCAAGGCGCAAAATAACTGCCCATGAACTGAGAAAAGTCAAGTGTGCAGCTGCCAAGATGCCACTTGCCACCAGTTTGGCCATATTTCAGAGCTGCAACATCACTGGAGTGCCCAAAAGCACAAGGTGTGCAATACTCAGAGACATGGCCAAGGTAAGAAAGGCTGAAAGACGACCACCACTGAACAAGACACACAAGCTGAAACGTCAAGACTGGGCCAAGAAATATCTCAAGACTGATTTTTCTAAGGTTTTATGGACTGATGAAATGAGAGTGAGTCTTGATGGGCCAGATGGATGGGCCCGTGGCTGGATTGGTAAAGGGCAGAGAGCTCCAGTCTGACTCAGACGCCAGCAAGGTGGAGGTGGAGTACTGGTTTGGGCTGGTATCATCAAAGATGAGCTTGTGGGGCCTTTTCGGGTTGAGGATGGAGTCAAGCTCAACTCCCAGTCCTACTGCCAGTTTCTGGAAGACACCTTCTTCAAGCAGTGGTACAGGAAGAAGTCTGCATCCTTCAAGAAAAACATGATTTTCATGCAGGACAATGCTCCATCACACGCGTCCAAGTACTCCACAGCGTGGCTGGCAAGAAAGGGTATAAAAGAAGAAAATCTAATGACATGGCCTCCTTGTTCACCTGATCTGAACCCCATTGAGAACCTGTGGTCCATCATCAAATGTGAGATTTACAAGGAGGGAAAACAGTACACCTCTCTGAACAGTGTCTGGGAGGCTGTGGTTGCTGCTGCACGCAATGTTGATGGTGAACAGATCAAAACACTGACAGAATCCATGGATGGCAGGCTTTTGAATGTCCTTGCAAAGAAAGGTGGCTATATTGGTCACTGATTTGTTTTTGTTTTGTTTTTGAATGTCAGAAATGTATATTTGTGAATGTTGAGATGTTATATTGGTTTCACTGGTAAAAATAAATAATTGAAATGGGTATATATTTGTTTTTTGTTAAGTTGCCTAATAATTATGCACAGTAATAGTCACCTGCACACACAGATATCCCCCTAAAATAGCTATAACTAAAAACAAACTAAAAACTACTTCCAAAACTATTCAGCTTTGATATTAATGAGTTTTTTGGGTTCATTGAGAACATGGTTGTTGTTCAATAATACAATTAATCCTCAAAAATACAACTTGCCTAATAATTCTGCACTCCCTGTATGTGTTTATTTATACCTATCCTCTCTAATACACAAGTATACTCCAGCTCGTCCACTAAGATCCAACAATGACCTGCTCCTTGCATCCGCAACTATCACCTCCTCTCATGCTAGACTGCAGGACTTCTGTCGTTCAACACCTACCCTCTGGAACACTCTCCCTCGTGCTGTCGGGCTTTGCCCTAATCTGTCTTCCTTTAAATGTTCCCTGAAGACTTTTCTTTTCAGGGAAGCCTACCACCCAACTCAATAATAAATTAACTTCACTTACCTAACATTTCCCTCATCTAACTCTGTATTAACATCTTTCCAAATCTTGCAGTCCTCACCTCCTGTTTCTCAACCTCCTACCCTTCTAGATTGTAAGTTCCCACAGGAATAGGGCCCTCAATTCCTCCTGTATGTGTTTGTAAATTTTGTCCTGTCTCTTACAAGTCTTGTATTGTTTTATTTAAATGAATTGTATCCATGGACAGCGCTGCGGAATATGTTGGCGCTTCATAAATAAAGTATAATAATAATAATAATACCACTATATGTATAAAGTTTAAATGTATTATTATTCTGAGCAGGAATAATTGTGAATATAACATGTAATCAGGGTATCATATGTATTTATTTGCAATCATAAGATACTTTAAGAGCTGAGCCAGTTTTCTCTCTGTACTTGTGTAACCCCTCCTGATTGCAATCTAGTTTTAAAAAACACCCCTACACAGGTGTTATTAAATGGGCTGACATTTTAAGATGACATTTCTTACTGAAAAAGAAATTCAAGAAAAGGAAGAAATACACTGAAAATAGCATGACAGTAAAGAGGTGATTTTAATTTCTGATGTATCTGAATAATGACAGTTTAATGTTAGGTGAGCTATCCTTTTGAGCTATCAGTTTAAGATTATATTGAATCAAATATCAATTCGAATTTTAAAATCATTGTCTAAAATATTACACTGTGTGTCCTAATGTCAGCATCAATGTATATCTTTAATACTAATTTCACATATACATACTTTCAAAGTATAATACACAATGTAACAAATGGCACTTACAAGTTCTGATAAGGGATCAATGACACAAGTATCGAGCAATTTGATTTGTTAGTGATAGTTTAAAATGTATATTTGAATCAGATTGGCTGATGTCATAAATCATGCCATTATGCATATTCCAATCAAAAGTGGTTGAAAAATTCACTATTGTGTGGGTTGTTTAGGAGTTTGCGTCATTATTGGTGCAAAAAGTGTTGCGTAAAATTTGGTGCGAAGTGGAGAGTGGGACCTGTATTACATAGCTTAAACATGGTGCAAATAGATTTTTTCAAAAAAATAAAAAGGATGTTAGCTATATTATGTTGAGTATTTATTTCATTTTTATCTCTATATCTATTAGTACAACACGTTTTGGGCAAAACTTTGCAACAAATTTGGATAAATAATATTGTCCCCTTGCTTTGTAATGAGAGACAAAGTTGTAACATAATCCATAAGTAGTAATGTATTTTTCATTTTTATCCCTATATCTACTAGTGCAGCAAATGTGGAACAATAATATTGTTTGATTTAGAAAGGATATACAATTGTAATAAAGTTTCTAATTTACTTTTATTATGTAATATACTTCATCCTCTTGCAGCATTGAACATAAGCTTTCTGTGTTTTCAGATTCCAATTGATTTCTATGGCAGCCGCGGCCTCAAGGGTGGCGGATTAAAAACTAGGTACTCTGCGTCGGAATAGACGTGAGCGTACCTGTAAAATGTTTGATAAATTTGGAAAAGGGCCAAATAGAGTCGAATGTGAATTCGAAACATCTGTAATAACGCAAGCATCGATCTGCGTTGGATTGAGATCGCGGGAGCGTATATTTCTTCACACATTTCAATATTTGACGATCTTGACGCTTTGTTAACTATGGCGGATCAATCTCGCGTCAAATACGACGCGGAATTCCAGCGTATTATCAGTTGACGCTTTGAGAAATATCCCCCATAACATTAGTTGTTTGTAATCATGTTCTTTAGAAGTTATATATTTTAAAAAAAATATCTCTCATTTTAGCATCATTTCATTTTATTAAATTTATAATTTGTTACATCTTCATTTTTTTAACTTATTACATTTTATCTCAATAAACTGTCATTTCTTGCTCGCATTCTAGTCTAAACTTCCACATGTGTTAAAAAATCATTTTATCATGCATTTCATGTTTAATCAAAGACCGGACTTTTCTTCTGTTATTTTGTACTTTGGTGCTAGATAGGTTTTTGAGACTTGATTGCTTGCATATCTGTGAGATTTTTCTTTTTTTCTTACTCTGTAGTTTTCTACTTCAATATGTGTCATATAAATGGTTAAGAAGTTAATGTTGTATTAGGCTACGATTACAGCTCTACTGACTAAATGCATCAGCCATTTTGTGTGATGCCTGTGTTGTATATTTTACTTTACTTCTTTTATATTCAGAGTTTTCTTTCTCCAGTAGTTCTGGAATTCTGTATTTTCCTTGATGCCTTTTACTACCTTAGATGTTGTCCATTCAAAAGGTTGATAATAGAAAACATCTATAGATATAGTTTTCACCCTCAAATTCATAGAATCATGAAGTTGAAGAAGACTTACATTGATACTATAATTTAGAATTTTCATCAGCAAGTAATATCTTTTTTTGTTTGTCTTGCTCTATGTCTTATCATAGCCTCTCAAGGTACCTTGTCATGATAAGTGGAAATTGAACAGCTTTGTAGAATTAGTCTTACACTCTGGTTGAGGATGTATCATTTTGTAATTTTGTTACATAATCCATTTGACAAAGGTACCAGTGAGGAACCAAAACTTTATGGGTGCTTGTTTTAATTTGATTGAATAAAGATCTAGAGAGTGTGATCTTTATGGGAAATATAAATATATAATTGCAATTGTTATCTTCCCCTGTGTTGACAAATGGACTTTACCCAATTGATTCTATATTTGTAATTTATTATTTTGTCTGTATTTTATAAGACTGTTTATGTTAGAATGTTACATTTACATTTATGCAAATTAATTAATTAGGCTGTAAGGAGACGGCACTTACATAAGACTGTTTGGCTCCAGGGCTTTAGCTTTAGCTCTGAAACAATTCTCACGCTGCCAGCAAATGTGGGTCTACTACTTTCTATGCATCTGTGCCACTTCCACATTTAAAGGACCCATGTCTAATTTCAGGAACACCCACCCTGAGATATAGGAGTTCCTGTATTAATTTGCACAGCCCATTTTTCCAGGCTGAATGATTGCAGCAGCAAATACCCGCCTGATTTCTTACCTAATATTCAGTATCTTACTTGGGATCCTGCCTTGTGTCCAGTACCTTGCCTGGTAGCCTGTCTTCTGGGTCTAGTATCCTTTCTTGAATCTTACCCTGTGTCAATTATTCTGCCTGGTATCCTGCCTTATGTCTAATATCCTGCATTGTATCCAGTATCCTGTATAGTATCCTGCCTTTTGTACAGTATCCTGACGGGTAACCTTTCTCAAATCCAGTATCTTGTCTGGTATCCAGTATTGTATCTAGCATTCATCTGTGGTCAGTAAAATGTGTCCTGAAAAACAGAAAAGAGAGAAGAGGCGCTCTTGGTGCAGCAAGTTCCAATACTTGAAAACCAACCGTTTGTGCTCAGAGTAATATACTCACAAACAAATGTGCACATGCAGTGCAATAATGAATAGAATAATGAATGCCGCTGTAGGAGGTGTGTGGCATACAGAGCCTCTGATTGGACTGTAGTGATTTGGGTGTCCCTTTAGCTTAGAACTGTTTGTAGCGATATGTGCACATTTATTTACAAGATTTGTATAGGTACACATCTGAATGGGACTTCGCTGTGCCATAACTGTAAAACCTCATTGCGGTGTAATCAGAGGACTCTGCTTGCCGCATACGTTATATACTATAAGAATCTGTTAAAGCTCATAAACTTAGTCGTAAGGGGTGTGTGGCTTGCAGAGCCTCTGATTGGTCCATAGTGATTTGGGCGTCTCTCTAGCTCTGAATTGTCCGTAGCGATACCGGCTCATTGAATAAGTATTTTGGCCCTTTGAATTACTATTCATTAGGTTAGCATATGTATTTGGTCATTATATTGGGTATTATTTTCACATAAAATATTGCATGCTTTTGAACTAGGGACTTTGTGATCTCGCACACTACATAAACTTTAAGAATATTACTAAGAGTAGAGATACTATCTTGAGTGAGGTGCGGTTTACAGAGCCCCTGATTAGTCTGTTGTAAGTGGGGCGTTGTTCACTATATGGACTGTAGATTGGTTGATTGTTTAGTTAAAAGGTAGCAAGGCAGAGTGTAACAAATTGTAAAGCCTGATGAAACGGCATTGTCAGCCGAGAAACGCGTTGCAAAGCAACTTTTAAATGTTTTTATTAAACAGAACTTTTTATCACTCTTTCTTGCTCCTGTGAATTTGTGACCATCCATAACAGCTTTTGGATCCCTAATTCAGCTGATCATTGCAGTCTATTACGGAGGTCTTCTGGTGAACCGGGTCCTCGTTACCATCACCTGAGTGTCAGCATCGTTTGGCAGAGTCGTCATTGAGGAGTCAGCCGAACGTCTCTGAAGTTTCGGTCTATTCATTATTGCACTGCATGTGCACATTTGTTTGTGAGTATATTACTTTGAGCACAAACGGTTGGTTTTCAAGTATTGGAACTTGCTGCACCAAGAGCGCCTCTTCTCTCTTTTCTGTTTTACAGGACACATTTTACTTTCTGCATACAACTTGGAGAGAGCAGCTCACCATCGGATTGATGAACTTCATTATATATTCAAAACCTATATTGGTTTAACACCTACTAAAAGGGACTTTATTTATGCATTTATGTTTTTATTCTTATGTTTGTTTATTCTATTTTCCGTTACTGATTATATGACAAACTTATTTTTGGTATAATTTTAAATAATTGAGATTGAAATTGGTACCTCTATATTAAGATTTTTATTAGTGATTGGATATTTGGCGCACCTCTGTTATTGTTTGTGGTTAGCACAGCAGTTGTACTGTGATCAAACCACACCTGTTGTTTCATCTGTGGTCACCTGTGCCTTGTCTGGATGATTACCTAGAACCTGATTTCTGTCCTTGCTCTGGACTTTGCTCCTTGCATTACCTTTTGCTACCTCTCCACTGAACTCATTAACTGGTACCTAGCCTCTTGTCTGGCCTAAGGCTCTGTCTTTGCTCTATTAAATACCTAGGGTCAGATTACAAGTGGCGTGCTATTTAGGGCTTTTACTCACATGCAAACACCGGCAGAAGTAAACTTTTAATGCGCATGGGTTAGCTTGAGTATTACAAATTGAAAATAAGTTTATGTGCAAGCGAAAGTCGATGCACGCAATCTTGTGGACTATCGTGAATGCATTAACTTCTTCTCCCTATAGATATGTAAAGGTATATGTAAAGGTATATACAGATATATATATAGGAATACTGTATATATTTAAAAATACATAGAACATTTCCCCCTATGTGAAGAACATTGGAATGAAAATAATTTACAGTACAAACACAGTAAAACGCATTATTAAATATTAAAATTGAATTAAAATTGTTTTTCATATTTTCTGCTATTTGAGTGGAAAAGGCTCCAAAGTTCGTTCGTTTCAAATTTCAAATGTTTGTACAACATTCTAACATTTGTTTAACGTAATAGTATTTCTAATGCTTTCTTTAAATGTAATATTCAATTTTAAGTTTTCTAATAATTCGATTTGAACTATGCAATATTTGAATTCTAAAAATTAGAATTGATATATTTGTAATAGTATTTCTAATGCTCTCTAAATGCAATGTAATAATTAATGTAATATTCAAATTATGAAAAATTCTAAATAGAAACATTCTAATTGATATATTTGTATCTATTATGTATTGTTTACTAAATTCTCTACAACATGAACTATTGAACTTCTGAATAGTATTTGTTAAATTGAATATTACATTATAAATTTTGAATGTGGATTTTCAATCTAATTGTGAACATTCAAAAAAGAAAGTAACATCTGAAAACCAGAAATAACATTTGATTATCGAAATGTAATGGATTTTCATTCTTATTAACATTTGATTGTCCAAAATGAATGTCCACAGGACTATTCGTTCCACCAAACGAATTACACTTTCAGCACATTTGCCCATCCCTAATACACATAAAAAAACATAAATACACATGTTTACAAATATATACAGTACATATCTATATATACATACATAAAGTTGTATAAACATGTGTATATATATATATATATATATATATATATATATATATTTATATATACATTATAGCCCTTTCCATTCAAACGCCTTGTCATATTCTGTATACCTTTTAATTTGTATAGCTTTGTTAAATTAATATTTATATGAATAATTATTAGTGTATATATGAGTGTAACATTTTATTGTAATGTATTTATGTAGTGTTTAATGCTATTTTTTTTTTAGCCCTAACCCTTTACACAAGGGTTTCAGTCACGCTAACCAAGAAGCACAAATTTAGTTTGCGGGAACGTGTTCGTGTTTACTTTCAACTTGTAATATGCCCATAAGTTAATGCTGGCGTGATATTTTAATTGCACCACTTCTAGCCCATTGTGTTTTAACTCTTGGAAATAAGCTTTATTATTTTATATTACTTAAAAGTACATGAAGCCCTAGCATTTTCTTTCATGATTTAGATAGAGCATACAGTTTTTAACAACTTTCCAATGTACTTCTATGACCAAACTTACTTTGTTCTTTTTCTGTTCTTTCC
This sequence comes from Bombina bombina, assembly GCF_027579735.1. Taxonomy (NCBI): domain Eukaryota; kingdom Metazoa; phylum Chordata; class Amphibia; order Anura; family Bombinatoridae; genus Bombina; species Bombina bombina. The sequence goes on from NC_069502.1 coordinate 183,242,036, forward strand.
TAAAGAGTAAGGAGCAGAAATGCACTGCTGGGAGCTAGCTGGACACATCAGATTAACCAATGACAAGAGGCAAATATGTGTAGCCACTAATCACTATCTAGCCCCAGTAGAGCATTGCTGCTCCTGAGTGCCTACCTAGGTAAGCTTTTCAATCTAAGATACCAAGAGAATGAAGCAAATTAGATGATGGATGTATATTGGAAAGTTGTTTAAAATCGCATTATCCATCAGAATCATTAACATTTTTTACTTTCCCGTCCCTGTTAATCTCCTATGCCTTATTTTTACTCAACTAAGCCTCACTCTTACATGGGCTATATTCATGGACATAAGGGATAGTTGTCATCAGGGGGAGCCTTTGTTTTTTTATTTTTTATTATTTATTATTTTTATTAAAGATTTTGGTGATAACAATCTTTTTTGGTCATCAACACGCCAGTACTGTAAAGAACAACATTGCTATAGAACAATTTTAAGTTAATGTCTATTATACTGACTTTAGTTTTGAATAAGGATAAGTCGTCGTCCCATGTCCAGATTCTTCTCGTGGACCTTTATTATCAGCAGGATAGATAGGGTAATCATCTGCTCCACTGGGACTTGAATTGGATAACCAAGGGGGGAATAATAATATAACAAACAAACCGGGGGATTAAAGTTTAACATTTGGTTCTATTTCTGGTTCTGCAAGGTATCTTCATTATCAAGATTGAGTCTCACTATATAAGTACTCGTAAATACAGCGCGTAATATTATTTTCTGCAAGATAAGTAAACCACCGGTGCATCTCATCGTATGAATAGGGTATGTAAATATGGTATCAATTCTTTAGTCTATTGATCTCAGCCAATGGTATTAGTGTGTTTACAGCTCATTATCTCGTAAGCAAGAATTGTCTGGGAATGTTGCTACTGTCTAGGTGGTGGTTGTGTTGTGTAGTGATTCCTGCCAGATGAACTTAGCGTTCAGAAAGGTGTCCATTTTGAGGGGGAGCCTTTGTTTTAAAATCATCAAAGTTCACTTCACACATCTTTTTCTAGACAGTGGGTGTTTCACCCATTAACAAATAAAGGATACGATTACAAGTGGGGTGCTATTAAAAGAGCAGAGTGTGCTACCCGTATTGTGATCCTGGGATAAAAATAGTGCACAATCTAATATTACAAGTGAATCGTTAAAAAGTTTAATTCTTTGTGCAGAACTATTTTAATTTTGGCTTAGCGCATTTCTGGCTTAGTGCACCTTCAAGTTAGAGGTTGAGTGATATACAGGACCTCAGTTTTTTAGCACACTCTATAGAAGTCTGTTGTGTGAGGCATTTATTGCAGCCATGCTATTCAACCTCCAGATGTTAGCAAGCCCTTGGCTTTCACTCAGGAGATTGAGGCCTACTTATCAAGCCATCAACTTACTTGCATTCGACGGCACCAATACGCTCACCTGACATTGCCTAACACCGCGGCCGCTGACCTAAATACGCTCTCCATATTTATATAAAAAGCTGTCAAAAAGCAGCGCACCAAGTATGGTGCGATGAGCAGCGGACTGTTGTTAACTAAACAGTCATCGATCTCGATGCTCTTCGGCTTTTTCACAGCTTTATTTATATACTGTCACTAAACACCGCCACTATACTAAACTGTTTAACCCCTATCCCGCTGCTCCCAGACCCTGCCACAACTAAATAAAGTTATTAACCCCTAAACCACCATTCTCAAACCCCACCGCAATTCTAATAAAGTTATTAACCCCTATCCTGCCACTCCCGGACCCCACCGCAACTCTAAAAATGTTATTAACCCCTATCCCGCTGCTCCCGGACCCCGCTACTAACTAAAGGTATTAACCCCTAAATCTCTGGCCTCCCACATCACTACCACTTACTAAACCTATTAACCCCTAAACCGCCAGCCCCCCACATCGCCATAAACTAAATTAACCTATTAACCCCTAAACCTAACAACCCGCTAACTTTATATTAAATATTAACTCATCCCTATCTTATAATAAATTTAAAATTACCTTTAGATTTAAATTAAACTATATTAAACTAATAATTAACCTACCCTAACTATTATACTAAAATTACATTAAACTATATTAAACTAATAATTAATCTACCCTATTATACTAAAATTACAGTAAACTATATTAACCTATTAATTAATCTACCCTAACTATTATACTAAAATTACATTCAACTATATTAAACTAATAATTAGTCTACCCTAACTGTTATACTAAAACTACATTAAACTACAAATTAAATTAACTATATTATATATTTAAACACCTAACCCTATTCAAATAATTTAAATCTATAATAAAAAGATACAAAGTTACAAAAAACTAACATTTAAGTTACAAAAAATAAAAAAACACTAAGTTACAAAAAAAATAAACACTAAGTTACACAAAAATTTTTTATCAGATATTTAAACGGATTACATCTAATCTAAGAGCCCTATGAAAATAAAAAAGCCCCCCCAAAATAAAAAAACCCTAACCTACAATAAACTACCAAAGGCCCTTAAAAGGGCCTTTTGCGGGGCATTGCCCCAAAGAAATGATCTCTTTTACCTGTAAATAAAAAATACAAATACCCCCCAACAGTAAAACCCACCACCTACACAACCAACCCCCCCAAATAAAAACCTAACTAAAAGAAACTTAGCTCCCCATTGCCCTGAAAAGGGCATTTGTATGGGCATTGCCCTTAAAAGGGAATTTAGCTCTTTTTCAAAAGCCCAAACCCTAATCTAAAAATGAAACCCACCCAATAAAACCTTAAAAAATCCTAACACTAACCCCCGAAGATCCACTTACAGTTTCTGAAGAGCCAACATCCATCCTCAACGAAGCGGCAGAAGTCATCATCAAAGCCGGCAGAAGTCTTCATGCAAGCGGCCAAAGTCTTCATCCAAGCCATTAGAAGTCTTCACCGGGAGCTGCTAGATAGGGGTTAATAACTTTATGTAGGTGGCGGCGGTGTTGGGGCGGCAGATTAGGGGTTAATAAGTATAATGTATGTGGCGGTGGTGTTATACTCAGGGGTTTAATTAGGGTGTTAGGTGTAAACATAACTTTTATTCTCCCATAGCAATCAATGGGATATCGGGCAGCAGCGAACATGAGCTTTCGCTGCTTTCAGACTCCCATTGATTCCTATGGCATCCGCCGCCTCCAGGGTACGCTGGGCCGGAATAGTGGCGTGCGTACCTGGTACATATTTGTTAACTAGCAAAAGTAGTCAGATAGTGCCGAATTTGCATTCGGAACATCTATAATGACGTAAGCATTGATCTTTGTCAGACTGAGACTGGCGGATCGTATGTTACGTCACAAATTTCAATTTTTGCCGGTCTGTAGGCTTTGATAACTAAGGGGAATCAAGCTCACCACAATTACGCTGCGGAATTCCAGCATATTTGCGGTTAATGGCTTGATAAGTAGGCCTCATTATATTTTACTCTGAACTTGTAATATTGACGAACAAATGGAAGCACTGTGAATTGCACTCTAGTGATGTTAGCGCAACATAGTACTACCATTTTATGCTCCACTTTTAATCCAGGCCATAGTTGTGTGAAATAACCCAAAACAAGATATCCTGCACTGCAAAGGAAAACCACTAGCAAAGCATAAAAACGATAATTACAAGTGCAACACTTTAGAAACACGTTTGCAAAATGGGTTTTCTCTATGTAGGTAACTGCTAAATAAGTAAGTGATGTTGCTGAATTGAACAGACTTTGCCTTAGTAATCTCACAGGTGTGAATAAGTAGCTGACTTTAGGTGTTCCACGTGGTCTGGATTTTTCACAGAAACTAATGTGTGGAATTTAAACAGATGTGAATGTCCTTGTGAATGATCTCATCTCACATGTTTTGTTATTTCAAAGCTGAAAAGGTCTATTTTTTTGTTTTTATTTTTTATTTTTCTTGAACTGTTTTCAAGTTTTATTTTGTGCATATGTTAGAGTGGACTGTCAATTTGAACATGTTCTATGCAATGAGAAGTGAAAGTTTGTGAGAAAAATGCAGCCCCATTGATTATAATTGAGAATAATGTTAATACCATAGTTTTCAGTGAGAGATTAGCTTGACAAACAGGTTTTTACGGAATCTAGGACATATTCAAACCTTTTTACTAATCATAACGTATTGAGACTGGTTTGGGTAAACTTTAAATTTATAATAAGTATTGATATGAAGTAAAAGTTTACCCCTTTAACTGCTGAGCAATTTCCATACCTGTGTTGAGCTGTTTTGCAGTTTTAGATGCTACTCACATTTAAGCCCTATTGTAGGCCATTTTGCAGTGACAGACCCACACATATTACATATATATATTTTTAGGAGACCCAGTAGATTCAAACTATACAATTATTTTATGTATATATCATGAGATGTAAACCTGCAACACAAAGTAAGGGCTTCGCAGTATAGTTATGTTACGTGAATCTGCTCATTTATACATGCCAAGTGAACACTATTACCATAGTGACCCCTGACTATTAAACCTTATATCATATATAGAAGCTTTATTTTAAAGAGGGACATCTAGATTCCAAAATAAGGGGGTCTGTGGGAATATTTTGATGACTAATTACAATTGCCCTAAAAACCCCTCATTAAAATGTTTAAACTTTTTTTATGAGGTGTGCTTTTACTTTATACCTAGGGTATAAAGAGCAGACACCTGTCTTTCAAATAGTGGGTTTTGTTTTTTTAGGGTTTAAGGGAACTGAGATTCAGGGGTTTGAATACCTTATCGCCAAACCAACTCCCTTAAGCCCTGTGGTTCTATCTGGCACTTCTGTGTTTCTGGGGCTTAGTGACCTCACCAAGCACATGTGTGGTGATATGACTACCATCCCTAGACTCCCCCAGCTATCCCAGCCAACTAGATCACCAGGAAGTAAGTGCAGTGGGCTGTGAAAAGCTCCAAAAGCATATCCTCCACACACCCACACCAAAAATATTATGGTGATAATGAACATGTGTTGTCATCTACACTTAAAGGGTTAACATTTTAGTTGTGGCTTTGTCAGCTTTTTATTTTTTTAAGCTAGTGGATTAGTACATTTATACACAATCTTTTAATTCCAAATTAGATATTTGAAATGACAGTCAACATGATGATATAACACCATCTATGAATCCCTGAGGTTTTATTGTGGAAAAGAGGGTTTTAGGATTGACTGAAACTTGTTCTTGTTTCTGAAATGTTAGATATTAAAATGTTTCAAGTCTTCTGGTAATGGTAAATTTCTTTTTTTTAATGTCATCTCTGACAAGTTGAGATTTCTGTTTTACCAATGAGTATCTTTACTGAAGTATCTCTTTAGATGTAGAACATATATATTACAATTCATTTCGAGATATTGTATGGCAACTCCCACTGATATTGCTTTTCCATCACTTTGTGATAGGCAGGTTATTCTTTTGTGTTGGACCCTTACAATTAAATTGCTTATTTCCTTAACCTCAACTCCATAAACCTGTCAAAAGCTAGGAGAAGTGTCAAACAAATGACAAGTCATACTATTGCCTGCTGTTTAAACCACCAATGTTTTGTCACAGAATTAAAAAATCAAATGGAATATAAAATGTTTGTCCTGAATGTATCCTTTAGAGAACAAATAAAGCAATGATTTGAAGGCCAGTTTAGATTAATATTGAACTTATATCATTCCTGCAAGGATTCTTATATTGTCATATTTTGGGATAACCACCATTTTTTTTGTAATATTTTAATACATCTTAAAATGTGTACATTTATTTAAATTTCATGTACATAATGTATTATTATTATTATTATGTATTTGTTTATCACTGCACAATTCCATAGCGCTGGGTGCAAAGGTATTGTATATACACTGAGAAAGCTTTGTGGTAAGATATAAATATAGAATAACAGACTAAACAAACAAGTTAGTACAGAAGGAAGTGGACTCTGCTCCAATGAGTTTACAGTCTACTGTCTCCAATGAGTTTACAGTCTACTGTCTCCAATGAGTTTACAGTCTACGGGTTAAGGGTGCACAGACATAAGGTTTGGGGTAGCTTGTCATGTAGGTTGTACTTTCAGCAGCGAGTGAAGACAGTTCATGATTTATTTGGTTACGATTAAAAGCAGAGGAGGGATGGTAAGCCTCTTAAAATAGGTGGGTTTTCAAAGAGCACCTGAAACTTTATAATGTTAGAGAAAATATTATGGAGCAGGCTAGAGAGTTCCAGGGGACAGCACATAAGAAGTCTGGGAGGCGAGAGAGAGGGAAGTAGAAATAATAATTTTGAAATAAGAAAAAAAAAAATATATATATTCATGCACAATTACAAAAAATAAATGAAATTGAAAAAAAAAAGCTTATACGAGCCATATTTGTGCAATAGCAGAATTTTCATAATAGTCTAAAACAATGGGGTCAGTTCCAATCCATTAGTATAACCATGTTAATTGAAGTATTTCCAATCCACCAGAGAGCCTGGATTTTCCATGGTTTGTTTAATGGATTTGTATTTTCTATTTGCAAATACTAGTTATTGGTGTTCCAATCCATCAATTTTCAAACAAGTTTTACCATTGTTTTTGGATTCATCGCATTCAAAATCCTTGTCCCCTTCAAAATCCATTTTCATCTGTGTTTCTGGCATATCTTGGCTTTGTACATGTTTTTTTTATATCTTTGTCAACATTTTCACAGATGCCTCATGTACACATTAATAAACTATGAGATAGTGAAATAATGTTAAACAAAGTAGAAAACACTTTCCAAATTCAATGCTCCAGTTGTATATAGCAGCAACAGGAGAAAAAAAAGAAGGAAATTATCAAATATGCTTGAAGAGTAGAGTTAACCTGTACATTATCTGAATCCTCTAAGTTTTCATTTGTTTTAATTATTACTAAATAAATGATTTTATGACATGATAGAAACCTTCAAATATATGAAGGGACTTAATAAAGTGGAAGCTGAAAGCATTGTAAACAAAAAAAAGAAATACCAAAACAAGGGGTCACAATCATAATTTAAAGGGTAGCAAATTCAGGAAAAATGCAAGGAAGCAATTTTTTAAAGAAAGGTTGGTGGATTCATGGAATAAACTTCTATTTGAGGTGGTAAACACAGGGACTGTAAAATAATAAAAAAATGCTTGGGACATGCATAAGGCTATCCTAAGAAAACAGTAACGTAATATGGGTAGACTTGATGAGTTTTTTGGTTCTTATCTGCCGTCAGATTCAATGCTTCTAAACTAATGCTGAAACTTGAAAGTAGCTCGCTGCCACTGATAAAAAAAATAAAAAATTCCTACCACTGTCTAGAAACAGAAAAAAAATAAAAAGGTAGCTTAAAGGGACATTAAACACATTGAGATGGTAATATAATATGATAAATTGCATATAATAAAACAACTCTGCAATGTACTTTCATTATTTATTATTTCCTCTTTGCCTGTAATTCCATTCTGAAATTGTGAGCTTTTCAGTTCCTGTTAGAAATGGAAGTGCAGAACACTGTTAAATCCAGCACAACCATTGGCTGCACACTCTCGTGACCTATGTATAACTGATAGACATGTGCGCGGCTAAAAAATTCGGTTCGTTTTCGGTTCGGATCGATTCAGACTTTTCGAATTTCGTTTCGGATCGAATCGGATTCGGCAAAATTTGAATAAATTCGTTTCGGATTTATTCGGATCCGAATAAATTCGTTTCGGATTTATTCGGATTCGGCTGAATTCGGTTCTATTCGGTTCCGAAATTCGGTATGTTTTAGTACACTAAGTCACTAACACCCATAAACTACCTATGAACCACTAAACCGAGGCCCCCCCACATCACAAACCCTATAATAACATTATTTAACCCCTAATCTGCCGATCGGATATCGCTGCAACCTACATTATAGCTATTAACCCCTAATCTGCTGTCCCTAACACCGCGACCCCTACATTATAGTTATTAACCCCTAATCTGCCCCCCCCAACGTCGCCGCAATCTAACTACAAGTATTAACCCCTAATCTGCCGACCCGATATCGCCGCCTACATTATAGCTATTAACCCCTAATCTGCTGTCCCTAACACCGCCGACCCCTACATTATAGTTATTAACCCCTAATCTGCCCCCCCCAACGTCGCCGCAATCTAAATACAGGTATTAACCCCTAATCTGCCGACCCGATATCGCCGCCGCCTACATTATAGCTCTTAACCCCTAATCTGGTGTCCCTAACACCGCCGACCCCTACATTATAGTTATTAACCCCTAATCTGCCCCCCCAACGTCGCCGCAATCTAACTACAAGTATTAACCCCTAATCTGCCGACCCAATATCGCCGCTGCCTACATTATAGCTATTAACCCCTAATCTGGTGTCCCTAACACCGCCGACCCCTACATTATAGTTATTAACCCCTAATCTGCCCCCCCAACATCGCCGCAATCTAACTACAAGTATTAACCCCTAATCTGCCGACCCGATATCGCTGCCGCCTACATTATAGCTATTAACCCCTAATCTGGTGTCCCTAACACCGCCGACCCCTACATTATAGTTATTAACCCCTAATCTGCCCCCCCCAACGTCGCCACAATCTAACTACAAGTATTAACCCCTAATCTGCCGACCGCAAATTGCCGCCACTATAATAAATGTATTAACCCCTAAACCGCCGCACTCCCGCCTCGCAAACACTATAATACATTTAATTAACTCCTAATATGCCCTCCCTAACATCGCCGCCACCTACCTACAATTATTAACCCCTAATCTCCCGCCCCCAACGTCGCCGCTACTATAATAAGGTTATTAACCCCTAAACCTAAGTCTAACCCTAACACTAACACCCCCTAACTTAAATATAATTTAAATAAAACGAAATAAGTTTACTATAGTTAAATAAATGAATCCTATTTAAAACTAAAGACTTACCTGTAAAATAAACCCTAATATAGCTGCAATATAACTAATAGTTACATTGTAGCTATTTTAGCATTTATATTTATTTTACAGGCAACTTTGTATTTATTTTAACTAGGTACAATAGCTATTAAATAGTTATTGACTAATTAATAGCTACCTAGTTAAAATAATTACAAAATTACCTGTAAAATAAATCCTAACCTAAGTTACAATTAAACCTAACACTACACTATCATTAAATAAATTAACTACAAGTACCTACAATTATCTACAATTAAATAAACTAAAGTACAAAAAACCCCCACTAAATTACAAAAAAACCCCCCACTAAATTACAAAATATAAAAAAATATTACAAGAATTTTAAACTAATTACACCTAATCTAAGCCCCCTAATAAAATAACAAAGCCCCCCAAAATAAAAAAAAATGCCCTACCCTATACTAAATTACAAAAGTTAACAGCTCTATTACCTTACCAGCCCTGAACAGGGCCCTTTGCGGTGCATGCCCCAAAGAAAACAGCTCTTTTGCCTGTAAAAAAAAAAAAAAAATCCCCCCCCCACATTACAACCCACCACTCACATACCCCTACTCTAACCCAAACCCCCCTTAAATAAACCTAACACTACCCCCCTGAAGATCTCCCTACCTTGAGTCGTGTTCACCCAGCCGGGCCGAAGTCTTCATCCGATGGGGCAGAAGAGGACATCCAGACCGGCAGAAGTCTTCATCCAAGCGGGGCAAGAAGAGGTCTTCCATCCATCATACAAGTACCAAAATACAAACAAACACTAAATTACCAAAAATAATAAAATATTACAATAATTTTAGACTAATTACACCTAATCTAAGCCCCCTACTAGCTATTAATATAGCTACAATATAACTAATAGTTACATTGTAGCTATTTTAGGATTTATATTTATTTTACAAGCAACTTTGTATTTATTTTAACTAGGTACAATAGTTATTAAATAGTTAATAACTATTTAATAACTACCTAGCTAAAATAAATACAAATTTACCTGTAAAATAAATCATAACCTAAGTTACAATTACACCTAACACTACACTATCATTAAATTAACTAAATAAATGAATCCTATATAAAACTAAAGACTTACCTGTAAAATAAACCCTAATATAGCTGCAATATAACTAATAGTTACATTGTAGCTATTTTAGCATTTATATTTATTGTACAGGCAACTTTGTATTTATTTTAACTAGGTTCAATAGCTATTAAATAGATATTGACTATTTAATAGCTACCTAGTTAAAATAATTACAAAATTACCTGTAAAATAAATCCTAATCTAAGTTACAATTAAACCTAACACTACACTATCATTAAATAAATTAACTACAAGTACCTACAATTAAATACAATTAAATAAACTAAACTAAAGTACAAAACCCCCCCACTAAATTACAAAAAATAAAAAAATATTACAAGAATTTTAAACTAATTACACCTAATCTAAGCCCCCTAATAAAATAACAAAGCCCCCCAAAATAAAAAAATGCCCTACCCTATACTAAATTACAAAAGTTAACAGCTCTATTACCTTACCAGCCCTTAAAAGGGCCTTTTGCGGGGGCATGCCCCAAAGAAAACAGCTCTTTTGCCTGTAAAAAAAAACACAATACCCCCCCCACATTACAACCCAACACCCACATACCCCTACTCTAACCCAAACCCCCCTTAAATAAACCTAACACTACCCCCTGAAGATCTCCCTACCTTGAGTCGTGTTCACCAAGCCGGGCCGAAGTCTTCATCCGATGGGGCAGAAGAGGACATCCAGACCGGCAGAAGTCTTCATCCAAGCGGGGCAAGAAGAGTTCTTCCATCCATCAGAAAAGTACAAAAAAACAAACAAACACTAAATTACCAAAAATAATAAAATATTACAATAATTTTAAACTAATTACACCTAATCTAAGCCCCCTACTAGCTATTAATATAGCTACAATATAACTAATAGTTACATTGTAGCTATTTTAGGATTTATATTTATTTTACAGGCAACTTTGTATTTATTTTAACTAGGTACAATAGCTTTTAAATAGTTAAGAACTATTTAATAACTACCTAGCTAAAATAAATACAAATTTACCTGTAAAATAAATCCTAACCTAAGTTACAATTACACCTAACACTACACTGTCATTAAATTAACTAAATAAATGAATCCTATATAAAACTAAAGACTTACCTGTAAAATAAACCCTAATATAGCTACAATATAACTAATAGTTACATTGTAGCTATTTTAGTATTTATATTTATTTTACAGGCAACTTTGTATTTATTTTAACTAGGTACAATAGCTATTAAATAGATATTTACTGTTTAATAGCTACCTAGTTAAAATAATTACAAAATTACCTGTAAAATAAATCCTAACCTTAGTTACAATTAAACCTAACAATACACTATCATTAAATAAATTAACTACAAGTACCTACAATTAAATACAATGAAATAAACTAAACTAAAGTACAAAAAACAAACACTAAATTACAAAAAATAAAAAACATACAAGAATTTTAAACTAATTACACCTAATCTAAGCCCCCTAATAAAATAACAAAGCCCCCAAAAATAAAAAAATGCCCTACCCTATACTAAATTACAAAAGTAATCAGCTCTATTACCTTACCAGCCCTTAAAAGGGCCTTTTGCGGGGGCATGCCCCATAGAAAACAGCTCTTTTGCCTGTAAAAAAAAACACAATACCCCCCCCACATTACAACCCACCACCCACATACCCCTACTCTAACCCAAACCCCCCTTAAATAAACCTAACACTACCCCCCTGAAGATCTCCCTACCGTGTCTTCACCCAGCGGGCCGAAGTCTTCATCCGATCGGGCAGAAGAGGACATCCAGACCGGCAGAAGTCTTCATCCAAGCGGGGCAAGAAGAGGTCTTCCATCCATCAGAAGTCTTGATCCAGGCGGCATCTTCTCTGTTCATCCATCCGGAGCGGAGCGGCAGCATCCTGAAGACATCCCACGCAGAGCATCCTCTTCTTTCTTGATCCGACGACTAAGTGACTGTACCTTTAAGTGACGTCATCCAAGATGGCGTCCCTTGAATTCCGATTGGCTGATAGGATTCTATCAGCCAATCGGAATTAAGGTAGGAAAAATCTGATTGGCTGATTCAATCAGCCAATCAGATTCAAGTTCAATCCGATTGGCTGATCCAATCAGCCAATCAGATTGACCTCGCATTCTATTGGCTGATCGGAACAGCCAATAGAATGTGAGGTCAATCTGATTGGCTGATTGGATCAGCCAATCGGATTGAACTTGAATCTGATTGGCTGATTGAATCAACCAATCAGATTTTTCCTACCTTAATTCCGATTGGCTGATAGAATCCTATCAGCCAATCGGAATTCAAGGGACGCCATCTTGGATGACGTCACTTAAAGGTACAGTCACTTAGTCGTCAGATCAAGAAAGAAGAGGATGCTCTGCATGGGATGTCTTCAGGATGCTGCCGCTCCGCTCCGGATGGATGAACAGAGAAGATGCCGCCTGGATCAAGACTTCTGATGGATGGAAGACCTCTTCTTGCCCCGCTTGGATGAAGACTTCTGCCGGTCTGGATGTCCTCTTCTGCCCGATCGGATGAAGACTTCGGCCCACTGGGTGAAGACACGGTAGAGAGATCTTCAGGGGGGTAGTGTTAGGTTTATTTAAGGGGGGTTTGGGTTAGAGTAGGGGTATGTGGGTGGTGGGTTGTAATGTGGGGGGGGGGGTATTGTGTTTTTTTTTACAGGCAAAAGAGCTGTTTTCTTTGGGGCATGCCCCCGCAAAAGGCCCTTTTAAGGGCTGGTAAGATAATAGAGCTGATTACTTTTGTAATTTAGTATAGGGTAGGGCATTTTTTTATTTTGGGGGGCTTTGTTATTTTATTAGGGGGCTTAGATTAGGTGTAATTAGTTTAAAATTCTTGTAATTTTTTTATTTTTTGTAATTTAGTGTTTTTTTTTTGTACTTTAGTTTAGTTTATTTCATTGTATTTAATTGTAGGTACTTGTAGTTAATTTATTTAATGATAGTGTAGTGTTAGGTTTAATTGTAACTAAGGTTAGGATTTATTTTACAGGTAATTTTGTAATTATTTTAACTAGGTAGCTATTAAACAGTAAATATCTATTTAATAGCTATTGTACCTAGTTAAAATAATTAAAAAGTTGCCTGTAAAATAAAAATAAATCCTAAAATAGCTACAATGTAACTATTAGTTATATTGTAGCTATATTAATAGCTAGTAGGGGGCTTAGATTAGGTGTAATTAGTTTAAAATTATTGTAATATTTTATTATTTTTGGTAATTTAGTGTTTGTTTGTTTTTTTGTACTTTTCTGATGGATGGAAGACCTCTTCTTGCCCCGTTTGGATGAAGACTTCTGCCGGTCTGGATGTCCTCTTCTGCCCCATCGGATGAAGACTTTGGCCTGGCTTGGTGAACACGACTCAAGGTAGGGAGATCTTCAGGGGGGTAGTGTTAGGTTTATTTAAGGGGGGTTTGGGTTAGAGTAGGGGTATGTGGGTGTCGGGTTGTAATGTGGGGGGGGTATTGTGTTTTTTTTTTACAGGCAAAAGAGCTGTTTTCTTTGGGGCATGCCCCCGCAAAAGGCCCTTTTAAGGGCTGGTAAGGTAATAGAGCTGTTAACTTTTGTAATTTAGTATAGGGTAGGGCATTTTTTTATTTTGGGGGGCTTTGTTATTTTATTAGGGGGCTTAGATTAGGTGTAATTAGTTTAAAATTATTGTAATATTTTTTTATTTTTTGTAATTTAGTGGGGGGGGTTTGTACTTTAGTTTAGTTTATTTAATTGTATTTAATTGTAGGTACTTGTAGTTAATTTATTTAATGATAGTGTAGTGTTAGGTTTAATTGTAACTTAGATTAGGATTTATTTTACAGGTAATTTTGTAATTATTTTAACTAGGTAGCTATTAAATAGTCAATATCTATTTAATAGCTATTGAACCTAGTTAAAATAAATACAAAGTTGCCTGTACAATAAATATAAATGCTAAAATAGCTACAATGTAACTATTAGTTATATTGCAGATATATTAGGGTTTATTTTACAGGTAAGTCTTTAGTTTTATATAGGATTCATTTATTTAGTTAATTTAATGATAGTGTAGTGTTAGGTGTAATTGTAACTTAGGTTATGATTTATTTTACAGGTAAATTTGTATTTATTTTAGCTAGGTAGTTATTAAATAGTTATTAACTATTTAATAACTATTGTACCTAGTTAAAATAAATACAAAGTTGCCTGTAAAATAAATATAAATCCTAAAATAGCTACAATGTAACTATTAGTTATATTGTAGCTATATTAATAGCTAGTACGGGGCTTAGATTAGGTGTAATTAGTTTAAAATTATTGTAATATTTTATTATTTTTGGTAATTTAGTGTTTGTTTGTATTTTGGTACTTGTATGATGGATGGAAGACCTCTTCTTGCCCCGCTTGGATGAAGACTTCTGCCGGTCTGGATGTCCTCTTCTGCCCCATCGGATGAAGACTTCGGCCCGGCTGGGTGAACACGACTCAAGGTAGGGAGATCTTCAGGGGGGTAGTGTTAGGTTTATTTAAGGGGGGTTTTGGTTAGATTAGGGGTATGTGGGTGGTGGGTTGTAATGTGGGGGGGGGGGGTTGTGTTTTTTTTTTACAGGCAAAAGAGCTGTTTTCTTTGGGGCATGCCCCGCAAAGGGCCCTGTTCAGGGCTGGTAAGGTAATAGAGCTGTTAACTTTTGTAATTTAGTATAGGGTAGGGCATTTTTTTTTATTTTGGGGGGCTTTTTTATTTTATTAGGGGGCTTAGATTAGGTGTAATTAGTTTAAAATTCTTGTAATATTTTTTTATTTTTTGTAATTTTGTGGGGTTTTTTTTTGTAATTTAGTGGGGGGTTTTTGTACTTTAGTTTATTTAATTGTAGATAATTGTAGGTACTTGTAGTTAATTTATTTAATGATAGTGTAGTGTTAGGTTTAATTGTAACTTAGGTTAGGATTTATTTTACAGGTAATTTTGTAATTATTTTAACTAGGTAGCTATTAATTAGTCAATAACTATTTAATAGCTATTGTACCTAGTTAAAATAAATACAAAGTTGCCTGTAAAATAAATATAAATGCTAAAATAGCTACAATGTAACTATTAGTTATATTGCAGCTATATTAGGGTTTATTTGACAGGTAAGTATTTAGTTTTAAATATGATTCATTTATTTAATTAATTAAATGATAGTGTAGTGTTAGGTGTAATTGTAACTTAGGTTAGGATTTATTTTACAGGTAAATTTGTATTTATTTTAGCTAGGTAGTAATTAAATAGTTATTAACTATTTAATAACTATTGTACCTAGTTAAAATAAATACAAAGTTGCCTGTAAAATAAAAATAAATCCTAAAATAGCTACAATGTAACTATTAGTTATATTGCAGCTATCTTAGGGTTTATTTTACAGGTAAGTCTTTAGTTTTAAATAGGATTCATTTATTTAACTATAGTAAACTTATTTCGTTTTATTTAAATTATATTTAAGTTAGGGGGTGTTAGTGTTAGGGTTAGACTTAGGTTTAGGGGTTAATAACCTTATTATAGTAGCGGCGACGTTGGGGGCGGGAGATTAGGGGTTAATAATTGTAGGTAGGTGGCGGCGATGTTAGGGAGGGCAGATTAGGGGTTAATAAAATGTATTATAGTGTTTGCGAGGCGGGAGTGCGGTGGTTTAGGGGTTAATACATTTATTATAGTGGCGTCGATTTGCGATCGGCAGATTAGGGGTTAATACTTGTAGTTAGATTGTGGCGACATTGGGGGGGGCAGATTAGGGGTTAATAACTATAATGTAGGGGTCGGCGGTGTTAGGGACACCAGATTAGGGGTTAATAGCTATAATGTAGGCGGCGGCGATATCGGGTTGGCAGATTAGGGGTTAATACTTGTAGTTAGATTGCGGCGACGTTGGGGGGGGGGCAGATTAGGGGTTAAAAACTATAATGTAGGGGTCGGCTGTGTTAGGGACACCAGATTAGGGGTTAATAGCTATAATGTAGGCGGCGATATCGGGTCGGCAGATTAGCGGTTAATACTTGTAGTTAGATTGCGGCGACGTTGGGGGGGGCAGATTAGGGGTTAATAACTATAATGTAGGGGTCGGCGGTGTTAGGGACAGCAGATTAGGGGTTAATAGCTATAATGTAGGTGGCGGCGATATTCGGTCGGCAGATTAGGGGTTAATAAAATAATGCAGGTGTCAGTGATAGCGGGGGCGGCAGATTAGGGGTTAATAAGTGTTAGATTAGGGGTGTTTAGAGACTCGGGGTACATGTTAGGGTGTTAGGTGCAGACTTAGTGTTTCCCCATAGGAAACAATGGGTCTGCGGTGTTAGTTTTTTTTCAGCCGAAACTCCCATTGTTTCCTATGGGGAAATGCCGAATTTTACCGAGCTAATTCGGATTTATTCGGAGATACGGCAGCTATTTCGGATTCATTCGGTAGATTCGGAAGTATTTTAATTCGGAAATCCGAATCGATCCGAATCTCCGAATTTACCGAATTTTCAGAATTTCCGAATAAATCCGAAACGAACCGCACATGTCTAATAACTGACCCTAATTGGCCACAGCAGAGAAGGTAACACAAGTTACAACATGGCAGCTCCCAGTGTTTTATAGACACTAAAACTTTACAATTATTTTGTCACTTTTTAAACAACTAATGAAACTTTAAAAAATACATGTTAGTCATGGACTAATCTTTTCTTTGAATGCATCATTCTATCTAGCATGTATTTAGTGTTTAATGTCCCTTTAAGGGGTCAATTTAACAAGTGCCGGGCGGACATGATTCGCTGTAGCGACTCATGTCCGTCTGACATCGCTAAATTTTGACAGCATACGCTGTCGGCATTTAACATTGCACAAGTTTCAGTTTCAGTTTCAGTCAAATCTGAAACTTTGGGCGTAGAAAGCAGCATCCACTGCTTGTTAAATCTACCCTTAAGCCTCCAAGCTAGCGGTGCCCTCTGGTTTACAGGCCAATAGCCAGATACCTTGGCATAAGGTAGTGACACCAATCCAGAGGCTGATACAATACAAACAAAACTAAAATAAAGAAAAAGAATGACATGCATTTTAGCTTAAGACTTGTCTTTTCAAATCAATAACTTCCTTTCCTACCTATAAACATTTTAAAAATTTTTTTTTAGAGAGCATTAATTTAAAAAAATAAAATAAAAATAGGTTAAAAAAGGTTAAACATACACCCCAACTATATTTTTTCCTTTTTTATTGTTTATAATATTAGGGAACTTAATCCATTCCTGGTCTAATAAACATGTAAAAATACGTAAACATGTGCAATTGCTAATTGTATACATGTTGATTTGCTATTATTAGATAAATGAAAGAAACCTGCATTTAGACACAATAGGCAATAATTGAGATTATTATAACCTATGTGACTAAATAATTCTGATTTTATTAAAGGCAGAAGGCGAATATTTTGCATCAAATCTTTACTGAATCCAAAGCAAAGAAAACACACAGAAAAAAAAAAAATAACATAGTAACAAGACTGCACCAATCAGTACACAGCAGCCTAATAAAGTGTAATGAACAAGTCCAGCACTTGCTCTTTGACCATAAGACAGCGGAACCAATCAGGAAGAAAACAAACTCCAATGAATATCCATCATAGACTAAAACGGAACAGCGACTCCCAGGAACGGAAAACAACCAATGACATGGTCCGTAGATAAATGAGGAAATAAAATCTATAGAGTCACTGAAAGAGAAAAAATGAAAAGCAACAACTAATCCCAGAAAAAGAAAATCAACAGCAATAACATCATTAAGATGAAACCCCAGAAAACAAAATCTTTATTAACACATCATGGGAGGGGACAGAAGGGAGGGGGGCAATATTCGCTTTCTGTCTTTAATAAAATCAGGATTATTTAGTCACCATAGGCTATAATAATCCAAATTTTATGGCAAGACAGGAGGCTTCATATTTTGTATTTTTAAAGCACCTACAGAAGAACTTCAAAACAAAATAATCAATTTTAAAATTTGTCAGAGTCGAAGCTCTGATGCCCCTCTTGAAAACCCTGGGGGAGGATGGTTCTTTTAACCCCATTTTACCTCTGGAGAGGAGGCTCTATCACTCCTATGTGAAAAGCCTGGGGAAGGGGCTAGCGGCCATCGGGCTGGAGTTATGCCTCTTTGGGGGACTGGGTGATATAGGGCCTTCCCAAGCCAATTGCGAGGATAAAGGAGACTCTGATACTAATCTAGAGAGTTAGAAGTCAGGGTGTCAGGGTTAAAGCGAGTCTCAATGGTATTAAGGGATGACTCTGAAGAGGGCTTAAGGTTGATTTAAAGGGACAGTCAACACCAGATTTTTTGTTGTTTAAAAAGAAAGATTATCCCTTTATTACCCATTCCCCAGTTTTGCATAACCAACACCGTAATAATAATATACTTTTTACCTCTGTAATTACCTTGTATCTAAGCTTTTGCTGACTGCCCCCTTATTTCTGTTCTTTTGAAAGACTTGTATTTTAGCCAAGCAGTGCTCACTCCTAGGTTACTTCACATGCATGAGCTCAAAGTTATCTATATGAAACACATGAACTAAAGCCTTCTAGTGGTCAAAATGCATTCAGATTAGATAGAGTCTTCAAGGTCTAAAAAATTAGCATATGAACCTCCAAGGTTTAGCTTGCAACTAAGAATATCAAGAGAACAAAGCAAAATTGGTGATAAAAGTAAATTGGGAAGTTGTTTAAAATTACATGCCCTATTTAAATCATAAAAGTTTTTTTGGACTTGACTGTCCCTTTAATATGTCAGCAATGTCTGATTCAAAGACGGCATATATCTAATTAGAAGTAGGAAGAGCATAGAACAGTGAGAGACACAAGGTAGGAATGGAATCATCCTCAGATGCCATGTTAAAAGGACAACTAGTCAAAACGAAACCCCCAAGATTCAGACAGGAATACAATTTTAACAACTTCCTAATTTACAACAATCAACATATTTGCTTACTCTCTAGGAAATCTAAGAGGAAGGCTAAACCAGGGAGGCTAAAAAGCTAATATCTATGCTTATGAACTGCCTCTTATCTCAGTGCATTCTGACAGATAAAGATCGGATCCTGGAACAAACTCAGGACCTAGGGTAAAGGAGCCCTACTTAAATCCACATGCTATAATTGTATCCTTCTGCCAAAATCACTGAGACAAGGGAGAAGCCTGCAGAGATTGAGATACAAGAAAAATCCCAGAGAAAATATATGAGATGGATATGCAAAACTGGAGGGAATCAAAGGGAGATAGACAAAATACATTCAGATGAACAAAAGAATTCAGGAATGAACAGATAAAAAGATTAGAGGTGAAGCTGGTTAGTACAGAACAGATTAAACAGAACCCCTAAGAGAGACTAACGGGGTGGGCCGTGAGGCCTTCCAAAGCCGTTTGTGGGTGAAAGCGATACTGAATCTGAGTTGAAAGAGTCTGAAGCATGGGAGACAGCTCTGCAGTGTGTCATAGTGAACTTATGATTAGCCTCAGTAGAGGGGGGGGAATAGATTTACTTTTAGTATGACAGCAAAGGCCAAATTAATATGAGCAAAAAATCCTCTTTAGAAGAAGGACAGGGAATTTTAACAGTCTGAGAGATCTAGGAATATAGAGGGATTCCTCTACAGACGCCATTAAAAAAAAATCTGTAAAAAGGAACATTGTACACTAGAATTTTCTTTGCATAAATGTTTTGTAGATGATCCATTAATATAGCACATCTGGAAGAATTTTAAAGAATATAATTTATATCTAAATAACATTGCACCTACTTTCGGATTCCTAACCAAGTTCCACAGAGTCAATAAACACCAATGTACACACATATATACACATACATAAGCATTGATAGAATGTACATGAATACCTAGACATGTAAATATACACACACACACGGTGCATAAATATATGCACCTACATATGTATACCTAAAAAAAAGTATAGGAACACACATACACATAGATATATGAATATATACATACACCCACATATACTCACTTTCATATGCATACATAAAAACGAGCAATGGTATATATATATATATATATATATATATATATATATATATATATATATATATATATAGGCACACAAAAACATGTATACATACACACATACACACACACTGCACAAATATTCAACACATATACTATTAATAAGACCTAGGAATGAGTGATGTATATGTTATCTGCACACAATAAAGCCTTGATGAAGGTTAATAAACCCAAAAATAGTAAAGCCTTCCTACAGGTTTATAATATAAAATAGTTTCATGTAGGCAAAAAATACTTATATTAAAAAAAATAGCCTTAAAACAGGCTTATATACGATGTAGCCTAATATAGGCTAATATCATTTTTTTTAATATCACCTTAATACAGGTTTATCATATAATCTAGCCTAATATAGACTAATCTATCCTAAAATGATATGTACAGCATTGAAGTTTAAGTATATTATTATTGATTTGCTCACATTGATCATCACCTTTACTTTGATATACAGCTGGTAAGGTTTGGAATTGTCTAGTAGTAGGACAGGTACATCAAGCTATTTTGAATAACCCGAATAGCCTCCAAATGTATAATTCCTGTCCCAGGATCTACTAGTTCACCAAATCGCTAAGAAACCTATTTACCAGTCTCTTTGTATAGCGGTTACTGCTATGAAATCCATCCATTAGTCTCCCTTACTGAGGATATTTCTCTGACCTCATCACCGGAACTACTTGCTAATCAGACCGTGAGACATCATCCAGTTTTGTTGGCGCACAAACTAACTGTCCCAGTCTGAGCATTCGAACCAAACGATCCATAACTTCGCTATTACTGAGACAGATCCGCTTAGTCTTGGAACACTCCGGATACAGAGGGATTTTATCTATTCTAGCTGGAAATTCAAGGTAGACATACTTGTAAAAAGTTTTTTCTGAAGTTCAGCTATTACCATCTGGGACTTCAAACCCACAATAAGGACTTTATTCTATGATATTGTAATTGTATCAGGTACCTTATATCATAAGAATATCAGCTATTTTTAACTACTTTGTCAGTCTCTTTATATTTGAATATTTTATCCATATTTGAATTTGCATATATCAAATGTATTAATTGTTAATTTTTTGATGCCGGCATCTTCTTTTAATTTATATTTGTTATTTGTCATATTAAATAACTTTTTCATTTGACATATCAGCTTTTGCATATATCTCATGTATCACAGATATTAACTGTATTTATATATCACATAAAATTATTTTCTCATTTGATAAATTAGCTTTTGTATATATCTCATATACTACAGATATTAATTGCATTTACATGTTATAGTTACGATCTTTTAGGATTCAATGTCTTCATGCACATCTAATTACATTATGTGCATTTGACCTATTTGTGTACATATACTATCTCATACACTACAGAGTTTAGCGTTTACACTTATTTCTATGTGCACAGACACATTGCTATATACATTCTAACATCACAATCTTTTAGGATTCATTGTATTCATGTACGGTTAACCATGTTATGTGCATTTGACTAATCTGTATACATATAGTATTTAATACACTATAGAGTTTAGCATTTCCATTTATTTCTATGTATACAGACACATTGCTATATACATTTTGACGTTTTCAGATCTCTTTAGCTGTATAGGGCTATCCCAAACCCCCCCTTTTTTTGAGCTATTATTTTGGGTGATACCTTTTGGAGGTAAGGTCACCTATATGGGATTAGCTAACAAGAGACAGAGTGTAGTAACTTTAAATCACCCCCCTTCTCTCAATTAATTATATTATTAGGAAGATTTGAGTAACATAAGGGCATTTTCAGTTTTTTTTAGAATGTGTAGAAAACTCATTTATTTCCCTAAAAAGTACCAATACATTAGAATCCAACCACCGGCAGCTCACACACCTTGCTGTCACCATACTACAGCCTGATGGGCATCTGCCAAAGCCAGAGGAGAGAGGGGCAACACCCTATGCACGAACCACGTGGTAGGACGAGAGGAGAGAGGTGCAACCATAGCGCATGGCCACATGGAAATGTTTGAAGCTGAGATCGTTAGGAGGAGGCCAGAAGTGGATGAGACGCCTGAGAGATAGTGCGTCTGAAAGCTGGACAAGTCACCTCTTAACGATACCAGAAGTGGTGAGTGGAGAGGGATCCGGTGTGGCCTGGAGTACAGGCTTAGAACGTGCGTGGCCTGGAGTTTGGGACGGGATTGTTAGGAGGAGGCCAGAAGTGGACAATACGTCAAAAGATATGCGTCTGATAACAGGCCAAAGATCTCCTCCTAATGATTCCGGAAACAGAATGAAAAAGATCTGGAGTGGCCCGTATAGTAGAACAGGTTACACCAGTAAGATTGCAAAATTAGTGCAGCGGTATAAAACATACAGCCACTGCACGCACTATATCACCAACAAAAGTATAGAAACACAATTTGACACACAATTTTTTACAATCTAAGACAAAACTATAAAATATATAACTAACATAAGAGATAGAAAATGAAAATAGTAAAATGTTATTTGCTTCAGAAGATGAAAGCACAGATAACCACATTGCTGTAGAACCAAAAAAGATAAAAGTTTTTTTGACATCAAAATACATCACCTGCTGTCTGTAAGGCAGCAAAGAAAAGAGAGCTTCTGGCCTAAATTTTACTATTTTCTATTTCAGAACTTAGGAAAGAAACCTATATAATGGATTTACAGTATTCTTAAACAAAAATAAACAGATTAGAGATTTATAGATTAGAGACAAAATGCATTAAAGGGACATAATACTCATATGCTAAATCACTTGAAACTGATGCAGTATAACTGTAAAAAGCTGACAGGAAAATATCACCTGAGCATCTCTATGTAAAAAAGAAGATATTTTACCTCACAATCTCCTCAGCTCAGCAGAGTAAGTTCTGTGTTATACTTCACCTGTTCCCAGCTGCAGGTAAAAATAAAAAAAAAATAAGAAATGAACAGCCCCCAATCAGCATCAGCAGTGCTGAGGTCATGAACTCTTACTGTAATCTCATGAGATTTGACTTAACTCTCATGAGATTTCATAGTAAGCTTCCTTTACCTGATTGGTGAAATAATATGAGAGTTCACGAGGCTCATCCCCTAAGCTGTCCTAGGACAGGCACACTAAAATGCTGCTTAGAAATCCTTTACAATGGGAGGCGGCTACTGAGGAACTTTTGAGGTAAAATATCTTTCTTTTTTACATAGAGATGTTCAGGAGATATTTTCTAGTTAGCTTTTTACATTTGGGTATTTAAACCTTTGGGTATTATGGCCCTTTAAAGGAAAAAATAATGCATGATCTGCTGCCTGGAAGTAGCAAAGTAAAGAGGAAGTGCTGGACTTGTTCATTACAGTTTATTAGACTGCTTTGTGCTGATTGGTGTAGTCTTGTTACTATGTTATTTTTTTTTTCTCTGCTGCTGTTTGGTTTCAGTAAAGATTTGATGCAAAATATGAAGCTTCCTGTCTTGCCATAAAATCACCAATGCTGAATCAGTTTGCTACTGTTTTATTTTCATTTTGACCATTTTTATATTTCTTTATGTAGGTTTTACAAACCCTAATAAAGGCAAGTTTCTTAAATTGTTTCACAAGTTTAGCCACAGGGGTAGATTTACTAAACGTAGCACTACTGCAACCTTAATATATGTTAGTTTAAACATTTTTAAAAGTCTTTAAACACACTGGCAAGTGAATAAAAAGCTAAAACTACCTTGTTTCACTTTAAGGCGGTTTTCACTTTACAGCGGGGCTCCGGTCCCTAACCCGCTATATGAGCGGGGTATACCTATATTTATGAAGTCTCCTTAATGAGAAACACACTTCCCAATGAAACATGGTCTATAAAACAATTTGAGGTGTCTCATAAGAATGATGAGGTATCTTATAGAATCTCTCCCAACCAGAGAGCTTTAGAGAATTGAGACAAGAGAAAGAAAGGCACATTTAATTCAAGCTAAAATAATTGTAAATGATCATTCATTGGACATTGTGTTTATCATTAAGATGTGGTATTCAAAAGGGTATATAACACATTGCAAACAGTAAATATGAAAGAATACTGCAGCTCCTGAACAAAAAACCTCTGATAATTGGTGGCTACGAATGACTAGAACTTCTGATTAGTTTACCAGCTCTGTTATTGGGATTTTGCCTCTGTGTTTAGCAATTCTTTAGAAATGGTTATCCAATTATTTATCTAGGGACAGTCAACTCCATAATTTTTATTGTTTAAAAAGATAGATAATCCCTTAATTAACCATTCACCAGTTTTGCATAACCAACACCGTTATATTAATACACTTTTTTACCTCTGTGATTACCTTGTATCTAACCCTCTGCAGACTTATTTTAGTTCTTTTGAAAGACTTGCATTTTAGCCAATCAGTGTTGACTCCTAGGTAACTCCACGGGAGTGAGCACAATGCTATCTATATAGCACACATGAACTAACAATGTCTAGATGTCAAAAAATGTCAAAATGCCCTTAGATAAGAGGCACCCTTCTGGGGCTTCAAAATTAGCATATGAGCCTACCCAGGTTTATCTTTAAATAGCGAATAACAAGAGAACAAAGCAAATTTGATTATAACAGTTAATTTTAAAGTTGTTAAAACTTAATCATGAAAGTTGCATTTTGACTAGACTGTCCCTTTAATGGTAAATTTTGTAGAGAAATCATAAGATGAATTTTTCTAAATGATTGTGATCAACCGCATATTAAACAAGGATCAGCCATTAAAAAACAACGTACTATAACGCTTAAGAGTATCTAATTTTTTAGCTTTAGAATATTCCAAAGAAACTTTATAGAAAAAATTCTATATTTTAAGCAGATTCTGTTTTGTCACTTTGTGTTTAACCTTTGCTAAAAAATTCACCATTTAGTAAATGTCATGGACTCAATAATCTCCCATGTTGCTTCAGATGAGGATACAGTAAGCTAATAAATATGTGCAAAGGCCTTACGTGCATGATCCTTGCCTGGAGCATTCTGGGAGCATGTTTCCTGAGCAACTTTGAATCTTGTGTTTAACCACATAGATGGTACTTCCTTTTTTTCCGTTTAGAATGGCATTTAATTTGTCTGTATTGTGCATTGTTCGTTCTTTTTCTTTCAGTTGAAACCTAATTACATGGGAAGCATATTCCTTTTGTTTAAATTCTGCACTAACTCCTTAGGTCATCCATCAGAAATATGTTTGCTGTGCCTGGTTTTGAAGGAGAAACTGGATATTCTTTGTTTAAGTCAGGCAATGTTTCCAATCCATATGGAAGCAGCAAAATGTGCTCAATAAAAATGTACACCACATATAGGTCATTTTTACCTATGAAAAATAATTGTAAATGTTTAGCAAATCATGCATATGGTTTATATTATGTTTGAATAGCTACTTAAAAATACAGAATAGAAGAAATGCTTATTAAAGGGACACTGAACCCAAAATGTTTCTTTCGTGATTCAGATAGAACATGCAATTTTAAGCAACTTTCTAATTTACTCCTATTATCATTTTTTCTTTGTTCTCTTGCTTTCTTTATTTGAAAAAGAAGGCATCTAAGCTATTTTTTTTGTTTCAGACCCTGGACAGCACTTGTTTATTGGTGGGTGAATTTATCCACCAATCAGCCGGCATCTAAACTTACATTCTTACTTTTCAAATAAAGATACCAAAAGAATGAAGACAATTTGATAATAGAAGTATATTAGAAAATTGCTGAAAATTGCATGCTCTATCTGAATCATGAAAGAAAAAAATTGGGTTCAGTGTCCCTTTAAGCTAATATTGCATGAAAAGTTAAAAGGGATTGATTTGCTAAATACTTTGGTGACATTTAACAAAATAATATTTAATTAAAGGAAAAAATATATAATATAAAGTGCATAGCATTATTATATACCTCACTTTTGTATAAATCTGGTCCAATTTAAAAAAAAAAAAATGCTTTTCTTTAAAGTTGTCAATGAGGGCCTGATAATCAAATAATTTACAGAATCACTCAGAATCTTTGGATATCCCCCCCCCCCCCCCCCAGCATTATATTTCAATGTAGGTGTCTCTTCTTCATATCCAGTACTCTGCAAAGAGAGATAAACAGATCTCAAGCTAAAATTTACATTTCTAAAATTCTTTGAGAGACATTAAAGTTCTTTGGACCCAGATTCATAATTGTACTTGACCTGCTGCTCATACGGTAATAGGTTACATGCATGTGCATCCTTCACTCATGCATGGTCCATGTGCATGTGATACATCACTACCAACCTTGATCAATGTTAAATTAACTTAAAGGGAGATGAAACTCAACATTTTTCATTCATGATTTAGGTAGAACATACAATTTGTTGAAGGAGCATCAATGCACTACTGGTTTCTAACTGAAAACATGGGTGAGCCAATGACAATCAGTATATATATATATATATATATATATATATATGCAGCCAGCAATCAGCAGCTAGGACCTATTTTCTTTGCTGTTCCTGAGCGTTCCTAGATAAACTTTTCAGCAAAGAATAACAAGACAAAGAAGCAAATTAAATAATACAGTAGATGTCAATTGGAAAGTTGTACGCTCTGTCTAAATCATGAATGTTTAATTATGACTTTACCGTCCCTTTAATACTAATGCAAGCATACTGTAAAATTCTAGAATTCTAAGCTTTTAATGATACTTGAAACAGATTGCACTGCTTTTCTAAAAGCAGAGTTGCACTTATGGGGGGGGGGTTAAAATAATATAGATAAAAATATAAATAAATTTGTATACTATAATATAAAAAATAAAATAGTACAAATGTAGTTTTCTTTCATGTAATTGGCAAGAGTCCATGAGCTAGTGACATATGGGATATACATTCCTACCAGGAGGGGCAAAGTTTCCCAAACCTCAAAATGCCTATAAATACACCCCCACCACACCCACAATTCAGTTTTACAAACTTTGCCTCCTATGGAGGTGGTGAAGTAAGTTTGTGCTAAGATTTCTACGTTGATATGTGCTTCTCAGCATTGTTGAAGCCCGATTCCTCTCAGAGTACAGCGAATGTCAGAGGGACGTGAAGGCCGTATCACTTATTTGAATACGATGATTTCCCTAACGGGGGTCTATTTCATAGGTTCTCTGTTATCGGTCGTAGAGATTCATCTCCTACCTCCCTTTTCAGATCGACGATATACTCTAAATTTACCATTACCTCTACTGATAACTGTTTCAGTACTGGTTTGGCTATCTGCTATATGTGGATGGGTGTCTTTCGGTAAGTATGTTTTTTATTACTTAAGGCACCCCAGCTATGGTTTGGCACTTTATGCATTTATGTAAAGTTCTAAATATATGTATTGTACTTATATTTGCCATGAGTCAGGTTCATGTATTTCCTTCAGCATACTGTCAGTTTCATATTTGGGGAATTTAAACATTTTAAGAAATTTATTTCTTACCTGGGGTTTTAGTATTTTTTTCAATTGACTACTTCTTGCTATTGCAGGTATTAGGCCCGCGGGTGCGTCAAATGCTAAACTTTATTGCGTCATTCTTGGTGCGAATTTTTTTTTGGCGCGGAAAAAAGACGTTTATGACGCAACTTCGTCATTTCCGGCGTCATACGTGATGCCGAGACCTTTCACACGGCGGTGTCATTAGTGACGCGAGTGTGTCATTTACGGTTATTTTTGGTGCCAAAAAAGTTTACGTTGCGTTGTGCGTCATACTTGGCGCCAATTTTTTTTAATTATTTCAATACCCCATTGATGTTTGCCTCTTGCTTTTTTCTCTATCAGAGGCCTATGTTTTTGCATTTTTTCCCATTTCTGAAACTGTCATATAAGGAAATAGATAATTTTGCTTTATATGTTGTTTTTTCTCTTACATTGAGCAAGATGTCCCAATCTGATCCTGCCTCAGAAGTTTCTGCTGGAACATTGCTGCCGGACATTGGTTCTACCAAAGCTAAGTGCATTTGTTGTAAAAGTGTAGAAATTATTCCACCAAATGTCATTTGTAATAGTTGTCATGATAAACTTTTACATGCAGAAAGTGTTTCCATCAGTAATAATACATTGCCAGTTGCAGTTCCTTCAACTTCTAATGTACATGATATACCTGTAAATTTTAAAGAATTTGTTTCTGATTCTATTCTGAAGGCTTTGTCTGCATTTCCACCTTCTAATAAATGTAAAAGGTCTTTTAAAACTTCTCATTTAGCTGATGAAATTTCAAATGACTAGCAACATAATAATTTATCCTCTTCTGATGAGGATCTATCTGATTCAGAAGATCCTTCCTCAGACATTGACACTGACAAATCTACTTATTTATTTAAAATAGAGTATATGCGTTCTTTATTAAAAGAAGTGTTAATTACTTTGGATATTGAGGTAACAAGTCCTATTGACGTTAAGTCTAATAAACGTTTAAATGCTGTTTTTAAACCTCCTGTGGTTTCCCCAGGGGTTTTTCCTATTCCCTGAGGCTATTTCTGATATGATTTCTAGGGAATGGAATAAGCCAGGTACTTCTTTTATTCCTTCTTCAAGGTTTAAAAAATTGTATCCTTTACCAGCAAAATCAATAGAGTTTTGGGAAAAAATCCCCAAAGTTGGAAGATGGGGCTATTTCTACTCTTGCTAAATGTACCACTATTCCTATGGAAGATAGTACTTCCTTTAAGGATCCTTTAGATAGGAAGCTTGAATCCTATGTAAGGAAGGCCTATTTATATTCAGGTCATCTTCTCAGACCTGCTATTTCTTTGGCTGATGTTGCGGCTGCCTCAACTTTTTTGGTTGGAGAATTTAGCGTAACGAGAATTGGATCCTGACATATCTAGCATTACTCACTTACTGCAACATGCTAATAATTTTATTTGTGATACCATTTTTTATATTATCAAAATTGATGTTAGATCCATGTCTTTAGCTGTATTAGCTAGAAGAGCTTTGTGGCTTAAATCTTGGAATGCTGATATGACATCTAAATCTAGATTACTATCTCTCTCTTTCCAAGGTAATAATTTATTTGGTTCTCAGTTGGATTCTATTATTTCAACTATCACTGGAGGAAAAGGAGTTTTTTTGCCTCAGGATAAAAAATCTAAGGGTAAATCTAAGGCTTCTAACCGTTTTCGTTCCTTTCGTCAGAATAAGGAACAAAAACTCAATCCTCCTCTCAAGGAATCTGCTTCCAGTTGGAAGCCTTCCTCAAATTGGAATAAATCCAAGCCATTTAGGAAACCAAAGTCAGCCCCTAAGTCCACATGAAGGTGCGGCCCTCATTCCAGCTCAGCTGGTAGGGGGCAGATTAAGGTTTTTCAAGGATTTTTGGATAAAATCTGTCCAAAATCATTGGATTCAGAGCATTGTCTCAAGGGTATCGAATAGGATTCAAAGTAAGACCTCCTGTGAAAAGATTATTTTTCTCACGCATCCCTGTAAATCCAGTACAAGCGCAGGCTTTTCTGAAGTGTGTTTCAGACCTGGAGTCTTCAGGGGTAATAATGCCAGTTCCTCCTCAGGAACAAGGTTTGGGGTTTTATTCAAACCTATTCATTGTACCATAGAAAGAAAATTTGTTCAGACCAATTCTGGATCTGAAAATTTTGAATCGTTATGTAAGAGTACCAACTTTCAAGATGGTGACTATAAGGACTATTCTGCCTTTTGTTCAGCAAGGACATTATATGTCCACAATAGACTTGCAGGATGCATACCTTCATATTCCGATTCATCCAGAACACTATCAGTTTCTGAGATTCTCTTTTTTAGACAAGCATTACCAATTTGTTGCTCTTCCATTTGGCCTAGCAACAGCTCCAAAAATCTTTTCAAAGGTTCTGGGTGCCCTACTATCTGTAATCAGAGAACAGGGTATTGCAGTGTTTCCTTATTTGGACGATATCTTGGTACTAGCTCAGTCTTTACATACTCCAGAATCTCACACAAATCAACTAGTGTTGTTTCTTCGGAAACATGGTTGGAGGATCAATTTACCAAAAAGTTTCTTGATTCCTTGGAATGCTGATATGACATCTAAATCTAGATTATTATCTCTCTCTTTCCAAGGTAATAATTTATTTGGTTCTCAGTTGGATTCTATTATTTCAACTATCACTGGAGGAAAATGAGTTTTTTTGCCTCAGGATAAAAAATCTAAGGGTAAATCTAAGGCTTCTAACCGTTTTCGTTCCTTTCGTCAGAATAAGGAACAAAAACTCAATCCTCCTCTCAAGGAATCTGCTTCCAGTTGAAAGCCTTCCTCAAATTGGAATAAATCCAAGCCATTTAGGAAACCAAAGTCAGCCCCTAAGTCCGCATGAAGGTGCGGCCCTCATTCCAGCTCTGCTGGTAGGGGGCAGATTAGGTTTTTCAAGGATTTTTGGATAAAATCTGTCCAAAATCATTTTATTCAGAGCATTGTCTCTCAAGGGTATCAAATAGGATTCAAAGTAAGACCTCCTGGGAGAAGATTATTTCTCTCACGCATCCCTGTAAATCCAGTACAAGCTCAGGCTTTTCTGAAGTGTGTTTCAGACCTGGAGTCTTCAGGGGTAATAATGCCAGTTCCTCCTCAGAAACAAGGTTTGGGGTTTTATTCAAACCTATTCATTGTACCATAGAAAGAAAATTTGTTCAGACCAATTCTGGATCTGAAAATTTTGAATCTTAATGTAAGAGTACCAACTTTCAAGATGGTGACTATAAGGACTATTCTGCCTTTTGTTCAGCAAGGACATTATATGTCCACAATAGACTTGCAGGATGCATACCTTCATATTCCGATTCATCCAGAACACTATCAGTTTCTGAGATTCTCTTTTTTAGACAAGCATTACCAATTTGTTGCTCTTCCATTTGGCCTAGCAACAGTTCCAAAAATCTTTTCAAAGGTTCTGGGTGCCCTACTATCTGTAATCAGAGAACAGGGTATTGCAGTGTTTCCTTATTTGGACGATATCTTTGTACTAGCTCAGTCTTTACATACTGCAGAATCTCACACGAATCAACTAGTGTTGTTTCTTCGGAAACATGGTTGGAGGATCAATTTACCAAAAAGTTTCTTGATTCCTCAGACAAGGGTCACCTTTTTTAGGTTTCCAGATAGATTCAGTGTCCATGACTCTGTCTCTAACAGACAAGAGACGTTTAAAATTGGTCGCAGCATGCCGGCACCTTCAGTCTCAGTCATTCCCTTCAGTGGCTCCGTGCAATTCTCAGGGCTTTTCAGTTTTGGCCTCTGCTAAAGAGAGAACCATTCATTTGTTTTCAGACAGAGAATATCACAACTGTGGCTTATGTCAATCATCAGGGTGGGACTCACAGTCCCCAAGCTATGAAAGAAGTATCTCGGATACTTGCTTGGGCAGAATCCAGCTCCTGTCTAATCTCTGCGGTGCATATCCCAGGTGTAGACAATTGGGAGGCGGATTATCTCAGCTGCCAGACTTTACATCCAGGGGAGTGGTCTCTCCACCCAGATGTGTTTTCTCTCAGATTGTTCAGATGTGGGGTCTTCCAGATCTTATGGCCTCTCATCTAAACAAGAAACTTCCCAGATACCTGTCCAGGTCCAGGGATGTTCAGGGGGAAGCAGTGGATGCACTGACACTTCCTTGGTGTTATCATCTGCTTACATCTTCCCGCCTCTAGTTCTCCTTCCAAGAGTGATCTCCAAAATCATCATGGAACAGTCTTTTGTGTTGCTGGTGGCTCCAGCATGGCCACACAGGTTTTGGTATGCGGATCTGGTGCGGATGTCCAGTTGCCCGCCTTGGCCACTTCCGTTACGGCCGGACCTACTATCTCATGGTCCGTTTTTCCATCAGAATCTCAAATCATTAAATTTGAAGGTGTGGAAATTGAACGCTTAGTTCTAAGTCATAGAGGTTTCTCTGACTCATTGATTAATACTATGTTACAAGCTCGTAAATCTGTCTCTAGAAAGATTTATTATAGAGTTTGGAAGATTTACATTTCATGGTGTTCTTCTCATAAATTCTCCTGGCATTCTTTTAGAATTCCTAGAATTTTACAGTTCCTTCAGAATGGTTTGGATAAGGGTTTGTCTGCAAGTTCCTTGAAAGGACAAATCTCCGCTCTTTCTGTTTTATTTCACAGAAAGATTGCTATACTTCCTGATATTCACTGTTTTGTACAGGCTTTAGTTCGTATTAAGCCTGTCATTAAATCAATTTCTCCTCATTGGAGTCTTAATTTGGTTCTGAAGGTGTTACAGGCTCCTCCATTTGAGCCTATGCATTGTTTGGACATTAAACTGCTTTCTTGGAAAGTGTTGTTCCTTTTGGGTATCTCTTCTGCTAGAAGAGTTTCTGAGCTATCTGCTCTATCTTGTGAGCCTCCTTTTCTGATTCTTCATCAGGATAAGGCAGTTTTGCGGACTTCTATTCAATTTTTACCTAAGGTTGTGAATTCTAACAACATTAGTAGAGAAATTGTTGTCCCTTCCTTATGTCCTAATCCTAAGAATTCTTTGGAGAGATCCTTACATTCTTTGATTCTTGTGATAAGAGCTTTGAAATATTATGTGGAAGCTACTAAAGATTTCAGGAAGACTTCCAGTCTATTTGTTTTATTTTCTGGTCCTAGGAAAGGTCAGAAGGCTTCTGCTAGTTCCTTGGCTTCTTGGTTGAAACTTTTGATTCATCAAGCTAATTTGGAGTCGGGTTGGGCCCCGCCTCAGAGAATTACGGCTCATTCTACTAGATCAGTTTCCACTTCGTGGGCTTTTAAGAATGAAGCTTCAGTTGATCAGATTTGCAAAGCAGCGACTTGGTCCTCTTTGCATACATTTACTAAATTCTACTGTTTTGATGTATTTGCTTCTTCGGAAGCAGCTTTTGGTAGAAAAGTTCTTCAGGCAGCTGTTTCAGTTTGATTCTTCTGCTTTTGATTTAAGTTTTTTTCTTTTAAAGATGAAATAAACTTATTTTTGTTTTGGGTTGTGGATTAATTTTTTCAGCGGAATATGGCTGTTTTTATTTTTATTCCCTCCCTCTCTAGTGACTCTTGAGTGGAAGACTCAACATCTTGGGTATTGATATCCCATATGTCACTAGCTCATGGACTCTTGCCAATTACATGAAAGAAAACATAATTTATGTAAGAACTTACCTGATAAATTAATTTCTTTCATATTGGCAAGAGTCCAATTTACTTTCATTAACAAAATGTCTTTTTATATCTAAACTTTTTGAGTCACTAGCTCCTACTGAGCATGTTCAAGAATTAGTGTGTATGCATTTGTGAATGGCTGATGGCTGTCACATGGTACGTGTATGCATTTGTGATTGGATGATGGCTGGAAAAAAAACATAACTTTTAAAATTGTCAAAAAAAATCTACTACTCATTTGAAGTTCAGACTAAGTGCTATTGCATTGTCTTGCTGTCTTGCATTTGTTGATTATTAGTGATGTCGCGAATAGTTCGCCGGCGAATTGTTCACGGTGAACATAGCATGTTCGTGTTCGCCACGGCGGGTGAACATATGCAATGTTCGATCCGCCCCCTATTCATCTAATTGCAGTGGCCTGCCTGCCAGCATGTGTGTCAGGCTCACAGCGTATACTGTGCCCACTTGCCCAGTGCCACCACTCATATCTGGTGTAACAGTAGTGTAGATTTAAAAAAAAATAACACTTTTTTGACTGTGTTAAATAATAGCAGTCAGTTTCCTTCACACGTGTGTGTTTCAGAGCCTGCCTGCCAGGGCACAGTATCACCCCAGTGCAACGCATATCTGGTGTAACAGTAGTGTAGATTTAAAAAAAACAAAACTTTTTTGACTGTGTTAAATAATAGCAGTCAGTTTCCTTCACACGTGTGCGTTTCAGTGCCTGCCTGCCAGGGCACAGAGTCACCCCAGTGCAACTCATATCTGGTGTAACAGTAGTGTAGATTTAAAAAAAAAAAAAAACACTTTTTTGACTGTGTTAAATAATAGCAGTCAGTTTCCTTCACACATGTGCGTTTCAGGGCCTGCCTGCCAGGGCACAGTGTTACCCCAGTGCAACTCATATCTGGTGTAACAGTAGTGTAGATTTAAAAAAAAAAAAACACTTTTTTGACTGTGTTAAATAATAGCAGTCAGTTTCCTTCACACGTGTGTGTTTCAGGGCCTGCCTGCCAGGGCACAGTGTCACCCCAGTGCAACTCATATCTGGTGTAACAGTAGTGTAGATTAAAAAAACAACAACACTTTTTTGACTGTGTTAAATAATAGCAGTCAGTTTCCTTCACACGTGTGCGTTTCAGGGCCTGTCTGCCAGGGCACAGTGTCACCCCAGTGCAACTCGTATCTGGTGTAACAGTAGTGTAGATTTTAAAAAAAACAACACTTTTTTGACTGTGTTAAATAATAGCAGTCAGTTTCCTTCACACATGTGAGTTTCAGGGCCTGCCTGCCAGGGCACAGTGTCACCCCAGTGCAACTCATATTTGGTGTAACAGTAGTGTAGATTTAAAAAAAAAAAAACACTTTTTTGACTGTGTTAAATAATAGCAGTCAGTTTCCTTCACACGTGTGCATTTCAATGCCTGCCAGGGCACAGTGTCACAACAGTGCAACTCATATCTGGTGTAACAGTAGTGTACATTTAAAAAAAAAATACAATTTTGACTGTATTAGATTGAATAGCAGTTAGTTGTCTGCAAGCGTGTGTGTCAGGCCTACAGCGTCTACTCTGCCAACTTCTGCCAGTGCACAGTGCTACTCATATCTGTTGTCACAGTAGCTTGCACGCATAGTACCACCAATCGAAAAAAAAATGATAGGCAGAGGCAGGCCACCCCGCAGGGGCCGTTGTGTTCGTGGTTCTGTGATTCCCTTTGGCCCTAGAATAATGCCCAGTGTTCAGAGGCCACGTACCCCGAACTCGAACATTTCTGAGGACATAGTTCACTGGCTAACACAGGACACCCAATCTTCTACAGCTTCCGCTCGGAACCTTGACGCACCATCCTCCTCCAGCTTAGCTTCGGGCACCTCTCAAGTTACCCCTCGCCCTCCTGCCGCCACCACCAACACTAGCACCACAGCCGGTTCACTTGATCTGTCAGAGGAGTTATTTACACATCAGTTGGAAGAAATGAGTGATGCGCAACCATTATTGCCAGAGGATGTAGATAACAGGGATATGTCTCAGTCAGGCAGCATTACACACATGGACGTACGGTGTGATGATGATGATGTTGTACCCGCTGCAGGAGTTTGGTCTGTCACTGTGAAGCGGGCGTAACCCTTACACTACCTGATTGATACAACATCATTCCTGATGTTTTAAAGCACGTTATTCCAAACAATTAAGGAATGTTAGGTGATTTATGTCCTTTATGGATTAAAACCAGACTCTGAATCAACTATGTAATTTTCCATGGGAGTTTTGCCATGGATCCCCCTCCGGCATGCCACAGTCCAGGTGTTAGTCCCCTTGAAACAACTTTTCCATCACTATTGTGGCCAGAAAGAGTCCCTGTGGGTTTTAAAATTCGCCTGCCCATTGAAGTCTATGGGGGTTCGCCCGGTTCGCCGGTTCGCAAACTTTTGGGGAAGATCACGTTCGCTGTTCGCGAACCCAAATTTTTAGGTTTGCAACATCACTATTGATTATGCAAATCTACTGTGGTCCTTTAACATGCTTAGTCCTGGAACCTACTTTCCTGGAGCATGTTTCTTTAACATACTTGAAACTCTAGGGGTTGACTTGTATCTGCATCCAGTGGTTCTTTGCTCCAAGTACAGATGGTGATGTAGTTTCACGTCCATGTGGTTTTTATAGCATTTCTCCAATGTCTCTGTTGACAGCAGAAATACAGTTGCAAGGTAAAGTCTGTGATCCCTATGGAATTTCCTGGATTTCTGCATTTATTATTCATAAAAGGTGGTCTGATGTTCATCTAAGCCACAATTATAGACAAACTAAACAAATAACACACAAACATTTGTACTTTTATAATTTGCATTAAAGTGAGCCTCTGTGTTAACAACTCCTCTTAAAGCTATTTGGAGTCAGTTGTTTCAATTAAGCAAATTATATAGGAAGTTTAGGTTTCATAGGTGCCCTGCTCTTCAAATAAAGGCACAAAAAGTATGATTAGGGTTATTGACAAATCTGTTCTTCTGTAGAAAAATTGGTTAGTGTGAACCATGCCTTGATCCCAACAACTTTTCTAGGACTTTAGAAGATGCAGTATAGAGATCCACAAATCTGGAAAAG
This sequence comes from Bombina bombina, assembly GCF_027579735.1. NCBI lineage: Eukaryota > Metazoa > Chordata > Amphibia > Anura > Bombinatoridae > Bombina > Bombina bombina. The sequence continues at coordinate 183,278,391 of NC_069502.1, forward strand.
GTTACAAATAGGCACATGCATTTGTTTTGTAATTAATGATTATTTGTTAACGAAACAGGGATATTCGTTTCCACAAAATGAATATCTCTATGAATGAATCCAAAAAATTTAAAGAAAGTTCATCCCAAGAACATAACGGCAATCCTGAAAGAGATGAGAAAGAACTCAAGGTTAACGGCAAAAGACATCCAGAAAACTCTACAAACTGCAGTATATGAAAAACACTGGACAAGAATGATGTGGAGGGAAACTACTGTGTTTAAAAAAAAATAACTGCAGCATATCTCAAGTCTGCCCAGGGCAACCTGGATATTCCACAATGTTTCTTGGAGAATGTGCTCCGGACAAACGTTGAACTTTTTGGCAAAAATGCACATCGCTATATGTGGAGGAAAAAGGGCACCACACACCATCACCAAACTCATCACGTGATGGAGGGAGCATCATGGTTTAAGACTGCTTTAATGCCTCAGGGCATGGATGCATTGCAATTATTGAGGAAAATATAAATTCAAAAGTATATCAAGACATTTTACAGGAGAATGTCAGGGCAGCAGTCCATGACCTCAAGCTTAAAGTGAATGTAATGTTTCATGAATTAGAGCCTGTTTTTTAAAAGTACTATTAAAAACAGGTGCAGTTTAATTCATGAAACTTTACATTGCAGCGTTTTTTTAAAAATATTTACCTTTTTCTTTAGCAAAGCCAGACCGGCGAACCTCCACATGCTTATCATGCTGTACTTAGCACCTCAATGACGAAACCGGCTTCCTCCAAACACGGTGTGGCCTCACAAGATGAACGCTCTGGGGTGCACGCCATGATTGGAGGAAGCCAGTTTCGTCATTGCTGAGGTAAGTAAAGAGGAGCTGCAGGCGGGGGTTCACCGGTCCGGATTTGCTAAAGAAAAAGGTAATTTTTTTTTATTTTTAAATGAGCTTTATTAATATATTGGTATTACAAAATCGAGAATAAGCATACACATAAACAATGATAATTACATAAAAATGTGTTAATACAATCCATCCTTGGTCCCGTGATAGACCAAATATTGTTGGTAAAAAGATTAACTTTTAACAGTGGTTCTCCTGTAGCTTAGTTTAAAAAAGTTTTATTTTTTTATTTTTTTCAAACATTGTAATCAAAGAACATTAATAAAACATTTTATAACTGTATTCAATAAACCTTGATGCATTGGCCCATTTTTATCAAGCTCTGAATGGAGCATGAAGGGCCGTGTTTCTGGTGAGTCTTCAGACTCGCCAGAAATACCAGTTATGAAGCAGCGGTCTAAAGACCGCTGCTCCATAACCTGTCCGCCTGCTCTGAGCAGGCGGACAGACATCGCCCGAAATCAACCCGATCGAGTACGATCGGGTTGATTGATACCTCCCTGCTGGCGGCCGATTGTGAGCTGCTGGTGCAATATTAAATGCAGAGAGCGTATTGCTCTCCGCATTTAGCGAGTTCTTGCGGACCTAATCCGCACTGTCGGATCAGGTCCGCAAGACCTTTAATAAATAGGGGCCATTGTGTCTTATGTGAGGGCGACGTATGAAAGCTATTACATAGTTGTTTTGAAGGGGGGGGGAGAAAGAGAGAGAAAAAAAAGTGGGGGTTTGGGGGGGAGGTTTTATGAAATGTAGCAGTGAAATATCTAATATAAACGATGTGTGCCTTAAAAAGGTGTCAAATGCTGTCTGATTTCCAAATTTCAGAGATATATTTGTGTACTTCTATCCTGTTTTCCCGCATGTAGCGGTATCTTTCCATCTGGAGAAAGCCAATTCACCTGGTTCTCCCATTCCACTATGGTGGGGGCTTTCAAACAAATACAGTGTGATGACCCAGCGCTAATATCAAATGACCTCTAGCTCCACTCAGAAGGTCCCCTAGTGAACCTAGTAGTGATTATAATATGAGGTGATGAGGCGAGCGCCACAGAAGGCTGAGGAGACACAGTGATTAGCTAAAAGTTAGTCTGGTGACTGAACAAATGAATTATAATTTAATACATGTCAAACAAATAAACAATACAAATCATGGATCCATGTACAACAAACAGTATAAAATCAAATATTAAAGACACAATAAAAACAATAGGTCCTGATAAAATCAGAAACAATAAGTCCTGATAAAATCAGAAACAATAAGTCCTGATAAAATCAGAAAGTCACAGTCCTGTGTATTGAATATATGAACTCCATTAAAAACCAATAAAAAAGTCCTAAATTAGCAGTCCAGAAAAGTCAAATCTAAAGTGTCCGTAGTTGAATGAGGTAAATGGTATGTGGTAATATCAAGGTGAAAAAACAAGGTGAAAAACGATGAGTAGAATTGTGAAAAAATATCTTGAAAAAACTTCAATAAAAACTTCAATTAAAAATATATGTGAAGTGATGCATCATAAAATAAAATTGATATGATAAAAAACAGTAATAAAAAAACTTCAGTGGAAAAAGGTGTGTGAAGGATCAAGACTTGATAAAGGCCTAAACGCGTCGAAATAATCAAAGTAAGTGTATTACCTCCATTTGCATTTATCTATATACCTATATTGCAGTATTGTCTTATTCTTTTTTCACAGGTTTTTTAGATATATTTTTTGTTAAATATTGAAGATACCCACGGACCTTATTGGATTAAGGATTCCACTACACTTTTCCCTTTCACACACCTTTTTCCACTGAAGTTTTTTTATTACTGTTTTTTATTGAAGTTTTCAAGATATTTTTTCACAATTCTACTCATCATTTTTTCACCTTGTTTTTTCACCTTGATATTACCACCTACCATTTACCTCATTCAACTACGGACACTTTAGATTTGACTTTTCTGGACTGCTATTTTAGGACTTTTTTATTGGTTTTTATTGGAGTTCATATATTCAGTACACAGGACTGTGACTTTCTGATTTTATCAGGACTTATTGTTACTGATTTTATCAGTACCTATTGTTTTTATTGTGTCTTTAATATTTGATTTTATACTGTTTGTTGTACATTGATCCATGATTTGTATTGTTTATTTGTTTGACATGTATTAAATTATATTTCATTTGTTCAGTCACCAGACTAATTTTTAGCTAATCACTGTGTCTCCTCAGCCTTCTGTGGCGCTCGCCTCATCACCTCATATGGTGGGGACTTTGTCAGATCTCCAGTTTCTGGGGATTAATGCTTTAGAGCCATTTAGCATCAAGAACAGCAGGTGTTTTTTGCCTTTATCTTTTAACTTTGGGAGGTTATGGAATATTAATATGTCCGCCGAATTGGGGCTAGAAACCTCCAATTTAGCTTTCATTTTCTTTAGTACCTTTGGCCAGAAGGATCTCAGTTTCTCGCATCCCCACCAGATGTGTATCAGGGTTCCCTCCTCTCCACAGCCCCTCCAGCATTTACTGTCTGTGCATTTTAACATATGCTTAAGCCTTTGTGGGGTATGATACCATCTGGCTAGATATTTATAATTCATCTCCTGAACTTTAGAGGAAACAGTGGCTTTTGCATGGTTGTAAAATACTGTGTTCCATTCTTTCCTTGTTAGTGTGGTTTCTAATTCTGGCGTTTAAACAATGCTCAATTGGTACTAAGGGGCCCAACGTGTGCCAAGAAAATATCCCTACACCATTACACCACCACCAGCCTAAACCATTGATACAAGGCAGAATGGATCCATGCTTTCATGTTGTTTATGCCAAATTCTGACCCTACCATCTGAATGTCACAGCTGAAATTGAGACTTATCAGACCAGGCAACGTTTTTCCAATCTTCTATTGTCCAATTTTGGTGAGCCTGTGTGAATTGTAGCCTCAGTTTTCTGTTCTTATCTGACAGGAGTGGCAACTGATGTAGTCCTCTGCTGCTGTAGCCCATCTTTTTCAAGGTTCGGCATGTTATGCTCATATGTGTTCAGAAATGGTATTCTGCATACCTTGGTTGTAATGAGTGGTTATTTGAGTTACTGTTGCCTTTCTATCATCTCGAACCAGTCTGCCCATTCTCCTCTGACCTCTGACATCAACCAGGCATCTTTGTCCACACAACTGCCGCTCACTGGATATTTTCTCTTTTTCAGACCATTCTCTGTAAATGCTACAGATGGTTGTGCATAAAAATCCTAGTAGATCAGCAGTTTTTTAAATATTCAGACAAGCCCGTCTGGCACCGACAACCATGCCACGTTCAAAGTCACTTAAATCCCCTTTCTTCCCCATTCTGATGCTCGGTTTGAACTTCAGCAAGTCGTCTTCACCACGTCTAAATGCCTCAATGCATTGAGCTGCTGCCATGTGATTGGCTGATTAGCAATTGAACAGGTGTACCTAATAAAGTGGCCGGTGAGTGTATATATATATATATATATATATATATTGAGAGAGAGAGAGAGAGAGAGAGAGAGAGAGAGAGGAAGAGAGAGAGAGAGAGAGAGAGAGAGAAAGAGAGAGAGATAGAGAGCCTTCCGTTCACTGCATGAACAGAAATCTGAATCTGTTGTGGTTTCAATGACCAAAAATAGCTATTTAGGTCAAAAAAATAAACATAAAGGAGCAATATCCTATATAAATTTTAAACTCTGGAAACACATTAAGGAGAAACACTATTTTACAGTACAAAATATTACAGTGCATTGTCTAACATATTTTCACGAGCATCAGTCAATTTTGAGTAGCCTGCACTTGTTCAATGAATGACCGCTATCAACTACCTGTAAATATAGCAGTATGTTATTACAAGAATGTTTAAGCATATTGGCTGAATCTACTAACTGTACAACTAAATCAGCCATGAAAATTGCTTTTTTATCTTACAAACTAAAATTAAAAAAACAAGTGTTATAGTCAATTTCTTGAACTGCAATATGGCACAATGAAACTTTATTAAAATGTAACTTTAGCTCATCTCTTTTTAATGAAAACTGAGCCCTTTGTCTTATTTAAAACTACATTTCACATTTTGCAAGAAACAGGGATCTGTAACCTTTCCTTTCCTTAATATATTATGACAACAGGAAAATGGCACAGTGGAAATTATATATAACACTATAAAATATTATGTGACGTTTGAAAAAAAGATAGTTTTTTGGTCTTAAAAACTGGTATCTATAAGCATATAAGCTTAGATGCATTTAAATTATTCGCATCTTGTAGGTTTGTTTTTTTATTGTAAATAATTAATGTTAATTAAATTTAATCACACGGTGCAAAAAAATGAAAACACATTTTGCAATTAGTACATCTTATTGAATATCAAACTGTGGAAGTATTTTAGATAACAACACTCATCAATTACATGGCCTTAATTACTATATTTACATAAATGTTAATTAATAATTACCTAATGATAAGAAAATTATTCGTTAATTAAGCACATACATTTTTAATACTCCATCTTTTGGTTTAATAATTCATCAAACCAGATTTATTTTTTAAAAAACAAAATAGGTTTCTTGCAAATTGAAAATACCCTTGTATAATAATTTCATGCTTAGTGAACAGCAATTTAGAAAAATCATTTTTTTTAGGTTTTCATTGAAACCTGCCATTTTAGACTAAAAGAGACAAACCAGAAGTTAATTGTCAAAAAAGTGAATTAAAACGATTTGCATTAATTAATTGTTATCCCATAAACCGCTGAATTATGATTTTCTTACTTTTTGATCATGGATATAAACTATTTGTTTGTTTTAAAAGATTGATTAGAATGATAAATATTGGGATCAGAAAAACAACAACAAATATTTTAGTTGTACCTAAAAAAAAATTCTGATTTATTTGATAGTCAAGTCAAATCTAGGTGTATCCTTTAAAAATAAAAATTCTGTAACATATTTTTTAGCACATTTATATCTGATGTTCTTGTAAATGCTTTATATATACAGTTGTATGCAAAACTTTAGGCACCACTGACAATTTCCATGATTTTCATTTATAAATAATTGGATGTTTGGATCAACAATTTCATTTTGATCTATCAAATAACTGAAGGACACAGTAATATTTAAGTAGTGAAATGATGTTTATGAAATTAGACAGGTGCATACATTTGGGCACCCCAACAGAAATATTGCATCAATATTTATTAGAGCCTCATTTAGCAGAAATAACAGCCTCTAGATACTTCCTATAGCCTGTAATGAGTGTCTGGATTCTGGATGAAGGTATTTTGGACCATTCCTCCTTGCAAAACATCTCCAGTTCAGTTAGGTTTGATGGTTGCCGAGCATGGACAGCCCGCTTCAAATCACCCCACAGATTTTAAATTATATTCAGGTCTGGGGACTGGGATGGTCATTCCAGAACATTTTACTTGTTCCTCTGCATAAATACCAGAGTAGATTTTAAACAGTGTTTTGGGTCGTTGTCTTGTTAAAATATCCAGCCCCGGCGTAACTTCAACTTTGTGACTGATTCCTCAACATTATTCTAAAGTATTTGCTGATATTGAGTGGAATTCATGCGACCCTCAACTTTAACAAGATTCCCAGTACTGGCACTGGCCACATAGCCCCACAGCATGATGGAACATCCACCAAATTTTACTGTGGGTAGCAAGTGTTTGTCTTGGAACGCTGTGTTCATTTGCCACCATGCGTAACGCCCCTTGTTATGACCAAATAACTCAATCTTTGTTTCATCAGTCCACAGCACCTTCTTCCAAAATGAAACTGGCTTGTCCAAATGTGCATTTGCATACCTCAAGCAACTCTGTTTGTGGTGTGTGTGCAGAAAAGGCTTCTTCCGCATCACTCTCCCATACAGCTTCTCCTTGTGCAAAGTGTGCTTAATTGTTGAACGATGCACAGTGACACCATCTGTAGCAAGATGATGTTGTAGGTCTTTGGAGGTGGTCTGTGGGGTGTATTTGACCGTTCTCACCATCCTTTGCCTTTGCCTCTCCAATATTTTACTTGGCCTGCCACTTCTGGTCTTAACAAGAACTGTGCCTGTGGTCTTCCATTTCCTCACTATGTTCCTCACAGTGGACACTGACAGCCTAAATCTCTGCAATAGCTTTTTGTAGCCTTCCCCTAAACCATAATGTTGAACAATCATTGTTTTCAGGTCATTTGAGAGTTGTTTTGAGGCCCCCATGTTGCCACTCTTCAGAGGAGAGTCAAAGAGAACAACAATTTGCAATTGGCCACCTTAAATACATTTTCTCATGATTGGATGCACCTGTCTATGAAGTTCAAGGCTTATTGGGCTCACCAAACCAATTGTGTGTTCCAATTAATCAGTGCTAGGTAGTTACAGGTATTCAAATCAACAAAATGACAAGAGTGCCCAAATTTATGCACTTGTCTAATTTCATTTGGATGCATATTGCAAATTTTCTGTTAATCCAATAAACCTCATTTCACTATTGAAATATTACTGTGTCCCTCGTTATTTAATAGATCAAAATGAAATTGCTGATCCATACACCAAATTATTTATAAATGAAAATCATGAAAATTGTCAGGGGTGCCTAAACTTTTGCATACAACTGTATATATATATATATATATATATATATATATATATATATATATATATATATATATATAGTTCAAAAATAGTGGCTCATAATCCTGCACATAATCTGTTATTTTAAATACATTGTATCTATCCTCCAAAATGTAATCTATGGAGTATTGGTGTAGACCCTAGAAATATTTTTTTTAACTAGATTAAAGTAAGAACTTGAAAAAGGGGAAACTATCCCTTATTTTTCCAAAGCAATGGAATTCAGCACTCTTTAAATTTTTAGACAATGGCTTTATCGCATCCTATTTGATTCCTATGGGCCTTGTGCATGGCGAAAGCCACGGTCAGTTGGCAATACAAACACAGTGACTTTCTAAATATTTAGTCCCCTTTAATACTCTAGCATAACGAGGTGCACCTCTTTCTCTATTTTGATTGAAAAATGAGAGGATATTGAACAAAATTCTAGCAAAGGAAAAGAACGCTTGAAAGCTATAGGAACTGGCAATTAAGTATCTCTACTGAGGACTCTTCTTTATTCTGTACCAAGTTTATATGCAGTTATTTGTTGTTAATGTAGTTGCACCTTGATACCTACAGGGGCATTAAAAATGTAGGTGTTGTTGTATATAGTTTCAACTTTAGTAAATTAGATGTAACTTTCATGCAGGTGTTTCTTTGTATCAAGTGGTTGACTTTAAACATGATGTTAATAAATAAAGCCATTGTCTAAAAGTTCTTACTTTAATCTAGTTATCTAGTTAAAAAAAATAATTCATATATATATATATATATATATATATATATGCAGAAGCTGTTAAATTGCCACTTGTATGTAAAATAAATAGCTAAAACACATCAGTCTTAACCAACAGAGGTGATTGAGAGCCCCTTCACAACCAATTGGGGTGGAATTGCACAAGTTGCAACTTGTGCAATAATAAATGCTGGCAGTATGATACTTCTCCTTGCCACTTTTCAAATTGGGAACATTGTCCACTCGCACAATAATAAATGGACCCCACTGACATCAATAGCACATGAATGGGACAATATGACACTACTTCAATGGGGCATTAACACTACAGGGAGTGCAGAATTATTAGGCAAGTTGTATTTTTGAGGATTAATTTTATTATTGAACAACAACCATGTTCTCAATGAACCCAAAAAACTCATTAATATCAAAGCTGAATAGTTTTGGAAGTAGTTTTTAGTTTGTTTTTAGTTATAGCTATTTTAGGGGGATATCTGTGTGTGCAGGTGACTATTACTGTGCATAATTATTAGGCAACTTAACAAAAAACAAATATATACCCATTTCAATTATTTATTTTTACCAGTGAAACCAATATAACATCTCAACATTCACAAATATACATTTCTGACATTCAAAAACAAAACAAAAACAAATCAGTGACCAATATAGCCACCTTTCTTTGCAAGGACACTCAAAAGCCTGCCATCCATGGATTATGTCAGTGTTTTGATCTGTTCACCATCAACATTGCGTGCAGCAGCAACCACAGCCTCACAGACACTGTTCAGAGAGGTGTACTGTTTTCCCTCCTTGTAAATCTCACATTTGATGATGGACCACAGGTTCTCAATGGGGTTCAGATCAGGTGAACAAGGAGGCCATGTCATTAGATTTTCTTCTTTTATACCCTTTCTTGCCAGCCACGCTGTGGAGTACTTGGACGCGTGTGATGGAGCATTGTCCTGCATGAAAATCATGTTTTTCTTGAAGGATGCAGACTTCTTCCTGTACCACTGCTTGAAGAAGGTGTCTTCCAGAAACTGGCAGTAGGACTGGGAGTTGAGCTTGACTCCATCCTCAACCCGAAAAGGCCCCACAAGCTCATCTTTGATGATACCAGCCCAAACCAGTACTCCACCTCCACCTTGCTGGCGTCTGAGTCGGACTGGAGCTCTCTGCCCTTTACCAATCCAGCCACAGGCCCATCCATCTGGCCAATCAAGACTCACTCTCATTTCATCAGTCCATAAAACCTTAGAAAAATCAGTCTTGAGATATTTCTTGGCCCAGTCTTGACGTTTCAGCTTGTGTGTCTTGTTCAGTGGTGGTCGTCTTTCAGCCTTTCTTACCTTGGCCATGTCTCTGAGTATTGCACACCTTGTGCTTTTGGGCACTCCAGTGATGTTGCAGCTCTGAAATATGGCCAAACTGGTGGCAAGTGGCATCTTGGCAGCTGCACGCTTGACTTTTCTCAGTTCATGGGCAGTTATTTTGCGCCTTGGTTTTTCCACACGCTTCTTGCGACCCTGTTGACTATTTTGAATGAAACGCTTTATTGTTCGATGATCACGCTTCAGAAGCTTTGCAATTTTAAGAGTGCTGCATCCCTCTGCAAGATATCTCACTATTTTTGACTTTTCTGAGCCTGTCAAGTCCTTCTTTTGACCAATTTTGCCAAAGGAAAGGAAGTTGCCTAATAATTATGCACACCTGATATAGGGTGTTGATGTCATTAGACCACACCCCTTCTCATTACAGAGATGCACATCACCTAATATGCTTAATTGGTAGTAGGCTTTCGAGCCTATACAGCTTGGAGTAAGACAACATGCATAAAGAGGATGATGTGGTCAAAATACTCATTTGCCTAATAATTCTGCACTCCCTGTATAAGATTGTTACATAAAATGCTTACCTATAGAGAGCGCAAAGCACAACAGAAAAACCAATTGGTGCAGTACTTCAAACACAATTTAATAAAAAAATATCAGCTACATTCACAAAGAGTGAGATCAGTAGCGCATTGTAAAAAAAGTTATTCTCTACACAATACACTGCAGCAGTGTTCAACGTTCTGCGTGAACTTGATCCTGGAGCATTCTGGCATGTGATGTCACACTCACCACCACCCGTACTCCCACTTGTTCCTCCACAGTCCACAAGCTCTATCTGCTATAAATGTTGATGTTAAAACTTGTTTCCTGACCCTCTCTGGTAATTTTTTCAAAATAAATCACTTCCAAAGGGGTTAAATACACAAAGTCAGTTCCAGAACAGAAACTAAAAGAGGCATATATGTGTGTAGCCACCAATCAGCACCTAGCTCCAAGTAGTACATTGCTGCTCTTGAGCATACCTAGGTATGTTTTTAAATTAATGAAGTAAATTTGATAATTACAGGTAAATGGAAAATCAATTACAATTGCATGTTCTATCTGAAGCATAAAAGCTTGTTTTTGACTTTTATGTCCCTTTAAAGGGACACTGTAGTCAGAAATGATATGCAAATAAAATCGGAGTATAGTTTTAAAACTCTAACGGCTAGATTTAGAGTTTTGTCGGTAACGACCCGCGTAGCTAACGCTGGCTTTTTTCTGGCCGCACCTTTAAAATAACTCTGGTATTGAGAGTCCACAGAATGGCTGTGTTAGGCTCCAAAAAAGGAGTGTAGAGCATATTTAACGCCACTGCAACTCTCGATACCAGAGTTGCTTACGGAAGCGGCCAGCTTCAAAAACGTGCTCGTGCACGATTCCCCCATAGAAAACAATGGGGCTGTTTGAGCTGAAAAAAAACCTAACACCTGCAAAAAAGCCGCGTTCAGCTCCTAACGCAGCCCCATTGTTTGCTATGGGGAAACACTTCCTACGTCTGCACCTAACACTCTAGCATGTACCCCGAGTCTAAACACCCCTAACCTTAATCTTATTAACCACTAATCTGCCGCCCCCGCTATCGTTGACCCCTGCATATTATTATTAACCCCTAATCTGCCGCTCCGTAAACCGCTGCTACTTACATTATCCCTATGTACCCCTAATCTGCTGCCCTAACATCGCCGACCGCTATATTATATTTATTAACCCCTAATGGGCCCCCCACAACGTCGCCTCCACCTGCCTACACTTATTAACCCCTAATCTGCCGAGCGGACCGCACCGCTACTATAATAAAGTTATTAACCCCTAATCCGCCTCAATAACCCTATAATAAATAGTATTAACCCCTAATCTGCCCTCCCTAACATCACCGACACCTAACTTCAAACATTAACCCCTAATCTGACGACTGGAGCTCACCGCTATTCTAATAAATGTATTAACCCCTAAAGCTAAGTCTAACCCTAACACTAACACCCCCCTAAATTAAATATAATTTAAATCTAACGAAATTAACTCTTATTAAATAAATTATTCCTATTTAAAGCTAAATACTTACCTGTAAAATAAATCCTAATATAGCTACAATATAAATTATAATTATATCTTAGCTATTTTAGGATTTATATTTATTTTACAGGTAACTTTGTATTTATTTTAACCAGGTACAATAGCTATTAAATAGTTAAGAACTATTTAATAGCTAAAATAGTTAAAATAATTACAAATTTACCTGTAAAATAAATCCTAACCTAAGTTACAATTAAACCTAACACTACACTATCAATAAATAAATTAAATAAAATACCTACAATTACCTACAATTAAACCTAACACTACACTATCAATAAATGAATTAAATACAATATCTATAAATAAATACAATTAAATAAACTAACTAAAGTACAAAAAATAAAAAAGAACTAAGTTACAAAAAATAAAAAATTTTTACAAACATAAGAAAAATATTACAACAATTTTAAACTAATTACACCTACTCTAAAAAAATAACAAAGCCCCCCAAAATAAAAAATGCCCTACCCTATTCTAAATTACAAAAGTTCAAAGCTCTTTAACCTTACCAGCCCTGAACAGGGCCCTTTGCGGGGCATGCCCCAAGAAATTTAGCTCTTTTTCCTGTAAAAAAACACATACAATACCCCCCCCCAACATTACAACCCACCACCCACATACCCCTAATCTAACCCAAACCCCCCTTAAATAAACCTAACACTAAGCCCCTGAAGATCTTCCTACCTTGTCTTCACCTCACCAGGTATCACACCGATCCGTCCTGGCTCCGATATCTTCATCCAACCCAAGCGGGGGCTAGACATCCATCATCCGATGGCTGAAGAAGTCCAGAAGAGGGTCCAAAGTCTTCATCCTATCCGGGAAGAAGAGTAGATCCGGACCGGCAACCATTGGCTGATAGAATCCTATCAGCCAATCGGAATTCGAGTGACGCCATCTTGGATGACGTCACTTAAAGGTACCGTCATTCGTCGTTAGTCGTCGGGAAGAAGAGGATGGATCCGCATAGGCTCCTCTGAAGATTGCTCTGCTCCGCTCAGGATGGATGAAGATTGAAGACGCCGCCTGGATGAAGACTTCTATCGGATGGAAGATTTCTTCAGCGCCGCCTGGATGATGACTTCATCGGATGGAAGATTTCTTCAGCGCCCCTTGAATGATGACTTCTGCCGCTCCGGATCTCCTCTTCGGTTCCATCGGTGGCTCAGCTGAGTGAAGACAACTCAAGGTAGGATGATCTTCAGGGGGGTAGTGTTAGGTTTATTTAAGGGGGGTTAGGGTTAGATTAGGGGTATGTGGGTGGTGGGTTTTAATGTTGGGGGGGTTGTATTTTTCTTTTACAGGCAAAAGAGCAGTTTTCTTTGGGGCATGCCCCGCAAAAGGCCCTTTTAAGGGCTAGTAAGGTAAAAGAGCTTTGAACTTTTTTAATGTAGAATAGGGTAGGGCATTTTTTTTTATTTTGGGGGGCTTTGTTATTTTATTAGGGGGCTTAGATTAGGTGTAAGTAGCTTAAAATTGTTGTAATATTTGTTAAATGTTTGTAACTTATTTTTTTATTTTTTGTAACTTAGCTTTTTTTATTTTTTGTACTTTAGTTAGTTTATTTAATTGAATTTAATTGTAGTTCTTTGTAGGTAATTAATTTAATTAATTTAATGATAGTGTAGTGTTAGGTTTAATTGTAACTTAGGTTAGGATTTATTTTACAGGTAATTTTGTATTTCTTTTAGCTAGGTAGTTATTAAATAGTTAATAACTATTTAATAACTATTCTAACTAGCTAAAATAAATACAAAGTTACATGTAAAATAAATATAAATCCTAAGATAGCTACAATGTAATTATTAATTACATTGTAGCTATCTTAGGGTTTATTTTACAGGTAAGTATTTATTTTTAAATAGGATTCATTTATTAAAGTATAGTGTAGTGTTAGGTGTAATTGTAACTTAGGTTAGGATTTATTTTACAGGTAAATTTCTCTTTATTTTAACTAGGTAGCTATTAAATAGTTAATAACTATTTAATAGCTATTGTACCTAGTTAAAATAAATTGAAAGTTGCCTGTAAAATAAATATAAATCCTAAGATAGCTACAATATAATTATTATTTATATTGTAGCTATATTAGAGTTTATTTTAAAGGTAAGTATTTCGTTTTAAATAGGATTCATTTAGTTAATAAGAGTTAAATTTATTTAGATGTATTTAATTAATATTTAAGTTAGGGGGGTGTTAGGGTTAGTGTTAGACTTAGGTTTAGGGGTTAATCATTTTTTTACAGTGGCGGCGGTATAGGGGGGGCAGGATAGGGGTTAATAAATTTATTATAGGTGGTGACGGTGTAGGGTGGGCAGATTAGGGGGTTAATAAGTTTAATATAGGTTGCGGCAGGGTCCGGGAGCGGCGGTTTAGGGGTTAAACTATTTATTTAGTTGCGACGGGGTCCGGGATTGGCAGGATAGGGGTTAATAACTTTATTATAGGTGGCGGCGGTATGGGGGGGCAGGATAGTGGTTACTAGGTATAATGTAGGTGGCGGTGGGCTCCGGGAGCGGCGGTTTAGGGGTTAATACATTTATAAGAGTTGCGGCGGGGTCTAGGAGCGGCGGTTTAGGGGTTAGTAACTTTATTTAGTTGCGGGGGGCTCCGGGGGCGCCGGTATAGGGGGTAGAACAGTGTAGTATAGTGTGGGTGCTTAGTGACAGCTTGTTTACATATAAACTGAACAAAAAAGTTACTGCTTTAGTTCTTTTTAATTGTAAACAGCCGTACAATATTTAGCTAGATATAAGACGTGTCAATGTTATCTAATACGTAGAAAGTCTGGATAACCGATTCAATAGATTTTCCCTCCAATGCGCAAGCGTAAAACTAACAGAGATGTGGGTAACTTCGGCTTCTACAATTACAAATGTGCATGCGCGATTTAGCTGAATTGACGCGCAGGCTTATTAGGAATGGTTATGCTGGTAATGATATGCATAGGAGCGAAATGTTATTGGTCAATCATTTCATATACACACTATCCTGAAAACGATGGGCTGGGAAAGGTGACGTCATGGCCGGGTAATATTTAGTTAAAATATAAGGTTTGTAAGCTTTGTTTTATACAAAATATAGGTTAGTAGCTTTTAATAGATGATAATTATACAAAATATGGGACTATTGAGTAACGAAAAAAGTAAAAAACAGTAATCCTTTAAGCATTATGCAGAAAAATGCAGAAATATTTTTTCCATTAATTTGGTTAGTAAATAAACTCCTTACAATTAACCCCTTAATGACAACTGACGTACCAGGTACGTCATGCAAAAACTAACAGTTAATGACAATGGACGTACCTGGTACGTCAGTTGTCTAACAGAGTGCTGGAAGCGATCACAAATGCTTCCAGCAGCTCTGAGGGTATTGCAGTGATGCCTCGATATGGAGGCATCCTGCAATACCACTTTACAAGCCTCCGATGCAGAGAGAGCCACTCTGTGGCCCTCTCTGCACCGGTAGCGATGGTGCCAGTGTCCGCCGGGTGTGAGGGTGCGCGCGCGTGTGCACGAGAGGTGAGCGTGCATGTGCGCGTGCACGGGGGAGCATGCACGTGTGTGCGCGTGCACGTGCACCCATTAGCCACACTGACACCAGTGAATGAGGGCAGAAAGGGGAAAAAAAAGGGAAATTTTTTTTTAAATATAAAAGGATCTGGGAGGGGGTGGGGGTGGGGGTATTGTGGGGGGCTGCTACACTACAGAAATAGTTTTTAAGTAAAAAATAAAATAAAAATACTTTTTGGGGGGTTTTTGGGGCCAAACTGGGTACTGGCAGACAGCTGCCAGTACCCAAGATGGCGGTAATTAGGTAGGGGAGAGGGTTAGAGAGCTGGAGGGGGGATCAGGGAGGTTGGGGCTAAGGCAGGGGTCCATCACAGCTAAAATATTTTATTATTTTTATTTAAAAAAAAAAAAACCTCTTTTATTTAGTACTGGCAGACTTTCTGCCAGTACTTAAGATGGCGGGAACAATTGTGGGGTGGGGGAGGGAAGAGAGCTGTTTGGGAGGGATCAGGGGGTGGGATGTGTCAGGTGGGAGGCTAATCTCTAAAATTAACCCTGCAAGCTCCCTACAAGCTACCTAATTTAACCCCTTCACTGCTGGGCATAATTAAAGTGTGGTGCGCAGCAGCATTTAGCGGCCTTCTAATTACCAAAAAGCAACGCCAAAGCCATATAAGTCTGCTATTTCTGAACAAAGGGGATCCCAGAGAAGCTTTTACAACAATTTCTGCCATAATAGCACAAGCTGTTTGTAAATAATTTCAGTGAGAAACCTAAAATTGTGAAAAATGTAAAGTTTTTTTTTTATTTGCTCGCATTTGGCGGTGAAATGGTGGCATAAAATATACCAAAATGGGCCTAGATCAATACTTGGGGTTGTCTACTACACTACACTAAAGCTAAAATTAACCCTACAAGCTCCCTAATTAACCCCTTCACTCCTGGGCATAAAACACGTGTGGTGCGCAGCGGCATTTAGCGGCCTTCTAATTACCAAAAAGCAACCCCAAAGCCATATAAGTCTGCTATTTCTGAAAAAAGGGGATCCCAGAGAAGCATTTACAACCATTTGTGCCATAATTGCAGAAGCTGTTTGTAAATAATTTCAGTGGGAAACCTAAAGTTTGTGACAAAGTTTGTGAAAAAGTGAACTTTTTTTTTTTTATCGCATTTGGCAGTGAAATGGTGGCATGAAATATACCAAAATGGGCCTAGATCAATACTTTGGGTTGTCTTCTAAAAAAAAATATATACATGTCAAGGGATATTCAGGTATTCCTGACAGATATCAGGGTTCCAATGTAACTAGCGCTAATTTTGAAAAAAAGTGGTTTGGAAATAGCGAAGTGCTACTTGTATTTATTGCCCCATAAATTGCAAAAAAAGCAAAGAACGTGTAAACATTGGGTATTTCTAAACTCAGGACAAAATTTAGAAACTATTTAGCATGGGTGTTTTTTGGTGATTGTAGATGTGTAACATATTTTGGGGGTCAAAGTTAGAAAAAGTGTGTTTTTTTCCATTTTTTCCTCATATTTTATTATTTTTTTTTAGTAAATTATAAGACATGATGAAAATAATGGTATCTTTAGAAAGTCCATTTAATGGCGAGAAAAACGGTATATAATATGTGTGGGTACAGTAAATGAGTAAGAGGGAAATTACAGCTAAACACAAACACTGCAGAAATGTAAAAATAGCCATTGTCATTAAGGGTAAGAAAATTGAAAAATGATCCGGTCATTAAGGGGTTAAAATAGATTGACAATGACTATTTTAACCTTTTAGCCCAAATGGACATAGCTCTACGTTATATCCAGCATACCACATAACGTAGATCTACGGCCAACATGTTGAATGCCCAAGCATTCTAGATTGTCAAGTGACAACCAAGTCTTGCTGTTTGTGGGATTTGGGCATCTGCCTTCATATGGTATTGGAGCATGATCAGTGCTTAGTTACCATATGAAGCCAGATTGCCAGATCATTACAGACAGTGACACTGTCTGTAACAATCATCTGATGGTGCCAGTGGAAGGTGAGGAAGGAAGGGCAGGAGGTGGGTCGGTGGCCCTTCACTATGGAAACTAAGTTTTGAAGGAAGAAGGAGAGATTTTGCTTCACTACAAAAAAAAGCAGAAATTGTGAGGGGCCCTACATAATGATCGTAAGAAGAGGGGAGGTGGGGAAGGTAAAGGGAACCCTTACACTACAGAAATTATCAATAAATAAAATATAAATAAATATCAACTGGGTACTGGCACACAGCTGCCAGTACCTAAGATAACTGCTACTAGTGGGGTTAGTGAGCTGTCTGGGAGGGATCAGGAAGGTTGTTGGGTTGAAGAGGGATCCCTACACTCCAGAAAAATAATAATAATTAAAAAAGTCATGAACTTCATTCTGGTAGATTGTCTGGAGTACCTAAGATGGTGGTGAGGAGTGTGCAGGGGGGGCTGTTTGGGAGGGATCAGGAAAGTGGGAGGTGTCCGGAGGAAGGGTAATCCCTACACTACAATACTATTACCCTTACCAGTGAACTAATTAACCCCTTCAGTGCTGGCAATTTCAGAAATGTGGTGTGCAGCTGCAATTAGCGGCCTTCTAATTACCAAAAAGTTATGGCAAAGCCATGCATTTCTGCTATTTCTGAACAAAAGGATCCCAGAGAAGCTCTTACAATCATTTGTGATATAACTGCACAAGGAGCATGTGAATAATGTCAGTGAGAAACCCAAAGTTTGTGAAAAAGTTAAGATTTTTTTTTATGATTGCATTCAGCAGCAAAATTGTGGCTTTAAATATACCAAAATAAGCCTAGATCAATACCTTGTGTTTTCTACTTAAAAATATATATAGTTTTGATAGGTAAATAAAAATGCAAGGCTCTATTTCTATTTAAAGGGAGTGATATCAAAAATGCTAAAAATTCTCAGGTATTTTTCTGTGAAATTTCCAGTGGCGAAGGGGTAAATAAAAATGTTTGACTTACACTTCCTGGTATAACTGAGAGCCCAATTAATCAAAACTCAACAACATGAAGAGATCATCAGCATTGTATTATAAATAAGTGTCTTTCTGTCAGAAAAAGAATATTGGCAAACACCCGTTAATTAGATAAACAATTCCCAAGGTAAAAATTGCTTTTAAAACAATCCGTGAGGACCCTTGTATTCGCCAGACTAGAGAGTTTTAGAGAATCAGGTCCTTTATCTCCAGTGGATGTCAAAATGAGGTATAACACACCAGAGCCAAAATGCTGAGATATTTGCAATGGGTTTTAAAAGTTGTTAAGATTTTTTTTAACCCCTTCGCTACTTAGACTTTGAGAGAAGAACTTGTCCAAATTACTGGAGAATCTTTAGAATATTTGATATCACTCCATTTAAGCATAAATAAAACCTTGTTTTTATATATGTTAATTAGACAACCAAATGTATTGATCTAGGCCCATTTTGGTATATTTCATGCCACCATTTCCCCACCAAATGTGAACATCTAAAGAAAATTGTTAACTTTTTCATAAACTTTGGGTTTCTCACTGAAATTATTTACATACCACTTGTGCAATCATGGCAAAAATTATTTTAAAAGCTTCTCTGGGATGCCTTTTGTTCATAAAGAGCAGACATACATGGCTTTGCCATTGCTTTTTGGTAATTATAATACAGCTAATTGCAGCTGTGCATCACACTTCTATTATTACTGGCAGTGAATGGGGTTAATCAGGTAGCTTGTAAGGTTCATTTTAGCTTTAATGTAGATATTATCCTCCCACCTAACACCTCAAACCTCCCTGATCCAAGCAGCTCTCTTCCCTCCCGAAACCCCTACTGGTCATCACCATCGTAAATACTGTAAGACAGTCTGCCAGTATGCAGTTTAGGTTGTTTTTTTAATTACTATTTTTTTTATATATTTATTTTTTCTGCAGTGTAGTGATCCTCCTCAACCCTCTCATCTCCCTGATCCCCCCAAATAGCTATCTAACCCTCCCCCTCCCTCTACTTGTGGCCATCTTTAGTACTGGCAGCTGTCTTCCAGTACCTATAAAATACTTTTTTTTTGTATTTTTAAGTGATTTTCTGTAGTGTAGGTGTCCCCCCACCTCCCCAGCTCTGGTATTTTTTAGTTAGGGACCCCCACCCCCTTTTTCTGTAGTGTAGCTCCCCATCCCTCTCTCCCTACTGCAGTGAAGGGCCATCCCACTACCTCCCCCTGCTGCTGGACTCCCCACCCGCCTCCTGGTTTCCCTCCCACACCTCCCAATGGCACAAGCAGATGATCTTTACCAATGGTGACACACGCAGTATCACCGTCTGTAACAATCTGGCATCTGCCCTTATATACAGGCAGATGCCTGGAGTCCAGGAACTCCAGCTTTTGGCTGGAACTTTACAGTCGAGACTACTGGAGCTTCCTGCAGCTTCCACGTATATATAAGTTATTCGGTATGATAGGCAAAGAACCCCATAACACATATATACATCATATTGAGTAAGTTAAGGGGTTAAAATCCATTACATATTAAAAACAGAAACATAAGGCAGAGCCAAGACAAGTAAAATGTTGTAGTAATTAATAAAAAAAAGTAGTTAAAGACAACAGAACACACAAAAGATATTTACCCAAATGTCATCTCTACAACATATGAGAGATGTACTGCATGTGTTTAAGTCAAATCCCTTGTCAACTCCTAATGGGAATATTTAAAGTTTTTGCAAACACTAGAATTGGAAGGGTTCAGAGTCTAAATTATGATTTTAGTACACCAAATGTAAACTCAATTCTAGATCTGGTCTGTCTTTGGGAGAGATTGTATGCCCTCTCTGCTTGATCCTGATTATACATGACTGGCTCTGCACCGATATTCTGTGTCACCCAGAGAATACGAATTTATCATTAAAAGTGCAGTGTTAGATTAAACATATAACAGTATGACAAATGAAAACAAAAAGAAAGAGAGAATATATTAAAATATAAATTTATCATAATATGTGACTTTATGCAATTTTACTTTATCTGTCTGTTCTAGAGGTACACAATATATATTATTTGCACACTCACCATAGATGCTTGAGAGCAAAGTGTAAGATTAATAATATTTTGCACAACTTTCAAAATACAAATTCAAGTATTATCATATCACATAGTATGTACATGCGATTATTAAACAAATCTATATATCATCTTTCAATCTGTCTCTCTATCTTTCTATAGCTATCTATCTATCTATCTATCTATCTATCTAATGTGATGACCAAATATTATTTGTTGGAATAATATTCTGTCAGTTTCCATACACAAAGTATTGATAGTGCAGAAGCATGAATTTGAAAGCATCTATCTACATATTTGTGAGAATGTTATACAGGTAGAAAGCCTGTCTGTCTGTCTATCTATCTATATTTATGTTATGGCTTACATTTTTCTATGAGTAATTGTTTCCCTAAAAAAATATGTTACTATAGTTAGAAGCAAGAAATGTTTACAGTTCAGTTTGGTTTAATTTACTCCCACTGTAAACTTTCATTTTTATAGTTTTGTTTTCATGCAGTTTGTAATCAAGCAATCTGTTTACAGCAAAACATAACAACAAAAGACTTTGAAATCTTAATATTTATTTAAAATACAAAGATTAGAAAGAAGTAATGGGGATTGTGGTAGGAAATATGGATCAGCAAAAGACTAATATGTTTTTAAGTTCTCTGAGTGATGGAAAGGGCTAATTATTTTGAACCTAACTTTCAACTTGGGATTTGAGGCAGGAACTATATGAGACAGAAAACATTCAAAATACAGAACCACATTGTAAAATGTGGATGAACTTGCTGTGATCTTTCTTGAATCTGACATCTTCAGCAAATAGCAACAGCTTAACTTTTTTTCTCTTCCTGTACTTAACTAGGAACAGATCCAAAGTGCTTACATATTCTTCACAAGGAAGAAATAGATATAAGGATGCTAAGTAATACAGGAAATCTTTTTTGGGTAATTTATATTAGAGATAACATGCTATTGGCAAAGTATACCAATAATGCATTTGTGGTTTATTAAACAGGAGTAGAAAACATATACATGTTAATGTAGACATGTTTTAGAATATATTTATAGCTCTATCAAGATTTGGTGGTAATCAAAGCTATATAAATTGTATTTTTTTAAAAAGGAATATAGATTATATATTTAGATAAACAATATGTTTGAGAGATAGTAATGTTTTTCTACCCTTTGGGAGCACCACTACTGTAAATTCAGCTTATTTGTATGTCTTATATGTAAGGGTTTGTGTGTTTTATTTTTAGTGTTTATTGACAATAATATACATCATAAAATTAAATTTAATAGTGTTTACTGCTGCTTAAATTGCTTATTCAATCAAAACTTATTGGCATTTTAAACTAAACTTCACTAAAGTAAGGCAATCTGGAGTCATATTATAGGCAGTGAAAGGACCAAATGGGACTGTAGCAATCTAAGGGTTAAGGCTGTAGTGAGTGAGATAGAAGTAGAGGGCTGGGTAGTGAAGTTAGTGCAACATTGTTGCTAGTTTAGGGAGGAGCCCCTGTCTGACCTTAAAATGTGCTGATTTCAGTTTCCTTGCCCTCTTCTCCTGGATCCTGAAGCAGAGAGACGTTTCTATCGATTAGGCCTTTATCTTGTTAGGATGCATCGTTCCAGACAATCCAGCTTGCCTCCTGTTCGTTTCAGGGAACTTCAATTTCAGAGACCTGCAGGAAAAAAGCAGATAAGTAGCATTGACAATTCAGAAAATGTAGATGATGTTGTCCCTCCAACTCAGCATCCTAGTGAACACACAGCACAGTTTAGTTCGCAGCAGAGAGCCCAAGATACATTAACAGTTATACCAGAGTCCCCAGAGCAGCATCAGCAAAGTCACACACAATTAGTTGTTGCTAGCCCAGTTGTTTCAGGGATGGATGTTAGTGGGCCTTATGCGGGGCCTAGTGTAGGCACATCTGTGAGTGCAGCCATCTCTGAAGGTGTAGTCACCAGTATGGCTGACAATATATGCATTGATGGTTCAGGGACAGGGGAATTGGCGCATACCAGTATGGCCTCTTACGATTTTGGCCCAAACGGCATGGCACATGAGAGAGCAGGGCCTTCAAATATGGCGCCGGGTAGTGCAACCACTAGCAGTGAAAAAGACATTGGTGGCGCAGGGCAAAATGTTAGGGCACAACTCGCTGGTTTTCCCCGCATCGGATCCGCCATTTCCCAAACAGTACAGGGCACGTATAAGCCCAGTGATGTCATTGGTGGTTCAGGGCCTACTACGTCCTATAGCTTGCAGCCCCCTCCACTGGCCCCTCTTTGCGTCGGTACCTCCAGCAGCGTCATCGGTTTCGGCTTTCCTTGCGTCGGTTGCAGCAGCGATGGCCTCTTCATCTTCAATTCCAACGATGGCGACTTCATCCTCCATTCCGGTTGGTCCACACGTGATACCGGAAGTCGTCGTCGCGCGCCCGCCCCTTCTGGTTACGTCACCGGAAGTCATTCAGCAAGCGGTCCTCAGCGTGAACGGTCCATCGCTCCTCGGATTGCAGGTGAGCATCACAAGAGAGCTTTGGGCCTGGTAGGACCTGGGCAATCAGGGGCAAATATGCAGCGGGGCAATGTCGCTTCAGGGGCCAATATTGTTAGGGGGGTGTTTACACATAGGGGGCATATTGGAAGTAGAGTTTGGGCCAGAGGGCGTGGCGCAACTAGGCAGGTTACTGGGAAAAGAATTGATAAAGGCAAAGTGCCACTACGAAAAGCATAGGGCAAGAGGCCTGGGCCTAATAATAATATGCCACGCAATAAAGGTGCTACGCAGCACACTGCAGTACTTAGCGTTAGAGATATGCAACAATCAGTAGATGCGCAGGGACACGCAAATTCACCTATTGAGCAGCAGCACAATTTAATGGCTATTAATGTGCAACATACGCATAATATGAAACATAGCAGGGTTGCACAGCACATTGCAGCACATAATAGATGGGCACGGATCAAATTCCGTAGCTATTGATCAGCAGCCAAATTTAATTGCCATGACTACGCAGCATAGCAGGGCTAATTCAACAACTGTAATTCAGGCACAAGCAGCTAATGTTTTGCAGAATGTTTTGCAGGCTCATTGTTCTGGAATGAATGTTTTGCAGAATGCATCGCAGGCTCATTGTTCTGGAATGAATGTGCCAGCTAACACTGGCAGTGTAAATGTGCCAGCTAACACTGGCAGGGTGAGTGATGTTGGTAATGTCAATAATCATTCATCATACATACCCATAATTCATGATCATTGTATGCATGGGCAGAATGCTGATGTGTTACATGATGGTAACTCAGCCGCCAGGTTTAACGTGAATGCATTAGAAGCTAGGTGTAATCAAGTCTCACAAAATGTAGCATTAGCAGCTTCTGCCATGCCACAAGTTTGCAATGCTTGCGAATTATTTTCTCTCTTACAGGGGGTCATGCAACCGCAAAACCAGGCGTCAGGCATGAGTTCTCTTCAGGAAGCATCTATCCTGCCATCCACCTCGCAGCAACCATCAGGGTCTGCGACAAGCTCTACAGCGACGAGCTCTACTCAAATTCACCATGCTGCAACTACTGCTCCAGTTCAAGCGGCTTCGGAGCAAACAACACCTCAGGTTCCATCATCCTCCTCTGCCACCGGTGAGTCATGTGCAAATGTATATAATGAGCATAGTACACCTACATTCACACATGATAGATCTGATTCGGCTGACTCATCCTTATCCAAATCAGACTCATGTAGTGACACGTCGCTAGGCTTGAGAGGAAAGGGTCAGAAGAGGATGTTTCACATGGTAAAAAAGATGTGGCGCGAGATGCAGTCAGGAGGGTTTAAACAAAATAGCATGGTTCCTGAAGTGTCCCCACCAGCGGTTGCACAATCCCCAGCGGTGGCTCAGGCAGCTCCTCAGGGTAGTCAGTTGCAGAATGCCCCATTTACTATTATCCCCGAGAGAAAGGTTGCAATGTATGGGGACACTATTCCCTCGTATATGCCTTCGCTGCATGCCCATTTAAAGCTCAAGATTGTTAAAAAAATACAGCAGTGGAAATACGTCAATATTTTTGAATTATCCCCTGAGGCTTATAGGCAGAAGGAGAAAAGCTCCGATGGAACTGGCCCTAAGACGTTTAAACGCCCGGAAACTTTTGAGGAGTGGCTCATTTGTTTTAGAGTGTTTTCTTCCTGTTATCTAGAGAGATACCTGAATCAAAACCTCGCCATTCTAAAATACACAGACTCAATCCACTGGATTCAAAGGAAATTCAGTGAGGGGGCTTGGCGGGACTATGACTCTGAGTTCAGGCGCAAAATGGCGGGTAATGCAGTGCTTACATTTGATTGTACGGATTCCCATCTTTGGCAGCGCCTGGGCCCTCAGTGTTCTCCCTCCACGTCCACCTCAGCAGTGCCTCAGTCCTTTCGGAACCAGAAAGATAAGCGTAGGGGTGAATTCTGCTGGGCTTTCCAAGATAACAAATGCAAAAAAGGAAGCACTTGTGGATTTAAGCATAATTGCAAGTTCTGCAGGGGGTTGCACCCAGGTTGCGATTGCAAGAGGAAAGATACCCACAGCTAATAGACCCCAAAATAGAGCCCTTGCTGGCCAGAAAAGCTCACTCCCCAGTGAGGGCCCACGCGCTTGAATTATGGCTGCGTCATTACCCCGATCGCGAAGCTGCAAATTTACTAAGAAATGGTTTCAGCAGCGGCTTCGTTATTCCAGTTAATGTGATTGTTAAGGGGTCAGTCAAACATAGAAACCTACGCTCAGTATATGATTACCCACAAGTAGTACAAGAAAAATTAGAAAAGGAAATACGCCTTGGCCGCATGATAGGGACCTTCCAGTTCCCCCCATTTCTGAACATGGTCATCTCGCCATTAGGGGTAGTCCCGAAAAAAGAGCCGGGGAAATTTCGGCTGATACAGCACCTTTCCTACCCTAAAGGAAGCTCAGTGAATGATGCTATTGATCCGGAGCTTAGCTCAGTATGGTATCAATCTTTTGATATTGAATCCACGTTTCGTTTGTTGCCCCTACATCCTTCTGCCTTCCCGCTGATGGGTTGTAAGTTCCAGGGTGGTTTCTATGTTGATCGATGCCTGCCTATGGACTGTGCCATTTCTTGTGCCTTATTTGAGAAATTCAGCACGTTTTTGCACTGGGCCATAGCTCATAGGGTGGGTAAGGATTGCATTGCGCACTATCTGGATGACTTCTTGATAGTAGGTCGGAAGGATTCTGAGGATTGCTTAGAAGCAATGAACATAATGCGAGAGCTCATGGCTTTTTTAGGGGTTCCTCTTGCAGAGGAGAAAACCCAAGGTCCAGTTACTTGCTTAACCTTCCTCGGCATAGAGATTGACACTGTGCAAATGATTTGCAGGTTGCCCATTGACAAGGTGCAGAGCATGTTAGAAGCGGTTAAAGCGGCCGTGTCTTCAAGGTACATTATTCTGAAACAGTTGCAGTCAATCCTTGGCCTATTGAATTTTGCTTGTCAGGTTATTCCCATGGGGAGGGTATTTAATCGCAGGCTCAAAAGTAAATTATGTGGCAGGACCAATCCAGCGGGGAAAATATATATTTCAGGGGGAATGACTGCCGACCTAAAGGTGTGGGAGTCTTTTCTGCAGAACTTTAACGGCATTCGTTTCTGGCGCTCAGAACCTCAAGAATCTCAAGTCAGCTACTCCACCTGTTCACTGATGCCGCGGGATCCGCTGGTTATGGGGCATACTTTCAGGGGGAGTGGAGTGCGGGCCCTTGGCCTGCAGATTGGAAGAGTAGGGGTTTAACCCGTAATCTCACACTCCTGGAATTGTTCCCCATAGTCATGGTGATCGAGCTCTGGGGACAACAGTTTTCTAATAGGAATGTTGTTTTCTGGACGGATAAACTTAGTGTAGTGCATGCCATAAATAGATTGTCCGCCACTTCGGCTGCTGTGATCTGCTTGTTACGACACTTGGTGTTACGCTGTTTGGAACTTAACATTCAGTTTCAAGCTAAACATGTCCCCGGGGTGAATAATGTAATTGCTGACGCCCTATCTAGGTTTTAATGGGCGACATTTAGGCGCCTTTCTCCTTGTGCTGCCAGATTAGGCTTACCGTGTCCCCAATTTCTTTGGCAGCTTCTGAATCCTGGGTATCCCTGCTCCCTTTAGTCCGCGTATCATTGGCTCCATCCACCTGGTGCTATTATGTCAGGTCTTGGAGGGAATGGGATTCCTTCTGCCATGATCAGGAAGTGGAGGCGGTTTCAGCTACGCAATTTGTCTTATGTAACTGGCTGGTGAGTTTATGGTCGGCTGGGGCATGCCCCGGTGCCGTTCAAGCACTCGCTTTTTTCTATCGGGCACTTGCATTACCTGATCCCACAAATTCATTTTTTGTGCGACGCGTGCTCAAGGGTTGGGGTCGCTTGCAGCCGCAGCAAAAAGATTCCCGCGAGCCCATTACCCAAGAGCACCTGGAGAAGTTGGTTGCGGCCTTGGAGGTGGTGTACTCTTCTCCATATGAGCTCAGTTTATTCTGGTCAGCTTTTGTATTGGCATACGTGCTGCCCTGCGCATAGGCGAATTAGTTTCCCCATCCAAATGTTGCACTAATAAGGGTGTCCAAATAAAGCATATTAAAGCATCGCCTGACTCTATTTTGCTCTTCCTCCCCCATTCAAAAACTGATCAGCAGGGCAGGGGGATTTGGGTGACCATTTCCCCAATGTCGGGTGATTTCTGCCCTGTCAAATTAGTGAACCTATATCTGGTTGCTCGTCCCCCAGTTCCAGGCCCATTGCTTATGCACGAAAATGGTTCTGCACTGTTCAATTATAAGTTCCGCAGAATACTGTTCCGCGCTGCTACCGTAGCGGGCCTTGATGCAACCAAAATAGCCCCTCACTCATTTAGGATAGGTGCAGCGACGAATGCAGCGACATCAGGGCAATCTGTGGAATCTATTAAGCGCTTGGGCAGGTGGCGTTCTAACAAGTATAAGTCTTATGTACGGCCTCTTGTTTAACTTTGTTACAGTTAGACACAGTTACTAACCCCTTTTTGTTTTTTTTAGGAGCATCCCAAAGCGCAACAAGAATTTGGATTGTAGGGCATTCCTAAGTACACTGGGCATCAATCCGGTGTTTATCCCGCCCCGGTGGACAAAGTTTTGGGTTCCCCCCTGCCAGAGCGTCAGTTAGATGGTTGGGGGAAAGAGGAATGTGTTGGCCTAGGCTCCCTTCCCTTTTGTCCGAAGCCCTTATTCGCTGGGGAAAACCCCATATCATCATCTTGCACTTAGGGGGAAATGATTTAGGTGCCCTTCCAGTCCTGCAGCTGATTAAGATAATGCAAGCTGATATAGCATGGATAAAAACCCGTATCCCCAATGTCATCTTGGCTTGGTCTAACATTATCCCAAGGCTGGAATGGAGGCACACGTCCTCACATAGTGCAGCGTATAGGGTCAGGAAAAAAAATAATCTGACCATAGGTAGAACCGTCACAGAACAGGGAGGTTTCGTGGTCAGACACGATGCCTTAACGGCTGACAAGATTGAGCATTACAGGAAGGATAGGGTACATTTAGAGGAGTCAGCCTTGGATATAGTTATTAGTGATAATCGAAGGTCTCTTATCCCCTTCCTTTAAGTCTGGTGCTAGGTTATCTTGTGGCGTCAAGGATACCGTCTCCGAGGTTATCTTGTGGCGGGAGGTCGTGGCCTTGTTGCGTGGGGAGAGGGTGAACGGGGGGAGCGATGGCCAATCTAAAAGTGGGAGGGGCGGATAGCCTCAGGTGCACACGAGGTGCCCCTCCTTCCCCTTGTGGGTGGGTCCATTCGCTTGCTTCCCTCAGTAGCATCTCCCAGGACAGAGGGGACCCTCCCCTCTGCTTCAGTCTCCGTTGGGGCCACTGACCTCCTGTAGCGCTGGGTTAGCCAGCTCTTGTTTGCCACAAGCATAGCCATGTTGGCTCCTAAGTTATCTTTATTTTTATAATAAACAAATTTTAACCTGTGACGGTTTAAAATTCATCCACTAAAGCTAAGTTGTTGTGTCGTTATTTATAGTTATAAGTTATTATAGAGTATAAGTTATTATAAGGTTATTGGTTAAGTTATATTTCCCTCTCTGCTGGTAACGAGCTGTAGGCCTTTAATCCCTTAGGCCTAGATTTGGAGTTCGGCGGTAGCCGTCAAAACCAGCGTTAGAGGCTCCTAACGCTGGTTTTGGCCGCCCGCTGGTATTTGGAGTCAGTGATTAAAGGGTCTAACGCTCACTTTTCAGCCGCGACTTTTCCATACCGCAGATCCCCCTACGCCATTTGCGTAGCCTATCTTTTCAATGGGATCTTTCTAACGCTGGTATTTAGAGTCGTTTCTGAAGTGAGCGTTAGAGCTCTAACGACAAGATTCCAGCCGCCTGAAAATAGCAGGAGTTAAGAGCTTTCTGGCTAACGCCGGTTCATAAAGCTCTTAACTACTGTACCCTAAAGTACACTAACACCCATAAACTACCTATGTACCCCTAAACCGAGCTCCCCCCCACATCGCCGCCACTCGATTAAAAATTTTAACCCCTAATCTGCCGACCGCCACCTACGTTATACTTATGTACCCCTAATCTGCTGCCCCTAACCCCGCCGACCCCTGTATTACATTTATTAACCCCTAACTTGCCCCCCACAACGTCGCCGCCAGCTACTTAAAATAATTAACCCCTAATCTTCCGACCGCAAAGCGCCGCCACCTACGTTATCCCTATGTACCCCTAATCTGCTACCCCTAACACCGCCGACCCCTATATTATATTTATTAACCCCTAATCTGCCCCCCTCAACGTCGCCGACACCTGCCTACACTTATTAACCCCTAATCTGCCGAGCGGACCTCACCGCTATTCTAATAAATGTATTAACCCCTAAAGCTAAGTCTAACCCTAACACTAACACCCCCCTAAGTTAAATATAATTTACATCTAACGAAATAAATTAACTCTTATTAAATAAATTATTCCTATTTAAAGCTAAATACTTACCTGTAAAATAAATCCTAATATAGCTACAATATAAATTATAATTATATTATAGCTATTTTAGGATTAATATTTATTTTACAGGCAACTTTGTAATTATTTTAACCAGGTACAATAACTATTAAATAGTTAAGAACTATTTAATAGTTACCTAGTTAAAATAATAACAAATTTACCTGTAAAATAAATCCTAACCTAAGATATAATTAAACCTAACACTACCCTATCAATAAAATAATTAAATAAACTACCTACAATTACCTACAATTAACCTAACACTACACTATCAATAAATAAATTAAACACAATTGCTACAAATAAATACAATTAAATAAACTAGCTAAAGTACAAAAAATAAAAAAGAACTAAGTTACAAAAAATAAAAAAATATTTACAAACATAAGAAAAATATTACAACAATTTTAAACTAATTACACCTACTCTAAGCCCCCTAATAAAATAACAAAGCCCCCCAAAATAAAAAATTCCCTACCCTATTCTAAATTAAAAAAGTTACAAGCTCTTTTACCTTACCAGCCCTGAACAGGGCCCTTTGCGGGGCATGCCCCAAGAATTTCAGCTCTTTTGCCTGTAAAAGAATAAATACAATACCCCCCCCCCCAACATTACAACCCACCACCCACATACCCCTAATCTAACCCAAATCCCCCTTAAATAAACCTAACACTAAGCCCCTGAAGATCTTCCTACCTTGTCTTCACCATCCAGGTATCACCGATCCGTCCTGGCTCCAAGATCTTCATCCAACCCAAGCGGGGGTTGGCGATCCATAATCCGGTCCAGAAGAGGCTCCAAAGTCTTCCTCCTATCCGGCAAGAAGAGGACATCCGGACCGGCAAACATCTTCTCCAAGCGGCATCTTCGATCTTCTTCCATCCGGAGCGAAGCGGCAGGATCCTGAAGACATCCAGCGCGGAACATCCATCCGGACCGACGACTGAACGACGAATGACTGTTCCTTTAAGGGACGTCATCCAAGATGGCGTCCCTCGAATTCCGATTGGCTGATAGGATTCTATCAGCCAATCGGAATTAAGGTAGGAATTTTCTGATTGGCTGATGGAATCAGCCAATCAGAATCTAGTTCAATCCGATTGGCCGATCCAATCAGCCAATCAGATTGAGCTCGCATTCTATTGGCTGATCGGAACAGCCAATAGAATGCGAGCTCAATCTGATTGGCTGATTGGATCAGCCAATCGGATTGAATTTGATTCTGATTGGCTGATTCCATCAGCCAATCAGAAAATTCCTACCTTAATTCCGATTGGCTGATAGAATCCTATCAGCCAATCGGAATTCGAGGGACGCCATCTTGGATGACGTCCCTTAAAGGAACAGTCATTTGTCGTTCAGTCCTCGGTCCGGATGGATGTTCCGCGCTGGATGTCTTCAGGATCCTGCCGCTTCGCTCCGGATGGAAGAAGATCGAAGATTCCGCTTGGAGAAGATGTTTGCCGGTCCGGATGTCCTCTTCTTGCCGGATAGGAGGAAGACTTTGGAGCCTCTTCTGGACCGGATTATGGATCGCCAACCCCCGCTTGGGTTGGATGAAGATCTTGGAGCCAGGACGGATCGGTGATACCTGGATGGTGAAGACAAGGTAGGAAGATCTTCATGGGCTTAGTGTTAGGTTTATTTAAGGGGGGTTTGGGTTAGATTAGGGGTATGTGGGTGGTGGGTTGTAATGTTGGGGGGGGGTATTGTATGTTTTTTTTTACAGGCAAAAGAGCTGAAATTCTTGGGGCATGCCCCGCAAAGGGCCCTGTTCAGGGCTGGTAAGGTAAAAGAGCTTGTAACTTTTTTAATTTAGAATAGGGTAGGGAATTTTTTATTTTGGGGGGCTTTGTTATTTTATTAGGGGGCTTAGAGTAGGTGTAATTAGTTTAAAATTGTTGTAAGATTTTTCTTATGTTTGTAAATATTTTATTATTTTTTGTAACTTAGTTCTTTTTTATTTTTTGTACTTTAGCTAGTTTATTTAATTGTATTTATTTGTAGGAATTGTGTTTAATTAATTTATTGATAGTGTAGTGTTAGGTTAATTGTAGGTAGTTTATTTAATTATTTTATTGATAGGGTAGTGTTAGGTTTAATTATAACTTAGGTTAGGATTTATTTTACAGGTAAATTTGTTATTATTTTAACTAGGTAACTATTAAATAGTTCTTAACTATTTAATAGCTATTGTACCTGGTTAAAATAAATACAAAGTTACCTGTAAAATAAATATTAATCATAAAATAGCTATAATATAATTATAATTTATATTGTAGCTATATTAGGATTTATTTTACAGGTAAGTATTTAGCTTTAAATAGGAATAAGTTATTTAATAAGAGTTAATTTATTTCGTTAGATAAATATTATATTTAACTTAGGGGGGTGTTAGTGTTAGGGTTAGACTTAGCTTTAGGGGTTAATCCATTTATTAGAATAGCGGTGAGCTCCGATCGGAAGATTAGGGGTTAATAATTGAAGTTAGGTGTCGGCGATGTTAGGGAGGGCAGATTAGGGGTTAATACTATTTATGATAGGGTTAGTGAGGCGGATTAGGGGTTAATAACTTTATTATAGTAGCGCTCAGGTCCGCTCGGCAGATTAGGGTTTAATAAGTGTAGGCAGGTGTCGGCGACGTTGAGGGGGGCAGATTAGGGGTTAATAAATATAATATAGGGGTCGGCAATGTTAGGGCAGCAGATTAGGGGTACATAGGGAGAACGTAGGTTGCGGCGGTTTACGGAGCGGCAGATTAGGGGTTAAAAAAAATATGCAGGGGTCAGCGATAGCGGGGGCGGCAGATTAGGGATTAATAAGTGTAAGGTTAGGGGTGTTTAGACTCGGGGTACATGTTAGGGTGTTAGGTGCAGACGTAGGAAGTGTTTCCCCATAGGAAACAATGGGGCTGCGTTAGGAGCTGAACGCTGCTTTTTTGCAGGTGTTAGGTTTTTTTTCAGCTCAAACAGTCCCATTGTTTCCTATGGGAGAATCGTGCACGAGCACGTTTTTGAGGCTGGCCGCGTCCGTAAGCAACTCTGGTATCGAGAGTTGCATTTGCGGTAAAAATTCTCTACGCTCCTTTTTTGGAGCCTAACGCAGCATTTGTTTGAACTCTCGATACCAGAGTTAATTTTATGGTGCGGCCAGAAAAAAGCCCGCGGAGCGTTAACAGCCCTTTTACCGCCGAACTCCAAATCTAGGCCTTAATGTTTATAATTAGTAGTTGGCATAATTACTCAGGTTACTGAATTACAAATTTAATATTACTGTAAATTAGATAAAATGTGTTCCAGGATTTCAGGGATTTTTTTTTAAGTGACATATAAGTCAATATTCTGTTGGGTCTAATGTAATGTGCTTTGCATTATAATGTGTGTTAAAAAAGCTGATTCATAACAATGTTCCAACACATTTATTTGACTGACAGGCAGCCAATCAGTGCCTATCTACCCTTCCAGATTGGGATCATGAGGTTTCAATATTTGAGTTAAAAAAGGAGTATTTTAGTACTTTGTATTGGATGGTGCATTTAAATAGAATGATGTATGGGCTATATTAAAGGTAAATTAATTAAACACGTTAAGAGTGTAAAATCAAATATTTTATTATATTAAGTAGATCTATGCAATATACATTTTTAAATGCTTTTTATTGTGGTTCATAAATAAGTTCACAATCAGTACACCTCAATACGATACATCTGCACAGTTACACCACTCTTAAAGGACCAGTCAACACAGTAGATTTGCATAATCAACAAATGCAAGATAACAAGACAATGCAATAGCACTTAATCTGAACTTCAAATGAGTAGTAGATTTTTTTGTGACAATTTTAAAAGTTATGTCTTTTTCCTTTCCCCCTGTACCATGTGACAGCCATCAGCCATTCACAAATGCATACACGTACCATGTGACAGCCATCAGCCATTCACAAATGCATACACACTTAATCTTGCACATGCTCAGTAGGAGCTGGTGACTCAAAAAGTTTAAATATAAAAAGACTGTGCACATTTTGTTATTGGAAGTAAATTGGAAAGTTGTTTAAAATGGCATGCTCTATCTGAATAATGAAAGTTTAATTTTGATTGAGTGTCCCTTTAAGCAGCTACTATTTTAGAGAAAAGAGAAAGCTTAGCATAAAATCCTGAGATAAACATTAGAGTCTTCACAGCTCTAGTCACAAATAAAAAAAACAAACATATAGGCTATGAGCAAGTGATTTAAGGAGTACAGATAAAGTGTACGATATAAGCACAAAAAATGAGTAATATATTGAAAACCTCAGCTATAAAGTTTCTAATGAAATAACAGGTCAATCTCTTGGACCCTTTAATAAATATATATAACAAACATGGTAACTATAGTTCTATTGGATACGACAAAGTATGTCTTCCTTGTGATTATGGGCCACTTATGGACCCATCTACAATAATATGCCTCTAAAGTATGTAAACTTTGCATGGGCCACTAATGTAACTTCACTAAGCCACAGGGAATGATTCATAGATGAATGTGATAATATATGCTGAACTGTACAGAAGTTTAAACTTATGCCTCTCTTACATAAATATATTTACTTCCTATTGTTAAAGAAAGACACTCTTGGACTTAAATATACTTAAATTATCAATTATCAGGGGGTATTACAGGTATATTTAAATATAAATTGTAAAATTGGTCTCTGAGGGAAGTCCAATATTCTGCTTCCAGACCAGACTGAATAACAAATGGCCAATCCTAAAGAATTAATCTCAGAGACAACTCAATTTGGTAAACTCAGAGTTATAACTTGAAGCCCATTTTTGGAATTTGCATGTTTAATAGTTTAAATATATAAGGTATATATAATAAACTGGATCAAAATGTGTCTCAAGACATGTAACTAATACCACCAAATTTGTGTTGGGAGCAAAAACATTCAAGCAAACCCAAAATACTAAAAATTTGAAACCATACAAATACAGAGATCTACTAAAACAGAGTTATGAAAACATTTTGCAAATAAAAGAACATATCATAAGCTATATAAGATCTGCTATGCTCAAAATAAAATTGTACAATAACAATACTTAGCAATCCATACACTGCAAGAGAAAAATTCTCATTAATATTACTTGCTATAAAATAAACAAGGCCATGGTCCAGTGTTGAGCAAGTTTTCAGAGGGACCAGTTTTGCCACAAAGTCTAATCTGAAAAGGAAAGAAAGAAGACCGGAAGAGACAGTGGAGTTCTCTACCCTCCATTATCCCACTGGAGTAATTTCAGCTTAACCCACTCGCTCCTTTTCTAGAGAAACCAACTGAAAACTGGAGTCCGGAATGTCCAGAACAAAAGCAGATATTACCTCAGTTCCATCCACTTACTCTCTGATCCTGATACTTAGCTGCATGTACACATGTAGACTGCATTATGTGATGGTAAACCAATCAAAGGGGAGATCTCCCAAGCACCAACTATATAAGCTTATTTGTAGGTCTATCCTCTGCAAATTTATTTCCTCTTTAGTATACTGCGAGGTGATTGACTGAAGTTAAGGCCAGACAGGAGCCCCACTGTCCTTTTAGTACACATTGTAAATGTGCTGTCCCTCTCTAGTTATACCATTAGATAATAAATCTCCATCCATATCCTGACAGATCCTGTCCATTTATGCTGAGTTGAGCTGGCC
Organism: Bombina bombina; assembly: GCF_027579735.1. NCBI lineage: Eukaryota > Metazoa > Chordata > Amphibia > Anura > Bombinatoridae > Bombina > Bombina bombina. The sequence goes on from NC_069502.1 coordinate 183,313,371, forward strand.
ATATTGAGCTTCATGCAGGTTCTGACTCATATGCAAACCAGCCTCACTTGCTCAAGTCTCTCCAGTCTGATCGTAGTGATCTACACTCAATTATTCCACTACTCTCCCTGCAGAATGCTCCTCTCGGAGCATGCAAAATCCATATCTTCCTTCAGAGGGCTGGCTGCATCCCCCTTAACAAGGACCAAAGTAGAATGGGAGGGTTTTTCACTAAAACTTAGTATTGGGAAGACAAAATCTCAAATAGTTGGCTCAAGTGAAAATACACGTCCCCTTTCTGGACTATCGGTTCTGCAGCCATCATTGCTTCAGTCTCACAGACAGCCCCCTCTGTATGTATGTGCTCCATAAGAGACAAGAGACATTCAAATCTATTACACATTTTGCACTCAAAATCTATTGATAGGGCTTGCATCACTACAAAGACTTCCTTCATTGTCACTGTCATATTACAGCTTTGAACAGATCTGAAAGGATATTCCTATAGCAGTAGAAGCAGTTTGCAAGTAACTGCCTAACCCTGGTTACCAGGGAATGGTGTCCGGATCTCAGTACTAGGCCACCACCAAAGATCCCAAAAGTCTGGGTCAGCTGTCTAGTGTCACAATTACAGCAATCTTGGTACTGCTCAATTCAGTAATTTATAAAATACCAAAAACTCTTTCTCTCTAATGTGGATGTGGTTGTGGACCACAAATAGATATCTTAGTCTTCACCCAGAGCTGCTGATATTGCGGACATACTTTTTAATTTATTTTGTCAACCTTTCTGGTTATTTCTTTATGGACTTAACCATGTTGAAACCTAAGCTTCCCTTATATGATCTCTTTGAATGAGGACAATTCGGAACAGATAAAGGGCCAGATTATGAGTGGAGCGCAAACATTTGCTCAAGAGCGATAATGGGTTTATCGTGAATGTTTCCATTTGCCTGGCTTATTGCTCGTATTACAAGTTGAAAGTTAAATTTAATAAAGTGTTATACTTTTTAATTACTGTAAATATTTCATATTCCAATGTTCTGTACATAGCATAAGTATTTATAAATAGATATTCTGATGTATATCTATACCTATATATAAAAATCTATATAGGTATAGATACTGTATATATTGTACCAAAAAAACATAATATATATATATATATATATTTATTTATTTCTAAATAAATAGAAAATACTCTTCTATATGAAGAACATTGGAATGTGAAATATTCATATTTTCATATTGGGTTAGTGCACATGAGAATATGCAATCAGGTTTGCGAGAGAGTGAGGTGTTCGGTTTTTTCCCACAATTTTTTCTCCATTGACTTCTATGGGGGAATACGTGAATGCAAATGCAATATTTTAAGTTTGGCAGGAGCGGTAATTAGCCTGCCACTTGCAATTTTGCCTAAAGTGTGCAAAAAATGTCTGTGTGTAACTTTAAACCCTTTTAATTAGATAGTGGAAACCTAGATCTCAACATGGCTAAGCCTATTGTTTAGAGTAACTAAAATACTTGATGCAAACTAAAAGTTTACACTTATTTCTTCAATATTTAAATAACTGACATATATCCAGCATTTAATCACTGTTTAATGCCACTTTGGGGGCATAGACTGTATGAAATATTAATTTTCTTTCTTTCCATTGATGCTCACATTCAAATATCCTAACTCTACGCTTCAATTCCTTCTGTTTAGTGTTTATATTTCATTTATTTTCTTGCTGTCATTCATTGGCTGCAATTTTTCTAAAGTTTCTACAAAATAAATATTTTTTGAGCAAATGCTGTCACATACTTTTTTTTACTAACAATGTAGTTGTTTAAGTGTCTGGCTCTGGAGAGCTGGAAGATCTCCCTGTTCAATGATCAAAGGAAGGATGGTGGTGATTGGCTGATTGATGTCTTGTATTTTCTTTCTACACAGACTAGAACTGTGCTTAAAGTCACAGTAAACTTTATAACTATACCATGCTTATGAAAGATATACATTTAAACATGTTAAAAAATATTGTTAAAACGGTTTAGTTTGACTCATCTGATATGTCCAGCTAGGTAACAGTAGTACATAGCTCCTCTAGATCTACCTTTAACTATGTAACACATATCAGCGCAATAATAAAATGCTGTAGCACATTAAATTGTTTGAACTTTTATGCCCCTTTAAATACTGACTGATCACTGGCTGAAATGTTACCCTCCCACTGCTTTGTTTTGTGACAGTGACATGCCTCACAAGCATAACACTTTTTTATCAGTACAAGAACATCCTTTAAAAATGTAATAAAAACAAAAAATAGTTTTATGTCCCTTTAACAGTTAGGGACATGGTGATTGGCTGATTGATGTCTTGTATTTTCTTTCTACACAGACTAGAACTGTGCTTAAAGTCACAGTAAACTTTATAACTATACCATGCTTATGAAAGATATACATTTAAACATGTTAAAAAATATTGTTAAAACGGTTTAGTTTGACTCATCTGATATGTCCAGCTAGGTAACAGTAGTACATAGCTCCTCTAGATCTACCTTTAACTATGTAACACATATCAGCGCAATAATAAAATGCTGTAGCACATTAAATTGTTTGAACTTTTATGCCCCTTTAAGTACTGATTGATCACTGGCTGAAATGTTACCCTCCCACTGCTTTGTTTTGTGACAGTGACATGCCTCACAAGCATAACACTTTTTTATCAGTACAAGAACATCCTTTAAAAATGTAATAAAAACAAAAAATAGTTTTATGTCCCTTTAACAGTTATTATTTACAGACATTATAGACAGATATTAGATAAATAGATAGATGATAGATAAAAGGATCCATATGCTTTACTATTGTACACACACCTATGTATAGACTGGCTGCTAAGGGCCCCCTCCAGCACTTGGGCGCTGGTGTCACTGCACCTGCTGCACTTATGGTAGCTCCGCCCCTGACTCTATTGCCTTTGTGAAGTAGCTTGTGTCATGGTCATGTCTCACAATTTCAGACTTAACAAGGTTGTCCCACTTTTATTTTTATTTAACTGTTTTCCAGTTTTCTTTTGCACATATGATATGTTTTATACAGGTATTTTTCACTTTGTTCTATAAGGTTTTGAAGGCTTTTTTGTAATACCAATATTCTTTCACAATGGACCTCATTTTATGTGCTGAGAGGTGAATAGTTATGAGATAGCTCCATTGATTATAATAAAGAGTGAATTCCAACTTGTGGATATACTGAGGGGTGGATACAAATCCTTATGAATTTAACAATTCAAGTTGTGATGTTACAGTGAGATTTTCAAACAAAATGTTAGTTTCATGAATTAGTTTTATTGGATATAGGCCAAGGTCTTTTGGATAAGAGGCAATAGCATTAAGAAAAGTGATGTTGTATTGCATTTCTGGCACATGTCAGTAGTATGCATAACATCAGGGCCGCCATCAGCGGGTGACAGGGAGGGGTGACTCCTGTCAGGGGCCCAATGGGCCAGGGGTACCCCATGAGGAGCCACCAGTGGGTACTACAGCAGAGTGCTAATTGAGCATGGGAAATGTTATTACAAGGAGTAAAGTTTTAGCATTTGAGAGGATTTCTGAGTGTGCACTAAACCACTATGCACAGTGTGAGACAGACTTGGCACTTTGTTTGTACAGTGTGTGCCTGAGTCAGACAGCAGATCACTTTCATTTGCAGAGGAAGTAGGACTTACTTAGCAAATGTTTTTTATTTCTTTGTGCAATTTCGGATTGTAACTTCAGTGTGGTAGTAATTGTATGGTGGGGCCAGGGGTCCATAAAAACACATTTTTTTAGCAGCCGTGTATTTATGATTATTTGACAGTGCTGTAGAAATTCTATATTTAAAACCATGCAGAAATGTTTCCTCCTCAATACACAAATGGTATGTGCCCTTTTGGCAGATATGATTTTTTTTTATTTATATACTGTATATATAAAAAATGTATTTAATTACATTCCAGTTTACTGCCCCTTTATGCAAGGACTTTCCAGATGCAAGGAGGCATGTTATCTAAGATTTTTACATCTGCATAAAATGTTATACTCTCAGACTATAATGTAAAACTGTTCAGTTTACACTACAGCTGGCTTAATTTTGAAATACATACCAACAAGCCTAAATCCTGCATTTAACCAGATCTAATCGCATAAGTACCACAGCTTATGGTTCCACCAACACCATATAGAGTACAGCATTTTCAAAATCCATAAGTACAGCTGACAGATGGGAACATTTGTACACTATATTTGAAGTGGTTCTCTTGGGTGGGGAAAATGGGGAAAAAACAAACAAACATATGTCAACCTTTTAAAAGTACTTTTCTTCATCTAGCCATCTACCCAGATCATTAATGTACAATTTTGAATTCACAGAATTATTATTGTTTGCACATTTACAAATATGATTCTTTAAAAAGTGATCTCTTAATTTCTGCATTTTTTTATCATGCATGTCACACACTGTTGATTTAGAGGATGCAAGGTGCATAAATGTTTCCTCCTGTGAGTTTTTCTGTGGGTGTCTGTGTTTATGTCTTTGTGCTTTGGTTTGTGTCTCTTTGAGTGTGTATGTATTTTTTTCTGTGGGTCTCTCTGTGAGGGTGGGTGTGTATGTCTTTGTGCATTTTCTGTGGATGTCTGTGCGGGTGTGTGCATATGTCTTTGAGCTTTTTCTATGGGTGTCTCTGTGAGGGTGTGTTTATGTTTGTCTTTGTGTATTTTCTCTGGATGCCTCTGTGAGGGTGGGTGTGTATGTATGTGTTTTCTGTGGATGTCTCTGTGAGGGTGTGTGTGTGTGTGTGTGTGTATGTGTGTGCGTATGTATGTATGTCTGTGTTTTCTGTGGATGTCTCTGTGAGGGTGTGCGTTTTCTGTGGGTGTCTCTGTGAGGGTGTGTGTATGTCTTTGTGTGTTTTCTGTGGATGTCTCAGTGAGGGTGTGTGTATGTATGTCTTTATGTGGTTGTCTCTCTGTGTGTGTATGTCTTTGTGTGTTTTCTGTGGGTGTCTCTGTGTGTGTGTGTGTATTTCTTTGTGTGTTTTCTGAGACTGTCTCTGTCGGTGTTTCCTTGGGTGTATGTGCACGTTTGAGTTTGTGTGTGTGTGTGTCCATGGTCTGTTCCTTTTTAGGACATTTTGACCTTACTACTGATAATTCACATTTTTCTACAGACTTTGTGACTAATGAGACCTTTCCAGAAGTCACCTATCCACCATTTAATCTTTAAATTATTGTTTAGGCAGTTCAGGACCCTTCCTTTCAGCCACTGCATGCTGTTGTCATCATTTAGTTGGCATCTTCCTTTACAAAAAGATAATCAGAACTCCATATTTTGTTTTCTAAATCTCCTTTTTTTTACAAAACTGTAGTCTACCTCATTACATGTCAGGTCAATGTAAACAAGGGCTGAGTGTCTGTTTGGGTGTCTGTGTCTGAGTGTGTTTCTTTTTGTGTCTGCTAGAGTGTCTATATGTGAATCCTTATGTGTGAGTTTGTGTGTGTTTCATTGTATGAGTGTGTCTTTGTGTTTGTATGTTACTACCTTTACAACATTTCCCAGTTTAAATAGACACTTAAGAGAATAAGGTGCATATACGTTTTAGTCACTTGGTCAAAAATTGCACATGTCAAGGGTGGGGGTGGGGGGGCCCTGATCAATGCTTAAGTCAGGGGCCCCAAAATTTCTAGTGGCGGCCCTGCATAACATTAGAAATGTAATGTAAATAGTGATTTTTTTGTAGTAATGCTAGAAATGTTGCGAGTGACATAAAACATGTTGAGATTTGTGCATATCCTAAAATGGCTAATTAGGTAAAAATAGTTTGGGATTGAGAACCTCTGTAATGTTATTTTTCCTAATACTCAGAACAGGAGTTAGATATAAAATACAAGATTCAGTAAAACAGCATATAATTGCTGGGCAAATCTCACTGCACCGGTTAGTCTCTGATGCAAGCAAATAATAGAAATACACCCCACAAATAAAAGAACAATATTTATAGGAATAAACAAAATTTCATATTAATTTTTTTTTTCTATTTTGTTAATCCATATTTTCAATAGTGCAGTGAAGTGTTAATAAACATCCTAAAAAGGTGTCCTGAAATTAGTGAAGAATAGCCAAGCCCCTGTCAGGGTTCCTACTTACACTCCTTACCCCCAATCATATGAGGTAAGTGCTGCACAGTCAAGAGGAGAGCCCACGTCGGACCTTGGAAATCCACACTTCTCAGCTTCTTGGAGATAGTAGAGTTTTCTTCCAATCATTTATTGTGTGTCACATGAAATGAAAGCAGAAGAAACATATAGTGCAATACTGTAACTTTTATTTACTCTAAAAAGTGTAACTCTCGTTTAATATAATGCTTACAAGAGTAAACCTCAATCACATATGAGGTAATGACAGAACTCAAACAATAAGACCAGGTTTCGAAATGTACAAAAAAAGTCTCCTAAAAGATCCTGAGTAAAAGCTGTTCTTTAAAGTGAGGAGGTGGCACACCTCCCTCAATATCCATGTCGAAATATGCGTATGCATGTATATATACATACATATATACACACATATAAACACATATATACTATATATACACATGTATACATATATGTGTTTTTGTGTGTTTTTACTGTAAATTCCAATGTTTTTAACATACAGGAAAATGGTCTATGTATTTTTATCTGTATACACCTATACCTATATATACTCATATATATATATATATATATATATATATATATATATATATATATATATATATATATATACAAATAGAAAAAGGCACTCACTGGTATAAAATAAAATATAACATTTAATGGTTCAAATTAAGAATGCATGACGTTTCGGAGGTATTACACCTCCTTTATCAAATGCATGATACAAACAGTTTGAATCTACTGCTTTTTGTAGATTCAAACTGTTTGTATCATGCATTTGATAAAGGGGGTGTATTACCTCCGAAACGTCATGCATTCTTAATTTGAACCATTAAATGTTATATTTTATTTTATACCAGTGAGTGCCTTTTTCTATTTGTATATCTGATGATTTTTTGAAGTGCACCCTGGAAGCTGCTATCCTGTATATGGAGTGCCTTTCTTACTGACTCTAATCTACCTATATATATATATATATATATATATATATATATATAACAAAATAATAATCAAATATAAATAGAAAAAGATACGATGTGAAACACGCATAAGGTGTTCATGGCATACTCCTTTCCTTGCCAAGCCCACTCTTTTTGGAACACTTTAATTTTTTTAATAGAGATTAGAACAGAAATACCCAGCAGTTTTAAATAATTGAACTGAACTAACACCTGAGATAGCAGATTGCCAATCCCTTTGCTCCCTGTTGGAGGTTTAAAAGTCATATATAGCCATTAGTAAGGGATCTTTTGTTTCATGTTACCCATTTCAATGGGGATAATTACCCACGTTGTGCTTTACTCGATATACGAGGACATATTTGGATGATGATTTTTGGTATTTGTGTGGTTATTTGGATTGCACTGGCCAGTTTTCTTTATAATTTTTGTTTAGCATACTGTATATATCTTCTTATGATTAAGTATATTTTGTAATAAAAGTTGTTGTTGTTAATTTGTATACCCCTGCTCTGTATTTTGGGGTGTGAGACACAGATCTTTTGGGTTCCGCTCACGTGCAAACATTTTACCACAACTTGTAATCTGGCCCAAAGCCTGTTAATCAAAATACAAACAAAAACAACAAAAAAAATACTAAAAAAAAATAAAAACATCTGGTAGAAAGTTTAAGAAAACAATACCACTACATAAATATATTAAATATTCAAAACAGTTTCCCAATTTTTACTCTCAGGGCATGAGAGATATGGGACCTTGAATGCGGCTGAATCTGTGGTTCAGAACATGGTTGTACAAGTAGATCATTAATGGTAGCAGCTATGAAAAGGTAATAAGTGATGCGCAATTGAATTGTTGGGATAACGCATCCTCAGCGCTCTGGTATGAGGTCTCAGGTATTAACATTGAGATACATACAGATACATGTCTAAATATGTATATTCATGTATATATATTTATACAGGTATACCTCACTTTACAGCGCTTCGCTAATACAGTGCTTTGTGGAGCTGAAGTTCAACCTCCAAGGATTTTTAAACAGTGCTGTAATCATCGTGAGATTGTGAGAAAAGTGACTGGCGCCAATTTGTTATGCGCAGTTCACTCTGTATACAGCATTACAGTGCAATCTGTGTCTCAGTGCTATAGTCTGGCACATTTTACTACAGTAATTGTCACTATTATACAGATACAATATTTATTGAATACTAATTGAATACTGTGCTGTGCTAGTGTTAAGCTAAACGCAGCACTATTGCACCCCTAATATATGTTAGTTCAAACCTGTTTCCAAGTTTTTAAACACACTGGCAAGTGAAAAGAAAGCTAAAACTGCCTTGTTTCACTTTAAGGCGGTTTTCACTTTACAGCGGGGCTCCGGTCCCTAACGCGCTGTATGAGCAGGGTATACCTGTATCTGTGTACATATGTATTTATGTATTTATATGTGTATATATGTATTTACAGACATATATACACATATAAACACATAAATACATACTGTATGAGCACACGTATAGACATATATAGAAGTGCATTGGAGCCCTTTACAGTTAAAGGGACAGTCTAGTCCAAAATAAACGTTCATGATTCAGATAGGGCATGGTATTCTTAGTTGAAAGCTAAACCTAGGAGGTTCAAATGCTAATGTATTAGACCTTGAAGGCTGCCTCTAAGCTGAATGCATTTTGATAGGTTAACTTTTGCAGTTTGAGAGTCATATAGATAACACTGTGCTCATGCACGTGGAGTTTCCTAGGAGTAAACACTGATTGGCTAAAATGCAAGTCTGTCAAAAGAACTGAAATAAAGGGGCAGTCTGCAGAGGCTTAGATGCAAGGTAATCACAGAGGTAAACATATAACTGTGTTGGCTATGTAAAACTAGGTAATGAGTAATAAAGGGATTATCTATTTTTTTAAACAATAAAAATTCTGGTGTAGACTGTACCTTTAAGTAGATGAAAACATGAAAAATCATATTTATGCAATATTCATATTTAATAAAGTGTTTAATATTGTAATTATTTCACAGAATATGTTCTAATTATATATATCTATACCTATATATAATCATCTATTTATAGGTATAGATACATATTGTACCAAAATACCATCAGATATAGTAGATATGTAGAAATATGTATTTATAAATAAATAGAACATATTTTCCTTTGTAAAGAACATTAGAATAAGAAATATTCATATTTTCATGTCGGGTCAGTGTACTTGAGAATATGCAATCATTTTTGTGCGCACATAGGGTATTTTTCCACTTTTTTGCTCCATTGACTTCTATGGCGGAATACATTATCGCACAATATTCTAAGTTCAGCTTTTTACGCATGTGGGGGTTAGAGAGCTAGCGAAAACTGTTTACCTTCAACTTCTTATATGAGCGCTACACGACTCGCCCAAAAAGCTTACTTCTAGTGGAATTATTGCGCTAGGCGCTAGCGGTAGCATCAAATACGGCTCCACTTGTGATCGGCCCATAATGAGGTTTCACTCAAGAAGAAATAACCTGTGCTGAAGTTACAATGTAACATTAAAGTTCAATTCCATTTCCTCTCCTGGTAAAGTCACACTTATGTTTTTCTCTCTGCATCAAATAAGGATAAAAACACAGACGGAGACACAATATTGAAAAACGACTTTGCAATTTATTAGCTTAGGATTTGTAACATATCAAGTACTGTTCTTTCACTTAATGCTCACCTAAGCTGCTCTGGATAAGCACGTGTAATAACGTCTATATTTACACTGCAGCAACTTTTTATTCTGGATTGATGCATGCTTAACTACTAATGCCAATTATGGTCACGCTTTTTTTACATCAACAACTGCATATATGCTAATAACTGGGAATTATAGTATTCTAGTTATTTAAGTAGCTTACTGACATAGGCTAGCATTTATATAAGGAAAGCACTTAAAGGCTCTGTGTGTTAGGTATTTAGTGGATGTGTTATGTTGTTTATGCAAGTGTACCTTTGGTTTTCTAACAAACTTTTTGGATAAATACATTTGAATATTTTTTCATATAAAAAGAGTGCTGTATTCCCTGTCTTTGGGCGAAATCCATGAAAATTTAGTAGATTTCACAATCTTTCTTTTATTTTTGAAATACTTTACATGTTTTATGGGTCTGCACAACCAAATTATGGTTTTTAAACAAAATTAGCCGGGAGTATAATACAAACTGTGAGAACTCTGTAGTATTGCTCTTAAAATAAAAAAATAAAAAAAATGCAGTTCAGCAGAAAGTTGTTCTTTTTCTTTTTCTTCAGTTTTTAATTTTATAATAAAATTATATGCAGGCTTTGGGACAATCATAGATACAGCTCATAAGTGTTAACAAATGAGCTCTCTATGTATGCCCTTTATTAGTTTTACATTCTATAATTTCATTACATGAAAAAATAGACTATTATACTATCGTAGACAAAGGGGGGGATATATATATATATATACAGTATATATATATATATATATATATATATATATATATATATATATATATACAGGGAGTGCAGAATTATTAGGAAAGTTGTATTTTTGAGGATTAATTTTATTATTGAACAACAACCATGTTCTCAATGAACCCAAAAAACTCATTAATATCAAAGCTGAATAGTTTTGGAAGTAGTTTTTAGTTTGTTTTTAGTTTTAGCTATTTTAGGGGGATATCTGTGTGTGCAGGTGACTATTACTGTGCATAATTATTAGGCAACTTAACAAAAAACAAATATATACCCATTTCAATTATTTATTTTTACCAGTGAAACCAATATAACATCTCAACATTCACAAATATACATTTCTGACATTCAAAAACAAAACAAAAACAAATCAGTGACCAATATAGCCACCTTTCTTTGCAAGGACACTCAAAAGCCTGCCATCCATGGATTCTGTCAGTGTTTTGATCTGTTCACCATCAACATTGCGTGCAGCAGCAACCACAGCCTCCCAGACACTGTTCAGAGAGGTGTACTGTTTTCCCTCCTTGTAAATCTCACATTTGATGATGGACCACAGGTTCTCAATGGGGTTCAGATCAGGTGAACAAGGAGGCCATGTCATTAGATTTTCTTCTTTTATACCCTTTCTTGCCAGCCACGCTGTGGAGTACTTGGACGCGTGTGATAGAGCATTGTCCTGCATGAAAATCATGTTTTTCTTGAAGGATGCAGACTTCTTCCTGTACCACTGCTTGAAGAAGGTGTCTTCCAGAAACTGGCAGTAGGACTGGGAGTTGAGCTTGACTCCATCCTCAACCCGAAAAGGCCCCACAAGCTCATCTTTGATGATACCAGCCCAAACCAGTACTCCACCTCCACCTTGCTGGCGTCTGAGTCAGACTGGAGCTCTCTGCCCTTTACCAATCCAGCCACGGGCCCATCCATCTGGCCCATCAAGACTCACTATCATTTCATCAGTCCATAAAACCTTAGAAAAATCAGTCTTGAGATATTTCTTGGCCCAGTCTTGACGTTTCAGCTTGTGTGTCTTGTTCAGTGGTGGTCGTCTTTCAGCCTTTCTTACCTTGGCCATGTCTCTGAGTATTGCACACCTTGTGCTTTTTGGCACTCCAGTGATGTTGCAGCTCTGAAATATGGCCAAACTGGTGGCAAGTGGCATCTTGGCAGCTGCACGCGTGACTTTTCTCAGTTCATGGGCAGTTATTTTGCGCCTTGGTTTTTCCACACGCTTCTTGCGACCCTGTTGACTATTTTGAATGAAACGCTTGATTGTTCGATGATCACGCTTCAGAAGCTTTGCAATTTTAAGAGTGCTGCATTCCTCTGCAAGATATCTCACTATTTTTGACTTTTCTGAGCCTGTCAAGTCCTTCTTTTGACCCATTTTGCCAAAGGAAAGGAAGTTGCCTAATAATTATGCACACCTGATATAGGGTGTTGATGTCATTAGACCACACCCCTTCTCATTACAGAGATGCACATCACCTAATATGCTTAATTGGTAGTAGGCTTTCGAGCCTATACAGCTTGGAGTAAGACAACATGCATAAAGAGGATGATGTGGTCAAAATACTAATTTGCCTAATAATTCTGCACTCCCTGTATATATATATATATATATATATATATATATACTTCATTCAATTATTGACCAGCACTCTACAAAAAAATAAGGCAATTATCCAGGGTGCTCCTGAACATTCGTGTCTACACTTCAAAAATAGACAGACACTCTCCGGTATTAAATCCAAAGTTTTTTCTTTTTATTGTGACGTTTCGGGGTATTTAGCCCCTTCCTCAGACAGAAAAATACATATACAACACACATCAAACTTACCCTCCTATATACCCCACAAAGTGCAAATGAGTGAACACAGGTGTGTCGGATCGGCATCCCATTAGCGCTACTGAGCATGTGCAAATGGCCAACTACAGCAACACACCTGGATCAGAACAAAAAAGCAAATGAGAAATGCACAAGTCTAATTGTAATAATTGGCAACATCTAAGCTGTAAGTAATTCTTCAATCAATCTCAGATTAGCAGCTGGCAAACAATCAGAAGACATTCAGAGATAAACGTAATTAACTGCAGATGTCAATGACGATATAGAACACCTGTGCTTACACAGATAGTATAGTTATGTGCAGGGGCAAAAACGTAACATGGGTGGTCACCCCTGTAAATACAGCATCACATAGTATACGATTAGGCTCATGATATTATATAGGCGGCAAAACACAATATACCAACAGTTAAACCAACAATAAACAATAACAACCCAAATAAAATACAGTAGATAGTAAACGGGGCCAACCTAAAAGGTCATATGTGTGATAAATTAATGACCCATGATGTAGATTAATCAGGGTTCAGTTGACCCATACACAACTAGTGGGAAGTAATACTCAACGTCAGTGCGCAAATTTCGTTACCTACACATGTTTGGTGCACTGTCTTTAACTATGTGTTTAACCTGAAATGGCTACTGTATTGAAGTATCAGGTCACCCAAGCCCATAGATGCATAATTGTTTACACGTGTCCCCAATGAAAAGCTACTGGTTTTGTGATATAGATCACTGTAGAGTCACAAGGATTACAAACTGGTCACCTAATATCCGCAAATACATATTCCCATATATCAGTATTAGTTACAAATAGTTAATAATGTGTTTGTTCAGTCTAACTCACAAATTCATACTCTAATGTGATAAGGCGATCCATACCAGTCCATTAATATCATACCGGTACGTTTCTGTCTCCCCAAATATATGGTGGGTATTTACCTTACCTATATGCTTAACCTATTGACTGTGGCTGGTGTAGCACGTTACTTTGGTTAAACCCATCAATAACTCACAGAGACCTTATGTTGCAACATAGCTAGTGGAGAACACATAATGTATGAACAACAGTTTAGAACAAATCTCAGCAGTCATAACTGTGGCTAGGCATCACATATAGGTGGGCCAGTGTGCCAGACACCCCGTCAATATGGATAGGTACATAATTATTGGATTTTAAATTATTCAGCAAAACAGCCAAGTGGAAAACATTATACAATGTGTTACACAATATCAGACTCATATAATAAATCAGAGGAAACAATGCATATCCATGTTAGTATTAAGTCCTCTAGGCACTAAAGTTTGTAAGTTGAAAATCCATCTGCTCTCTTTCTGTAGCAGCAGTTTCGCTCTGTCACCACCCGTATTCAGAGGTGGGACATGATCAATGATCATGTATTTTAGCTCAGAGACGGAGTGCTTGGTAGATAAAAAGTGCTTGGCGACCGGTTGGTCTGCCTTACCTGTTGCTAATGCGCTTCTGATGGCACACCGAAGATTAGCCATGCGGGTCCTCAAGTCATCGTTCATTTTACCAACATAGTATTTACCACAGCTACAGTGTAGCAGGTAAACAACAAAATTGGTGGTACAGATCAGGTGAAATTTTATAAAGTATCTTTTGTTGCTCCAAGAATTTACCTTGGGTGAGGCCGTTACAAGTAGTGCATCCACTACATCTGTAGCATCCGTTTCTTGGTGTTCCCAACCAGGTACCTGGATTGTAACTTGCTTTAAAGTCAGGTCGCATCAAAATATCACATAGTGACTTGCCCCTCTTATATCAAATTCTTGGGACCTCGTAATCATGCAGTGGGAGACTTTTATCACTCTTGATAGTTACCCAATTCTTCCTCAGTATCCCAGGTGTTTCCCATTTGTCAGGAGTGAAAGTAGTGACAAACGTGAGCCTCTTCTCAGTCCCAACCTCACCTGTTTTCTTTACTAGTGCTTTGTCTTGGGTAAGTTCATTCAATGTTGTTTGGAGATTCCTCTTGTAGTATCCCCTGCTCAAGAATTTCTTATTCATATCACATAGTTGTTCATCTCGTAGTGTTGTCACTGAGTTGTTCCTAATCACCCTTTTCAATTGAGACTTCGGAAGAGCCCGTTTAAGGGCCGGGGGGTGACAACTGTCAGCTTTAAGCAGGGAGTTCCTGTCAGTCTCTTTGCTGTAGAGGGTTGTGTCAAGATGTTGGTGGTTTTTAAAGATTCTTAGGTCCAAGAAGTCAATTTGCGTTTTTGAGTATGTCAGCTTGAATTTCAGATTCTCATTCGCTTGGTTTAAAGTTTCGGACCAGACGATGAGTTCCTCCTCTGTGCCTGACCAGATCAAGGACAAATCATCTATATATCTCCTGCATAGCCGTATCCTAGTGTCCTTAAAGCACTCAGTCATGTGTTCCTCAAATTCAGACATATAGATGTTTGCGTAAGATGGGGCCACATTGGACCCCATCACCGTTCCCGCTGTCTGCAAATAGTACTTCTGTTCAAACTTGAAGTAGTTGAGTGTTGAACAGTATTCCAAGAGCTGTGCCAATACATTGATTGGTGGACCTATATACGGGTATTTTTTCAAGTGTGATTGTACTGCAGCTAAGCCACCATTGTGGGGAATCACTGTATATAGGTTCATCACAACTAGTGTGACGAGAATATCTTCATCAGATACATTCTGCTCATCCTTTAATAGTTTGATCAGCTCAATAGAGTCAAGTAGGAAGGAAGCTACATTGCGAACTATTGGTTGTAAAAAGCTGCCAACAAAAGTAGCCAATGTCTGCAATAATGAACCTCTAGCCGAGATGATTGGATGCCCCAGTGGATGCAGTGGGTCTTTATGAACTTGGCAATGTATAAATGATGGGTATAACAGGATGTTCAACCGTAAGAAATTCTTTATTTGCAGTGCTGATAAAGCCCATATTATTAATGAGTGTTAAGTACCCATCAATCTGTTTCTTGAACACTTTTGTAGGATCAGTTGTCAATTTTTTATAAGTATTAGTGTCTGCCAACTGTCCAAGTATTTCATTCCGATAATCATCATACTCCATCAGGACCAAGGCTCTGCCCTTGTCTGCCTCCCTGATTACCAGGGTTGGGTCTTTTTTCAATGTATTCAAAGCTTGCCATTCTGCAGCTGAGAGATTCTTCTTAACATTATGTTTATGTTCATCACAAGAGTCATAAACTTGGTCTGTGACCATTCTGGAAAAAGTTTTAATGCTTGCATTGTTACTCTTGGGGTCAACTTTGCTTTTGCCCCTGAATTTGTCCTGTTCACCACTGGAATCCCTGAAAAATTCTTTGAGTTTTAAAGTTCGATTAAACTTAAACATATCAACATGTAAGTCAAATTTGTTGGCAGTTGTAGTGGGTACAAAAGTTAATCCTCTTTGGAGCAACCTTTGTTCTGTCTCAGTTAGTTCATGTTTGCTGAGATTCATGATGTTGCTTGTCCCCATTAGTACCGTCTTCTCCACTGTCAGGGTGGTCTACCTCGTCCTCTGTCTGCCATGCCTCCCCCTTCTTGTGCAGTGCCCACGTCGTTTTTTGAATGAGTAGTCATCCCTTGGCTCTGTTGTTGGGGGGCCGCAGGTGTGAGTGTGGTCTCATTGCCAGAACTTGCATCAGAGCTATCCACAGTGGTCTGCGTGGTCTTAGCGACCTTCTGTCTTCTGGGCCCAGGGTCCATTTGTAGACTCTCTTCTCCAGATAGTCAGAGATTACTGCTTCTCATTTACTCTCCTTAAAACTTTGGATTTAATACCGGAGAGTGCCTGTCTATTTTTGAAGTATATATATATATATATATATATATATATATATATATATATACTTGTATGTAAAGAAGGGCACTCTCAGGAATTTTTGAAAACACAACAATCATGGGTGCTTCTGTTTCTTTGAACGGAAGTGTACCATCAGAAGTGAGGATATCCCAATGATTTCTCATTATGTTTGGTAATTTCATCTTGTCATAGTTGAATTCAGTTGAAAAGATCAATCTCTCCAGTTTTTTCTTCTCATTCTTGATCAGAGCTTGATCCTGTGTCATGGCCCTACATTCATCCCAGGCAGTTTGAAGTTGTGCTTTGCCATATACCCGCTCCTCAAATTTCATATACATTTCTTTTAACTGTGTGTTCTTACTATCCTCATTTGTATTGTTACTCACAACCCATTTGAATTGGGATTTGGGAAGTGCTTTGTTGAGGCTTGGTGGATGGCAACTTGTTTCCTCTAATAAAGAGTTGCGATCAGTTGTTTTGTTGTAGAGGGAGGTATGTACCTTGTTGTTTTGTTTTGCGATCCTGAGGTCCAAAAAGTCAATCAACACATTGCTGTGTGTCATCTTGAATTTAAGATGATCCTTTTCAGTATTCAACTCGTCAAACCAACCTAGCAATTCTTCAACAAACCCTCGCCAAATGAGGAACAGGTCATCTATGTAGCGTTTGAACATCACCTTTGGATCTTGAAAAAGAGTTGTTCCTTGTTCTTTGAATGATGCCATATATAAATTAGCATATGATGGGGCCACATTGGACCCCATCCCTGTGCCTGATATCTGCAAAACATATTCCAGTTCAAATTTAAAGTAGTTGTACTGAAGACAGGATCTCAACAACTCCAATATTACTTCTGATGATGAACCAATGTAGGGATATTTTTCCAGATGTTCTTTAATAGCCTGTATCCCACCCCTGTGTGGTATAACAATATATAGGCTAGTGACATCCAGTGTTACTAAAATGTCACTAGCTTCCCGGTCAGTCCATTCATGTAGAATTTCAATCAGTTGAATAGAACCCAAGAGAAAGGAGGAACAGTCCCTTACAATTGGCTGGAGTACACAGTCAACAAAGGTAGCCAGAAGTTGGAGGATTCAGCCTCTGACAGACACAATTGGTCTTCCAGGTGTTTTTTTTTTATGTTTATGCACCTTCGGTAAGGTGTGCAGAACTGGTACTATTGGGAAATCCACAAGGAGATATTCTCCAGTCCTCTTGGAGACTTGACCCTGTTCCATGAGTTGGTATATGTATATGTCAATCTCCTTCTTGAAACCTTTTGTAGGATCGCCACTCAGTTTCCTGTAGGTTACTGTATCTCCAAGTTGTGACAGAATTTTCTTTCTGTAATCTGTATAATTTTGTAGGACCAGGATTGTCCTTCAGATCACTCAGAGATTTACGTTCTTCTTTGGTTAAGTTCTGTCTACACATCCTGAAGGTTTTGCTAATACATTCTTTAAACTCTGTACCTACCATCCTCATGTAGGTCTGGATACTACAGTTGTGGCTTTTGGGTTCAAATGTGGTCTTATGTCTGAACTCTTGTGTCCCATCCTGTGTATTACCAAATAATTCTTTAAGTTTTAGAGTTTGCTGAAACTTATATTGGTCAATATGTAGATTAAATTCATCAGATCGTATAGTTGGTATAAACATGAATCCCTTTTCAAGTACACTTTGTTCTGTAGGCGTCAGGTGGTGGTCACTCAGGTTCATAATAATACTGGTTGTTAATGCCCTTTCCATGCTTTTGAGGGTCTTCCTCTTACTCTTGGTCCCCCCTCTTTGTACCTGTTTCTTCCACCTCGCTCCCTGTTTTCTAAATGTGTAGACATACCAGAGGTTTGTGTGCTGTTACCATCCCCAGTAGTTATTTGTTGTGACATAGTTGGTTCATTGTCTGAACTAAAGACAGAGCTATCCACCTTAATTTGATTTTGTGGTTTGAACACTCTGTTGCACCTTTGTCGATACGGGGGTCTTTGATCCATATTGTAGCCTGATTGCCACTTATACACAAGTTGTTTTTTTGTAGTCATAGACCACTGCATCCCACTTTCGTTCTTTAAAGGCAATCAAATCATTTTCATAGGTGTCAAGGTGTTGCTTTAATTTTGCGAGCCAGTTATCCTCTTCCAATTTTGATTGATGTAATTGTTCAAAGGTTTTAATCTCCACATCCATTTGCTGTAATACCTGGCTTACGTCTTCAATTACCAACAGCATTAGATCCAAACAACATTTATTCAGGATCCTGCACCATTTCTTACAAAATGAGGCATTATTCCTTCTAATTGTTGGAACATTGCGGATCCGGAAACCCTTTGGAATAAATTTTTTTCTATGGTACTGGGATAAATAGCACCCATGCAATTTAAAATCCACCCCACATTTCTTTAGTTTAAGTAGCTGATTAAAGAGCTGTTCAGATTGATCCCTCCTAGTTCTTACTGTAACTTCATCAAAGCAGATTCTCAACGCATCATCCTCTGTAAAGTTAAAAACCTCTGCCCCTTTAATTTCACTTGTACCATCTCCTTCCTCTGTGCTGATTGCTACATTAATGCTTGCTTGTGACATAGTATAGAAAACAGTCCAATACAATGTACCAAGCTGAAACAGGTGTATCCTAAGTAGTGATGTCGCGAACCTAAAATTTTCGGTTCGCGAACGGCCGACTCGAACTTCCAGTATTGTTCGCGAACCCACCATTGAATTCAATAGGCAGGCAAACTTTAAAACCTACAAGGACTCTTTCTGGCCACTATAGTGATGGAAAAGTTGTTTCAAGGGTACTAACACCTGGACTGTCGCATGCTGGAGGGGGATCCCTGGCAAAACTCCCATGGAAAATTACATAGTTTATACAGAGTCTGCTTTTAAGCCATAATGGGCCTAAATCAACTAACATTCCCAAAGTGGCTGTCTCAAAACATCCCGGACAGAAGATAGATTGATAGATAGGATAGATAGATATACATAGATTGATAGTTAGATAGAATCGATAGAAGAGAAATAGATAGATTTGTTAGATATATAATTACCCTAATAAAGTCTAATAATTAAACATGCGTTCTTGGACCCAACTAGCTTGTGTTAATTAGTACTTTTCTTAGCACTTTAATCCCTGTTCCCCCCCCCTATCAGGGGGTGTTCTATATGGCCTGCCTGATTACCCTGAAAAAATATAATAATAAGACATGTGGTCTGGTACCTATTTTAACTAGGTATTGTTTTAAGTACTACCATTCTTAGCACTTTAATCTCTGTAACTCCCCCTATTTGGTGAGGTCTATACGGCCTGGATGATTACCCATACAAAATATAATAATAAGACATCTGCTCTTGGTCTGCAACCCATGGTAACTATGTTGTGTTAATTAGTAATGTCCTTTGCATTTTAATAGCTGTTACTCATACTCACCCTATTGGTGGAGGTCTATATGGCCTGCATGATTACCCTTACAAAATATAATAACCAAACATATGCTCTGGGACCCATGGTAAGTAGGTTGTGTTAAATAGTACTGTTCTTCGCACTTTCAGCCCTGTAACTCCCCCTATTAGTGGAGGTCTATATGGCGATTATGATTACCCTGACAAAGTATAACAACAAGACACGTCGTCTGGGACCCATGGTAATTTTGTTGTGTTAAGTAAAACTTTTCTTATCACTTGAATCCCTCTTACCCCCCCCTTTTGTTGGAGCTCTATATGGCCTGCATGATAGCCTGACAAAGTATAATAATAAAACATCTGGTCTTGGACCCATGGTAATTAGGTTGTGTTTAAGTAGTACTATTCTTATAAATGTAATCCCTGTTACTCCCCCTATCAAGGGAGGTCTATATGGCCTGCATGATTACCCTGACAAAGTATAACATCAAGACACACGGTGTTGGACCCATGATAACTAGCTTGTGTTAATAATTAGTACTTTTCTTAGCACTTTAATCCCTGTTCCCCCCCCCCCCCCTAACGGGGGTGTTCTATATGGCCTGTCTGATTACCCTGAAAAAATATAATAATAAGACATGCGGTCTGGTACCCATTTTAACTAGGTTGTGTTTTAAGTACTACCATTCTTAGCACTTTAATCTCTGTAACTCCCCCTATTTGGTGAGGTCTATACGGCCTGGATGATTACCCATACAAAATCTAATAATAAGACATCTGCTCTTGGTCTGCGTTAATTAGTAATGTCCTTCGCATTTTAATAGCTGTTACTCATACTCACCCTATCAGTGGAGGTCTATATGGCCTGCATGATTACCCTTACAAAATATAATAACCAAACATATGCTCTGGGACCCATGGTAAGTAGGTTGTGTTAAGTAGTACTGTTCTTTGCAGTTTAATACCTGTTATCTATCTGGCCTTCATGATTAGCTGCACCCAAACCCAAAAAAAGCAGAGTGGTCTTAGACTAACACCCATGGCTAACTCGGTTGTTTTAATTAGTACTATTCTTAGCACTTTCATCCCTGTTACGTGTGGTCTACATGGCCAACATGATTAGCCGAACAAAATACTACAATCCAACCTTTGCTCAGTCTTCATAGGCCCTTCATTGTCTGTATTTTGATAGTACAGTTCTTATTATTTTTATAGCTGATACAACACCGAATGGTGGCAGCTCTACATGGCCTGCATGAATAGCCGCACCCAATACAAAAATAAATCCAAGCGGTCTTGGATTAACACCCATGGCTAACTCTGTTGTTTCAAGTAGTACTATTCTTAGCACTTTCATCTCATCATCCCTGTTACTTCCAGGACTCTCGGTGGTGGTCTACATGGCCATCATGATTAGCCTAACCAAATACTACAATCCAACCTTGGCTAAGTCTTCATAAGGCCCTTCATTGGCTGTATTTTGGTAGTACTGTTCTTATTAGTTTAATACCTGATACAACACCAAATGGTGGCAGCTCTATATGGCCTGCATGAATAGCCGCACCCAAAGCCAAAAAAAAGCCAAGCAGTCTTGCACTAACACCCATGGCTAACTCTGTTGTTTCAAGTTCTACTATTCTTAGCTTTTTCATCTCATCCCTGTTACTTCCAGGACTCTCAGTGGTGGTGGTCTACATGGCCATCATGATTACCCTCACCAAACTATAACAACAATACGTGCATGCAGGGAACAATGATAAGCTTACTTCCTTTCACAAAATCGAGTATAACAGTTGCAGGCAGAGGTTCTGACCCTGCATTATGGCTGCACCTCTCCCTAAAAGAGACATGCGTTACAGAGTCTGTGGGCATGTATGCAAAGAGCTGGCCTGCCTAAAAAGAGGATCAAGGCTGTACAGGTTGTTCTCCTTCAGCCGTTTTATACGCTGTCCCACGGCCACGACCCTCAACAACCACAACATAATGAAACACCACATATGTCATCCTTTTGAACAACAGAGTACAGGTATGGCATTGATTTTAGTTACACGGCGATATTTATTATGAACCGTGAAATTTAAAACAAAAACATGATTGGACACCAAGTACAGTACAGGTCGTTCTCCTTCTGCCTTTTTAGAATAGTGTTCCGGACCCCCAACAAAAACAACAACAGGAAAGAGGACATATGGCATCCTTTTGAACAATAGATGACAGGTAAGGCATAGATTTTACAAAGCCATAGATAATTTTTTTGCAACTGTGAAATAAAAAAAACATTGATTGGACACCCAGCACACTTCTTTATCCTTAGGCCTTTTTATAAGAGGCTCCCGGAGCCTCAACTGAAACAACAGCATGAAAGAGGACATATGGCATCCTTGTGAACAATTGATTACAGTTAAGGCATTGATTTTAGAATCCCAGAGATCATTTATATGACCCGGGAAATAGAAAAAAACATTGATTGGACACCCAGTACACTTCTTTATCCTTAGGCCTTTTTATAAGAGGCTCCCGGAGCCTCAACAGAAAAAACATTATGAAAGAGGACATATGTCATCCTTTTGAATAATAGATTACAGGAAAGGCATTGATTTTAGAATCCCAGACATCATTAGTTGCAACCAGGAAATAGAAAAAAACATTGATTAGACACCCAGTACACTTATTTATTCTTAGGCCTTTTTAATAAGAGGGTCCCGTAGCCTCAACCGAAACAACAGCATGAAAGAGGACATATGTCATCCTTTTGAATAATAGATTACAGGAAAGGCATTCATTTTAGAAACCCAGAGATCATTCGTTTCAACCGGGAAATAGAAAAAAACATTGATTAGACACCCAGTACACTTATTTATCCTCAGGCCTTTTTAATAAGAGGGTCCCGGAGCCTTAACCAAAACAACAGCATGAAAGAGGACATATGTCATCCTTTTGAATAATAGATTACAGGAAAGGCATTGATTTTAGAATCCCAGAGATCATTTATATGACCCGGGAAATAGAAAAAAAACATTGATTAGACACCCAGTACACTTATTTATCCTCAGGCCTTTTTAATAAGAGGGTCCCAGAGCCTCAAACGAAACAACAGCATGAAAGAGGACATATGTCATCCTTTTGAATAATAGATTACAGGAAAGGCATTGATTTTAGAAACCCTGGGATAATTTGTTGCAACCGGGAAATCTAAAAAAAGATTGATTAGACACCCAGTACACTTATTTATCCTTAGGCCTTTTTTTAGCAGAGGCTCCATGACCCTCAACAAAACCAGCAGCAGGAAAGAGGACATATGGCATCCTTTTGAAAATTAGATTACAGGAAAGGCATTGATTTTAGAAACCCTGAGATAATTTGTTGCAACCGGGAATTTGAATCAAACAAATGATTCGATGGACACCCAGTACACTTCTTTCTCCTTCGGCCTTTTTATAAGAGGGTCCAGGACCCTCAAAAAAATTACCAGCAGGAAAGAGAACATATGGCATCCTTTTGAACAATAGAGTACTGGTACAGCATTGATTTTAGAAACCCACAGATAATTGTTTGTAAAAGTGAAATAGCCCCAAAAACCATGCTTGGACTCCCACTCCAGGTCGTTCTCCTTCAGCTTTTTTATAAGAGGGTCCAGCACCCTCAACAGAAACAACTGCAGGAAACACCACCACATATGCCATCCTTTTGCACAAGCGAGTACAGGTATGGCATCCATTTTAGAAACCCAGAGATAATTGAGAGGAACCAGGAACATTTTTCTAAAAATTTGATGGGGCACCCATTACAGGTCGTTCTCCTTCAGCCTTTTTATACCATGGGCCACGACCCGCAACAGGCACAACAGCATGAAACACCACATATGCCACCCTTTTGCACAATAGAGTACAGGTATGGCATAGATGGAACACAGAGATAATTTAGAGCAACCAAGAGACGGATAAAGATGCTTGGTCGGTCCTCCTCCTTCAAATTTGTGGCATTTTGCGTTCAATTTAATGGTCCACCAGATATGAGTGGTGTGCTAAGTTGTACAATTCGTAACAGTTTAATCACTAGTGTTATGTGCCTTTTTTTTTTATTTGAGTTTTGTACCCACAGAGCTGTAGCAGAGGCCAGAATAATTAGGAATGTACAAATGACTGAAAAATGTGGGTATTGTTGTAGCAACTGCTGTAGCAGCGGCCAGAAAAATTGATGTTTGTAAAACATTTATAAAGTGCCCTAAAAGCTTGTGGCTTGAACACTAGTTGTTGGCGGATAAGTCAAGCAAGTCCTCCGGCTTTTTTTTAAAAAAAAAAGGCCAGCCTGTGTACCAGTTGTAGCCCAAGCCAGCTCATCTCATCATCAGGCATTTTTTATTCAAATGTATCGCCCGATGTCAGTCCCTACGGGATCCAGCCCTCATTCATTTTTATAAAAGTGAGATAGTCAAGGCTTTTTTGACCTAGGCGACTTCTCTTCTCAGTGACAAAACCTCCTGCTGCACTGAAAGTCCTTTCGGACAGGACACTTGAAGCGGGGCAGGTCAGAAGTTCCATTGCAAATTGGGATAGCTTAGGCCACAAGTCTGGCCTGCACACCCAGTAGTCAAGGGGTCCATCGCTCCTGAGAGTGTCGAGATCCACAGTTAAAGCTAGGTAGTCTGCTACCTGTCGGTTGAGTCTTTCTCTAAGGCTGGATCCTGAAAGGCTCTGATGATGCATGGGAGTTAAAAAGGTAGGCATGTCCTCCATCAACAAGACGTCAGGAAAGCGTCCTGTCCTTGCCACCGTGGTCATGGGAGGAGGAGGATTAATTTCATCTCTTCCCCTGTTACATTCCCGTGGTGCTGTGACATCACCCTTATACGCTGTGTAAAGCATAGTTTTTAATTTATTGTTAAAATGCTCCATCTTTTCCGACTTGTGGGAATTTGGTAAAATTTCTGGCACTTTATGCTTATACCAGGGGTTGAGGAGCGTGGACACCCAGTACAGGTCATTCTCCTTCAGCTTTTTTATATGAGGGTCCCTCAACAGGCACAACAGCATGAAAGAACCCATTTGAACAAGGTTGGATGCCGAGCTAATCATGTCCCGTTCCTCCTCCTCACTGATCTCACTGATGGTATCATCTTCCCCCCAGCCACGTACAACACCACGGGTACCAGAGAGGTGACAACAACGAGCACCCTGGGATGCCTGTTGTGCTCGGTCTTCCTCCTCCTCCTCCTCCTCAAAGCCACATTCCTCCTCTGACTCCTCTTCCTCACAATCCTCTTCGTGTGTTGCCGCAGGTCCAGCAAGCGATGCTGATTCGGCTGTTTGTGGGGGTGATGGACACCACAACTCTTCCTCTTCACGCTCATCAACTGCCTGATCCAGCACTCTTCGCAGGGCACGCTCCAGGAAGAAAACAAATGGTATGATGTCGCTGATGGTGCCTTCGGTGCAACTGTCACCTCCTCAAAAGGACGCATGAGCCTACAGGCATTGCGCATGAGCGTCCAGTAATTTGGCAAAAATATCCCCAGCTCCCCAGAGGCTGGCCTAGCACCCCGGTCATACAAATACTCATTAACAGCTTTTTTTTTCAATGCCGCCACCAAATTACTTCCATTGTCAGAAACAACCTTGCCAATCTCCAGTTGGTGCGGAGTCAGCCACTGATCCACCTGTGCGTTCAGGGCGGTCAGGAGTGCTGGTGCGGTGTGACTCTCCGCTTTCAGGCAAGTCAACCCCAAGATGGCGTGACACTGCCATACCCGGGATGTAGCATAGTACCTGGGGAGCTGGGGGGGTGCCATAGATGTGGAGCAAGACGCAGAAGTTGAAGAGGACTCAGCCGAGGAAGAGGTTATGGAAGAGGATGGAGTAGGAGGAGTAGAGGAGGTAGCAGCAAGCCTGCCTGCAAGTTGTGGCGGTGTCACCAACTCTTCTGCAGAGTCACGCATTCCATGCTTGTCAGAAGTCAGCAGGTTTACCTAATGCGCAGTGTAGGTGATATACCTGCCCTGACCATGCTTTGCAGACCAGCTATCCGTGGTCATATGGACCCTTGCCCCAACGCTGTGTGTCAGACATGCCATAACTTCCTTTCTCACAACAGAGTACAGGTTTGGGATTGCCTTTTGTGAAAATAAATTTCTGCCAGATACCTTCCACTGCGGTGTCCCAATAGATACAAATTTTTTGAAAGCATCAGACTCCACCAGCTTGTATGGTAAAAGCTGGCGGGCTAAGAGTTCAGACAAGCCAGCTGTCAGACACCGGGCAAGGGGGTGACTTTGAGAAATTGGCTTCTTACGCTCAAACATGTCCTTGACAGACACCTGACTGTGGGCAGATGACCAGGAACTGCTACGTAAGAGAGACTGAGTGGAGGATGGTTAAGAGGGGGCAAGGAGGACAGCACTGGTTGATGTGGCTGAAGATGATGGAGCAGGAGGAGGAGGGCGGCTTTCACTTTGTGTGCTGCTTCTACTCATGTGTTCTTCCCATCAAATGGCATTGCTGTTGTCAGAGGCAGACACACACAAAAAATGCCACACTGCTGAGCTCTGCGATGACGGCATTCTGATGGTGGCAACAGCATGCGTTGATGGGCGTCGGCGTGCTGTCTGGCTGACCCCTGGTGACGATGCATGCTGTCTGACTGTGCCACTAGCTCCTTTAAACGACCTCCCCATGCTTCCAAATTGTCTCCTCCTCCTCTCTGTCTCCCCATCTGAACTTTCCCCCTTTTCTTCTTCTCTTCTAGCAGGCACCCACGTGACATCCACCGACACATCATCATCAACCGCTTCACTTATATCGGAAACTAGTAGACTGCAGATTGACAGTCAAAACAGTGATGATTGACAAATTTTGCAATACTGTTAAAAGAAATATGATTGCTGGCACTAATTGGATAGTTGGGCCTGACAAACAGGCTGGCAGGCAGTAGAAAAGTGCAATTCAATGGCACGAGCAAACTGAGGATTAAGATCAACAATCAATTTTTTTTAAATTTTAATTAGTAACTATACTGTGATAACAATTATGATTGGTGTAAATAGTTGGCAAGACGGCCTGGCACAAAGGGCTGGCAGGCAGGAGGTAAATGCAATTCAAGGACACTAAGAGACTGAATACTGACAGTCAAAACAGTGATGATTGACAATTTTTGCAATACTGTTAAAAGAAATATGATTGCTGGCAATAATTGGCTAGGTGGGCCTGGCTCACAGCAGGCTGCAAGGCAGGAGGAAAGTGAAATTCAATGGCACCAGCAAACTGAGGATTCACAACAACTATTACCAAAAAAATTAATTTTTAGTTATTAAGAATACTGTGAGAACAAATATGATTGGTGTAAATATTTTTCAAGTAGGCCTGGCACACAGGCTTGGAAGGCAGTAGAAAAGTGCAATTCTAGGGCACGAGCAAACTGAGGATTAAGATCATCAACAATCAAGAATTTTTTAATTTTAATTAGTAACTATATTGTGACCAAAAATTATGATTGGTGTAAATAGTTGGCAAGACGGCCTGGCACAAAAGGCTGGCAGGCAGGAGGTAGATGCAATTCAAGGACACTAGGAGACTGATTACTGACAGTCAAAACAGTGATGATTGACAATTTTTGCAATACTGTTAAAAGAAATATGATTGCTGGCAATAATTGGCTAGGTGGGCCTGGCTCACAGCAGGCTGCAAGGCAGGAGGAAAGTGAAATTCAATGGCACCAGCAAACTGAGGATTCACAACAACTATTACCAAAAAAAATAATTTTTAATTATTAAGAATACTGTGAGAACAAATATGATTGGTGTAAATATTTTTCAAGTAGGCCTGGCACACAGGCTTGGAAGGCAGTAGAAAAGTGCAATTCTAGAGCACGAGCAAACTGAGGATTAAGATCATCAACAATTAAGAATTTTTTAATTTTAATTAGTAACTATACTGTGACCAAAAATTATGATTGGTATAAATAGTTGGCAAGACGGCCTGGCACAAAAGGCTGGCAGGCAGGAGGTAGATGCAATTCAAGGACACTAGTAGACTGATTACTGACAGTCAAAACAGTGATGATTGACAATTTTTGCAATACTGTTAAAAGAAATATGATTGCTGGCAATAATTGGCTAGGTGGGCCTGGCTCACAGCAGGCTGCAAGGCAGGAGGAAAGTGCAATTCAATGACACCAGCAAACTGAGGATTCACAACAACTATTACCAAAAATTTTAATTTTTAATTACTAAGAATACTGTGACAACAAATATGATTGTTGTAAATATTTTTCAAGTAGGCCTGGCACAAAGGCTTGGAAGGCAGTAGAAAAGTGCAATTCTAGGGCACCAGCAAACTGAGGATTAAGATCATCAACAATCAAGAATTTTTTAATTTTAATTAGTAACTATACTGTGACCAAAAATTATGATTGGTGTAAATAGTTGGCAAGACGGCCTGGCACAAAAGGCTGGCAGGCAGGAGGTAGATGCAATTCAAGGACACTAGGAGACTGATTACTGACAGTCAAAATAGTGATGATTGACAATTTTTGCAATACTGTTAAAAGAAATATTATTGCTGGCAATAATTGGCTAGGTGGGCCTGGCTCACAGCAGGCTGCAAGGCAGGAGGAAAGTGCAATTCAATGGCACCAGCAAACTGAGGATTCACAACAACTATTACCAAAAATTTTAATTTTTAATTATTAAGAATACTGTGACAACAAATATGATTGGTGTAAATATTTTTCAAGTACGCCTGGCACACAGGCTTGGAAGGCAGTAGAAAAGTGCAATTCTAGGGCACGAGCAAACTGAGGATTAAGATCATCAACAATCAAGAATTTTTTAATTTTAATTAGTAACTATACTGTGACCAAAAATTATGATTGGTGTAAATAGTTGGCAAGACGGCCTGGCACAAAAGGCTGGCAGGCAGGAGGTAGATGCAATTCAAGGACACTAGGAGACTGATTACTGACAGTCAAAACAGTGATGATTGACAATTTTTGCAATACTGTTAAAAGAAATATGATTGCTGGCAATAATTGGCTAGGTGGGCCTGGCTCACAGCAGGCTGCAAGGCAGGAGGAAAGTGCACCAGCAAACTGAGGATTCACAACAACTATTACCAAAAATGTTAATTTTTAATTATTAAGAATACTGTCACAACAAATATGATTGGTGTAAATATTTTTCAAGTAGGCCTGGCACACAGGCTTGGAAGGCAGTAGAAAAGTGCAATTCTAGGGCATGAGCAAACTGAGGATTAAGATCAACAATCAAATTTTTTTTAATTTTAATTAGTAACTATACTGTCTGTGACAACAATTATGATTGGTGTAAATAGTTGGCTAGACGGCCTGGCACAAAAGGCTGGCAGTGGCACGCAGGAGGTAAATGCAATTCAATGGCACTAGGAGACTAAATATTTGCAGTCCAAAAAATTATGATTTTTATTTTTTATATACTGTTACCTGAATTATGATTGGTGCCACTAATTGGCTAGTTGGGCCTGGCACACAGGCTGGCAGATATGAGTCGTGGATGGTAGGTAGGGCAGCAATTTAACACAGTATGCTGTGTAAGTGACAAAAACAGAGGCCTGATAGAAAATTAAGTTAGATTACACTAGCAAAATATTTTACAATTTTAGAATTTAATATTAAAATTATGTTAAGAAGTGCAATGCACATATGACTCTATGAGTGGTCGCACTGGCTGGCTGCTATGTAGGGCAGCAATTAACAACAGTATGCTGTGTAAGTCAGATAGATAGTTAGACACAGGCCTGATAGAAAATAAAATTTGATTACACTAGCATAATGATTCAAAGACTTTTTTTTGGGAATTTAAAGAAAAAGGTTAAGCACATACCTATGAGTCATGGCTGATAGCCTTGGAAGGGCAGCTATTAAAAACAGTAGGCTCTGTAAGTCAGATACACACACACCTGATAGAAAATACTATTAGATTACACTAGAAAAATGATTTAAATTATTTTTTTGAGGGGGGAATTAAAAAAAGGTTAAACACATATGAGTCTTGGCTCATAGACTAGGGAGGGCAACAAGTAAACACAGTAGGCTCTGTATGTCAGCAAAACACACAGGCCGGATAGAAAATTATATTAGATTACACTATCAAACAAATTTAAACTTTTTTTTTTATATTTAAATTAAGGTGAAGAAGATATGAGTGCTGGGTGGCTGCCTGGCACAGACCAATTAACCAAAAGACTGAAAAAAATGAGGTATATTAATGCTGAGTGAGCCTGAAAGACACAGGCCTGATATTAAATGTAATTAGATTACACTAGCAAAATATTTTTTTTTTTTTTTTTTTAATTTAAAATAATGTTATAAACGGATATTAACACTGGTGGCTGGCACAGAAAATGAAAAAAAATTACACTAGCAAAATAATTAAAATTTTTGGTTAATTAAATTTAAACTAATGTTGTTAGGGAGATATCAGTGGTGACAGTAATCACAGCATATGCTGTGAGCCTTAAACACACAGCCTGAAAGCCAGGCAAATGCTAATAAAAAAAAAAAGAAAAAAAACAGCACGAAATATAGCCCTAAAAAGGGCTTTTTGGGGTGCTGTGCTTGCAGCAGGGATGAGTGGAGTCCTTCTGGACTGTAAATACACTAGCCTAGCTATGTTTTTCCTATTAATGTCAGGAGCAAAAACACAACACGTCCTCTCATTAAGAATGCAAGGTCGTTATGAGTCTAAAATGGCGGATTCCGAGTAGCTGGGAGGGTCTGTGAGGGAGTGTCTGATGTTGATTGGCTCTAATGTGTCAGGCGGCTGTGACATAAAGGGTCAAAGTTTCCTCAATGATGACACATAGGGGCGGATCGAACATCGCCATGTGTTCGCCCACAAACGCGAACGCGAATGCGAACAAGCTATGTTCGCTGTGAACCGTTTGCGGGCGAACAGTTCGGGACATCACTAATCCTAAGGCCAGACAAGAATCCTCAGACAAGGTGCTGCAGACTAAACAATAATGTAAGAAGACTCAGCAGGATTTATAAACCAAGATACTTTAATTGTATGAACATTTTTGTGGTCTCCCCCGTCCTCAGATATCAACAACAAACAATCAGTACTTACCCCCATTAAGTAGACCCCACACCAAGTGAATCAGTTTTGCTCTGTTGTGCACAGAGCCGCAGTGTCCCAGTCGCGCTACTGCGCATGCGCGAATGGAAGTAACAGTTGTATAGGCTGGCTAGCATTTATGTTTGGTTGCTATACTTGCTTGTATTTATGACCGTATTATAGAAGAATGTTGTTATTAATTTTCACTTTGATTTTTCAGTTGGCCGCTGTGGGCATCCGTATTTCCATTCGCGCATGTGCAATAGCATGGGGGGAGACCCTGAAAACGTTCATACAATAAAAGTATCTTGTTTATAAATCCGGCTGAGTGCTTTCCACCTTGGGACTTCTATACTATATATACTCCAGATGTTATTAAGCCTGAGGCTTTAACTTAAGCGATAACTTTTTACTTTCTATCTGTAATATGAGCGCACGAATAAGAGTGACATTGATTTAACTTGAGCAGTGTTAGTGCTCAATAGCAATAATAATTTTGTGCTACACTAGTAATTTTTTCTGGCAATTTATCAATCATTTTTCATATAGAAACTGGGGAAAGAGTTAGTCTGGGACAATTTTCCTAGTCTAAGAAACGTAAAATAAGAAAAACTGCATTTCATATATGTTATTAGAGTCTTAGCAAATGGCAACTAGCAACTTAATACCAGGAGACATTACCGACATTTATAAACGCTACTTGTGGCTCATGTTGCAGTCTACTTAAAGCATGTAGAAAACATAAACCACCCAAAGCAATTTCAAATTGTTGAAACTGTACAAATGAAAAATATGTAAGATATTCACAATCTTTCTTTCTTTCTTTCTTTCTTTCTTTCTTTCTTCTGTCCCTAACCAATCTAGTGCCAAATATAATTTGGACATAATCACAGATAATACACACCTTAATTAAACATAAATCAAATGATTAATCATGACATACCGAAATGTTATCATTTTCATGTCTTTATATCAGTACAATTCTAATTACATTCTATATTTGATAGCAGATGGTGCAGCAATAATTCATGCTGGCTAGCGTACCAACCACACACCATTCCGTCCCCATCTCTCAATTTACACATCTTGCCCAGGTGTCAAACAATAAATGGTGCTGGTCATTAAAACTCTTTCACACCATTACATGAGATAAACTCCCACAGTGCCTGCAGCTTGTCATCTAATGCTAAGAGCATCAAAATAATCAGAAAATGTGGTTTCAGTGGATAACAATTGCACTGTGGTAGCAAGAATGGATTTATCATTAATAGTATTTTAATATTAGTAGAATATGTTAGTTTTTAGAATATAGCACAATTGTAGCTTACAGTTAATGTTGTAGTTTATGTTCAGATTACGAGTGGCGAGTTAACAGTTACGCATGAAAGATAGGTTTATTGCTGCTGTTTGCGTGCATCAGATGTAGCGCTCGTATTACAAGTTAAATGCGATCTCTTGACAGCAATTGAAGATAATGCGCATCGGGATAGAGTTCGGGTTAACTTTCGCAAACAAAAAGTGTCACAAAACACTTAAAAGTACAGTTAAGCTCATAATAAGACTATCTAATAAAAAATTATTCCCAAAAAATATTGCACAAAAATGTTATAAGGGCTCAAATATATGAAGTCTTAGGTGTTACAAAAAAAAAAAAACAGTCAAAGGGCTTTCACATAGAGATGCATACATATACATGTCTAAAGTTGTATATGTATGTACATATAAATGTTTATATATATGTACAGATGTATTAATTTATTTTTATGTGTATATATGTATTTACAGATATATACTTGCAGTCAAGTAGATAAAAACATGAAAAATCATATTTATACAATTATACAATAAAAGTGTTATTATACTGTTTGTACTGTAAATATTTCAAATTCTAATGTTCTGCACATAGCAGAATATGTGCTACATATTTTAAATATATTTCTGAATATATCTGTAAATATCTATACCTATGTAACTAAGGAAGGATCGGAAGTTTTCAAGAGACAGTGATGACGATAAAAATAACAGAGTGTATAGCTACCAAATAGCTAAAGGGTCCCATGACTCTGGGACTGATCAGTCCGATATTGAACTAGAAACTCAAAAAAATGGGACAAGCACTACACAGGGTTTTTAGGGGTAGGAGAGGAGGTAGGAAGAGACCCGGGGGGGGGGGGGGGAAATACAAACTCCAAAGAGAGGAGATATCCCTCCAGACAAAGACGCCAACAGGGCTCATACCAGAATCAGGTGAGTTTCCAACAGAACCATCCACAGAGATATTGAGGACGCAGGGGTTATTAAAATCTCAGATTACAGATTTACAGGTAGTTAATCTGTCTTCTTTCAGGCTCAATCTAGCATATATGAGTGTGTTAAGGAAGGGCTTATCCTTTTGCCCCACAAACAATTTTGACAAATTCAACTTTCTTAAAGATTTACATCTATTTGCAAGACGCATTGTCCTCTCCCAAATTATGAAAGGCAAAAGTAAACACTTAGTAGATGATGTAGCCTTTACGCGAGAAGACAGACAGGTCATCCAGGATTTGCAAGAACTCCTGGTGGACACTGAGGGGAGTAATCTAAGGAAAACACAGCCTGAAGAGGAATCCCCACAGAAAAAAGCTGCATCAAGTTTTAAACCTAAGTCTAAATACATGCCCCAGCTCTCTATGGTACCTGCTGTTAACATTTTTGTTAAGCAGGTAGAGAAAGATATTCAAAAAAATTTCCAACTTTGGCTTAGTTAATGACAACTTAACTAAAGCTGAAAGAAAGGCTCTAAATGAACTTATGAATTCTAGAGAGGTGTCATAAAACCGGCAGACAAGGGTGGGAACCTTGTCTTGTGGGATGAGAAAAAATATACTCTAGAAGTAAAAAGACAACTCCTAGACAAAGACCAATACAAGCGTCTTACATACAATCCCATTCCTTCCCTCCAATCTATCTTGCTGAATTGAAATATATGTATCCAGATTTTCCTATAATGCCAGTGTTCTACTGTATTCCCAAGATTCATAAGAACCAGTACAATCCACCAGGGATGCCTATTATAGCTTGGATAGTCTTACTGAAAACCTTGGGAATTATGTGGATTTCTTCCTCCGCCCCTTCCTTGGAACAATGCCATCATTTGTATTAGACACAGTTGATTTTCTGCAAAAAATAGATGGTGTAGTTATCCCTCAGGAAGCTCTTTTGGTTTCATTTGAAGTTGAGGGGCTATATTCATCTATTCCTCACGAGATTGGCATACAATTCCTTTTGACTAGGGGGCACTCTCTCCGCAACCATACAGACTTTGTCATCAGACTATTAAAATTTATTTTAACAAACAATATCTTTATGTTTGATGGCATAGTCTACCAACAGCTAAGAGGAACAGCGATGAGTGCCACTTGTGCACCCACGTATGCCTGCCTACATCTTGGATCTTGGGAAATGAATGAGGTGTATCCCAACCCCCTCTTTGAGAATAACATCCACATATGGCTTCGATATGTGGATGATATCTTCATGATATGGGATGGGAATGTTGAGAGCTTGAAAGAATTTGTTTCTGCTCTAAACTCAAATGACAAGAACATCTCTCTTACAGTACAATACAGTAAGGTTGAACTAGCCTTCCTTGATATAAAAGTTAGGGTGGAAAAGGGAACCCTAGCAACCGAGAATTATAGAAAACAGACGGCTACCAACAGTCTCCTCCTGGCTTCTAGCCATCATCCCTTTCATCTTAAGAGAAGTATCCCTGGAGGACAATTCCTGAGATTGCATAGGAACTGTTCCTCCAGGGAAAAATACCTGAAACATGCGGTAGTAATGGAACAAAACTTTGTGCAGAGAGGCTATTCAAAAAAGATTGCAAAGGGGGCAAAAAATAATGCAGCACGCATTAATAGGGACAATTTACTATTTCCAAAAGAGAAAGACACAACTTCCATAATTAGATTCATTACTGAGTATAATTGCCAATGGAATGGTCTTAGACAACTTTGCAGCTGTCTGTCAGTGTTCAGGGCTGTGGAGTTAACAGTGGCTTAGGATGTGTACCCAGTCCAGTCTGTGAGTGCGGTCCATTCCTGTGTTTTGTATTTACATAGGGGAGGTTACAAAAGCCTGTGTCACCCTGGGAGGTTCCCAGTTGGTTTGTTTGGAAGTATGCATTGTGTGGGTGCTGGTTAGGGTCCCAGGAAGGGGGAGACCTTGTCGTGGTCCTGGGCTTGATCCTTTGGCGCCAAATGTTACTGACTTCCCCCAGTTTTGCTTTTAAACATTGCTGTGAATCTGCTAGTGAGTGCTGGGTTTTTTTGTGTTTTGTGTTAATGTTTGTAATGCTCCCCTGCGGACCTGACACCCAGGTTGCTCGAGGGTTAACTGCCTGGGTTGCTGGGAACTTTGCAGCTGTCTGTCAGTGTTCAGGGCTGTGGAGTTAACAGTGGCTTAGGATGTGTACCCAGTCCAGTCTGTGAGTGCGGTCCATTCCTGTGTTTTGTATTTACATAGGGGAGGTTACAAAAGCCTGTGTCACCCTGGAAGGTTCCCAGTTGGTTTGTTTGGAAGTATGCATTGTGTGGGTGCTGGTTAGGGTCCCAGGAAGGCTGAGACCTTGTCGTGGTCCTGGGCTTGATCCTTTGGCGGCAAATGTTACTGACTTCCCCCAGTTTTGCTTTTAAACATTGCTGTGAATCTGCTAGTGAGTGCTGGGTTTTTTGTGTTTTGTGTTAATGTTTGTAATGCTCCCCTGCGGACCTGACACCCAGGTTGCTCGGGGGGTTAATTGCCTGGGTTGCTGGGAACTTTGCAGCTGTCTGTCAGTGTTCAGGGCTGTGGAGTTAACAGTGGCTTAGGATGTGTACCCAGTCCAGTCTGTGAGTGCGGTCCATTCCTGTGTCTTGCTAAAAATTGGAATACACTTTTGAGTGATGAAAATGTAGCACGTGAGGTAGGGGATCATCCAGGACTGACAGCAAGAAGGGCCCCAAGTCTGCGGGACAAGCTGGTGAGAAGCCAGTTTGTGTCACAACCTAAAGGACAAAACTGGCTGACTCAGAACAGACGTGTGGGTAACTACCCATGTGGAAAGTGTGTTGCATGTAGATACATGGTAAAAACAAGAGAGTTCACAGCGAGTAATGGCAAGGTTTATAAACATAAACATTTCACAAACTGCAACTCAGAAGGGGTTGTATATCTGCTCTCCTCTTTGTGTCCCCGTTACTATGTGGGAAAAACTAAAAGAATGATCAAAGATTGCATAACTGAACATCGTGATGACATAAAGAATGTCAATCAAAAAAGCAATGTGGCCAAACATTTTGAAGAATTTCACATTAGCAATCCTGACTCTCTGCAGTTCATTTGCATTGACAGAGGCATTGTCAATGGTAGAGGAGGTGACAATGACAAGATACTCCTCAGGAAAGAATGTAGATGGATATCTACACTAGGCACCCAGTTTCCCAATGGTCTGAATGATAAGCTTGACATGGCCTGCTTCCTTTAGAAAGCGAGTTTTACCTGACAATACAACTTAAAAACTTACTGTCTATCTTACAGGGGATGAAGTGTGTCTTAGTAGTGAATTTTCTGTATCAATAAAATTGTTATTTTGTTTACTATAGAGCTGTATATCATTTCATGAAAGAGTGCTGAATTCCCTGTCTTTTGGAGCTAAGTATTCTCTTTGCTTCTGTCTCTCTTACACACGTTCTTGATATACATATATATATATATATATATATATATATATATATATATATATATATCAACAAAGAAAGGAAGGCACTCACTGGGTCTTTATCACAAAGTTTTAACTTTAATCCATGACGTTTCGGAGTCGCCCCCATTTTTAAACAGACATACAAAATAAAGCAATGTACTCACCCATCTTTAAACCCCTCAGAACCCCAGAGCGGCGCTACTAACGGTGTAACCGGAAGTGGATCCTCCCACGTGACTTGCATTTTGTCTTTACAGTAACCATAGCAACCGGAAGCTAAGTCAGCAGCTCCTGGAATAACAAAATACATATGTACATATTAACTACAATATGGCAAATGTACAGTATGTGAAGAGGTATACTAAACATTGTTTGCTACTATTCATGAAAAAGTTGATCCGTGTACAATAATACATGTTCCTACATCATATGGAATAGTCTTCATATTCGCTACAGTGCATAGAAAAAAGGCACACAATCTACTAAAGGGAACAAATAAAAGGGGCAATGTAAATTAGTTAAATATGTACACATTGAAATAGGATATATATATATATATATATATATATATATTACAGTAAGAAAGGGTCATATGTATAAATCATGGGACTATACAGAGAACTAAGGCAACTTAAAGAGATAGGAAAGTCAAAATTAAACTTGCATGATTCAGATAGGACATGTAATTTTAAGACACTTTTAAATTCACTTCTATTTTCAAATGTGCTTTGTTCTCTTAGTATCCCTTAGTATAGTTGTTAAAAAATGAATACTCACGTACCATACATTAGTGGGAGCTGCTGCTAATTGGTGCCTGCACACATTTGTCTCTTGTGATTGGCTAAATAGATATTTTCAGCTTCCTGTCAGTAGTGCAATGCTATCCCTTCAGCAATAGATAACAAGAGAATGAAGAAAATTTGATAACAGAATTAAATTGGAAAGTTGTTTAAAATTGTATGTTCTATCTGAATCATAAAATAAGCCAATTTAAGTGCACATTTAGTCCCTGGGGTGTCATGGTGCCCAGGGTATGGATCCATCTGGCTTCACGCTGTAACAGTAGTTTCGCTCTATCACCTCCTCGTGATAGAGGAGCTACATGGTCTATTATTATATACTTCAGATCTTTAGTGCTGTGGTTTGTCTGGGCGAAATGCCTCGCCACCGGTTGTTCTGAAGTCCCCTTTTACAATCGCTGCCCTGATTGCAATGATTTCCTGAGATCGTCCACTGTCTTGCAGACGTAAAATAGCCCACAAATGCAATGGAGTAGGTATATGACAAACTTTGTCGTACATGTGACCCTATACTTTATTGGGAACCTCCTTGTGCAATAAGGACGACTGAAACTATTGCCTGTTGCCATGTTTCATTGAGATAACAGTTCCTGGGATCAGTCTTGATTAGCTGATCTCTTAATGAGTGTGCCCTTCGATAGCCCACCCTTGGTGGATCAGAGTTTCGAAATGGTAAATCTTTATCCATTGTTAGAAGGGTCCAGTTGTCCCTTATGCTATTGATCACATCTTCTTTTCCCAGAATGAACGTGGTAGTAAATGTCATTCTGTTGTCCTCATTAGTACATTCTTTGGGTTTCAATGACTCACTCTGTGTAAGGTGTGCAATCTTGTCCTTACAGTCATTGAGCAGTTTTTTTCTGATAGCCTCTCATAGCAAATCTTTTCTCCATTTCTTGTAATTGTTTGTTTTTTAGATTTATATCTGTGTTATTTCTAACAGTTCTTTTAAACTGGGAAATGGGTAGTGCTCTCTTCAAGCTTGGGGGATGACAACTAGTAGCGTGCAGCAATGAATTCTTAACCCTGGATTTACTATAAAGGGTAGTAGATAACCTGTTATCCTTTATAAAGATTACAAAGGTCCAGGAAGTCCACAGTCTCTCTGTTGTATGTCATTTTAAACTTTACCATGGGGTGTATATTGTTAAGTTCATCAGCCCATTCCTGGAGATCTTTCTCTGTTCCTCTCCACAACAAAAACAGATCATCTATATACCTACGGAATAATGTGATCCTGCTATCCTTAAACAGGTCTGTGCCCATGGTTTCCAATTCCGTCATAAAAAGATTTGCATAGGCTGGGGCCACTTCGGACCCCATAGCTGTTCCAGCGATCTGCAAATAGTACATAGTACTCTCTTTCAAAACATAAGTAGTTTAATTCCAAACAGGCTCTAAGAAGTTCAATCAAGGCTTCCGTCGGTGGTCCTACATAAGGGTATCTTGTTAGTTGATTTGTGAATATTCATGAATAGTAGCAAACAATGTTTAGTATACCTCTTCACATACTGTACATCTGCCATATTGTAGATAATATGTACATATGTTTTTTGTTATTCCAGGCACTGCTGACTTAGCGTCTGGTTGCTATGTTTACTGTAAAGACGTAACACAAATCACATGGGAGGATCCACTTCCGGTTACGCCATCAGTAGCGCCGTTCTGGGGCTCTGAGGGGTTTAAAAATGGGTGAGTACACTGCTTTATTTTGTATGTCTGTTTGAAAATGGGGGTGACCCCAAAACGTCATGGATTAATCCCCATTAATACATACATTTGTGCAAAAAACGTCATATATATATATATATATATATATATATATGTGTGTATTTATGAATAAATAGAACATATTTTGCTATGTGAAGAACATTGGAATGTGAAATATTAATACTTTAGGATATGCAATCGTGTTTGCACGCGAGTAGTGTGTTAGTTTTTTCTCTACTTATTTTGTTGCATTGACTTTTATGGGATGCGATATTCTACGTTTGGCTTTTTGCATGCATCGGGTTAGTGCGCAAGTGAAAACTTTTTAATTTCAACTGTAATACGAGTGTACTCGACATGCTCAAAAAGCTTACTTCTAGTGGAGTTAGCACATTAAATACTGTTCCACTTGTAATCTGGCCCCATTCGTGCACTAACTCCACTAGATGTAAGTTTTTACATGCATTGGGTAGCACTCACATTACAAGTTGAAAGTAAAAAGTTTTTGCTCACGCTAACCCAACACGCACAAGAATGGAGCAAGAAAAGTGGAAAAAAGAACTCTACTCGGTGTAAACCCAAATCATATTTTCTCTAGTGCGTTAACCGGACATGAAAAACAAAATGTATGCTTACCTGATACATTTCTTTCTCTTGTGGTGTATCCAGTCCACGGGTTCATCCATTACGTGTGGGATATTCTCCTTCCCAACAGGAAGCTGCAAGAGGACACCCACAGCAGAGCTGTCTTTATAGCTCCTCCCCTAACTGCCAACCCCAGTCATTCGACCGAAGACAAGCAAGAAAAAAGGAGAAACTATAGGGTGCAGTGGTGACTGTAGTTTAAAAATAAAAAACACCTGCCTTAAAAGTGACAGGGCGGGCCGTGGACTGGATACACCACAAGAGAAAGAAATTTATCAGGTAAGCATAAATTTAGTTTTCTCTTGTAAGGTGTATCCAGTCCACAGGTTCATCCATTACTTGTGGGATACCAATACTAAAGCTTTAGGACACGGATGAAGGGAGGGACAAGGCAGGAACTTAAACGGAAGGCACCACTGCCTGCAAGACCTTTCTCCCAAAAATAGGCTCTGAGGAAGCAAAGTATCAAATTTGTAGAATTTAGAAAAAGTATGAAGTGAAGACCAAGTCGCCGCCTTACAAATCTGTTCAACAGAGGCCTCATTTTTAAAAGCCCACGTGGAAGCTACCGCTCTAGTGGAATGAGCTGTAATTCTTTCAGGAGGCTGCTGACCAGCAGTCTCATAAGCTAAACGGATTATGCTTCTCAGCCAAAAAGAAAGAGAAGATGCCGAAGCCTTTTGGCCTCTCCTCTGTCCAGAGTAGACAACAAACAATGCAGATGTTTGACGAAAATCTTTAGTAGCTTGAAAATAAAACTTTAAAGCACGAACCACGTCAAGATTGTGTAATAGACGTTCCTTCTTTGAAGAAGGATTAGGACACAGTGACGGAACAACAATCTCCTGATTGATATTCTTATTAGATACCACCTTAGGAAGAAACCCAGGTTTGGTATGCAAAACTACCTTATCTGCATGGAAGATCAAATAAGGGGAATCACACTGTAAGGCAGATAACTCTGAAACTCTTCGAGCCGAAGAGATAGCTACCAAAAACAGAACTTTCCAAGATAAAAGCTTGATATCTATGGAATGCAGAGGTTCAAACGGAACCCCTTGAAGAACTTTAAGATCTAAATTTAAACTCCATGGCGGAGCAACAGGTTTAAACACAGGCTTGATTCTAACTAAAGCCTGACAAAACGCCTGAACGTCTGGAACATCTGCCAGGCTCTTGTGCAGAAGAATAGACAGAGCAGAAATCTGTCCCATTAAGGAACTAGCTGACAATCCCTTCTCCAATCCTTCTTGGAGAAAGGATAATATCCTAGGAATCCTGACCTTACTCCATGAGTAACCCTTGGATTCACACCAATGAAGATATTTACACCATATCTAACGATAGATTTTCCTGGTGACAGGCTTTCGAGCTTGAATCAAGGTATCAATGACCGACTCAGAGAAACCACGTTTTGATAAAATCAAGCGTTCAATCTCCAAGCAGTCAGCCACAGAGAAATTAGATTTGGATGTTTGAATGGGCCTTGGAGTAGAAGGTCCTGCCTCAGCGGCAGAGTCCATGGTGGAAAGGATGACATGTCCACGAGATCTGCATACCAAGTCCTGCGTGGCCATGCAGGTGCTATCAAAATCACTGAAGCTCTCTCCTGCCTTATCTTGGCAATCAGACGAGGGAGGAGAGGAAATGGTGGGAACACATAAGCCAGGCTGAAGGACCAGGGCACTGCTAGAGCATCTATCAGCACTGCCTGGGGATCCCTTGACCTGGACCCGTAACAAGGAAGCTTGGCGTTCTGACGAGACGCCATCAGATCCAGTTCTGGTTTGCCCCATAGTTGGATCAGTTGGGCAAATACCTCCGGATGGAGCTCCCACTCCCCCGGATGAAAAGTCTGCCGACTTAGAAAGTCCGCCTCCCAGTTCTCTACTCCTGGGATATGGATAGCTGAGAGATGGCAAGAGTGAACCTCTGCCCATAGAATTATCTTTGAAACCTCCAACATTGCCAGGGGGCTTCTTGTTTCCCCCTGATGGTTGAAATAGGCTACAGTCGTGATATTGTCTGACTGAAATCTGATGAACCTTGAATATCACTCTCAGTTCCAGAATGTTTATCGGAAGGAGGGCTTCCTCCCGAGTCCACGAACCCTGAGCCTTCAGGGAGTTCCAGACTGCGCCCCAGCCCAGAAGGCTGGCATCTGTCATCACTATAGTCCACTCTGGCCTGCGGAAACTCACTCCCCTGGACAGATGGACCTGAGATAACCACTAGAGAAGAGAATCCCTGGTCTCTTGATCCAGATTTAGCAGAGGGGACAAATCTGTGTAGTCCCCATTCCACTGATTGAGCATGCAAAGTTTCAGTGGTCTGAGATGTAGGCGGGCAAACAGAACTATGTCCATTGCCGCTACCATTAGGCCGATTACTTCCATACACGGAGCCACTGACGGCCGAGAAGTGGAATG
Source organism: Bombina bombina (assembly GCF_027579735.1). Taxonomy (NCBI): domain Eukaryota; kingdom Metazoa; phylum Chordata; class Amphibia; order Anura; family Bombinatoridae; genus Bombina; species Bombina bombina. The sequence goes on from NC_069502.1 coordinate 183,355,408, forward strand.
AAGAGCATGGCAGAAAGTTAGAAGCTTTGATAACCTGACCTCTGTCAGAAAAAAATTAATTTCTACTGAATCTATCAGTGTTCCTAGGAAGAAAACTCTTGTGAGAGGGGAGAGAGAACTCTTTTCTTCATTCACCTTCCACCCGTGAGACCTCAGAAAGGCCAGAACAATGTCCGTATGGGACTTGGTGATTTGAAAAGTCGACGCCTGTATCAGAATGTCGTCTAGATAAGGAGCCACCGCTATGCCTCGTGGCCTGAGAACCGCCAGTAGGGACCCTAGAACCTTCGTAAAGATTCTTGGTGCCGTGTCTAGCCCGAAGGGAAGAGCCACAAACTGGTAATGCATGTCTAGGAAGGTGAACCTGAGGAACTGATGATGATCTCTGTGAATCGGAATGTGGAGATAAGCATCCTTTAAGTCCACTGTAGTCATAAATTGACCCTCCTTGATCATAGGGAGGATGGATCGGATAGTCTCCATCTTGAAGGATGGGACTCTGAGAAATTTGTTTAGGATCTTGAGATCCAAGATTGGTCTGAAAGTTCCCTCTTTTTTGGGAACTATAAACAGATTTGAATAGAAGCCCTGCCCCTGTTCCTCCTTTGGAACTTGGTGGATCACTCCCATAACCACTAGGTCTTGAACACAACGTAAGAATGCCTCTCTCTTTATCTGGTTTGCAGATAATTGTGAGAGATGAAATCTACCCTTTGGAGATGAAGCTTTGAAATCCAGAAGATGTCACTGGGAAACAATCTCTAATGCCCAGGGATCCTGAACGTCTCTTGTCCAAGCCTGGACGAAGAGAGAAAGTCTGCCCCCTACTAGATCCGATCCCGGATCGGGGGCTACTCCTTCATGCTGTCTTAGAGGCGGCAGCAGGTTTTTTTGGCCTGCTTCCCCTTGTTCCAAGCCTGGTTCGGTCTCCAGACTGGTTTGGACTGGGCAAAATTTCCCTCTTGTTTTGCATTAGAGGAAGCTGAAGCTGCACCACTCTTGAAGTTTCGAAATGAATGAAAATTATTCTGTTTGTTCCTTAATGTATTGGACTTATCCTGAGGAAGGGCATGACCTTTTCCTCCAGTAATATCAGAAATGATCTCCTTCAGGCCCAGCCCGAATAGGGTCTGTCCTTTGAAGGGGATGATAAGAAGCTTAAACTTTGAAGTAACGTCTGCTGACTAGGACTTAAGCCATAGCGCCCTGTACGCCAGAATGGAAAAACCTGAATTCTTAGCCGTTAGTTTGGTTAGATGAAAAACGGCGTCAGAAATAAAGGAATTAGCTAACTTGAGAGCTTTAATCCTGTCTAAAATATCATCTAACGGAGTCTCCACCTGTAGAGCCTCCTCAAGAGACTCGAACCAAAAAGCCGCTGCAGCAGTAACTGGGGCAATGCATGCAAGAGGCTGGAGAATAAAACCTTGATGGATAAAAAATTTCTTAAGGAGACCCTCCAATTTTTTATCCATAGGATCTAAGAAATCACAACTGTCCTCGACCGGGATAGTTGTACGCTTAGCTAGGGTAGAGACTGCTCCCTCCACCTTAGGGACCGTCTGCCATGAGTCCCGTATGGCGGAATCTATGGGAAACATCTTTTTTAAAAGCAGGAGGGGGAGAGAATGGTACACCTGGCCTATCCCATTCCTTAGTAATAATTTCAGAAAACCTCTTAGGGACTGGAAAAACATCAGTGTAAACAGGCACTGCAAAGTATTTGTCCATTTTACACAATTTCTCTGGAACTACAATGGGGTCACAATCATCCAGAGTCGCTAAAACCTCCCTGAGCAATAAGCAGAGGTGTTCAAGCTTAAATTTAAAGGCTGTCATTTCAGAATCGGACTGAAGTAACGCCTTCCCTAAATCTGAAATCTCACCCTCAGATAGCAAATCCCTTGCCACGGCTTCAGAGCATTGTGAGGGTATATCGGACATAGCTACTAAAGCGTCAGAAAGCTCTGTATTTGTTCTAGCCTCAGAGCTGTCTCACTTTCCTTGTAACCCTGGCAGTTTGGACAATACCTCTGTGAGGGTATGATTCATAACTGCCGCCATGTCTTGTAAGGTAAACACATTGGACGCGCTAGATGTACTTGGCGTCACTTGAGCATGAGTTATAGGTTCTGACACATGGAGAGAGCTAGATGGCATAACCTCCCTTTTGTCAGTCTGAGAAACCTCTGGGGATAAATCTTTAAATGCCATAATATGGTCTTTATAAGTTATAGAAATTTCAGTACATTCGGTACACATTCTAAGAGGGGGTTCCACAATGGCTTCTAAACATATTGAACAAGGAGTTTCCTCTATGTCAGACATGTTTAACAGACTAGTAATGAGACCAGCAAGCTTGTAAAACACTTTAATAAATGTGAAACAGCAATTAAATAAAAACGGTACTGTGCCTTTAAGAGAAAAAAACTATCACATAAACTGCAAAACAGTGTTAAAAAATAGTAAACTCTTCGAAATTTATGTGTGTATAAGGGACTAAAGCAGCATTGCACCCACTTGCAAATGGATGATTAACCCTTTAGGCCCCAAACCGGATTTGAAAAACATTAAAAAATGTTAATAAACAGTTAAACACCTTGCCACAGCTCTGCTGTGGCTCCTACCTGCCCTCAAATACGATTTAGGAAAGGAATAAGCCCTCTATGTGGTCCTCAGATGCCTGAGGACTCCTTTAGGGAAGTTGGATGTCTCAGTCTGAATATGAACTGCGCATCTAGAGCGCGAAAATAGGCCCCTCCCACCATGCACTCGATGTCAGAGGGCCTTAAGAAAATACTCCTAGGAGTACCTGACTAGCCATGTGGAAACTAGGCTCCAAAAAAACAATTTATCACCCTCAGAGAAAAAACGTTTTTTCTATTTAACATGTAAACGTTTTGTCACTAAGAAATATGAGTATTAACATGAATATTACCATTGTTTGTAAGCATGATCCCAGTCATTGTTAAATCACTGCATCAGGCTTACCTCAATTATACAAGGCTCTGTCAGCATTTTCTAGATCTTATCACCTCTCTAGAAATAAATATACCGAACATACCTCAAAGCAGGTACTCTGCAAACCGTTCCCCCAACTGAAGTCTTTCCCATACTCTTCAGTTATGCGTGAGAACAGCAATGGACCTTAGTTACAAACCCCTAAGATCATCAACCTCCAGGCAAATTCTTTTTCTAAATTCTGCCTGAGAGTAAAACAGTACAATGCCAGTACCGTTTAAAAATAACAAACTTTTGATTGAAGGTAAAACTACACTAAGTCACCACATATCTCTTGATACTTCCTATCTTGTAGAGAGATGCAAGAGAATGACTGGGGGTGGCACTTAGGGGAGGAACTATATAGACAGCTCTGCTGTGGGTGTCCTCTTGCAGCTTCCTGTTGGGAAGGAGAATATCCCACAAGTAATGGATGAACCTGTGGACTGGATACACCTTACAAGAGAAATATTAATATTTAACATTGCAATGTTATTCACATGCAAGAATAAGTTCTATTTATTCATAAATAAATTTTATATATATATATATATATAAAAATGTTTTTTTGGTAAAATATATATATATATATATATATATAAACAGTTCCCAGAACACAAACCTGGCCAAAGATATGCTGTGCAACTGGAAAAAAAAAAGCAGGCAACAAAGGGTGCTTCACAATAAGCCTTTTAATCCATATAAATGTGAAACAATAAGGGCCTTAACCCATAACGTTTCGGTATAGCTATATAAAGATATGCATAGAAATATCTATTTAATAATTCATATTATATTTTCCTTCCATGTAAAAACATTTGGCTAGATTACGAGTTGTGCATTAGGGTAAAAAAGCAGCGTTAAGAGATCCTAACGCTGTTTTTTTACGTCCGCTGGTATTACGAGTCTTGAAGGTTTAGGGTCACCGCACACTTCTTTGGCCTTACCGCAAAACGACTTACGTAAACTTTGTAAAGTCTTTTTTCTATGGGACTTCCATAGCGCTGATATTACAAGTCTGTCCTGGGAGGCCAAAAAGTGAGCGGTACACCCTACCCTGTCAAGAGTCCTAATGCATTTAAAAGTCAGTAGTTATGAGTTTTATGGTACAACGCCGTAACATAAAATTCATAACTAAAGTGCTAAAAAGTACACTAACACCCATAAACTACCTATTAACCCCTAAACGCATCGCAAACACTATAATAAAATTTTTAACCCCTAATCTGCTGCTCCGGACACCATCGCCACCTACATTATATTTATGAACCCCTAATCTGCTGCCTCCAACATAGCCTACACCTACATTATATTTATTAACCCCTAATCTGCCACCCCCGACATTGCCGACACCTACATTATAATTATTAATTCCTAATCTGCCGCTCCGGACACCGCCGCCACCTGCATTATATGTATTAAGCCTTAATCTGCTGCCCCCAACATGGCCGACACCTACATACTATTTATTAACCCCTAATCTGCCGCCCCCAACGTCGCTGACACTATATTAAAGTTATTAACCCCTACAACTAAGTCTAACCCTAACCTTAACACCCCTAACTTAAATATAATTACAATATATCTAAATAAATATTCCTATCATTAACTAAATTATTCCTATTTAAAACTAAATACTTACCTGTAAAATAAACCCTAAGATAGCTACAATATAACTAATAGTTACATTGTAGCTAGCTTAGGTTTCATTTTTATTTTACAGACAAGTTTGTATTTATTTTAACTAGGTAGACTAGTTAGTAAATAGTTATTAACTATTTACTAACTATCTAGTTAAAATAAATACAAATTTACCTGTAAAATAAAACCTAACCTAAGTTACACTAACACCTAACACTACACTATAATTAAATTAACTAAATTAAATACAATTACCTAAATTAAATTAGCTAAAGTACAAAAAACCACACTAAATTACAGAAAATAATAAACAAATTCCAGATATTTAAACTAATTACACCTAATCTAATAGCCCAATTAAAATATAAAAAAAAAAACCTAGCCTAAACTAAACTACCAATAGCCCTTAAAAGGGCCTTTTGCTGGGCATTGCCTCAAAGTAATCAGCTCTTTTACCTGTAAAAAAAAAAATACAAAAACCCCCCCAACAGTAAAACCCACCACCCACACAACCAACCCCTCAAATAAAATACTATCTTAAAAAACCTAAGCTCCCCATTGCCCTGAAAAGGGCATTTGGATGGGCATTGCCCTTAAAAGGGCAGTTAGCTCTATTGCGAGCCAAAGTCCCTAACCTAAAAATAAAACCCACCCAATACACCCTTAAAAAACCTAACACTAATCCCCTGAAGGTCGACTTACCGGGAGAAGTCTTCATCCAAGCCGGGCCGAAGTCCTCAACGAAGCCGGAAGAAGTCTTCATCCAAGCCGGGCGAAGTGATCCTCCAGCCAATTGGAATTAAGGCAGAAAAAATCCTATTGGCTGATGCAATCAGCAAATAGGATTGAAGTTCAATCCTAAAGGCTGATCCAATCAGCCAATAGGATTGAGCTTGCATTCTCTATTGGCTGTTCCAATCAGCCAATAGAATGCAAGCTCAATCCTATTGTAATTATATTTAAGTTAGGGGGTGTTAGGGTTAATGTTAGACTTAGGTTTAGGGGTTAATAACTTTAATATAGTGGCGGCGACGTTGGGGGCAGCAGATTAGGGGTTAATAGATGTAGCTAGGTTGCAGCGACATTGGGGGCGGCAGATTAGGGGTTAATAAATAGTATGTAGGTGTTGGCGATGTTGGGGGCAGCACATTAGGGGGTTAATGCATATAATGTAGGTGGCGGCGGTGTCCGGAGCGGCAGATTAGGGGTTAATAATTATAATGTAGGTGTCGGCGATGTCAGGGGCGGCAGATTAGGTGTTAATCAGTGTAAGATTAGGGGTGTTTAGACTCAGGGTTCACGTTAGGGTGTAGACATAACTTTTATTTCCCCATAGGAATCAATGGGGCTGCGTTAAGGAGTTTTACGCAGCTTTTTTGCAGGTGTTAGACTTTTTCTCAGCCAGCTCTCCCCGTTGATACCTATGGGGAAATTGTGCACGAGTGCGTACGACCAGCTCACCGCTCACTTAAGCAGCGCTGGTATTGGAGTGTGGTAATGAGCAAAATTTTGCTCAACGCTCACTTCTTGTCTTTTAACGATGGGTTTCTGAAAACTCATAATACCAGCGCTGCTCCATGTAAGTGAGCGGTGAGACAAAACTGCTCGTTAGCACCGCATAGCCTCTAACGCAAAACTCGTAATCTGGGCCATTGTGTTTAATATTTACAGTAAATACTCAGTTTATCACATTATTAAATATAAATATAGCATAAATATGCTTTTATATGTTTTCATCTACTTGACTGTAAAGAGCTCTAATGCACTTATATATGTGCCTATGTATGTATAAATATGTGTTTATGTATGTACATAAAGCATGAGTGTTTCACTGTGTAGTCTGCGCTCCTCCCGCAGTCCTGTGAAGTAAACGGAGCCCGGCACAATGGAGAGTGGGCGGGGGACACACCCCTGTATGTAGTAATCCAATCAGGTAGGCAGCCTCTTCAGGAGTGACAGCCACACACGCCAAAACAGAAATAGAATGTAAGGTGCAGAGAAGGCGCTCTGGATGAAAGGAAAGTTATAACCAAAGCGCTATAAAAAGCGCTGTACTGTATGAAAAAATTATGAATTCCAGGCAGCAGGATAAAAAGTAAAAAACAACTTTATTCCAAAAAGTTAAAAAGGACAAAACCAGGATGTCCTGTACAGAGCCAGCAAAAGCTCTAACAACCAGGCAAGTGAGCAGATCCCCACACAGACATGTTTCGTGCACCAGGTGCACTTTATCACTGCTTACCTGGGGATCAGCTCAAACGCCCCTTTAAGGCTGAGCTGGATCATGACATCACAGTAATAGAGTACCTGATTGGATACCTATATCCACAACATGAGCAAACACATTTCTCAACATCTTAAACATTTTCAAAATATATACATTAACTATGGATAAATCCTATAGATATATACATATGAATGATCTCCCTGTCTCGCTAAGGGTAATATATAAATCTTGATAAAGTCATAGAATTTCCACATATCGTATACTATTCACAAATAAGATATATAAAGAGCACAATTAATTATCCCATTACTGTATGAAAAACAGGATGGATTGAGGTTAAAACAATATATAAATGCAGCTTCTTAATGTCGATTCAATTTATGATATATAAATTAACATTATTAGGCAAACACTATTCTCAAAAGGCCTATGCTAATGTTATATACTCAAGTAAACACATCCAGATCACGTCTGATGTTTAGCCCATCTGGTTCACTAGTTTGTAATCTAAACATCCAAAAAATCTCCTTTTTGTTCAGCAATGTTTCCCTATTACCTCCTCTCTTCCATTTAGTGATATGTTCAATTGCCTGTATCTTAAGAGAAGAAACATCTGAGTTATGTTTTTTTTTTAATGTCTTGACACTGGTGTGTCGCTATCTTCATCCTCAACAGAAGTAAGATGTTGCAAAAACCTATCTTTTAGGGATCTTTTGGTTTTCCCTGTGTATTGAATTTTACAAAGATCACAAGTAAGAAGATAGACGACATGTGTTGTAGCACAATTGATAAAAAATCTGATGTCATATTCCACTTTAGTTGTACTAGATACAAATTTATCGCCCTCATGTATAAAACTACACGTTTTGCATACGAGACGTCGACATTTGAAGCATCCCTTCTTCTGTTTTAACCAACATTTATTTTTTGTGGGTTTCACATCTGAGGGTGACAAATAGTTGGCCAAAGTTTTAGCTCTCTTAGGTATAAATTCACATCCTGGGTCTAGAATTTCTTTGATAATTGGATCAGAGTACAAAATTGGAAAAGATTCCTTAATTATATTACATATTTTAGTGTATTCTACACTATAAGTAGTAATAAACTTGATCTTACTCATATCATCCTCATTACCTCTGTGTCTCTTGGGTTTATATTGTAATAACTGTTCTCTGGGAATCTGATCCACGTCTTCTTTTGCTGTTAGGAGAATACCATCTCGATACTCTCGCTGTTTAAATCTATTTGTAGCCTCACTAGCCTGGCGCTGATATTCACTTTCTTTAGAACAATTCCTTTTAATACGGATGTATTCTCCTTTCGGTATCCCCCTGAGAACATGTCGTGGGTGACAGGATTCAAATTGTAGCAGGGTATTCCCTGCAGTTTCCTTCCTATACATCTTGGTTTGTATAAGGGACCCAATTTCCCCACCCCTGGACAGTGATGTATGTACATATGTATATATGTCTGTAAATACGCATATACACATATAAACATAATGTATGTATAAATATATACAGTATATATATATATATATATATATATATACACACACACACATATATATATATATACACACATATATATATATATATATATATATATATATATATATATATATATATATATATATACCTGTACATATATATACAGTATCCCACAAAAATGAGTACACCCCTCACATTTTTGTAAATATTTTATTATATATTTTCATGTGACAACACTGAAGAAATGACACTTTGCTACAATGTAAAGTAGTAAGTGTACAGCCTGTATAACAGTGTACATTTGCTGTCCCCTCAAAATAACTCAACACACAGCCATTAATGTCTAAACCGTTGGCAACAAAAGTGAGTACACCCCTAAGTGAAAATGTCTAAATTGGGCCCAATCAACCATTTTCCCTCCATGTGTCATGTGACTTGTTAGTGTTACAAGGTCTCAGGTGTGAATGGGGAGCAGGTGTGTTAAATTTGGTGTTATCACTCTCACACTCTCTCATACTGGTCACTGGAAGTTCAACATGGCACCTCATGGCAAAGAACTCTCTGAGGATCTGAAAAAAAGAATTGTTGCTCTACATAAAGATGGCCTAGGCTATAAGAAGATTGCAAAGACTCTGAAACTGAGCTGCAGCACGGTGGGCAAGACCATACAGTGATTTCATAGGACAGGTTCCACTCAGAACAAGCCTCGCCATGGTCGACCAAAGAAGTTGAGTGCATGTGCTCAGCATCATATCCAGAGGTTGTCTTTGGGCCAGCATTGCTGCAGAAGTTGAAGGGGTTGGGGGGTCAGCCTGTCAGTACTCAGACCATACACCACACACTGCATCAAATTGGTTTGCATGGCTGTCGTCCCAGAAGGAAGCCTCTTCTAAAGATGATGCACAAGAAAGCCTTAAGACAAGCAGACTAAGGACATGAATTACTGGAACCATGTCCTGTGGTACGATGAGACTAAGATAAACTTATTTGGTTCAGATGGTGTCAAGCGTGTGTGGCAGCAACCAGGTGAGAATTACAAAGACAAATGTGTCTTGCCTATACAGTCAAGCATGGTGGTGGGAGCTTCATGGTCTAGGCGTGCATGAGTGCTGCCGGCACTGGGGAGCTACAGTTCATTGAGGGAACCATAATTACCAACATGTACTGTGACATACTGAATCAGAGCATGATCCCCTCCATTTGGAGACTGGGCCGCAGGGCAGTATTCCAACATAATAACGACCCCAAACACACCTTCAAGAGGCCCACTGCCTCGCTAAAGAAGTTCAGGGTAAAGGGGATGGACTGGCCAAGCATGTCTCCAAACCTTAACCCTATTGAGCATCTGTGGGGCATCCTCAAACAGAATGTGGGGGAGCGCAAGGTCTCTAACATCCACCATCTCTGTAATGTTGTCATGGAGGAGTGGAAGAGGACTCCAGTGGCAACATGTGAAGCTCTGGTGAACTCCATGCCCAAGAGGGTTAAGGCAGTGCTGGAAAATAATGGTGGCCACACAAAATAGTGACACTATTGGCCCAATTTGGACATTTCCACTTAGGGGTGTACTCACTTTTGTTGCCAATGGTTTAGACATTAATGGCTGTGTGTTGAGTTATTTTGAAGGGACAGCAAAGGTACACTGTTATACAGGCTGTACACTCACTACTTTACATTGTAGGAAAGTGTAATTTCTTCAGTGTTGTCACATGAAAAAATTATTTACAAAAATGTGAGGAGTGTACTCACTTTTGTGGGATACTGTATTTAGACATGTATATGTATCTATCTCTATGTTAAAGCCCTTTGTCTGCCTTTTTTTCTAACACATGAGACCTCATATTTTGGAGCCCTTATGGTTTTTTTGGTGCAATAAATATAAAATAAAAATAAAAATATATGTTTTTAATATTTGTTATAAGATAGTGATATTATGAATATAACTGTACTTTGTAATGCATTTTTTAATTGTTTTTTGACACTTTCTTGTTTCACAAAACAGTTAACCACAGCTCTGAGGTAGCAGTAATCATTCTAATGTAAATCACAATCACCTAGATTACGAGTTGTGCATTATGAGTCAAATAGCAGCGTTGTGGCCCATAACGCATAATTTTCCCTAACGCAACCATTACAAGTCTTGTCGGTATAGGTGTACCGCAAGCCTTTTAGCCTGTAACGTAACATCAGTACCGCAGTCCTAAAAATTTAATTTTTTAATGGGATTCCCAAAGCGCCGGTATTACGAGTTTTGCGTTCTGGCTATAAAGCGAGCGTTTCAGCCTAAAACAACAAGATCTGTACCACCATCTAAAGTAGTTATGAGTTTTACACTACAAAGCTGTAATACAAAACTCATAACTAAAGTGTTAAAAAGTACACTAACACCCATAAACTACATATTAACCCCTAAAACAAGGACCTCCCGCATCGCAAACACTATATTAAATATATTAACCCCTAATCTTCCACTCCTGAGATCGCCGCCACTTTAAAAAAACTATTAACCCCTATTCCGCCGCTTCCTGACATCCTCACCACTATACTAAAGTTATTAACCCCTAAACGGCCGCCTGTTCGCATCACAAACACTATTTAAATATTATTAACCCCTAATCTGCCGTCTGCCCACATCGCCCCCACTATACTAAAGTTATTAAGCCCTACACTGCTGCCACTATACTAAACCTATTAACCCCTAAACCGCAAGCCCCCCACAACGAAATATACTAAACTAAACTATTGACCCCTAAACCTAAAGCCCCCCACATCAAAATAAACTAAATTAAACTATTTACCCCTAAACCTAACAACCCCCTAACTTTATATAAAAATTACAATTTCCCTATCTTAAATTAAATTAAAACTTACCTGTCAAATTTGAAAAAACTAACGGCTATATTACGAGTTTTGCGCCTTGCAAACATTAGTTTAATATTATTAACCCCTAATCTGCCATCCCTAACATCGCCAACACCTACCTACATTTATTAACCCCTAATCTGCCGCCCTCAACGTCGCCGCCACTATACTAAAGTTATTAACCCTTAAATCTAACCCTAACCCTACCCCCCCTAATTTAAATATAATTACAATAAATCTAAATAAAATTCCTATCATTAACTAAATTATTCCTATTTAAAACTAAATACTTACCTACAAAATAAACCCTAAGATAGCTACAATATAACTAATAGTTTATTTTTATTTTACAGGCAAGTTTGTATTTATTTTAACTAGGTACAATAGTTATTAACTATTTAATAACTACTGTACCTAGTTAAAATGAATACAAAAGTACCTGTAAAATAAAACCTAACCTAAGTTACAATTACACCTTACACTACACTATAATTAAATAAATTAACTAAATTAAATACAATTAAATACAATTAAATACAATTAAATACAATTAAATAAAATGATCTAAAGTACAAAAACAAACAAACACTAAATTACAGAAAATAATAAACAAATTACAAGATTTTTAAACTAATTACACCTAATCTAATCCCCCTAACAAAATAAAAAAGCCCCCCCAAAATAAAAAAGCCCTACCCTACACTAAATTACAAATAGCCCTTAAAAGGGCCTTTTGTGGGGCATTGCCCCAAAGTAATCAGCTCTTTTACCTGTAAAAAAATTGCAAATCCCCCCCCAACATTAAAACCCACCACCCAGACAACCAACCCTACTCTAAAACCCATCCAATACACTAACACTAACCCCTTGAAGATCACCTTACCGGGAGATGTCTTCATCCAACCGGGCCGAAGTCCTCAACGAAGCCGGGAAAAGTCTTCATCCAAGCCGGGCGAAGTGGTCCTCCAGACGGGCAGAAGTCTTCATCCAGACTGCATCTTCTATCTTCATCCATCTGACGCAGAGCAGGTCCATCTTCAAGACATCCGATGCGGAGCATCCTCTTCATCCGATGGATAACACAGAATGAAGGTACCTTTAAGTGACGTCATCCAAGATGGCGTCCCTTCAATTCCGATTGGCTGATAGAATTAAGGTAGAAAAAATCCTATTGGCTGATGCAATCAGCCAATAGGATTGAAGTTCAATCCTATTGGCTGATCCAATCAGCCAATAGGATTGAGCTCGCATTCTATTGGCTGATTGGATCAGCCAATAGGATTGAACTTAAATCCTATTGGCTGATTGCCGTCGGATGAAGAGGATGCTCTGCGTCGAATGTCTTGAAGATGGACCCGCTCCGCGCCGGATGGATGAAGATAGAAGATGCCGTCTGGATGAATACTTCTTCCCGTCTGGAGGATCACTTCGTCCGGCTTGGATTAAGACTTCTCCTGGCTTCGTTGAGACTTCGGCCCGATGAAGAGGATGCTCCGCGTCGAATGTCTTGAAGATGGACCCGCTCTGCGCCGGATGGATGAAGATAGAAGATGCCGTCTGGATGAATACTTCTTCCCGTCTGGAGGATCACTTCGTCCGACTTGGATTAAGACTTCTCCCGGCTTCGCTGAGACTTCGGCCCGATAGGATGAAGACATCTCCCGGTAAGGTGATCTTCAAGGGGTTAGTGTTAGGTTTTTTTAAGGGAGTATTGGGTGGGTTTTAGAGTAGGGTTGGTTGTGTGGGTGGTGGGTTTTAATGTTGGGGGGGATTTGTATTTTTTTTTACAGGTAAAAGAGCTGATTACTTTGGGGCAATGCCCCGCAAAAGGCTCTTTATAGGTCTATTTGTAATTTAGTGTAGGGTAGGGCTTTTTTATTTTGGGGGGGCTTTTTTATTTTGTTAGGGGTATTAGATTAGGTGTAATTAGTTTAAAAATCTTGTAATTTGTTTATTATTTTATGTAATTTAGTGGGGGGTTTTTTGTACTTTAGATAATTTTATTTAATTGTATTTAATTTAGGGAATTAATTTAATTATAGTGTAGTGTTAGGTGTAATTGTAACTTAGGTTAGTTTTTTTTTTATATAGGTAACTTTGTATTTTTTTTAGCTAGGTAGTTGTTAAATAGTTAATAACTATTTAGTAACTATTCTACCTAGTTAAAATAAATACAAACTTGCCTGTAAAATAAAATTAAACCTTAAGCTAGATACAATGTAACTATTAGTTATATTGTAACTAGCTTAGGGTTTATTTTATAGGTAAGTATTTTGTTGTAAATAGGAATTATTTAGTTAATGATAGGAATTTTTATTTAGATTTATTGTAATTATATTTAAGTTAGGGGGTGTTAGGGTTAGGTTTAGACTTAGGTTTAGGGGTTAATACATTTAGTATAGTGGCAGCGACGTTGGGGGTGGCAGATTAGGGGATAATAAATGTAGTTAGGTGGTGTTGATGTTAGGGCCGGCAGATTAGGGGTTAATAATATTTAACTAATGTTTGCAATGCGGGAGTGCGGCGGTTTAGGGGTTAATATGTTTATTATAGTGGCGGCGACATTGGGGGCGGCAGATTAGGGGTTAATAAGTGTAGGTAGGTTTGCGGCAACATTGGGGGCGGCAGAGTCCGGAGCAGCAGATTAGGGGTTAATAATTATAATGTAGGTGTCGGCGATGTCAGGGGCAGCAGATTAGGGGTTAATAAGTGTAAGATTAGGGGTGTTTAGACTCGGGGCTCATGTTAGGGTGTTAGGTGTAGACATAAAATGTATTTCCCCATAGGAATCAATGGGGCTGCGTTAAGGAGTTTTACGCTGCTTTTTTGCAGGTGTTAGACTTTTTTTCAGCCAGCTCTCCCCATTGATTCCTATGGGGAAATCGTGCACGAGCACGTTACACCAGCTCACCGCTAACGTAAGCAACGCTGGTATTGAATTGCGGTAATGAGCTAAATTTTGCTCAACAAACTACCAATTAAACTAAAATTAAACTAAATATGGTCACATGTAAAACATGATCATTAGAGAGTTCCGTGTTCAATCACGTTTGCAAATGTTTAAAATGTTAACTGAAAATTAGTACTGCACATGTCATAATTTGCCCTTATTAAGAAACTAACCAAATACACAAAGAAGTCATCAAATAATAATGAATCAAATTTAACATGGCTTTGTTCTTTCAAGTTGGCTGCTTATTTATTTTTTGTTTGCATGTTCTTTTATGAAATGCCGGTAGAAATTGTTGTACGTATATATTTTTATATTTACTCAATCTAAAATGTGAGAATTTCAAATATTTCAGATTTGTTGCATAGAAACTCAAGTTTACTAACTAATTCAGACATGTTTCCAATGGATTTGAATGCTGTCCATAAAATAGTAATATTGAGTTTATTTTTTTCATAGAGAAACTCTTTGATCTTACAAAATGATATTTTCCTATTAACTTCTCACTACACATAAGATGTATCTAACAATATTTTTATAATTATTTTAAGTAACATTGATGTCCCCATTTCACTCTACCTTCCCCTTTTCTTTGCAATATAAAGGGCCAGATTACAAGTGTTGCGCTATTTTTCCCCCCACTCTCGCACAAACACCTCTCAAAGTAAACTTTTATTGAGGCTAGCACATGTATTCTAAGTTGAAAGTAAATTGTTTGCATGTGAGCAAAACTGGTAGCACACTAACTTTAGGACTTTGAATATCTCGATTGTGTTAACTTCTTGTCCCCATAGACTTCAATAGAACACACAGAACAAAAAAAAACTATGACTTATCGCTCGCGTGCTAACCCGACACTGCGTTACACGTACAGCACAAAACCTGACTGCAGTTATGAATATTTACCATTCCAATGTTCTTCACGTTATTATTTTATTTATTATATATATGGCAAATCGGCCACTAGCATTGTATCGGATAGGGATGATTTCAATCCACCACCTAAGAGGTGGAGGACAGGTTAAGGAGCAGTGGTCTTATGACTTCTTAACTTCAGTTTCAGGTGAGCCTCTGAAGCAGCATCCACTGCTTAATAAATGGAGCCTTAGGCCTTATCTCGCTCTAACCCATGCTAACCCGACAAGCGCAAATTTAGCTTGTGCTCGACGCTCAACTTGTAATACGCGCACAAGTTAGTGCGGTAGCAATATTGGTTATCATGACCGGCGCTAATGATAGTGATTCACTTGTAATCTTGCCCAGAGTGTATTATTTGTCTGAAATTTTCTTACATCAATCTCAGTATTTTTTAGTTCATTTTATCTGCAAGAAATTACTGAAATGTGGCTCACATTACCATATTTTTATTCTCTGTTGTTCTGTCCTTCTACAACCTATAGACCAGGAAGCTATGTTCTTAATTATACCGTCCATGAGTTGTACTTCTTAACTAGTTTCACCTGCTTCTATATTCACCTTCTGCTATTCTGCTATTTATACCATTCTGCTTTTACTTATTTTGCTTCATTCTGTTTTATATTTTAGCAAGTTTTATTCCTTGGGGATTTTACTGAAAATCTCAACAAACTAATTTTTTCCTCTATCAACATTTAATAATGATTCTCATACACATCATCTCATACTGTTAAACATTGTATTTTCATCATGTAACAAAATAAAATACAAACTTAAAAATGATGTTCCTGTTCTAAATAAATCACCTTTGTCAGGTTTATAAAGGTTTGCCCTCTTTTCCAATACATTTGTGAAAGTTGTCCTTATGAACCTGAGAGACTTAAGATAGTCGTATCAGTATTCCTTGTTGGATACTTTCAGTAAATAATGTTTACTCAACATTTTCATACAATTCTTGCATGTTTAACTGATGCTCATTCCTCTTTGCTTCAGTTTGATTTCCACCTTACAATTTTTATTCCTACCACATATTCTATGACCTTATAAAAGCCACTGTTGGCCATCAACATCATATCCACATCCAGATCTGTCCCACCCCACCCACTCCTTATCTAATGTGGGCCATTAAATTATTGTGATTCTGCCCTTGGATCTTCTATTCCAACACCTTCCCATCCTAGATAGTCTTTAAGAAATATTGGTCGGCATGTCCTTTAAATGAAAAACAAGTAAAATACAAATAACAGTCTTTTACCACTATTTGATTAGGACCACTATTATTACATATTTCGGCTATTAATTACAGAATGACAGTCAGTTTGTAATAAACTAATCAGTACAGGTAATAGAGATAACAGTTACGTGAGAGCAAAAAGTTGTTTATCATGGGTGTTTGTGCATCAGGTTTGTCACTCTTATAGAAACTTACAAGTTGAAAGTAAACGCAAGCGCATGAGCACAATCGCGATTTACGCTAGAATGATTACCGCGACCACAGAGCTCTGGTTAACTGTTTTGCACAACAAAAAAATGTCACAAAACACATAAAAAATACATTTAAAATTATAGTTACACTCATAAAAACATTATCTAATAAAATGATTAAGATAAAAAAGTGCACCAAATAGTTATAATGGCTCAAAGTTAGTTGTTAGAAAAAAGAAAGGCAGGCAAAGGGCTTTAACATTGAGATACACACACAAGTCTAAATATGTTTATATATATATATATATATATATATATACAGTATATATTTATATATATATATAAATGTGTGTACATTTGTATTTTTGAAAATATATATGTTTATATATGTATTTACAGAGATATACAGTATACACACATATAAACACATAAATATATACAGTATGTACACATATAAAGACATATATAAGTGCATTGGAGCCCTTTGCTGTCAAGTAGATGAAAACATGTAAAAGCATATTTCTGCAATATTCATTTTTAATAAAGTGTTGTACTGTATATTTACTGTTAACATTTCACAATCAAATATTCTGCACATAGCAGAATGTGTTCTTTGTATTTATAAATAGATATTCCTAGATATTTCTGTATATATCTATACCTATATATAATCATGTATGTGTATATATATATATATATATATATATATATATATATATATATATATATATATATATATATATATATAGTATATATATATATAGGTATAGATAAGTGGTCATCAACTGTAAAGCTCCAGAGTTTATGGAACTACATTTCCCATGATGCTTAGCCAGTAAAGATATATGCCAAAATACCATTAGATATATGTATAAATATGTATTTACAAATAAATAGAACATATTCTGCTATGTGAAGCACTTTGGAATGTGAAATATCCAGATTTTCATGTCGGGTTAGCGCACTTGAGAATATGCAATCAGGTTTGCATGCGAGTAGGGTGTTATTTTTTTCCACTTTTTTTCTCAGTTGTCTTCTATGGGGTAATACAATATCCTATGATCGGCTTTTTGTACGCATCGAGTTAGCACTCAGGGAAAAACAGTTTACTTTCATCTTATAATTCGAGCACTATCCGACGTGCGGAAAAAGCCAACTTCTATTAGAGTTTGCGCACAAGCGGGAGAGTTAAATACCAATCCACTTGTAATCTGGCCCAAAACAGGTTATCCTGTATGTAGTGGAAAAGAAACAATGTGAAGAGGATATATATCTGTTGTATACTGAAATTACTACTTTTAGAAGATAATCTGTGTAATGTTGTTTAAATAATGTTTGAATTTGTAGATTTATAAAACAAAATATCTTCATAATACAGTACCATATTGATTATATATTTAAAACAGTAATTATAATATATAATAAAATAAAGAATATATTTATTAAAACTAGAAACAGCTATTTAATTTAATATTCGATACAACGTATGTAACATTTATGGGTGAATATATCCTCTGACTAAACTCTTTGCTTATGGCAAAATATTGTGCTAGAAAATATATTGTACTTGTTATATGTTTTTTGTTCTTCAAAATATTAATATGTAGTACTTTTTGCATTGACACATGTACTGCCTTTCTTTTCAAATTCAAGTTGGCCTTTCCGAGCCTCTATCTCTTGAGTACTTCCAGGTGGTGACTTTGAAAAGCGTGTACAGTAATTTCTCATGTGGAACGCTCAATTGCTTTTTTCTTCTTATTCCTCACTTTTCAAAGTAATTCTTGTGGATGGATGTGGGTGATGATTTATGGAGCATGTCCAATTGGTTCTGTTTGTCCATGCAGGTCTTCTTTATGTATACTAAGGTCAGGGCTTTAGTTGTAGGTAACCATCCAAGAAAAACATTTCACAGCAGGAGAAAATGCCAAGTAAGCAAAACAAACTCTTTTGTTCAGCAAAGCTTCTCAATATTTTGTGTTTGAATATTCCAAAACCCCAAACTTCAACACACAATGATTATTTCTAAATTTGCTTACAAAATTCTATTTATACCACTGAAATCAATAGAATTTAGTTTAGCAATTCGGTGTACCGGTGACTAATACCAATGAATATAACATTTGAATTCCACTGTGCATTACGCTAAAGAGGTGTAACAATGTGTCGCAAAGGACTCTCTAAGATAAATTGCCCATTTGTCAAAAATGTTTACATCAGTTTCATCTCCTATTTAAAGAATTTGTTACTTCAATAGTATTGATGTGCAAAAATATACAGTTTTCTTCTTTTCAAGATCAAAGCTAAACATTAAAGTGTCACTAAAGTCAACATTAAACTTCAGATAGAGCATATAATAATAATAATAATAAAAAATAGTTATATGCACGTTTTCTTAGAAACCAGCTCCTACTTTGTACTAATCATGTGTAAGAGTTTACAGTATATATGAATATGTATTTTTGATTGGCTGGTGGCTGTCACATGATATAAGGGTGAAGAAATGCAAGTAACTTTGAAATTTGTCTGAAAAAAATCTAATTCTCTTTTGAAATTCAGAGTAAGTGCTATTGCATTGTCTTTCTATTGTACATGTGTTGATTATGAAATTCTACTGTATTTAATGGTCCTTTAACTTTAATATGAAACTTGTGTGGTGTACTTCAATTTTGAATAGAAGAAAGGTATAAAAAAGGTGTGCCATTTTGAATTTCTAAGTATAGCTGATAATAATAATATATATATATATATATATATATATATATATATATATATATATATATATATATATATCTGCCTGAGAGTGCTGTTGTGCATGTTGCAGGGTCATAGGATGTGTACCCAGTCCATTCGGAGAGTGCAGTTCCATTCGGTGTTTTATATATATATATATATATATATATATACCCAGTTATGATTATTGATATTATCATTTTGTATCTAATTTAAAGGCTTCTTATATCAAGATATAAAAAGAATGAATCCTCCTGTAGATTTTGGCATATGACAGCAATATTATTTGCAAAAACATCAGTGTGATGATGCTGAACTCCAATTCAAGGACAATTTAAGATGCAGAGTGCAAAGAGTTTCCTTAAAAGGGTGGTAAATTCAAAATTTAGCTCAAATTGATTGGATAGAGCATGAATTTTTAAACAAATTTCCAATTTACTTCTATTCATTTTGCTTAGTTTTCTTGGTATCCTTTGTTATAGAATAATCATAGGTGATCTCAGGAGAGGAGGCAGCAGTGTTTGCAATATTGTTTATAACAAAGTTATATATAGTTACAAACACTGCTGCTTCAGACTGCTATAGACATGTGCACACTCAGCTCCTTTCAACCAACCTATGAAAATAAATGTTACCACTATCTAAGCTCTATTTATATCAATTATATACATGGACAACGCAGCAGAATATGCTGGTGCTTCATACATAAAATGTATTATTATTATTAATAATAATAATAATAATAATAAAAATAACAGATATTTATTTATTTATATATATATATATATATATATATATATATATATATATACAGGGAGTGCAGAATTATTAGGCAAGTTGTATTTTTGAGGATTAATTTTATTATTGAACAACAACCATGTTCTCAATGAACCCAAAAAACTCATTAATATCAAAGCTGAATAGTTTTGGAAGTAGTTTTTAGTTTGTTTTTAGTTACAGCTATTTTAGGGGGATATCTGTGTGTGCAGGTGACTATTACTGTGCATAATTATTAGGCAACTTAACAAAAAACAAATATATACCCATTTCAATTATTTATTTTTACCAGTGAAACCAATATAACATCTCAACATTCACAAATATACATTTCTGACATTCAAAAACAAAACAAAAACAAATCAGTGACCAATATAGCCACCTTTCTTTGCAAGGACACTCAAAAGCCTGCCATCCATGGATTCTGTCAGTGTTTTGATCTGTTCACCATCAACAGTGCGTGCAGCAGCAACCACAGCCTCCCAGACACTGTTCAGAGAGGTGTACTGTTTTCCCTCCTTGTAAATCTCACATTTGATGATGGACCACAGGTTCTCAATGGGGTTCAGATCAGGTGAACAAGGAGGCCATGTCATTAGATTTTCTTCTTTTATACCCTTTCTTGCCAGCCACGCTGTGGAGTACTTGGACGCGTGTGATGGAGTGTCCTGCATGAAAATCATGTTTTTCTTGAAGGATGCAGACTTCTTCCTGTACCACTGCTTGAAGAAGGTGTCTTCCAGAAACTGGCAGTAGGACTGGGAGTTGAGCTTGACTCCATCCTCAACCCGAAAAGGCCCCACAAGCTCATCTTTGATGATACCAGCCCAAACCAGTACTCCACCTCCACCTTGCTAGCGTCTGAGTCGGACTGGAGCTCTCTGCCCTTTACCAATCCAGCCACGGGCCCATCCATCTGGCCGATCAAGACTCACTCTCATTTCATCAGTCCATAAAACCTTAGAAAAATCAGTCTTGAGATATTTCTTGGCCCAGTCTTGACGTTTCAGCTTGTGTGTCTTGTTCAGTGGTGGTCGTCTTTCAGCCTTTCTTACCTTGGCCATGTCTCTGAGTATTGCACACCTTGTGCTTTTGGGCACTCTGGT
Organism: Bombina bombina; assembly: GCF_027579735.1. Taxonomy (NCBI): domain Eukaryota; kingdom Metazoa; phylum Chordata; class Amphibia; order Anura; family Bombinatoridae; genus Bombina; species Bombina bombina. The sequence goes on from NC_069502.1 coordinate 183,376,531, forward strand.
GGCAAGTGGCATCTTGGCAGCTGCACGCTTGACTTTTCTCAGTTCATGGGCAGTTATTTTGCGCCTTGGTTTTTCCACACGCTTCTTGCGACCCTGTTGAATATTTTATCTTTAAGAAGCATTTAAAAGAAGGCAGATTAAGATAAAGTCTGACAGCATGAGCAAGAACATTCTAGAGGGTTTGGTGCCACACAAGAGATGTCCTGCAGTCTAGCATGGGAAGAGGTGATAATAGATGATGCAAGGAGCAAGTCATTGTTAGATATTAGGGGGCAGTCTGGAGTATATTTGTTGATTAGTGAGGACAGGTAGTGGGGAGTAGCAATGGTAAGGGCATTGTAGATCAGGATGAGAATTTTAAATTTAATTCTGCTGTGAATGGGGAGCCAGGCACAAAGCAACTAGAAAGGAGGATTAGCCTGGCAGATGCATTTAGGAAGGATTGAAGGATGGAGAGGCAGAAGAGAGGAAGGCCAGTTAGTAGGTTATTGCAGTAGTCAAGTTGGGAAAATACAAGGGGGTGAATTAGTTGCTATAGACCAATTTTAGATATATTGCATAGGAGGTTGCAGCAGGATTAGGAGAGAAATTGGATGTGGGGATGAAGGACAGATTGAAGTCTAGTATAACTCTGAGGCAATGGACTTGGGGTAATGGGAAGATAGTGATGCAGTCGACAGTGATATAAGTCATAAATCAGAGTAGAGCTAGAGGAGGGATAAGAAGAAGCTCAGTCTTGGACATGTTAACCTTTAGGTTGGGAGATACCATCCAAGATGAAATGCCAGATAAGCAGTTAGCAGTCACTGACATGAGAAAGGACAGAGGGAGAGAGAACAGGGGTGGAGAGGTAAATCTGAGTGTCATCAGCGTATAGGTGATATTTGAAACCATAGCTGTTGATAAGTTTGCCCAGTGAAGAAGCATAAATGGAAAAGAGTAGAGAACCCAGGACAGATCATTTTATGTATTCCAACTTACAGAGGCTTTGAAGAGGAGGAGTTGCCAAAAAAAAAGACACAGAAAAGACCTGTTAGAAATGGATTCAAAAGTCATATATGGGGGGGGGGGGGCAGAACTAGCCACACTGGAGCAATGGCTACTAGCTGTTAGATAGTTCCGTGCAGCTGAAAGCCATGTGTTGGTAGAAATCAGGTGGACCATGGAGCAACGATTCTAGGAGCAATAAGGAACTATAAGGGAGCAAAAGAATTGTTGAAGGGAACCAAGTAGTGCCCTGTTTTAAATCTGCATAAGTACCACAGGAGGTTCCTGCGATGTGAGAGAGCAGCTATCAAAAGAGGCAGGAAGAACAAGGTGAGGATTCTAATGCCGGGAGATTGCTCCAGCACTAGTAACAGCTAACATACCTGGCTCAGCAGTAATTAGTCGCTGAGGAGGAGCGGCCTAGACCCAGGAAGGGACAGGTGAGTTGGTGTCTGTGTAGGACGTCTCAGGCATAGAATGTAGCAATGTGAAGTAATCACCAGAGGGATGAGATAAGATTCCTGTTACAGAGGTGAGGCTGCATTAGCCTTCCAAGAGGCCAGTGGAGGTGGTGGTTCCATTCTTTCTTTTGCTGACATACAGCCTTTGTAAAAAAAGCAGACGGTTGAAAAAAACAATACCCAGATAGCTGAGGAAATGCCTTACTGCAGACTGCAAATCCTTTATATCACCATCTGTGCTAGCTGTGCCTATAGTGTGTGCAAGTAAACTATAGTCTATATAAAAATAAGCCAGACATAACTCATCCAAAATGGTATTAACAAGCGGCATATTTACAAGTGGCTGGTTATTGCTACAGCGAGCTCACGGTAGCAAACGGTGCTCAAAAAATTAACCAGAGATCAGTTTTCATGCCATATCAGACATGGCATGAGAACAAGGCTTTCATAGGAGCCTATGGAAAAGCTCACCTCTAGCTTGTAATACCAGAGCACATTTGCTTGCACTGGTATTACTCAGTTGAGTGCAAATATCATGGAAGCAATATTTTGCACTCAACTTTTAATCTAGTCCTAAAGCAGGTATAAATCAGATATTTGCAGAAATCAAAAACTATTTTAAAGAAGAGTTAGCAAACTTGAGATCAAATGGGAATGAATAGAATGCTTAGAAGATAATAGTGAATCCAGTAACTCTATCGCTTACAAGAACAGGTACAGAAACAAGCTGAAAGCAAGGAAAAGCTACAACTAAAAGGATATAGAAAATAGGAACAGAAGGAATAATTTGAGGTTCAAAGGGGTATCTAAGAAAATTGAAGAAAAATATTTATCTCAAACTTTTTCTCATCCGTGAGCAAAACTAATAATGGAGAAAAAATACAGCTAGGATTCATAGAGTACCAATAAACTACGCAAAAGAGAAAAACAAACCAATAGATGTATTAGTTAGATTCCAGAGGTATAAAGATAAGGAATTCTTCTTGCATCTATAAATAAGCCCCAATTTCAATTTCAATTAAAGGGACTTTAAGAAGAAGACGACAAATCAAATTTATAACCAACAAACTGCAAGAGAAAAATATAAAATATAAATAGGGATTTCCCTTCTCTTTAAATATACATCATATGGGAAAAACACTTTGATATCTAAAATATGTAGATATAACATAACTCAAAGAAGAATTTTGACAAAAAGTAGATACTATAACTAATTATTTTCATGTGAATATAAATCCACAATTAAAGATGTCAACAATTTAAAATGCACACAAGTGAGTGCGTAAATAGGGAATATATGAAATTTAAAAATAATATTAGTAAAAGGAGAGTCTACACCAGAATTGTTATTGTTTACAAATATAGATAATCCCTTTATTACCCATTCCACAGTTTTGCATAACCAACACAGTTATATTAATACACTTTTTATCTCTGTGATCACCTTGTATTTAATCCTCTGCAGACTGCCCCCTTATATCCGTTCTTTTCATAGACATGCATTTTAGCCAATCAGTACTGAGTCCTAGGTAACTCTATGTGCATGAGCACAATGTTATCTATATGGCACACATGAACTAATGCTCTCTAGTTGTGAAAAACTGTCAAAATGCATTCAGATTCAAGGGTTAAAGGGTCAGTAAACACAAGATATTGAAAACGATAAATTTATAGTTTTATTATTTAAAATAATTTGTATCTGGTGTAGACTGTCAATAACTAGTGTGATATAGATGATATGCATTAAAAGAAAGTATGCATGCGCAGACAAGCAATCAATAAGTAGTTAGCGGGTTTGCAGATGCGGCATTCCGATATTTACTTCAGTGACAGCTGAGGGAAAAAGCAAAAAAGTATGCATGCGAAGACTTAGTGAAAACAGTTGAGCATAATGGAACGCACTCAATATAGACATCAATGGCACGATTAGTACCCCACTGATAGGCACAAAACAAAAGGCATAAGGTAAAAATCATAAAATAGTAGGGAGAAGCTGTGGGTGGGCTGCATTATTAGAAAAAAAAAATCATGAGGGTCAATTATATGTTTAATTAAAAACTTAAAAGACAAATGTTAATTTAACCCCTTAACGACACGCGTCGTACAGGGTACGTCTTGCACAAACTGGTCTTTAAAGACCAGCGACGTACCCTGTACGACGTTGGGGTTGAAAGCGGCTGGAAGCGATCCTGATCGCTTCCAGCCGCTTTCCGGTTATTGTAGTGATGCCTCGATATTGAGGCATCACTGCAATAACATTTTTCCCCATCCGATGCAGAGAGAGCCACTCTGTGGCCCTCTCTGCACCGGACATCGATGCCGCGATCGTTGGTGGGTGGGAGCAAACGTGGGAGGCGGGTGGGCGGCCATCGATGACTTACCAATGTGCATCGGTGGGCGGGATCGTGGGCGGTGTTGCTGGGGGCGCGCACGGACGCGCGCGCGTGCACAGGGGAGGCGGGCGGGCGCGTGCACGGGGAGGGAGCGGGTGGGAACCGTTACACTATGTAACAGTGCGGTTTGTATTTAGAGGGAGAGAGGGGGAATAAATGTTTTATAAATAAGTTAATCTAAGTGATCTGGGAGGGGGTGGGGGTTTAGTCTTGGGGGGGGAAGCTACACTACAGAAAAGTGGGGAAAAATAAAAAAAATATACATTTTTTTTGTAAACTGGGTACTGGCAGACAGCTGCCAGTACCCAAGATGGCTCCCAATAATGTAGAGGGTGAGGGTTAGAGAGCTGTTTGGGGGGGGGATCAGGGAGGTTTGGGGCTAAGAGGGATCCTACACAGCAGCATATGTAAATATGCTCCAAAAAAAAAAAGAAGAAAAAAAAAGATACCTTTTATTTTAGTACTGGCAGACTTTCTGCCAGTACTTAAGATGGCGGGCACAATTGGTGGGTGGGGGAGGGAAGAGAGCTGTTTGGGAGGGATCAGGGGGTCTGATGTGTAAGGTGGGAGGCTGATCTCTACACTAAAGCTAAAATTAACCCTGCAAGCTCCCTACAAGATCCCTAATTACCCCCTTCACTGCTAGACATAATACAGGTGTGATGTGCAGCGGCATTTAGAAGCCTTCTAATTACCAAAAAGCATTGCCAAAGCCATATATGTCTGCTATTTCTGAACAAAGGGGATACCAGAGAAGCATTTACAACCATTTGTGCCATAATTGCACAAGCTGTTTGTAAATAATTTCAGTGAGAAACCTAAAATTGCGAAAAAAATTACGTTTTTTTTTAATTTGATCGCATTTGGCGGTGAAATGGTGGCATTAAATATACCAAAATGGGCCTAGATCAATACTTTGGGTTGTCTACTACACTACACTAAAGCTAAAATTAATTCTACAAGCTCCCTACATGCTCCCTAATTAACCCCTTCACTGCTGGGCATAAAACACGTGTGGTGCGCAGTGGCATTTAGCAGCCTTCTAATTACCAAAAAGCAACGCCAAAGCCATATAAGTCTGCTATTTCTGAACAAAGGGGATCCCAGAGAAGCACTTACAACCATTTATGCCATAATTGCACAAGTTGTTTGTAAATAATTTCTGTGAGAAACCTAAAGTTTGTGAAAAAATTTGTGAAAAAGTGAACATCTTTTTTTATTTGATCGCATTTGGCGGTGAAATGGTGGCATGAAATATACCAAAATGGGCCTAGATCAATACTTTGGGATGTCTTCTAAAAAAAAATATATACATGTCAAGGGATATTTAGGTATTCCTGACAGATATCAGGGTTCCAATGTAACTAGCGCTCATTTTGAAAAAAAGTGGTTTTGAAATAGCAAAGTGCTACTTGTATTTATTGCCCTATAACTTGCAAATAAAGCAAAGAACATGTTAACATTGGGTATTTCTAAACTCAGGACAAATTTTAGAAACTATTTAGCATGGTTGTTTTTTGGTGGTTGTAGATGTGTAACATATTTTGGGGGTCAAAGTTAGAAAAAGTGTGTTTTTTTCCATTTTTTCCTCATATTTTATAATATTTTTAATAGTAAATTATAAGATATGATGAAAATAATGGTATCTTTAGAAAGTCCATTTAGTGGTGAGAAAAACGGTATATAATATGTGTGGGTACAGTAAATGAATAAGAGGAAAATTACAGCTAAACACAAATACTGCAGATATTTTTAAAATAGCCCTGGTCCTTAAGGGAAAGAAATTGAAAAATGGCCTTGTCCTTAAGGGGTTAATATTACTAAAGCTGATGTTTATTGTTAAAGCAGAAAACGTATAAAGTTTACTGTCCCTTTAAGAAATTAGCATATGGCCTAACTGAGTTTAGCTTTCAACTAAGAATACCAAGAAGACAAAGCAAAATTGATGATAAAAGTAAATTGTAAAGGTGTTTAACCCCTTAGTGACCACACAATTTTTCAATTTTCTTACCATTAAGGACCAGGGCTGTTTCTACATTTCTGCAATGTTTGTATTTAGCTGTAATTTCCATGTCCTATCTGTATCACAAAAGTTTTTTTTTTAACTTGACTGTCCCTTGAAACAGAGGCATATAGAGAATCATCTAAATAGACCCAAAGAGTTAAAAGAAGTAATAGATGCGATTCAAAACCAAAATCCAGGTAAAGCTCTGGGACCAGATAGGGTCACTGCCGGGTACTATAGGAGATTTCAAAAACATCTAGCCCCTTACCTTACTAAGGGCTAGATTACCAGAAATGTGAGCTGTTATTAAAAGTGTGGCACAATGCGAACGTGACTTTGTGTTCGCATTGCCCGGATGCCAAGCATTCATGAGAGCAAGCTTCCATAGGCTTCAATGGGAGCCTCATTCTGATGCCGATAGACACGGCAAACCACCTAGTGCAGCGCAGGGGGCAAATTGGGATAGGTGCTCCATGGTTAAAATATAAAAAAAAATGTTTCTGCCTATGTTTTTTAATTGTATTTTTTTTTCTATTTAATCAGAACACTGCTAAGCTATCTGACCATGTGAGGATAGGAGATCCTTTTGTCTTATGGAAAATTATGCCTTAATACACAAGTAGCTTTGTATAAGGTCTCCAGCAATAGCAATGATTTTTTAAGCAAACCTTTCTATCTATAACTGTGTTATTCTCGGACAATTAGCTGGTTGTTGTGTGGTGTTTAGGTATCTTTTTTTTGTCTATCCTTTCTATGTAACTTGTTATAAAACTCAATAAAATGGGGAAAAAAAAAGAAAAGAAAAGAAATGGATTCAAGTGATAGCAGTGTCACAGAGACCAACAGAGCTGACAGTCTGTAGGAGGTGGGGGTGGTAAACTGAGTCGAAGGTAATTGAGAAGTCAAGTAAGATATGAATAGAGTAGTGGTTATTACTTTTAGCAGAAAGAAGATCATTAGTAACCTTGGTGAGGGCAATTTCAGTTGAGAGTTTGAGACAGAAGCCAGATTGCAGGGGTCAAGCAAGGAGTTTGAGTTTTTTTAATATGGGAGTGACCTTTTCAGATGGGAATTAACTGGTAGAAAGCAATAGGTTGAAGATGAGAGTAAGAGCTCGAGTGAGGGTGGAATACAGATCAGGTATTAGATGTGAAGGGATAGAGTAGATGGGGCAGGTAGTGAGGTGTGAAGAAGACAGTAAGGAAACTCTGTGGCTGGGGGGAAGATGCAGAGACAGTGGCTGAGGGGGTGACTGGGATGGAGATGGAAAATAGCAGGCTTGTTTTTGGATTTTGTTTTGGATATTATGTATTTTGTTCAAAAAGTAGTCTGCCAGGGGGTGAGGCAGGTGGGTAGAGTAGAAATTGAAAGTAGAGAAGAGTCATTTAAGATCTGAGGAAACAGTAGATATAGGAAGGTTTGCTTAGCTAAGTGAAGGATAGATGTGTATGAATGAAGAATTCATTTATAGTGGATAAAATCAGGTTCAGAGCGAGATTTTCCTCCCTCACTCAGCAGTGAGGGAGCATTTTTGCAAGTAGCATATTTGCTAAACACATAAATACACATGTATACAGATATATACACACTCATACATGTTCACTTATAATACTATGCTATTTGCGAAGTCACAATATCCATTGAATATAGTATAGGTTGCACTAGGGTGATGTCAGCCGCACTAACCATTCTCTAGTAAATAAGAATTAACATGTAATATAAGCAAAATTATACATTGTTACAAAACCACTCCCAGATGGGCTATATAAATGGATCATCTACAAAACAGTAATGCAAAGAAAAATCAAGTGTACAAAGTCCCTTTATGTTTATTTAAAAAAAATAACAACCTTTTTCTGCAATTATTTTTCATTAGCCAAAATGCACACGCCATTTATAAGAGCAATCAATCATTGAAATAGACATCATTGTAACGTAACTCCTTATTTGTGTTGTCATTTGTATTATTTGTTTGGCTGTATGTTGGTAGAAACACCTACTCATGCAAACAAATTGTACAATCCAAGCTCAGGGCCCACAGTTCTTGCCTCTCAAGTAGCCCTTTATATAACTCACAAGCAAACAGAAAATGTGAGGCAGTAAAGCTATGATTTTTGTCTGGAAGTTACTTTCTCAGCTGAAACTGTGTTTAAACGTCTTGCAGTATAGTGTTAAGGTGCTATATAAAGGTTAGCTGTTTCATACCCACACTGTACACAGATCAGAAAAGATCAAATGGCCATAAAATGCTGCACAATCATAAGTTTTAGCATGCCAGGGAGAGCTTGGTCATTAATGGATCCACAGGGGCCGATTTACCGTTGCCCGAATCGGCTCCAATGCAGCTGTTTTCGCGGAAGCCTTCAGACTTGCTGGAAACAGGAGTTATGAAGCAGCGGTCTTAAGACCGCTGCTCCTTAACTCGTACACCACCTCTGAGGTGGCGTACAGCAATAAGCCCAATTGACATCTCCTGCTAGCGGCTTATTGGCAGCGAATATTCAAAGGGTGGCATTGCACAAGCAGTTCACCAGGTGATATATTCTAGTCCGCTTTTTACAGCTATGCTGCATCACTTTCAAGTGTTTCAACATTTGGGTGTCATGGCCCTTTAAGGAATTCTGGAATTGTGAAAAGGGGATACAGTAAACTATTATACATTTGACTTCCGGTGGGTGGAGCTAGCGGCTGGCAGCAGGAGTAAAGAGCTCCGTGAATCTGCTTCACATATACGGTATTAATTGCTGCCAGCTGCCTTATCCCACGACACTACCTTGCTGGGTCGCCCTCTAACGCACCCCAGCTGGCTGGAGAATTATCGTGGAGGGCAGAAAAATCGCCCTTGCCTCGGAAGGCTAAGAAAACTGTGCCACGCGGCATGAACAGTAGCGCTGATCGGCGCCATCTTAAAGGAACCCTCCCCACCAACGCCTCTGTGTTTTAGCTCAGTCGGAGCCCTACAATCATATCGGCCCTCAGTGTCTTTGCCGGAATGACCGGGTGTAAGGAGAAGGTATCGCTGCACATTAGACAAGCGGTCATTACCGCTACACTTCAGGCTACAACAATACGGTGCTCAGGTAAAGGGTACCCTGGGGGACATCCCGCACTCTTGAAAGGTCATTGCGCATTTTGGACTGGTATAAGACTGGTGTGATTACACATACAAGCGCACTTGTTACTACAGTTAACCACACTCCACTAACTTTTAATCAAGGCATAACTTTACCCTCACCTTGGGAGCTAAAGTGTCATCAGATGTACTCTCCCCAAGACGACAATCAATACCCTTGTGATTGCTAAGGGGTGGCTTACATGTGCACAGCTAGTGTCTGGAACCTGATCAATGTACTAATCTCTGTTTTAACTGCATATTGATCTATAAGAACATCTCAAGTCTCAAAGCTGGTATAGCCAAAGAAGTTATCTTTGAAGACCACCGCATCTTGCTATTTCAGGACTTTTCAGTCGAGGTTACCAGAAGACGCAAAGACTTTGCTTCTATTTGCTCCACTCTGCATGAACAGGGGCGTAAATTTGCGCTTATGTTTCCAGCTACCCTAAGGATCCAGAGCCTCTCAGGCCCCAAAACCTTCCATTCGCCTGCGGCAGCACAGGCATATCTGGCGTCTGAGCGGAAGCAAGACAATGGATGATGAGACTCTATTAAGTATCAATGCTCACAGTTCCTTAAATTGCACATCATGTTTCTTATAATGTGTACTTTGCTCTTGCGGGGTCTATGGCTCTGGTTATACTCCCCAGTTCTGATTGTGACCGGTGCCATGGCCCTGCAGGAGATGACTTGTTCTCTTTACTGTTGCACTGTTTGCAAGGGTTTTACACTGTACACCTTGCTCTCGCGGGGTATTTAGTTCTGGTTATATCTTGCAGTTCTGACAGGAACCGGAGACATAGCCCCGCAGGAGACAACTTGTTCTTTTTGTTGTCGTATTGTTTGCAAAAGTTTATGTTTTGTAATGCATAAAATCAATGTGATTGGGAGATACTATTCATTGCACTTAAATCTTAGATCCCACATGTGTATTATTAAGACAGTTCTTAGCTATTGTTGGTTTCTCCTTTACCCCTCAGCATACCTAACCTCTGACCTGCCCCTTATAGGTCCTTGTGGGGGCCTTATGTCCACCATATGCCCTTTTGTATGTGCAATCACTGGCGTTGCATTAACGCTATGGCCCCAGAATATCGGCATCATATATGAACGATTTCACTATCCAGCTACACCCCTATCAGGCTACCTAAGACCCACTCCCGGCCCCTGATATATGCAGTAACTTTTGGTACATTATCTCTCCCTAAAGCTATACTTAATACTCTAAGGTTTTATAAGGCTCTATTATCTCTTACCTGCCCTCTCGTGGGCAGACTTCTAGATCTGGGATGTCAAGCTTTCCGCTACTGTAATGTGATTTTATTATCTTTTCAGTTTCTTCATAGACAGATTGCCTTCACGACAGTGACTGTTAATGCAAGGGCAGACATGGTTGCATTCCTCTTTCTCATATGTATTATTGATGCTGCTTTATGTTTTGGCTTCTCTTGTAGTGACTGCTGGAATGTGACCTGGAGGCCTCCGGTTCCCCCTCCCTCATCTTGCCACCCACTCTTGAGGATTCGTCTATGCCCTCCCTCAACTGTAAGTCAATTACTCCTATGCTTACCTTAGACATCACATGAGACACTGGCTAGGGTACTACCCACTAGGTCGCACACTTTCTATCTTTACACTTTGTAGACATGACTCTCCCCCTTAAATTAATAGCGTGGAATGTGGGGGGCATTATGTCCCCGGCAAAGAGAAGTAGAATTCTCCACCACTTAAATTCCCTAAGGGCGGATATTGCTATGCTTCAGGAGACAAAATTTACAGCTGAAGAACATGAGAAGCTGAAAATCCGTTGGGTGGGACAGGTTCTGGGCTCCCCTTCTGAGGGTAGGAAGAGAGGAGTGGCCATCCTAGTGCGCAAAGGTCTAGCGGCTTCTTTAACAGCAGTGGACATAGACAAAAAAGGACGATACATAGTCGCATCACTACAGATCAACACTTATACATATACTCTCTGTAATGTTTATGGCCCCAATGTCCATGACCCACAGTTTTGGACTAGTTTGTTGGCAATATTGGCCACACATAGCGCCCCTTTAATAATGGGAGGTGATTTCAACTTGGCTCAGGCTCTCCCCCTGGATAGGTTTAAAGATCCCTCAATTTCTAGAACTTTAAAAAAGCATCTGATCAGATACAAACGTGAAGTGTCCCTAATTGGATCCTTCAAAGAAACTTTGAATTTGCTGGATGTATGGAGAGCTAGAAATCCAGATGGGAGGGATTACACTTGCCTTTCAAAAACACACCATACCTTGTCTCGCATTGATTACTTTTTAACTTCCCCAAGCATAACTCCACAAATCTTCTCCACCAATATAGGTCAGGTCACCATATCAGATCACGCCCCAATCTCCTTAATTCTGCAGCCCCAACCCCCCAAGCCTCTAAATAGAAGCTGGAGATTCCCCCTCCACCTGTATCACAATATTGAGTTCCGACAACACTTGAGAGCCTCTTGGACACACTATGCATCTGATAATGCCTGTCATTCAGGAACTCCAGATCTTTTCTGGCACGCTTCAAAAGCGGTGATGAGAGGCCACATAACCTCTTTTGCAACTCACCATAAAAAACAACTTACAAGGGTGGACGGGACTCTTCTTTCCCAACTCACTACAGCTTACAACAATTATTTAAACAACCCTACGCCAGCATCTAGGAAATCATACTATGACCTTAAACAGACAAGAGATACTTTCTTGGCCCAACAAGATAACAAAGTCAATATTCACCGGCAAGGTCGTTATTACCGTCATGGTAATAAGGCCGGCAAATTACTGGCCAGGCTGGTTCACTCTTTCAAACCTAAATCCCAAATTCTAGCTATTAATTCTAAAGGCTCATTAACTGTCAATGACAGAGAAATCATGTCTGAATTCATAGACTATTACGCTTCCCTGTACTCTAAACAGCCTATTCATATGGAGGCAAAGCGTGCCTTCTGGGACGCAGTGCAACTCCCCACCCTCACTGAGGAGCAGTCCTCCTCATTGAACTCCCCTATAAACCCTCAAGAGGTTCTCAGAGCTATAAGGCAAAGTAAATTGGGCAAAGCAGCTGGCCCGGATGGGCTGCCTGTGGAATATTTTAAGTTATTGCACTGAGCAATTAAATGATAGATTCTCTGAGGCCAACATCTGTCTGTTACTGAAGCCTGATAGGGATCCCACCCAGACTTCTTCATACCGCCCGATTTCCCTGTTAAATGGGGATTATAAACTTCTAATAAAAATCCTAGCAGACAGGTTGGCGAAGATCCTGCCACACATAGTTCATACAGATCAAACGGGATTCGTAAAGGGCAGGTCCTCAGTGATAAATATTAGAAAGACACTTGGCATCATGTCCCACTATTGGTACAACGCACACGCACAGTCCCCTTCTCAGCTACCAGATGCCTGCCTTTTGGTGCTAGACGCCGAAAAGGCATTTGATCGGATCGAGTGGGATCACCTACACACGTCGCTGTCGCGCTTTGGTGTGCTGGGTGACTTCTCTGATTTTCTGTGGAGATTGTACTCGACCCCTAAGGCTTCCCTCTTAATCAATGGGGAACTTTCCCCCTCCTTCACATTACAACGGGGAATGAGACAGGGATGTCCCCTTTCCCCTCTTCTTTTCGATTTAGCTATCGAACCCCTGGCGTCTTACATCAGGCAACATTGTGCCGGTCTGGACCTATGTGGCCAAAAGCAACATCTGTCACTATACGCAGATGATCTGCTGCTCTTTGTAGGTGACCCTCGTACTAATTTGCGGCCCCTTTTAGATGTAATAAATGATTTTGGCAAGTTCTCGGGGTATAAGATCAACATTGATAAATCGGAGGCCACCTGGTTACAAAATTCCCGCAATATGAATTTAGCGGATTTTGGTCTTAAAACCACTCAAGGTATTTTCAAATATTTAGGCATATGGATACATGTTAACCCTCATATGTTATATTCTCTCAATCTTGGTGGGCTTATTAATGGAATCAGGCAGATGTTGGTGGGTTGGGCGAAGCTTCCCCTCTCTCTCTCTCGGGTAGGGTACACCTCTTTAAAATGGTTGCCTTGCCTAAGCTTCTTTATCCGTTACAAATGCTGCCCCTTTTCCTTACGCAGAAAGATGCGGCATCCTTACAATCCGCTATTGGAACCTTTGTTTGGCAAGGCAAAAAACATAGAATAGGTAGGACTCCCTTGTCAATGACGGTGGGGGGGGGGGGGGGGCTCCGTCTTCCCAATATAATGTGGTACAATTGGGTGGCCCTCTCCAGATTTATATTGGACTGGCTGGTGGAGAAGAACTGCTACACTGTCCCTGACCTAGAATCCAACATCATTAAACCTCTCCACTTGGCCTTCCTGTCCCATGCCAACCTGAAATCTTTATCCCCGTTTATACAAAATCATATACTGTTCAGGGATCCGCTGAGAGCCTGGGCCAAGATTTGTAGACTCTCGGGTCTACACCGATCGACTAGTAAATACCTCCCAATACAAGGCAACCTGGACTTTCTTCCGGGGTATACCACGCAGGCATTCCAGACATGGCAGCAACTGCGACTGACACGACTTCACCAATTTTTTCGCCCCCTGACTTTAGAGAAATTGCCTTTCCAGGACCTACAATCACACTACAACATACCGCACACGCATAGATTCGCATACTTCCAATGCAGACACTACATATCCACCTTAATTTCTAAGGGATTGTTACCTACAGAGTCTTCTAACCTAGATAGGCTCTGTGCTCTAGCGAAAATGGGTTCTTTTAGGTTATCACACACATACACTTTACTGATTCGCCACTTTGAAGACTCCATGCTTCAGGGACTAGCATCAAAGTGGTCTCAATTTAGGGAGTTAGATGTAGACTCATCAGTGATCGCTATGAGCTTCGAGAGGGCACATCAAAGTACTATTTCCGCGAAATTACGGGAATCACATCTGAAATTTCTGCATCAAGCCTACATCACTCCTGGCTTAAGGGCTAAATGGGTTCAGGGGGCTCCTAATTCATGTAACAAATGTTGCCTTGAATCTCCTGATTGGATCCACTTACTTTGGAGTTGCCCCAAAATACAAAAATTCTGGCAGAAAATCTCGTACTGGCTAACTAAATTAACTAAACAAACCGTGTCCCTCTCGGCGCAACATGTGATCTTTTTGATACCCAGAGACCAAACATACAAACATAACATCTTTTTAACCACAATTCTTATGCTAGCTAAGCAGACTATTTTGACAGAGTGGGTGGGGAGCCAAACCTTGCCCTTCCGGCGACTGCTTAAAACCATACATAATCAGATGTTGATTGAACAGGCAGATACTAGAGGTGATCCTGAGAAAAGGATAAAGAGATTTCTCCTTAAATGGGAAGTTTATTTGCTGCATTTGCCGGATTTAGTCAGAGATAGGGTTCTCTTTCCCTTTAAAAATAGTCAGTATGTCCTCAGTGAAAATCTCAGGGGCAGGTGGTGTCTGTCCTCAGATCGTGCCCATGAATGATCTGCCTGTTGGAGGGGGGGGGACCTGGAGGTGCTCTGGGTAAGTATGAATGTTGTCTGTCTTCCTATTATCTTTTCCTCCTTTCTTTCTTCCCTTGTATGTTACTGTCTTTCTTTTTCTTCTCTGTTTGTTTGCAAAAATGTTATTGAAAAAGCTGAGTCTCGGGACATGCATGGAGATTTCATTTCTCCTTTACCTTTTACAATATGCTCTGTAAAATTGTTTTATTCTACAAATGATCACTTTGTTATATTCATGTCATTGTGACTGTACTCGCCATGTATGTCTTGGATTCTTGTTTATAAATAAAGTTTAAAAAAAACAAACTATTATACATAACAGTACATGCAAAAATAATTTCATTATTAAACAATGCTGTATATACTGTATATGTATCTATCTATCTATCTATCTATCTATCTATCTATCTGTCTCATGGGGGAAACTACCACTGGGTATTTTTTTATTTTTAAAAAGAGGTTTGACTTCTGGTTAATAGCGCTTAGTGGAAAGTGAAACCGCGAGCTTGCGGTCACATTAATCAGCCCCTTGTAATGGCTGATTTAACATGCACCTGTAAAAGGGAAAAGCTGCCCTTTTATGGGTGCAAGTTAAGATAGCGCCCCACTCATAATCTGGCCCAAAGTATTTATAGTGCAGGAGAATGATTTTGACAGTATCCATCTATATATTTGTGAGAATGTTATACAGGTAGAAAACCTGTTATCCTTTTGGACAGGAAATAATCTGGATTTTGGAATATTTACATCTTTAAAATGGGACATTTTGGAGAGGGGATGGAACCAAGTGTAAACAATGTCTTAAGTTATTTAGGCAATATTGAAATGTCATAATAAAGGTTACACATGTAACCTAAAGGTAATTATACTCAGAAAAATAGTACAGTACTGTAACCAGAAAAGTAATTTTTTTTTGTTTCAAATGAAAATAGACTATAGACACAAACAAAAAAGATGACTTACAGACAGGGGAAAAAAAAATTGTATTATAATTAGAAAGTTTGGATTTCAGAATATTTTTACATTCCAGATATGGGAATTTGTACCTGTAACAAAATACTGCAATCATTTTCTCCACATGGTTAACGGACATGCAGAGTACTAACATACAACACTATTGTTTGGATACATATTCTGTTTATTGACTGGTTTTAATGTCATACTTTTTTTAATTGGGTTTGTTCCGTTCTGTAATTTGTTAATAAACAATGGTGCACCAGATGTTAACACTATATCTTTTCACCTCACGTTTTATGTTTTACATATTTATGCAGTCTTAGTCTCTCTGCCTGAAAATACTAATTTTGGTAAGTTAATGCATTGAAAAATAATGCATAGTCACAGGTCACTACTACTGCAAACAATTTATCAACTGCGGTGGTCCAGCTGCTGCACTGCATAATGTTCTTTAAGTATAGAAATTAACTGTTGACATATTACTGCAAGATATTAAATATGTATAAGGGTTTTCAGTCTGCACACCAGCTGACAACAAAATCAAATTACTTGTTTTCTGAACTTAATAAAAGAAGAGTTAATGCAGAAGTTTATAATGTCATAGTGTGAAATTTGATTTATTCTAAAGGTTTTTTTTTTATCCTATGAAATATGTAGTTTTATCATTTAAATATATTTTTACTAAGCAACACAAATAGCTAAATAGATATGAAATGTAATCATTTTTCTATCAGGGCAATTTACTACTAATTTATAGAACATGATAAACAAACTGGTATAAAACTGCTGAAAAAATGGAATTAAATGAGAATTTAAGATAATTTATGCATCACTGGTAATACAAGATACAGTACATTAACATAGATTTCTGAGAAAAGGAATTAGGAATATTTTAACAGGATTAGCAAATTGTTCAAATGAAAAATTAATTATATGATTTTCATATTATGTATCAATCAAGACACTTAAACTGTAAGTCCATAGGCCATTTCAATAATGAAGTAAGAAAGCGTGACTAGTTCAAGAAATACAAAGTATTCCGCTTTTTAATATCTAATTACAATTAGTTGGGAATAAATACAACAAAACTACAGGAAAAGCAAGCAGGATACCTTATTTTAAAAGAAGAAATATCAGCAGTATAAAAATTATGCTATTCTGCTGCCACTTTACCGATCATGTCGATACTCAGATAGGATACTGTGTACATCCCTGGAGAATGTACCATATAAAGAACATAAATAAATTAGGAATCATTCAGAGGAAGGCTACTAATATGGCTCATTGTTAACACAGTGCAAGGGAAAGAAATACAAACAGCGGTGCTAAGGTTCATGCATAAAGGTTAGAGGCAACAAGTACAACTATAATGGGAAAATTAGCTCTCAATGTGTTAGAGCAAGTTCAGAAATGCATAAGGGCAAGGGATAGAATTTGAAAGAATTCAGGTACTGATGGTAAAACAAAAGGGATAAACCAATAGTTAGGGAAGGAGGTAGGTACTTGATTGAGATATTACATTTAAGGTCATAGGCTTAAAGGCACCTGGGTCCAGGGTCCAAGGTCCAGATAGAGCATACAATTTTCAAAGACTTTTCAAATTATTCTACTATAAAATGTACTTTTGTTCTCTTTGCATTGTTGAAAAGCATTGTTTAGTAGCTGATTACTGGCTACACACATATGCAATTTTTCAATGGATCACCAGATGTGTTCAGCTAGGTCCCATAGTGCATTGCTGCTTCAGAGCTCATTTTAACTATGCATTTATCTCATTTGCAAAGATTAAACACACTGGGGTAGATTTACCAAAGGTCGAGCGGACATGATTAGTGAATCATGCCGCTCTACCTCGCTAAAAGCCGGCAGCATATGCTGTCGGCATTTAACATTGCACAAGCAATGTTAAATGCCGACAGCGTATGCTGCCGGCTTTTAGCGAGGTCGAGCGGACATGATTAGTGAATCATGCCGCTCTACCTCGCTAAAAGCCGGCAGCATACGCTGTCTGCATTTAACATTGCACAAGCATTTCTGGTGAAATGCTTGTGCAATGCTGCCCCCTTCTCACTCGCGGCCAATCGGCCACTAGCAGGGAGCGCCAATCATCCTGATCGTATCATCAGGGTCGGCCAGGGAATTAATTAAATGGGGGGGGGCATTTTTTTTTCACGAGGGGGCACGCATTTACAAAGCATGTATGAGAGTCGAAATAAGAGCAGACCTACATATTCTGCAGGAAAGTGTAGCTTCTGGCTGGCTTATCCCCCACTATTAACATTTGGAGAATATGTGCCAAATCACTAGGTAAAAGAATGAAGTCTAAATCCTATGCAGTGCACTAAACCAGAGCCATTAAACTTGAGACCCCCAGTGCAATAGCTCCTTAAAAACAATTCACCCCTTAATCACAATGATCCAAAACCCTTACACTCATTCTCAAATCTTAATTATGTCCCCTAAACAGCCATGCACCCCAAACCCCCAATGCAATTAACCACTTTGTTTGCAATAGCAATGAGAATACTACGTTTTCAGTTACTGGTAATTTTGTAGATTAGATTTAGCTATACCTGTTTCGCAATAACTGAATATCATAATGAATATCAGGCTACTTAATACAACCTATGTACTGTGAACCTATAAGAATATGATTGTATCTTATAAATATAAGTCTATAAATGGCTACTTGCTTCTATCGACGCCTCAAAAGTGCACTGTGATCTTAGGCCGGGCCTAATATCACAGTGCACTTTTGAGGCGTCGATAGAAGCCAGTAGCCATTTAAAGACTTATATTTATGATACAATCATATTCTTATCATGGTCTATTGTTTAAGAAAATGGAGTAACTCACGATAGTTAGGTAAAATAGGATTAAAGACAACTCCCAAAAGTCTCTAATTAACTTTCATTTCTAAATAAGAGGTTAAGACACGGAGTTCCTTGCAGATGCGTGATGCGACCTCACAGTTCGGCATCTAACTCCTCCCCCAGCATGCAGCATTACATAACAATTCATTATTTTATTTATTATTTTTAAAGCATAAGATTATATCAATATTTTATGAGGGGGCACAGCATTCCATTTGGGTGGGCATTGCCCCCCAATGCCCCCCCTTGGAGCCAACCCTGCGTATCGTATCAGGATGATTTCAGTCTGCCACCTAAAAGGTGGCGGAGAAGTTAAGATGCCACTGCTTCTTACCTTCCGTTTCTGATGGACCAGAAACAATGGGGATCGATGCAGCATCCGCTGCTTAATAAATCGATCCCATAGTTACAGTATATGCAATATAATAAAATGCTCTAACACAGAGTATTTTCCTTTTTGTACTTGTGTGTCCCATGAACAACCTCAATATCAAGCAGTGCTGTTATTACTGAGCAAACTGTTCCAAATCACCACATATGTCACTAGTTTTCTTGCTATATGTGCTAAAAAGTGATCAACTTTCACTGTTTAAGTTCTTATTCAAAGTCTGTGCTTAGAAAAACAATTCAATTTGAAAACAAACAGTAGACCATGTGCTTTAACAGAGTTGTTAGCTGGTTTAAATATTCTCACAGGCAGGTCTCTTTCTGTGTGTACTGTTTCAAACCCAAATCCTTTTCATGTGGTATGTTGCAAAGTTCATATTTATTACCGAAATGATTTGCAGTGTATATTTTACCTCTGAGGATCTTTATCTGAGTCATGTGTACTTGTGTGATTACATTTTTTCCCCCCACTTTAGACACAACCTATATAAAGCAGCTTAGACAACCCTTGTTAAGCAGCTGGCAACAGCAGAAGGCCTTACCATGTTGGTTCATACCTTTATACCATTACTACTGGACTATTGAAGTTGGTTATATCTATCTCTCTATCCCTTTGTCTCCCATAATTGTCACCTTGCATATTAGACCAATGTTTATAATGCTATGGAATCTGTTGGCGCTCTACAAATAAATGATAATAATAATAATAATAATAATAATAATAATAATAATAAAAAAAGGACTAACAAATGCATAGCTACAGTTAGCACATAGTATTCATACATTTAGTGCCCCCTTGGGAAAACATGAATATGAAGAATTAAACAAAACTTTTTCATATACATTATGCACACATAAATATGAAAGAAACTTCAACGTGTTGATTTAGTGCTTGTCTCATAAGTGATAGAACACCATATTATAATTGAGACACATCACAAAGTAATCATTCAGGGGAAGATTGTTTTTTATTCATCACTCTACCTATCTTGGATCAGATTCTATGCATATCTCAATTCTAGTCATAGCAAGGTAATATATTCTGTATGTAATCTATGGTAATGGATTTTGAAGCAGAAGTTCATATATGAATGGGCAACAAATTAAAAGTCTATTCTTGAAAGATATACATTCCCTTAAATCCATGTTAGTTGGGTTAAATAGTGAGTTTAAAAAGGTCTAATATAAAAGGTAGGTAGCTGATCAGTAACCTTTTTTTCAAATGTTATATTCTTTAAGACAATGACAACTGATAGTTCAGTAGTTGATTCTAAGAATAAATAGAAAACTGATTTTAAGAAGATATAAACAACATGGAAACTGACTCCATTCTGATAAATGCCTAACGTTTTAACATCAATTGAGTTCTCTGCCAAGTGCTAGCACTTAGGAGTAATTATTGTCTTCAGATTCTCTATCAATCTACAAAGTACTGACAACTGCATCTGCACTTCATAACAATACAATTCCAAGAATATAACCATTTCTCCTACAATAATAATGAACAAAAGCTTTTTCTTTAACTCACCAACCCCTCATAGCTTCAACTTTTGTTTTCTCATCCACCTTTAACCTTTGCAGACCAGACTTAAAGGGACACTGAACCCAACAATTTTATTTTGTGATTCAGATAGAACATGACATTTTAAGAAACTTTCTAATTTACTCCTATTATAGCATTTTATTCATTCTCTTGGTATCTTTATTTGAAATGCAAGAACGTAATTTTAGATGCCGGCCCATTTTTGGTGAACAGCCTGGGTTGTTCTTGCTGATTGGTGGATAAATTCATTCACCAATAAAAAAGTGCTGTCCAGAGTTCTGAACCCCCAAAAAAAGCTTAGATGCATTATTTTTCAAATAAAGATAGCAAGAGAACGAAGAAACATTGATAATAGGAGTAAATGAGAAAGTTGCTTAAAATTGAATGCTCTATCTGAATCACAAAAGAAAAAAAATTGGGTTCAGTGTCCCTTTAACTCTCCTACCATTCTTACATTTACCTATTGCCATGTTACAATTTCTTGCATTGTCTAAGCCCACTTTTTTCCAATCTTTATTATCTTAAAGGGACAGTCTAAACCAGAGTTTGTATTGTTTAAAAAGATAGATAACCCCTTTATTACCCATTCCCTAATCTTGCATAACCAACACAGTCATATTAATACACTTTTCACCTCTGTGATTTAAGCCTCTGCAGACTGCCCCATTAATTCAGTTCTTTTGACAGACTTGCATTTTAACCAATCAGTGCTGACTCCTAGGCAACTCCATGGACGTGAGCACAATGTTATCTATATGGCACGCATGAACTAATGCTCTCTAGTGGTTAAAAACTATCAAAATGCATTCAGATAAGAGGCAGCCTTAAAGGTCTTACTAATTATTGCTAGCAAATCTTTTTACACTTTCCATCCATATGGGTCAAGCCATTCACATATTTATCAAATCAAAAAGACATGCAACACAAGCTGCAACCTAAAATCCGTGTGAATAGAGACTTGTTGCACTTTAATATGAAGATTAGCTCTAATTTTGCATGAAACACATTTTTTATTTTTTCTATTTTTCATGATTCAAATAGAGCATTTGATTTTAATAAACTTTCTAATTTGCTTATTTTATCTAATTAGCTTCATTATCATTGTATCCTTTTTTGAATGAGCTTCTATGCACTACTGGGAGCTATCTGAAAACATTTGGTGAACCAATGAACCAACAAATCAGCAGCTACCTCCCAGTAATGCATTGCTGCTCATGAGCCTATCTAGGTATGCTTTTCAACTAAGGATACCAAGAGAATAAAACAATCAAGATAATATAAGCAAATTAGAAAGTTGCTTAAAATCACATGCTCTGTCTGAATCATGGAAGAGACATTCATTTAAAGGGACAGTCAACACCAGAATTTTTGTTGTTTTAAAAGATAGATAATCCCTTAATTACCAATTCCCCAGTTTTGCATAACTATCACAGTTATAATTTTACCTCTGTAATTACCTTGTATCTAAGCAGCAGCAGACTGCCCCCTTATTTCAGTTCTTTTGACAGACTTGCATTTTAGCCAATCAGAGCTGTCTCCATGGTAAATTCACGTGCATGAGCTCAATGTTATCTATATGAAACACATGAACTAATGACCTCTAGTGGTGAAAAACTATCAAAATGCATTTAGGTTAGAGGCGATATTAGCATATGAACCTCCAAGGTTTAGCTTTCAACTAAGAATACCAAGAGAGCAAAGCAAAATTGGTGATAAAAGTACCGGCAAATTGGAAAGTTGTTTAAAATTACATGCCCTATCTGAATCATGAAAGGTTTTTTTGGACTTCACTGTCCCTTTAAGAAAGAGCATGTATATTTGCACGAAAACTGTATAAATGTAAATTGTATCTTTGTATATATACTGCATAAAACTTTTATCATTTATCATTTGTTATTTTTTCAGATATTTTTTGGAAATAATATTTTAATTATTGAAAAATATACATAAAATTGCTCCCTTTTCTGTACTATGAAACACATTGAGATACTTTTTCCTTTGTGTGCATCTGTCTTGGCTCTTTTGCTACAATGGTTTCAATAGATTTTCCCAGCAACTATTTAAGCTTATTATCTATAAGAACCTAAACTGTATATATGATTAATATCCAATATGCCTGACCATTCTGTCATTAAACTTTCATCACATTATACAGATTCCATGCTAATTTTGAGTAAGGTCTTCACTATCCTTATTGATGTCTAACCCCCCGACTGTGATTAAAGGGACATGAAACCCAAAATTTTACTTTCATGATTTTGGTAGAACATACAATTTTAAACAACTTTCCAGTTTACTTCTATTATCAAATTAGCTTCATTCTCTTGGTATCATTTGTTGAAGCAGCAGCAATGCACTACTGGTTTCTAACTGAACTAATGTGTGAGGTTACCTTGATAAACTTTTCAGCAATCTATAAGATAAGGAAACAAATTAAATAATAGAACTAAATTGGAAAGTTGTTTAGAATTATATGCTCTGTCTAAATTAAGAATGTCTAATTTTGACTTAAGAGATAAACCTCCTATTACGTCCTATGTTATCTAAGCATGAATTAACCAATAAACACACACACACACCATGTTTGGGAGAAAGACCGGTCACGGTTTCGTTTATTAACAATAAACTCCTTAATCAAGGCTAATATGCCAATACTAGACAACTCTTTTATCAATAACATTAGAACTTGTATCAAGTTCGTTAAACTGGTGGTGGCACCTAATCACTAAATTAACCCCTATTGCCAGATGGCCAGAGCCCCCTTTCGGTGTCTGCAGCACGGCACGGGCTGCTCGCACTCAATGACAGAGAGAGTTGTAATTTGTAGAGCTCTTCGCCCTATGATTCGTAGGAGGGATTAACCCCTAGGTTGGTACCTAGTGGGCGTCGCCTCCCCAATTAACTACTAACTACTTTCTCTTCCCGCCACCTAACTGACTATGCTCATTAAATATATAAATAACATTATACCAACATATTTTTATTTTATTTATTTTTTTAAACTAAGAGGATTCACACTTCCTTAATAACTTATAACCTTACTATAAAACTTTTTTTTATATAACTGTTAACAGTGCTTTTCTAATGTCCGCAAGGAAAATGTCTAATCCAACATCCGTCAGGTATACACCATCAGGGCGATAGAGATCCTTGTTGTCTGCCCTTAAGGAATCATGCCTTATGACAAAGCCGCCTAATGCCGTGCCTGCTATTCCCACCTTCTTCCTCACATTGTATGCTGCCCTCTGTGTTACGATGTACCTCCAACACAATCGTGCAACCATGTTGCACCACCCCACTTTCACACTTTGGAGCTACACACACAACCAACGAAGGTCCGAGACCATCTTCCTAAGTTATTTCCCCCCCAGATGCAAAACAATAATTTAAGGATGCCCCCACCTCCTGTGTGTGTCCTGGAGAAGATCTGGTAACTCGTTCCAGGTTACCCACGTGCGGCATAGCCAACAAATGTTAGCTCTGGATGTGGGAAATCCTAGCTGCTACCCGTCTGGTAAATGCAGAGCCCTGATAGCCGCCCAATGCAAAAAGGAATGCCCTATTATACATATGTGTACTGGAGGGGAAATCTTGCCTGAAATAACAGGAAACTCCAACACAAATGTCCCACACATAATTGGTGAGACGTACCCGTCCCCCCTGCTTTGTACATATGTAATGTATTTATATATATATATATATATATATATATCCTCTTCCCTTCTATAGATACTGTATATATATCTGTATCCCCTTTATATACTATATATATATATATATATATATATATATATATATATATATATATAAAACCGTTTTATTCCCCATTCAAGAGACAAATATAGAGTTTGTATCTCCCTGACTTTCACCATCCCAACCGCTTTATTTCTGCGCTAGTGGATCCACCTGCGGCCGCACTCGTCATCACCTCGTTTCGAAATGAATGAGGGGCAATCTTCGACTGGTCTAGTCCCAACTTGGCTGCGGTCTCAGAGAGTACCTTACGGAACTGAAATACTGACAATGAGGTGCCATCCTCATGAATGAGCAACTGTTGTGGGCCAGCCGGCCTCAATTTACAGTACACCTCTAAAGTTCCTAACAGGACAACATTCCTGAATCTCGTGCCTGTTTAAGTGGAACCAAGCACCTTTACCATCCTGATCTGTTTTAGATCTTGGTACCAGTAACATAAGCCCATATACCGACGGCCTCACGTGTTCTCATTTTAATGCCACCGGAAACCCCGTTTTTGGATGATGCCACTAATACCCAAGCCTTAAGGTGCCTGCAAATGCAATCAAGAACACTGTTTGGAATAACAAAACTTTGAATGCTGATGAGCATATGAATTGCCTGGCAAAACTTTCTTATCCCTTCCAGTGATTTTCTAAGTCTTGGGGTCCAGAGTTGCTCAGACTAAGGGGATAATATTTTCCCTGCCTCCGCCATCTGCCAAAGAAAGGATGGACATGTTAGGCCTGACGGTTATGCCCTGGGAGATGCCTGTCTAAATTGCACCCACTTGAACCTAGACAGAGATTCTGCTATTACATTTTGCACCCCCGGTACATGCCTTGCAGTGAAGCAAAATTTAAGCTGCAGGCAAGGCAACACCAGGTGTCTCAAGTATGAGACCACCACTGGTGATAATGCAGACAAGCGATTTATAGCGTATACCACGCTCATATTATCAGAGCAGAAAATAACAGTTTTATTGGCTCATTTCTGTCCCCATAGTTCTATTGACACAATGATCGGGAAAATGTCTATTAGCGTCAGATTCCTTGTCAGCCCCAAGGTAATCCAATTCTGAGGCCATGGAGCTGTGTTCCATTTCCCTTCACGGTATGCCCCGTATTTATAGCCTCCGTCCGCAACGGTGAATAAGTGCAGCGTTTGGTTGGAGATTGGTTTGTCTCTCCTATAAGCAAATCCCATTGAATTTCTTTAGAAATTCCTCCCACACTTTGGGATCATCTTTCATCTCTTGGGTCACTCTGAAATGCTTGTGCATCCTTTTTGGCCCCTTAAGTTGTCCCTCTAATCTCCGGTTAAAAACCATCCCCATTGGGATGACCCTACCGGCAAAATTGAATAGACCCAGCAATGATTGCAGTTTTTTGCAGTTCAGACTCAATCCGCCTCAGCCATTGCCCGAAACACCTGTAACAAGCGGTTGACCTTGTCCTGTGGGAGTCTGCAAATGGCTGCTCTTGTGTCAATTTCTATTTCTAAGAAAGTGAGACACGTGCAAGGACCTGTGTCTTGTCCGACGGCAGCGGTACCCCAAATCTGCCTATCATGACTTGCATGATTTACATAATTTGCTCACATTTGTCCAAATCAGCCCTCCCCACCAGTAAGAAATCATCAAGCTAGTGGGCCACGGACCAACCACCAGACGCCTTCTGCACTACCCAGTGTAGAAAGGAGCTAAAACTTTCAAGCAGAGTGCAAGACAATGAGCACCCTATGGGTAGACATCTGTCCACATAGTATGCGCCTTTAAACTTCATACCCATTAAGTGAAAGGCTGAAGGAAGCAGGGGAAGCAGTCTAGCTTTGCCATTAGTGCTCCCAATCCCTTTATCCTGACTAGTGTAAGTGCATCATCAAAGGACTTATAGTGCACTGAGCTTAGAGTAGGATCAATGTCGTCATTCACTGAAGCCCCTTTAGGATACAACTAGTGGTGTATTAACCTAAACTTGCCAGTGTCCTTCTTGGGCACAACCCCCAAAGGTGAAATGACCAACTCTGGGAGCGACACTCTCAAAATGGTCCTGTCATCCTGCCCATTGCTAACTCTTTGCCCAGTTTTTCCCTGTAAGCCGACTTGAGGTTACAATGTACTGTGGACCTCTCAACGCGACTGCTAACTGGAATTCTAAAACCCTCCTCTAATCCTGACCTGAGAAACCCAGCCGCTTCTCCATCAGGGTATTGCACCAGCCATGGTGCCATAGCAGACATCTTAAGGGGCGTTGGCGCCCTTGTTGCCAGGACCCCCTCGAGAGATTTGTTTCTCGATTCCTGTCTCTTTTCTTTTACTTCATTCCATCCCTGGATGTGGCCCACTGCAGTATCTGCATACATGATGAAAGGAACAACTTGCTCCCCTGTCACATTGCTTATCCTGGAACTTCAAATATTCCCTGATCCTCTGCTTAGGATGGGGCATTTGACGTGCTGTGACCAGGTGTGCCACAGTGGAAGTGTGTGTAGCAATTTCCAAACCTAACTTGGACCACAGGTGCATATCCTGGGTGCCAAAATAAAGTAGGGGATCGCCAACCATTTTTCTACAGAAGGCCATGTCATATTCACGCCATGCACCCTCTTTGTACCTAGTATGAATATAATCTATGGTACCCTTGCGAGTGCCATTTATCCAAATAGCACATTGCAAGCACCCTTAAGCATGGCTGTCATTCTTCATAGGTCTCTGGCAGATGTACTTTCTTAGGGCACGTGCCATCTGCTGCCTTTTCTTTCGCCCTACAAGCCTCTGGTGAAAGTTTGAAGATGTTCACATAGCGCCCATCTTGAATCTTTTTCTCCACTTTAGACTTCAAATATGCGTACAGGGAGTGAACCAAACAGGGATATGTATCCCTATGAGATGCTACTATCCTCGCTACTTTTGTTGGGATAGCTGCCACCCCCTTCCTGTGTAAAGGAACCAACTCACTCCCTGTTGTTGGTGCAACCTTACCCTTAACCTGCGCTGCCACCAATTTCTTGATCATCTTAAACATTTCTTTTTGTCCTTTACCCACTAATCCTAGATAACCATCACCCTCAGAGCCTGACTCGCTAGAAGATGTACCTAACTCTGCATGTGTAGAAGTGCCCAGTAGGTACTCACCGCTAGGGGCCAATGGTGGTGCAGCTCCTGCTGACTGTGGTAGTAGAGCTGAAAGTGATGGGGGAGGAATGTTATCTTGCATTGCACCGGCCTCCTGCCTGATTGCTGATGCCATATCCTTGTTTGTGCTGTCTTTGGACACACCCTGTGAAGATAAAACATTTGGGGAGTACTCTTGGCAAAGGAAGAGGCCCCTGAGGCACCCCCATCATACCCATTCACACTTATTCCCAGAGCAGCCTCCACTGCCCGCCTGATCATGTCCTCACTCACGCCACTCATTTGGCTTGTTGTCACTACCATACTCTCTTGATTCTTTCCTGATGCATCCGTTCTCTCACAATTCCCAACCCTATGAGTTCCTTTTGCCAAACATCCATGTGTCACAACAGTATCAGATCCCCTATATATGCTTGTTTGTCCTGTCGCACACCCTGCCTCATATGGAGGGGTGGAGCCAATCACCAGTTACGGCCTTGCTGGCATGGAAGCCTGTGGCAGGCAGCCGGCTGACCCCCAAACTCTATGCCACCCTTGCCTGCCGCAGTACCCCCAGGGGCAATGGCTGCCACAAGAGACTGGGCCAGACAGAGGATGGTCGCTAGGGCCACTGGGGGCCCACCATGCTTTCCTGAGTAAGGATGCTGCCCAGCTCAGTTGGCCTAGGGGTGGGGTTATCTTGACTGGGACTCCTAACCTGGGCATGTGAGATAGATGGAACCCCTAGTAACCCTGGGGCATGAAAATGTGGGCCTGCCGTGGGTGACTGGGTCACTGGATTGGCTGCCTTCTCCTAAAGGCCCAATCCCCTCCTAACCGGTGGCTTGGATTTAGATAGGGATCTAACAAGGGGTCTGGATTGTAGGGTAGGGTGTAACAAATCTTCGATCTTTGATCCTCCAAGTTCCATCCCAGGTCCTCTCCTCCCTGGAACCTCCTGCACTATCTCTCTATATCATTTTGGGGGGTACAGATTTCCTCCTAGCACGCTCCATTTTCTCACACGCCAGTAGCCAGAAGAAGAATTCTACAGAGAAAGTCTGGATTCAGGAACAAAGAGGCCGGGTCCACTGCAACAAGACCCTATAAAGGTAAGAAAAAGACACCCGCCCCCTAACTTGCAACAATATAAGAAAACACCTAGAACACTCCAGACTTCAAGTCAATTATCCCTTAATTTTGCTACAGACCCACTAGAGGGCCCTCCACTGCCATTACTGTCCCTTTAACCTTTAAACCACCACAGCTCCCAATAGTATAAAAAGCCTTCTCTATTAACCCCTTAACCAATACCCAAAACTAAAAGTACAATAACCTAGGCCTCACTCCCAACATGGAACCACCAATACAAGACGCCAACCTAAACTGACTTCTGAAACCCCTTTAGTTACTACAAAACCCACTAAAAATAAAAAATAAACTGTAAGGGGTCAATTTACTAAAGTGCGAGCGGACATGATACAATGTAGCGTTTCATGTCTGCTGCAATACCACCCCCTGCAGATTTGCGACCAGTCAGACGCTAGAAGGGGGTGTCAATCAACCCGATCGTATTCGATCGGGTTGATTTCTGTCCACCACCTCAGAGTGACAGGAGCGAGCTGCACTTAGTCTTATGGCGCGGTCGGGCTGGGCTATGACTATACAGCTGGCCCGATGCGCTGAGTAAATATAACAGACCCGCTTAGCAGAGAGCAGAGAGCGGGTCTTTGTAAGCATAGATTTTGTAATGGTAATTTTAAAATATGTTTTTTTTCAACTAGTTTTTTTTGGGGGGGTCTCAGTGTATAGTTTATGTAGTGAGATTTGCACTAAGGGTCTGTACTGGGAGGGGCCTTAGGTATTATTTTAGGTTGTATTGGGGGTGTCTGCTGTGGGGGTAAGAATGGTGAAGGGAGGTTTATCATGGCATTTTGCTAACGATGGAATGTATAATAGTTTAGGGGTTAATAGTGTAAGGGTTTTTAAATGGGTTGTGGCATTTCAGTGTTTAATAGCTGATAATGGGTTTTAGCCATGGGTGGTTTTGCAATGGGAGTTGTTGCTATTTAGGTGTTTATATTAGAGATAGGGTTTTACTTTTTCAAATTGTATTGGTTTAGTAGTTAATAATGGTTACTGGTTTAGCCATTTTTTGGCGGTTTATGGTGTTTCTTTATGGGGTTTGGGGCAGCTTAGGGATCAAAAAGCTTAGGGGTTTTAGTACAGGAGGGTTTTTAGGATGGGTTTTTCTTTGGCACATGTTTTTTCATTAGTTTTTCTGCTGCAGCTTTCTGTCACTCTTGAACATTCTTTTTATCCCTCTGGTGATACAGCCAATGTGAAGCCCTGCCACATGTTCAGCTGACTTCTCTGTAATCCAGTCTGACAAACCGCAGTGAAAATGAGTGGAACGCCTCTGTAAAGGATTAAGCGGAAGGTAACCGGAGGCTGGAGCATGCCCCATATAAGTATGGAGTGGGCAGTACTGCTCTCTACTTCAGCAGTGCAAATGAGAACATACTAAGGGGGGCAGAGGACAGAATATAATGCAGATAGGAAAATAATATTGAGTTGAAGGATAGCAAGTTCAAGAGTGGTTTGCTTAACTGGTTGATTCATAGAATAACCATCCATCAGGGGTAGTTAAGACATACACTGTGGGAGACCTCAAGAATGTCTGGGATAAGCATAAGACTATGAATTAATTGTATACTTTATAGGAAATGCAGACAGACTTGTTGGGCATATGGTTCTTAAATGCAATGAAAATCTGTTGCTATGCAAAAATAAAACTTTAAAAAAATATTGGGGGGGCAAAAATGTGAATGCATTATTTGTGACATAAACAGATTAATATGCAATTGAACACATCTCTTTACCGTTACTTTAAGGAACATTTGGTGCAAAGTAAATATTATTTATATTATATGTAGAATTTGAAGTATAACGGTTATTTAGTAATATGTATAGAAATGAGATATTTAGCTGTTTGATGGTTAATAGAGATAGTGTGCTGAAAAAAAATAAGAGAGAAATAACAGGAATTGTATGTGAATATTTTCTTCATTCCAGCAAGTTGTCTTTACAGATTTACTTGTTTCTTTTCTACTTCAGCGATCAGCTTGATTTTTTTCCAGTAATCCATCTGCTTAGGCAGCTGCAAGCACAAAAGACCTTTTTTATTGGTCCTAAAAAAATGAAACAAAACCCTGTGCATGCTTTTAAGCAAACCATTTTAAAAAATACAAAAAGTAAAAACAGATTGCTACAGACAGCATGCTCTGAACGCCTGTCATAGCTTTATTCAGACCACTGACCTTCAGTTCATATTCAACTAGAGATGGATTTGAAATCTCTAACAATACTTAAAAGGGACAGTCTACTTGAAAATGTTTTTTTGTTTAAAAAGATAGATGATTCCTTTGTTGCCTATTTCCCAGTTTTGCATAACCAACGCTGTTATATTAATACACTTTTTACCTCTGTGATTATCTTGTATCTAAGCCTCTGCAGACTGCCCCTTTATCTCAGTTCTTTTGACAGACATGCATTTTAGCCAATCAGTGCTGACTCATAAATAACTCCATGGGGTGAAAATGTTATCTATATGACACATATGAACTAGCTGCGTCTAACTGTGAAAAACTGTCAAAATGAACTAAGATAAGAGGTGCCTTTCAACAGATTAGAAATCAGTTTATGAGCCTACTAAAGTTTAGATTTTAACAAAGAATACCAAAAGAACAAAGTACATTTGATGATAAAAGTGCTATGGAAAGTTGTTAAAAATTGCATGCCTTATCTGAATTAAGAAAGTTTAATTTTTACTTGACTGTCACTTTAAATATATCAGCTTTCAGCATGATTCAATTATTGCAGTTTTCCCCCCAAAATCCCCAATTTTAGCTTTTAGTAATATATACTAATGTAAGGCAGCAGAATAATTAAAGGGACAGTTTACCCAATTTCTTTCACCACTTTAATTTGTTCCCAATGATCCCTTTTACCTGCTGGAATATATTAAATTGTTTACAAATAGCTCCTTTGCCTTTATATTGGAACCAGTAATACAGAGGTTTGCAGCACTATTCAAATAAATGATGATGATAATAATAATAATAATAATAATAATAATAATAATAATAACTATAATAATAATAATAATAATAGGGTATTGACAAGCTTTGTAAAGAAATTACACTCCCAGTAGGGTGTGGGAGAAAGTTCTAAAATGTTAATGAGATAAGAAAGGAAGCATTTGAGAGATAAGATAAGGATGTCTGACCTCTCTGTAAGCTTAGCCTATGTTTATGGGTTGTGGTTTCTAAGAGCAATTTAATTTGCAAAAGAAATATAAAGGAGCAATTTCTCATAAATGTTATACTCTGAGGCTGGTATAACAAGTCATTGGGAACAAATTAAGGGGACATTTACTGTATAGTGTCCCTGCAACTTGAATAAGCAAAGGGTTGGGAACAGCAGTCAAAACAATTAGGCACAGGAGCCAGGAAGCAGCCACCTCATCCACATCAAATAATTGTTTCGTGGACCATGGCAGAATAAAGGTCACTTAACTTTAAACTGCAAAGGCTGGAGCACCCTTTCTTTTGGAGTCCCTGTAACTTGACTGCAGTACAAAAAAGCAACATTACAGTTAATAAACTCTTTTCAGTTGCTATTTATCATATGAAGACCGGCATACTAAAATACATGATTGTGTGAAGCAGGGATTCCATAGAGTGGATGTTAATTTAAGTGGGAAATTATAGGTCAGATTATGAGTGGAGCGCAAACGTTTGCACCTCATGGTTTGAGCTTGTTGAGCTTACCACTCATATTACAAGTTGATAGTAAACACGATTACTTGAGCACAATTATGATTTACGCTAGAATGATTACTATGACTTCAGAGCTCTGGATAACCCCTTAGTGACCAGACCGATTTTCGATTTTCATACCGTTTAGGACCAGGGCTATTTTTACATTTCTGCGGTGTTTGTGTTAAGCTGTAATTTTCCTCTTACTCATTTACTGTACCCACACATATTATATACTGTTTTTTCTTGCCATTAAATGGACTTTCTAAAGATACCATTATTTTCATCATATCTTATAATTTACTATAAACAAATTATAAAATATGATTGAAAAAACACACTTTTTCTAACTTTTGACCCCCAAAATATGTTACACATCTACAACTACCAAAAAACACTGATGCTAAATAGTTTCTAAATTTTGTCCTGAGTTTAGAAATACCCAATGTTTACATGTTCTTTGCTTTTTTGCAAGTTATAGGGCAATAAGTACAAGTAGCACTTCGTTATTTCCAAACCTTTTTAATTTTTTCAAAATTAGCGATAGTTACAGTGTAATACTGATATCTGCAAAGAATCCTTGAATAACCCTTCACATGTATATATTTTTTTTTAGTAAACAACCCAAAGTATTGATCTAGGCCCATTTTGGTATATTTCATGCCACCATTTCACCGCCAAATGCGATCAAATAAAAAAAAATCGTTAACTTTTTTAAAATTTAAGGTTTCTCACTGAAATTATTTACAAACAGCATGTGCAATTATGGCACAAATTGTTATAAATTCTTCTCTGGGATTCCCTTTGTTCAGAAATAGCAGACATATATGGCTTTGGCATTGCTTTTTGGTAATTAGAAGGCCGCTAAATGCCGCTGTGCACCACACTTTTTATTATGCCCAGCTGTTAAGGGGTTAATTAGGTAGCTTGTAGGGTTAATTTTAGCTTTAGTGTAGAGATCAGCCTCCCACCTGAGACATCCC
This sequence comes from Bombina bombina, assembly GCF_027579735.1. Classification (NCBI taxonomy): domain Eukaryota; kingdom Metazoa; phylum Chordata; class Amphibia; order Anura; family Bombinatoridae; genus Bombina; species Bombina bombina. The sequence continues at coordinate 183,409,438 of NC_069502.1, forward strand.
ACCCCCTGATCCCTCCCTGACCCCCCTCAAACAGCTCTCTTCCCTCCCCACCTCACAATTGTCCCTGCCATCTTAAGTACTGGCAGAAAGTCTGCCAGTACTAAAATAAAATGCTTGTTAAAAAAAAACAATAAATAATTTTATAATTATTCTGCAGTGTTGGATCCCCCCTTAGCCCCCAACCTCCCTTATAACCCCCCCACACACAGCTCTCTAACCCTCCCCCCTCAACATAGTTGCTGCCATCTTGGGTACCTGTCTACCAGTACCCAGTTTGTTAAAAAAATGCCTTTTTTTAATAAATAAATAAACCCCCAATTTTCTGTAGTGTAGCTGCCCCCCTCAATACCCTACCCCCCTTTCCAAACATGTATTCCCCCCTCTCCCTCCATCCCTTACACTTTTCTGTAGTGTAGCGGTCCCAGTCCCACTCACTCCCGTCCCCCGCTACCGGCACCATCATCCGGCCAGACAGGAAGTGGACCAGCGATGGGCCACTCCCCCACTTCACTGCTATGGCTCACACCCACCAATGATCAGCACTATCGCTGGCCAATGCAGAGAGGGCCACAGAGTGGCTCTCTCAGCATCGGTGTGTAAAAAAAAGGTATTGCAGGATGCCTCAATATCGATATTGATGCCTCAATATCAATATTCACTGCAATACCCTGAAAGCATCTGGAAGCGATCAGGATCACTTCCAGCGCTTGAAACTCAAGAGGATGTGTCAGGCACGTTCTTGGTCTTTAACTGACACTTTTTATAGGACGTGCCTGACACGTCCTTGGTTGTTAAGGGGTTAACTGTGTCACAAAACACATCACAAATACATTACAAAGTACAGTTGAATAATTTTTAATAGATGGTGTTATTATGAGAGTTCATAATAACACCATCTATTAATAATTATTCAAAGAAAATATTGTACACAAAAGTTATAAAGATTATAAAGGCTCAAAGATATGAAGTCTCACTTGCAAGCTCTCAGCTAAGATTAGAAGCAAAAATGGAAGGGTTAGTTACAGCATTTGGCCAAATGGGTCAAGCCCAGGTACCCGTCAAGGTCTTAGCTGAGAGCTTGTAAGTGAGTGCTGCTTTCCCTATGGTTCTTGCACCCAGACCTGTCTGAAGTTAACTGCCTGTGACTCTGGGGACAGCACATCTATCTATCTATCTATCTATCTATCTATCTATATAGGTATAGATATATGTTGTACAAATACTATCAGTTATATTTAGAAATATTTATTTATGAATAAATAGAACATAATCTTGTATGTGAAGAACATTGAATTGGGAAATATTAATATTCTCATGTTGAGTTAGTGCTCATGAGAATATGAGATCGGGTTTGCGCGTGAGTAGGATGAGTAGGTTTGTTTTTCACTTTTTTTACTTTATTGCTTCTATGGGGGAATATGTTAATGCACATGCCATATTCTAACTTCAGCTTTATATGCTCGTCGGGTTAGTGTGAGAGGGAAAACAGTTTACTTTCAACTCATAATACAAGCACAACATGACGAGCGCAAAATGCTTAATTCTAGCGCAATTAATGTTTGAGCGGGAGTGTTAATTAGCGCTCCTTTTGTAATCTGGTCCTTAGATGGTTTTTTTACAAGACATATATGTGTGAAGATATTCAACCTCATTGTTGTATTTTGTTAAGATCATACAAGTTCCTACTAGGGAAAACCAATTTCAGTGATAGAAATGTCACAATTTTTTCAAAACCACAATTTACAGTGAGAGAACTTTTTAAAGACCACTATCGTAAATGGGAAAATTTGCAGCCACTTTCTTTTGTGAGATATTAATATCTAATATATAAAATGATATAAAATTATCCTCCAGCATGATATTCTAAAAAGGCAGATTTTGCTATACTTTCAGGGATGTTCCTTGCATTTCTGTATGTGAGAGTTGAGCACTGAATGACATGAGAGTTCTGCTGCATTTACACTTTTTATTTTGTATTTTAATGCATAGATATTCTGTATACAGCAATCTATCTAGGATTGTGATTTTACAAAATCTGAATATGCTTTGAGAGTTTCTGTTTATCTTTAACAAAAAAAAGATCACTCGTTATATATTTAAATGTATCTTTTAGAAATTACATTGCACTTTGCATTTGTTCTGTATAAAATCAAACTGAAAAAAACGACAGCTTCAGTTTCCCAGAGAGCTTAATTATATTCTGTGGCCCTAATGATCAAAAATCCTCTAGTTTTTAGAGAAATTATAGTGCAGACTTCACAGGGGCTACACAGAGACTTTAAAAACATAAACAGAATATATATAATCACTGATGCATGTAAATCTATATCTAAATGCCTTAAAATACAAAAGAGAATGTGCAAAGCTGGGCTTGTCTCTCCTTCACATTGAGAAATGCCGAGAACACCTCTTAGACAAGTATAGCAAAATTTGTCTGTCTATAATCATGTAAGAGATCCTGCAGTGCTGGAGGATCATTTTAGATCATCCATCTGAGTGGATAGATTTATTGAAGGCATCGCTTATCTATCTGGGCCTTTCAGATTCCACCCTTTTTCTTACAGCATTGAGTAAGGTTAGCCTCTCGGATGTCTGCACTACAATTTCTCTCCAAGCAGGATAACCTTTATCATTAGGCCCTAAGAGATAACAATTTTTAAGAGACTTTTCATTTTACTCTATTATTAAGTTGTCTTTGTTCTCTTCATATCCTTTGTAGAAAAGCATACCTAATGATCAAAAACCTGTGGGCAGTGGGAGAAATCCCACAAAATCTTTAATTGCATTTTATTACAGTATACAGTATGTGTCTTTCTTTAACATCTAGAAACCCTGTATACTGAGATAAACAGCTCTCAAACTAAAATTTGCATTTATAAAATTCTTGGGGGGACTTAGATCATCTCAACAGAGAATAGAGCTTTAGATCATTGAGTCAATTCTCTGCTGGGAGCTAGCTGGTGATTGGTTGCTATACATTTATGCCTCTCGTCATTGGCTAACTGTACATGTCCTATTAGTGAATTGTTGCTCTGGAGATGACACTATGTGTTCATATATGTTAAAAACATAGTTATAGGCAACAATAGTGCATTATAATAAAATGCTCTAATACATTAAAATAGTTTATTTTTACATTTGCATGCCCTTGTAAGCACTTCATTGCAAAATATCACATAAATTACGAGTTTTGCCCTAAACAGAGTGAGAAACGAACACAACAAAAGTTGCGTTATTTCACCCTCCATAGTTCTGCCATTACGAGTTATTGAAAAGCCTCCTTGTGCGTGCGATATGGTGGCGTTAATCTCCATACCGCACAAAGTCAAAGCTTTCCCCCATAGACATCAATGGGGAGAGAATGTTAGAAAAAAAACTAACACCTGAAGTGCGGAATGGTGATCGCCGTAACGCAACCCCATTGATGTCTATGGGGAAAAGAAACTTACATTTAAAGCTAACACCCTAACATAAACCCCAAGTCTAAACACCCCTAATCTGCTGCCCTCAACATTGCTGACACCTAAATAAAGTTATTAACCCCTAATCTGCCGCCCCCGACATTGCCGATACAAATAAAAGTTATTAACCCCTATTCCGCCGCTCTTGACATCGCCAACACTATAATAAAGTTATTAACCCCTATTCCGCCATTGCCCGAGATCCCCGCCACTAAAATAAAGTTATTAACCCCTAAAGCTCTAGCCTCCCACATCTCTGCCACTAAATAAACCTAACTCTAAAAAAATAACTAAGCTACTATTGCCCCTAAAAGGGAATTTGTATGGGCATTGCACTTAAAAAGGCATTTAGCTCTTTTGCATTGCCCTCAAAAGGGAATTCGGCTCTTTTTCAAAGCCCAAACCCTAATCTTAAAAAAAAAATACCCCAAAATATTAGAAAAAAACACTAACCCCAGAAGATCGACTCACGGTTTCTGAAGTACGGACATCCATCTCCATCCAGGCGGCGAGGTCTTCATCCAGGCCTTCATCCAGGCAGCAAGGTTTTCATCCATCCTGAGGGCGTCTTCTATCTTCATCCCAATGGCGCGGAGCAGAGCCATCCTGGAAGCCGATGCCATCCAGCGCGGAGCGTCCTCTTAATACGGTCTCTGCCGTACACTGAAGTTGAATGCAAGGTAGCCTTTTTTAAAATGGCGTTCCTTGCATTCTTACTGACTGATTTGATCCTTCAAATTAAAATCAGCCAATCGGATGAGAGCTTCTGAAATCCTGAAATAAATGTGATATGATAAGAAAAACCCAAGAAAATGTGTTATATATATGGTGCCATTAATATATGTAAAACCGTGAAAATTAATAAATATAGGTAAAGTTCGTATAAGGATATGTATAATCTTCCTGGCACTCTTCAGTCTTCTGTGTGGTCTCTTTTGATCCTCATAAAAAAGAAGAAGAAATATGCCACATAGCGTAATTCTGTAACTTTGTTGCAATACAAAACTTGTGTCTGTGCAAATGGTTACTCACATGCGGTGGAGCTATAACCAAGCTCAGGTAAAGGCGCACACGCACTTTTATACTGTTGGGTAAACAGATTCTTGTACCGGTTGTTCAGATTAATGAATTTATTAAAATACAATATATAAAATATATAAAATAGCGTCACCAGACCTGCTTACATCACCTTATGTAATAAGTTTTAGGCAAAATCCTATTGGCTATTCAAAACAGCCAATAGGATGAGAGCTACTGAAATCCTATTGGTTGTTCAAATCAGCCAATAGGATTTCAGTAGCTCTCATCCTATTGGCTCTGCGTTGCCAAAATGAAGATAGAAGACGTCCCCGAGATGGATGAAGGTGCCACCTGGATGAAGATGGATGTCCGGACTTCAGGAACCATGAGTAGATATTCTGGGGATAGTGTTAGATTTATTTATTTTTTTGGGTGTTACTTTTTTTTAAGATTAGGGCTTTGGGCTTTTGTAAAAGAGCTGAATGCCCTTTTAAGGGCAATGTCCATACAAATGCCCCTTTAGGGGCAATGAGTAGCTTAGGTTGTTTTTTTTTATTTTGGGGGGTTAGTTGGGTGGTGGGTTTTACTGTTGGGGGGGCTTTGTATTTTTTTGCAGGTAAAACAGCTGATTTCTTTAGGGCAATGCCCTACAAAAGGCCCTTTCAAGGGCTATTGGTAGTTTATTGTAGGCTAGGGGGTGTTCAGTGGCATCACTAGCGTGGTGTGGGGGGTGCAGGGGGCGACACCACCAGTTTTTTTGTTTTTTTTTTACATAAATTCAAAGAATTACAATGTAGAGATGCATAGATTTTTTTATTAGAAGGGTCAGCTTTTGTGAACATTAGTGAGACTGGGGAAGTTGTAGACACTTAATTTTTTTGCTTGTTTGTACTTTGCTCCTCCCCTGCCCAATTTCAGTATGAATGTTGTGGGCATGCCGTGGGGCTTGCGAAAGTTGCGCTGCTAGCCTAAACCTGCCTGACTATCTGTGCTCACTGCTCAGTGACGTGTGGAGCAGTGGAGTTACTCACTGCTGTGCTGTCTCTCTAAATGGGAACTGGGAAATCATGAGGGGGATGCCTGGCACCTGACTGCATGACTGTCTGACACTGTCTCTAAAGTGAAGGAGCCACGTATGATGCCCACCAGACCGGTATGGTTACGGTACACTAAGTTCACACTGAAGAGGTAGGAGGGGCGGGCAGGCGGGGGTCTGGGGGTGGTCAGAGTGCAGAGGTGATTGGCCATAAGAAGCTGTAGGCACGCGGCCCGGGGCTGTGCACTGACAAACTTGGAACAGAGTCAGATAGCAGAATTTTCATAGTTTGCACGCCTAAACCTTTTCTTTAGTCATTTATTTTTAGAGTGCTCTGTTTATCTTTCATTTGATGCTCTGCTAAGCCAGGGAGCAGCTCTATGCATGAGCTTTATAAATAATGCACTGCAGTTTACATATTTTGTATGTGTGTGTGTCTGAGTTTTTGTGTGTGTGTCTGAGTGTTTTTGTGTGTGTGTCAGAGTGTTTTTGTGTGTGTGTCAGAGTGTTTTTGTTTGTGTGTTTGTCTGTGTGTTTGAGTGTTTCCGAGTGCTTGTGTGTGCATCTGAGTGTGTTTTTAAGTGTGTCTGAGTGAGTCTCAGTGTTTGTAAGTGTGTGTTTTTATGTTTTTGTGTTTGTGTGTGTCTGCTTTCTGGGGGGAGGGGGGGGATGACACCATAACTTACCGCACCGGGTGACACCAACCCTAGTGACGCCACTGGGGGTGTTTTTATTTTTGGGGGGCTTTTTTTATTTTCATAGGGTTATTAGATTAGGTATAATTGTTTTTATTTTTTATAATTTTGTTTATTATTTTTTGCAAGCTTAGTGTTTTTTATTTTTCGGAAATTGGTGTTTATTATTTTTTGTAATTTTAGATTTTTTTTATTTTTTTTGTAGTGTTAGGTTTCTTAAATTTGTAATTTAGATTTTTTAATTGGAAGTATTTTTTTATTTTATTAAAATAGTAATGTTAGGTAAATTTATAGTTTAATATTAGGTTTATTTTTATTTCACAGGTAAGTTTTTATTTATTTAAATATAGTTATATTGTAATTTTAATTTAAAGTTAGGGGTGGTGTTAGGTTTAGGGGTTAATAGTTTAATTTAGTGTTTTGCAAAGTGGGGGGCTGGCGGTTTAGGGGTTAATAGAATTATTTAGTGGCAGCGATGTGGGAGGCCGGAGGCTTAGGGGTTAATAACAATTTTTTTAGCGGTGGTGATGTCGGGGAGTGGCAGAATAGGGGTTTATAACTTTATTATAGTGGCGACAATGTTGGGGTGCAGGGGAATAGGGGTTAATATATTTAAATAGTGTTGGCGATGTGGGTGGGCAGCAGATTAGGGGTTAATAACTTTAATTAATAGTTGTGATGTCGGTGGGCGGCAGATTAGGGGTTAATAGGTTTAATATAGTGTTTGCAATGCAGTAGGGTGGCGTTTTAGGGGTTAATAGGTAGTTTATAGGTGTTAGTGTACTTTATAACAGTTTAGTTATGAGTTTTGTGAAACATTTTTGTTACACAAAACTCATAACTACTGCTCTCAGATGGCGGTATGGATTGTGTCGGTATAGGCTGTAACGCAAGCTTTTTAGCTTCACCGCACAACCTGTAATACTGGTGCTATGGAAATCCCACCCAAAAATGTCATTTTTTTGAGTGCGGGATTGACGTTGCGTTACAGGCTAAAATGCTTGCGGTATAGCTATACCGACACGACTCCGAATAGTGAGTTCCTGCTTTTATGCTGAAATTGCCTTTTTTTCAGCGTTAAAAGCCGCAACGCAAAATTAGTAATCTAGGTGTATGTGAATAAATGTGCTTTATAAGCATTTATGACTATCATTCTTTTAATAATATGCATTTTTCTTAATGGCAAACTACCTGAATAACTTCTTATATTTAATCTTTTCTCCATGGCGGTAGCAAGTTAGTAAAAGCTATAAATGTAGAAAACCTCTCATACTGATGAGGTGAAACAATACATTTTGGATGTTGTGGAGTTCCTACTTACCCACAACTATTTTATTTTCAACTCAGAGCACTACTTACAAAGTCAAGGAACAGCGATGGGGGCAAAATTCGCCTCATCATATGCAAATTTATTTGTGGGTAGGTTGGAGCTCCACCACATCTATGACATCACTGAACCTTTTAGATCTGCATCCATTTGTACATGAGATATATTGATGATCTAATTTTCATTGTCACAGATTGTTTCCCATTTAAAGATTTCTTGACTCTTATTAATGACAATGACATCAATCTTAGATTCACTGGGGAAATAAGAGATGATGGAGATATGGAGACCCTTTAACTCATAAGATTATGTCCGGTACTTATAGAAAGGAAACAGCAGGCAATACTATCTTGCATGCTACTTCCTGTCATCCCAGACATCTTGTAACTTCTATTCCAAGAAGCCAATTCATTAGGCTTAGGCGTAATGCCAGCACCCTACAGAACTACATATGGGTGGGGGGTCAAGAATTAATATATAGATTAAAAGCCAGAGGCTACAATGAAAGGGCATTGCTTGAGACATTTGAAGACATTAAAACTTGGAATCCGAGAGAGAATGAACCCAGAAATGTGGTGGATTCAGCCTACTCAAGTAATGTTATGTTCATTTATGACACAAGAGTTGGTAATAAGAAAAAAGCCACTAAGGAGTATCTGGACGAGAACAGTATTGTCTTCTCTACAGAATTTTCTCTGCAATACAATAATATTTGCCGCATCATTAAGAAACACTTGGGTGTGTTAAAAGGTGATGATATTTTGCAACCATGTATTAAAGGGACATGAAACCAACATTTTTTTTCATGATTCAGACAACTTTCTAATTTACTTCTATTATCTAATTTGCTTCATTCTCTTGCTATCCTTTGCTGAAAAGCATATCTAGACAGCATCAGTAGCTGCTAATTGGTTGTTGCACATAGATGCTTCGTGTGATTGGCTCACCCATATGAATTACTATATCTTCAACAAAGGATATCTAAAGAATGAAGCAAATTAGATAATAGAAGTAAATTGAAATGTTGTTTAAAATTGTATTCTCTACCTGAATCGTGACAGAAACATTTTGGGTTTAATGTCCCTTTAAGGATTGCAGATTTGTAGCAAGAAAACCATACACTTTGGCGTCCAGACTTTCACCTAGTTTAGTGGCCTGTAATGTATCCCAGAAAACTATGTGGCTTAGGGGCAAATGTAATTTTAGATCACACTAAACAAATTGTTTGACTTGTGAGAATATGGATTTACTAACAGGTTCACAAGTAATGCCACAGGAGAATCTTTGGAAATCTCCTTCTATGCAGCCTGCCTCACTGAACATATAGTATACCTATTGGATTGTCAAATTTATGGAGCCCAATATGTGGGTCAATCGACTAGGGCACTCAGATCCCGTGCTAGGGAACATTTGAGGGATATAAAAAAACGTGTCTAGGCACATTAATCTTCTGCATTTTACTAATATCCCACATCTCAAAATTAAGGCCATTGACCTAGCCAAGATCCCACAGAGAGGTGGTAATATGGCCAAGGTCCTGGATAAGAAAGTACTATTCTGGATCTTTAAAGGGACATAATACTCATATGCTAAATCACTTGAAAGTGTGAAACTGTAAAAAGCTGACATGAAAATATCACCTGAGCATCTCTATGTAAAAAAAGAAGATCTTTTACCTCACAATTCCCTCAGCTCAGCAGAGTAAGTTCTGTGTTAAAAAATATAATTTAGCTGTTGCTCAGCTGCAGGTAAAAAAAAAAAAAAAATGATGAAATGAACAGCAGCCAATCAGCATCAGCAGTGCTGAGGTCATGAACTCTTTTACTGTGATCTCATGAGATTTCTCTTAAAGGGACAGTCTAGTCAAAATTAAACTTTCATGACTCAGATAGGGCATGAAATTTTAAACAACTTTCCAATTGACTTTTATCATTAAATTTGCTTTGTTCCCTTGGTGGTATTTTTGAAAAGCTAAACCTAGCTAGGCTCAAACTGATTTCTAAACAGTTGAAAACCGCCTCTTAGCTCAGAGCATTTTGAAACATTTTCACAGTTAGACAGTACTAGTTCATGTGTGTCATATAGATAACATTGTGCTCACTCCCGTGGAGTTATTTAGGAGTCTGCACTGATTGGCTAAACTGCATGTCTGTCAAAAGCACTGAGTTAAGGATGCAGTCTGCAGAGACTTAGATATAAAGGTAATCACAGAGGTAAAAAGTATATTAATATAACTGTGTTGGTTATGCAAAACTGGGGAATGGCTAATAAAGGGATTATCTATCTTTTAAAACAATAAAATTTCTGGTGTAGACTGTCCCTTTAACTCTCATGAGATTTCATAGTAAACTTCCTTAAACTGAATAGGGAAATAAGATGAGTGTGCACGTAAGCTCACTCCCTTAGCTGTCCCGGAACAGACATACTGATTTACTGCTTAGAAGACCTGTACAATGGGATGTGGCTACTGAGGAACATTTGAGGTAAAATATCTTTCTTTTTTACATAGAGATGTTCAGGTGATATTTTCTAGTCAGGTTTTTACAGCTATGCTGCATCACTTTTAAGTGTTTCAACATTTGGGTATCATGGCCCTTTAAGCTAAAAACTAGGCATGAATTTGGAGTGGGATATGTGTTATTATGTAGAATAATAATGTAATATATTATTTCCATCTGTGTTTTGCTATGCAATAGTGTCTTAATTTAAGTTTAGAAACAGCAGCAAGACCTGTTTAAGGGAGAATTCTGTATCATAATGTTTCTTCTGTACCTATATAACACTTTGTTACATTATGTATAGCAATTGCATAGATGTGCAAAAATGGTGTCTTTATACAATATATTGTGGTGTTTTTTGTACTGCTGTATTTTATTAGACTATCTGTATATTTATGTATATTTTTCCTAATAATTTGGGTACACTACTACAGTAATATGTACCGTCATATTCTCCCATTTATATAATATATTTTCTTCTTGTATAAATTTTCTTGAGCATATTTAAGACACATTCAATTTCATAGTATTCCATATATACTTTGTTTTTTTCCTACATTTTTTTCTTTAGGGAAATTATATTGATCAAACCATGTTAGCTTTTTTGCTGCCACTTTCTACAAGTAATTACCACATGGTTTTAGATGCCACGGCATTGTGAATGTTGGATCACCGCAATAATGACACTTTTCGGGATTACAGCGGTTGTATACGTCATGTTTGAAGTTTGATTTGATTGGTGGTCCAGCATTCAAATGCTTTGGCGGTTTTACTTGAGCTTAATATCTATGAGTAAGCGCCTTGCTGGCGTGAAACGAGTAAGATAGCTGAGCCCTCTCTACCATTGTTTGTATCATTCGGTTTTAATGGAATAAAGGAGTTATTTTGCTTTCACTCAGTAGCGGAGTCCTTTTGTTCCTCTAGAAAAATGTTTTGCATTATATCATATCGGTTTAAAATACATTCCAGCCTCTTTGGGATAGTTTAAAAAACACACACAAGCACAATATATAAGACTAAAGTACAGGAAAATCAGGCAAACTAATGAAATTAAGATGCAAACTTGTTTTATTACTTTTCAGTTTAATGTAAATAAACGGAAAAAAAAGTGTTGTAGTAGTATGACTTTGCTGTGCTTAGCTTTGGATATTATGGCTGCTACAGTTAAAATAACCTTGAAGGGATATCACACCTAACGTTCTAATAAGCATGTGAAAGACCAACAGTTATAGACATTTTTACACAGATTTTAACATTTAAATTGAAGCTAATGCTGCATTTTTATTCTGCCTTATAAGTGAGGATAACTCCCTCAGCAATGTTGAATATGAAGGACATGTCTCGGCATGCCTGACAAGTAAATGTTTGTTTATTCAGAACAGGATCATGCATTTAAAATACAGTAATGCATTTTGGAATTGTCTCAAATATTACACACAAAAAAAATAACTACAACTTCCCTTTAAGTAACTAGATTCTGCAATGCAAATAAAAATACAGCTAAAGCATTAAAATATCTTTTATTCTTTGCATGCATTATTATTTATCATAAGATCACTGTAATTGCCACTTGAATACACTCAATGCAGAATTACATGTGAATGTGTTGTGAATAAGGGCTGATATCCACAGATGTTTTGTTACAAATGCACATTCGTTAATGAAACACGGATATGTATATTGTTTTAACAAGACAAATATCCAAAAGAATGCAGCACGAAATTTAAAGAAACCAAAGGAATAATGCAGGATTTGGGCAGTATTCATTTATTTCCTTTAAATAGTTACAAAATACGTACCTAAGCGCACTGGAGAGCCATTCTAACCCACCGTTGTTCTTCACAGTGCCCCAGCCATACTAACAGGATGCTTAGATAAGCAGCTCCCAGGGTAAAGGAGAAGGTCCTTGTGCAGGCACTGGGAGCCGCCATGCGAAGCCTCTTGTTAGCGCAACTGGGGCTCTGTGAAGAAGAGGAGCGAGTTTTCTTGGCTCTTCAGTGTGCTTAGATATGTATATTAGTCAATACAGGTGAAGATTTTCACCTATAGCAGTGGAACGTGTACATTCATTTAAGGAAATCTAATGTAAATGATTCACGATTAGTCAGTATTCATTTTGAGAAGTATTTTGAATATTCGTAAAAGATTCAGCTGAACTGAGAATTTCGCCTGTTCACGTCTACTATTTTGTTCCCAATAAGTTTGTGTTTGTATAAATATTTTTCTGAAAATGTGTTGTTGGTGACTAGCAAAATTGATTTATAGGGTTGTCAACTTGCAATAAGAAAATTCTCTAGTACAGAGATGGCCAACTGGTTGTCCATGGGCCGCATGCAGCCCTCTGCACTAATTTTAGCAAACCAGGAAAAAGGTACAACCGAGAATGTGTGCCATCGTTTTTGTGGTCCTAGAAAAAAATTGGAACTAACTATATATGTTTTGTGAAATTTTTAGGAAATATATTATTTTTGTGTTTAATATCCACAAATCAATATGCTGTCTTAAAAGAGACAGTAAACACCTTGGGCTAGATTACAAGTGGAGCGCAAACGTTTGTGACCGAGTGATAAGGGGTTTATTGTGAGAGTTTGTGCTCATCAGGCTTATCTCTGGTATTACGAGTTTAAAGTAAATGCGATCGCTTAAGCGCAATTGCGATTTACGCTAGAATAATTACCTTGACTCCAGAGCTCTGATTAATTGTTTTGCAAAACATAAAAGTGTCACAAAACACATCAAAAATACAGACAAAGTATAGTAATACTCATATACACTATCTAATAAAAATTATTTTAAAAAATATCGAATACAAAAGTTATAAAGGCTCAAACATATGGGGCGCGATCAAATATACGGCACAGGTTTCGGCGCAAGTGTGGGAACCTGTGCCGTCCTTAATTTCACCTTGCACATCGGGGTAATACATGAACCCCGCCGGCAGTTCATAAAGTGCCGTAAGTCTGATAAACTAGCAATGTCCAGAAATGAGTGTAAATACAAATTTCTGCCGGCGCCTAAGAAAACTAAAGAAAATAACAAATCTCCCGTAAAAGTCTAACACGCCTCCCAAAAATAAGCCCGACATGTAAAACCCCTATATCTGCAATCACCCCCTCTCATTACTAATATTAAATGTATTAACTCCTAGACCAACAACCCCCCACAACGCAATATGCCTATTTAAACTATTAACCCCTATATGCGCCATCAAACCCACACCGCAAGTAATAACTAAATTATTAACCCCTAAATCCGCCAACCCCAACATCGCAAACTACCTATTAAAAATATTAACCCCTAATCCGCCATTAACCCACAACGCAATAAACCTAATCAAGTATTAACCCCTAAACTGCCATAGCCCACAACGCAATAAACCTAACCCCTAACCTAACCTAACCCCCCCAACCTAATCCCCCCTAACCTAACCCCCCCTAAATAAACTAAAATTACCTCATTTACTAAATACTAAAGTTACCATTAAATATAAAAAAATTACACTACTTCTAAAATACAAATAAACTGGAGTAGACTGTCCCTTTAAGCAAGAATTACAGAAAAAAAAATCTAGATTACAGAAAATAAAAAATAAAATTACAAAATGTTAAATAAATTACACCTAATCCCTATGAAAATAAAAAAGTCCTCCCAAAATAAAAACACCCCCTAATCTAATCAACTAACAGTAGCCCTTAAAAGGACTTTTTGCAGGGCATTGACCCAAGATAATTAGCTCTTTTGCAAAAAAAAATACACACAGCCCCCCCTACCAGTAACACCCCCCACCCACCAAACCCCCCCCCCAAAAAAATACTAACACTAAAAACGCTAAACTACCCATTGCCCTGAAAAGGGCATTTGTTGGGCATTGCCCTTAAAAGGACATTGAGCTCTTTTGCTGCCCACCCTATCTAAATAAGATAAATCCCCCCAAACACCCCTTAAAAAACCCTAAGTCTATCCCCCAAGTGGTCCTCACCTGTCCTGAAGTTCAGCGGAGAAGGTCCTGTTCCAGGCGGTGAAGTCTTCTTCCAAGTGGCGACCTCTTCTTTCTTCTTCCAGGAACCAGCCGGCGCGGAGCGGAGGGCGGAGTTGAAGACCGATGATGCTGGAACTGAAGACTGGCGGAGCCATGGAGTGTGGAGGATCCTCTTCATACGATCTCCGCCATACACTGAACTAAAAATGGCGTCCCTTTAATTCCTATTGGCTGATTTGAGCCTTCAAATTCAAATCAGCCAATCGGATGAGAGCTACTGAAATCCTATTGTCTGTTCAAATCAGCCAATAGGATTTCAGTAACTCTTATCCTATTTGGATTTATTTTATTTAGATAGGGTGGGCAACAAAAGAGCTGAATGCCCTTTTAGGGGGGCTGTGTGTATTTTTTTTTGCAAAAAAGCTGATTATCTTGGGGCAATGCCCTGCAAAAAGTCCCTTATTTTCATAGGGATTAGGTGTAATTTATTTAACATTTTGTAATTTTATTTTTATTTTCTGTAATATTAGATTTTTTTTTCTGTAATTCTTGCTTAAAGGGACAGTCTACTCCTGAATTTTGATTAGACTGCCCCTTTAATTTATACTTAGTGTAATTTTTTTTATATTTAATGGTAACTTTAGTATTTTGTAAATTAGGTAATTTTAGTTTATTTAGGGGAGTTAGGTTAGGGGGGTTAGGTTAGGGGGGGTTAGGTTAGGGGTTAGGTTTATTGTGTTGTGGGCTATGGCGGTTTAGGGGTTAATACTTGATTAGGTTTATTGTGTTGTGGGTTAATGGCGGATTAGGGGTTAATATTTTTAATAGTTAGTTTGCAATGTTGGGGTTTGCGGATTTAGGGGTTAATAGACTTTATTAGTTATTGCGGTGGGGGATTGCGGTTGACAGGTAGATAGACATTGCGCATGCGTTAGGTGTTAGTTTATTTTTGCAGGCATTTTCGGGAGTTACAGTGCTCCCATACTCAGCGCAAGGCCTGCTATGGCTGCCTTTTATGGCGAGGTAAAAATGGAGTAAGATTTCTCTATTTTCGCCACGTAAGTCCTTGGGCTGGATATTGGATACCGATTTACGACGCGGTACCATGTTAGCCTATGGGAGTAATAATCGCGAGCGACGGGTGAAATATACGCACATAACTTGTATGCTACACCGTATATGTAATACCAAAATCGCGTAAAATCTGGCGGCGGAGGATTTTGCGTGCAACGCTGCATATGTAATGGAGGCCCTGAGGTCTTAGATGTTAGAGAAAAAAAAATGCAGCCCAAGAGCTTTAACATTAAAGAGACAGTCAACCATAGAATTGTTATTGTTTTAAAAGATAGATAATCCCTTTATTACTCATTCCCCAGTTTTGCATAACCAACACAGTTATATTAATGTACTTTTTTCCTTTGTGATTACCTTGTATCTAGGAACCTTCTTCCAGCCTTCTGATCACATGACTGTGACTGTTTATTATCTATTGTCTTGCATTTAGCATTGTATTGTGCTAGATCTTAAATAACTTTCTGTGCCTGCACACAGTGTTATCTATATAGCCCACGTGTACTTTCTGTCTCTTTGTGTTGAAAAGAGATTTAAAAAGCATGTGATAAGAGGCAGCCCTCACAGGCTTAGAAATTAGCATATGAGCCTACCTATGTTTAGTTTAAACTAAGAATACCAAGAGAAAAAAGCAAATTTGATGATAAAAGTAAATTGGAAAGTCAATTAAAATTAAAAGTCCTATCTGAATAATGAAAGTTTAATTTATACTTGACTGTCCCTTTAAGATACATACATATACATGTCTAAAGATGTATATATATATATATATATATATATATATATATATATATATATATATATATATATATATATATACAGTATGTTTTACAGACATACTATATATACTATATATATATATATATATATATATATATATATATATATACAGGTATATATGTATTTATATGTATATATACAGTATGTTTTACAGACATAATATATATATATATATATATATATACATATGCACACGTATTTAGACATATATAGAAGTGCATTGGAGTCCTTTGCAGTCAAGTAGATGAAACCATGTTAAAGCATATTTATGCAATATTAATTTTTAAAAAAGGTTATATATATATATATTTCCAAAAAAATAGATAATGGCAACAGCACAATTTTTAAAAAAAATTCTTCTTTATTTAGAACAACATCAGGAAAAAAGACGTTTCGAGCCTCTTGGTCCCTTCCTCATGCTATGGATAAGAACAGATTTCTCCCTTATATACCATCTGTGCATAGGGTGTGGCTTAATTGATTGCAGTGAATTGTACAAACAGAATTTTTTTTGATGGTACCCCCAATCGGTCAGGTTCCAACATAATAACTTACATTTATTTCCAACTTTTTTATCAAAGCCTTAATATTCCTATTGATTCTGTTTAAACTTTATATTTTTATATTTTGTACATCACTTGAGAATAAACTATATTACACAGATAATTAAAAACAACTATAAAAACAAATGCAGATCATAATCCTTGTGCACTTATTCTGTCTCTGATAAGTGCACACAAATCTTCAATAAGATGCAAAGACATGACACTACCTGTCTCATCACACTTTATCACTGCAGGGCACACAGTTAGCCAGTTAAGGTTTCAGGTCATAGACCATATCCCTAAGCAAAGAAGAGGAGGCAATAGAGAGCTGTTACTTAAAAAGAAAGAAGTTTGGTGGATACAAAATTTGAAAACTCTATATCCAAATGGATTAACCAAGGATTATGATCTGCATTTGTTTTTATAGTTGTTTTTAATTATCTATGTAATATAGTTTTTTTCTCAAGTGATGTAAAAAATATAAAAATATAAAGTTTAAACAGAATCAATTGGAATATTAAGGCTTTGATAAAAAAGTTGGAAATAAATGTAAGTTATTATGTTGGAACCTGACCGGTTGGGGGTACCATAAAAAAAATTCTGTTTTTACAATTCACTGCAATCAATTAAGCCACACCCTATGCACAGATGGTATATAAGGGAGAAATCTGTTCTTAATCCATAGCATGAGGAAGGGACCAAGAGACTCGAAACGTCGCTATGTTTTTATCCTGATGTTGTTCTAAATAAAGAAGAAGTTTTTTTTTTAAATTGTGCTGTTGCCATTATCTATTTTTAGGAATTATGTATGGGAGGATGGCAGGCCTCCAAGGCAAACGTGCACTCTAAAGGTAAAATTGCAAAAAGTGATATTCTTTGAGAGAGAAAAGGAAAATAGTGCTGGACTGTCTGCTATATTTGTTATATATATATTTCCACTGTGTATCTGCACTCACAATTCAAAGATAGTCAGCAACCAGGGTGCTCAGTCAAAATTTCAATAAGTATCAACAAGTAGGGACTGCACTCACTGGATTAAGTTCAAATAATACCTTATTTATTCAATGGTGACGTTTCGGGGTACGCAAACCCCTTCCTCAGACCAAACACAGTGCACAAGAAACAAAGTGACTTTAAACCCAAATAAACCCCTCCCATCTTACATTCCAAGAAATTGCGCCAAAACCGTATCCATGGAGACCAGGTAGTTACCTGGCAACCATGTTACACATACAATTTAAGGCATTCAAATAACAGTGGTGTGATTATTACTTCCTAACTGTTAATAAGACAAAAAGAAACACCAGTGTGTAAACACTTATGTGTATAAAAACTGTGAAGACATCATGCTTGACAAGCATTTGGCTTATGGCCAAACTGGAGAACATCATCAGAGAGAGACAGGTTGCAGTCCCAGAATGATGATGTCATCACTGCCTCAGTCTAGTCTGTCATTGCACTTTTGTGGTCTCAGACTTTACTGTGAGTTCCTGTGTTCCTGACATGTATGACATGGCTTGTTTGACGTCCATTCCTGGTTCTTGATCTCTGGCTTGTTCCTGACATCACAGATCTATGTGTTCCTGACCCCAGCTTGTTTGATTACTCGGTTTGTCTCCTGACCCAGCTCATCTGACTACATACTCTGGCTTTGACTCCTGGCTTTTGGACTTATTATTTATTTTTATTTTTTTAATTTTTTAATAAAGGTGTGATTAATTTAGCATTTTATGTCTCTGTCTGATACCTGGTACCCTGACACCATCTCTTTGATGAAACAACAATAAGTGTTTTGTGTGAAATTCTACTTAATGAGAAGATTGAGCCAGTACCAAGTTCTGATTACAGTTCTGATTACCAGGTTACCAGTTCTGATTACAGATAAAAGGGCATTTAGAACCTTGGTAAATTTTATTGGAGCTGTAGCTAGACCAAAAGGAAGAGCAACAAACGGATAATGCTTTTCTAGAAAAGAAAACCTCAGAAATTTATAGTGTTCTGGGTGAATTGGGATGTGAAGGTAAGGATCCTGTAACTCAACCTTGTTGAATAAAAGGCAGAATAGTCCTGATAGATTGCATTTTGAAATTTGTTTAGAGTTTTCAGATCCACAACTGGTCTCAAAGAGTGTTCTTTCTTAGGTACAATTAAGATATGTGAATACAATTACATCCCCTGTTCCTGCAACATAACTACTCCCATATCTTCCAGATCTGAGACAGATTGAAGAAAAGCTTGAATTTTTATTGGATGTTTTGGAATATGGGTTAGAAAAAAACCTTTCTTTGGAAGGTCTTTCTCGCTAAGAAATAATGTTTTGAATCCAGGGATTTTGGACAGATTGTAACCAAGCTTTCTGAAAAAAAGTTTATTCTACCCCCTACCAGGAATACTGGGTTAGGGGCTGTACCTTCATGTGGTTTTAGAGATTAGATTGCTTATTCTGTTTAAAAATGTTCTAATTTTAAGTGGGTCTCCAGACTGAGTCAGAGAGTTTAAGGGAGGAGCTAGTTTCTGTTCTCGAATCTTACAAAAGGAAGAAAAACTATTACTAGCTATGAATTTTCCCTTGGACTTCTTGTCTTGAGGAATTAAACCTCCTTTACCTCCAGCACTAGTAGAAATAATAGAATCCAGTTATATAATAGAATTTCTTTCCTTGTAAAGAAAGAGATAATAATCTACTTTTAGACCCCATGTCAGCATTCTAAGATTTAAGCCATACGGCTCTTCTGTTAAGTATTGCTAGAGACATGCTTTTGATGTTAATTTTCATAATATCAAATACTGCATCAAAAATAAAATTGTTTGCATTTTGAAGTAAATTCAATAAATAAGAATATTCAGGGTCAGTGGAAAAAATATGCCCCCCTTTATGTAGCATTGAATGGACGTTAAAGAGCTAAGCAAATGCAGCTTAGAGAAGCTGTAACTGTCAGTGTGCGCAATTTTCAGAGACTATTTATTTGAAAAAATTGGTGTGCTAGTATTCAGCATGTGCGCATCCGTTGATGCACGCTTGTTAGTCCAAGGTGAGCATTCTATGACAAGCTGTCAGTTTTTCAAAGAGTGGTGTCAAATGTGACAGGCATTTCTGATTTATTTTAAGTGCGTGTGATATGACATCAATATTGACATACAATTCTTGCGTGTATTATGGTGCGCAAACCCAAAGCAGATTATGCGTCGGATTTGACGCTCACATGTGAAAACATTTTTGCATGAAAAACAAGCAAGGGGAGTAAGCAAACAAGGGGATAGTAAGTATCTGTCCCAGGGCCATATATACACATATACATATACAGTATCTCACAAAAGGAAGTACACCCCTCACATTTTTGTAAATATTTTATTATATCTTTTCATGTGACAACACTGAAGAAATGACCCTTTGCTACAATGTAAAGTAGTGAGTGTACAGCTTGTATAACAGTTTAAATTTGCTGTCCCCTCAAAATAAGTCAACACACAGCCATTAATGTCTAAACTGTTGGCAACAAAAGTGAGTACACCCCTAATTGGAAATGTCCAAATTGGGCCCAAAGTGACAATATTTTGTGTGGCCACCATTATTTTCCAGCACAGCCTTAAACCTCTTGGGCATGGAGTTCACCAGAGCTTCACAGGTTGCCACTGGAGTCCTCTTCCACTCCTCCATGACGACATCACAGAGCTGGTGGATGTTAGAAACCTTGCGCTTCCCCACCTTCTGTTTTAGGATGCACCACAGATGCTCAATATGGTTTAGGTCTGGAGACATGCTTGGCCAGTCCATCACCTTCACCCTCAGCTTCTTTAGCAAGGCAGTGGTTGTCTTGGAGGTATGTTTGGGGTCATTATCATGTTGGAATAGTTCCCTTCTGCCCAGTCTCCGAAGGGAGAGGATCATGCTCTGCTTCAGTATGTCAGAGTACATGTTGGCATTCATGGTTCCCTCAATGAACTGTAGCTCCCCAGTGCTGGCAGCACTCATGCAGGCCCAGACCATGACACTCCCACTACCATGCTTGACTATAAGCAAGACACACTTGTCTTTGTACTCCTCAGCTTCTGTGCTTCAATATGCTCTGAAGTGCCTTTCACTGAAGAAATAAAGCACATCATCTTACTTCAACCACCTTTAAAGGAGGCAAAGTAAAAACTAAGGTATAAGTGAGGCGGGAGGGGTTTTGTAGGCTTTTGGCATTTGGGAAACTTTGCCTCCTCCTGGTAGGAATGTATATCCCATACGTAACAGGTCGTGGACTTTCACCACCTATATGAAAGAAATAGAAATATTTTACATTCCAATGTTCTTCACATTGAAGAATATGTTCTATTTATTCATAAATACATATTTCTACATATATATGTTTTTTTGGTACAATATATGTCTATACCTATGTTATATACAGTATATAGGTATAGATATATACAGATAGATATTGGAATATCTATTTATAAACACATAGAAAATATTCTCCTATGTGCAGAACATTAGAATGTGAAATTTTTACAGTAAATACACAGTATAACACTTTATAAAATATGAATATTGCATAAATGTGTTTTACATGTTTTCATCTACTTAAAAGGATAGGAACCTCCCCCTAAAAAAATAAAAAAATTTTAAAGATCATATTTTGTTGTACAAGTCAAATAACACCTATTAGCCAATTTTTATCGTTTACCTGAAAATTCGACTTGAAAATATAAATTGTGCCAAACCTTTCTTTTGCTTCATTATGCTATACAATTAGATTGTTCTACCTAGGTAGAACTATGATGGCGTCCCATATGCGCATTTGCATTAAGTTTAGGCAATGCATACGCATATCTATCTACTCTCCTGGAGTTTCAGTTGCTGCCGCATCATGATCGCCTCGCTGCCGACATAGAGGCACTGGACATATGAGTGGGATTTGCGCACCAGAGTGCTCAAGGTGACGCTGTGGGTGTTGCATGCATAACTTTTTGACCCCCATTCAATTGCTTCGATTGACAGCCGGAAGTCAAAGCCAGCTGCCTAAAACAGCTGCTAGAAAATGAGTAGCAAACACAATGTGCCTGATTACAGCAGGTACACAAAAATGGAGGACTGGTTAACAACATTTCATTGCGCATGCGAGTTCCCACACATTAGATTGTGCATGCCGAGATTGAGGTGAAGCCGTTATTTAAAAATGCTAAGTAAGGAATCAGTGCTACAGCGCCATTGGAGGAGGGGATGACATACATTATGTGTAGCTACAGCCCACATTTATGGGCGGGTTGTTACGGCCGTTTACAAGGGAAATTAAAATGTAAGTTTCCTAAACATTAAAGTTTAGCTTCAAGGTAAGAATTACTTGGTTATAATCTATGAAACTTTAACTGTGTGATAATATATTTTTTATAATGTTACAAAAGTAAATATTTCTAAACCTTTAACTGCAAAGGGCTTCAATGCACTTCTATGTATGTATATACATGTGTACATATGTATTTATGTGTTTATATGTGTATATACGTCTGTAAATACATATATTCACATTTAAGTACATATGTACACATGTATAAACACACACACACATATATATATATATATATATATATATATATATATAAATATACATACATATTTAGACATGTGTATGTACAGGTATGTATCTCTATGTTAAAGGACCAGTCAACACAGTAGATTTACATAATCAACAAATGCAAGATAACAAGACAATGCAATAGCACTTAGTCTGAACTTCAAATGAGTAGTAGATTTTTTTTATAGCAAATTTCAAAGTTATGTATATTTCCACTCCCCTTGTACCATGTGATAGCAATCAGCCAATCACAGATGCATATACGTATAGTCTGTGAATACTTGCACATGCTCAGTAGGATCTGGTGACTCAAAAATTGTAAATATAAAAGACTGTGCACATTTTTTTTAATGGAAGTAAATTGAAAAGTTGTTTAAAATTACATGCTGTATCTGAATCATGAAAATTTAATTTAACCTGAGTGTCCCTTTAAATCACTTTGCCTGCTTTTTTTTCTAACACCTGAGACCTCATATCTTTGAGCCTTTTTAACTTTTTTGTGCAATATTTTGATTAATAATTTTTATTAGATAGTGTTATTATGAGTGTAACTGTACTTTGTAATGTATTTTTGATGTGTTTTGTGACACTTTTTTTGTTTTGCAAAACAGTTAACCAGAGCTCGAAGGTCACGCTAACCCGATGTGCGTTAACTTTATTAATTGCACTCAAGCAATCGCGTTTAATTTCAACTTGTAAATTACTATGAGTGAAAAACCTGATGCGCTCAAACACCCACAATAAACCCCTTTTTGCTTGCACGTGACTGTTAGCACTTCACTCATAATTTAGCCTACAGTTGGGATTTATTCATAGATTTGTCTGTCTATTAAAGGATATTTCTTGTTTGGCCATTGATAAGTAGCAAAGTAGAAAGAATTGGATGGAGCACCGACAGGTTAAAATATAATCATCTTTATTTGAACATCCTTAAAACAAAAAAGGATTAAAAAGGATAACAGGATGGTAAGTCCTAAAAAGAGTCAGCTCACACAGCTGACATGTTTCGGCTGGATGCCGTTCTCAAAGCTGCTAACCTGTGTGGGTTTAGTCCCACCCTTAAAAACACAGTACATGACTCTTATTGGACAATAGTAAACTGCACTTTTTAACACATTCAGTGCACATTAACCCTTGAGAGTTGCCTATTAGCAAATGGTAGAGTGTAATGTGGATCTGTATCCTGGCCAGAACAAAAGTATTCTTATTCACTTTGCTAACCAATAAATTCCTATCTGGGATACCTTCCTTTATTAAACAAGGGCATTTACTAGCAGTGACATGCTAACACATATGGAAAATAATTGCTGCGGCTCACTCAACATATGTAAAGTATAGCTAGCCTGAACCACTTATTAACTACATTCCTCACAGTCACTATCCTCAAAGTAATTATAATTGGTGTGTGGGTAATAATTGCTCAAGTCATACAGGTACCTCCCTAATATAACAGGCTATCAGAATCACATATTTCAAATTATGTATAATTCTGCCGTAGTCCTCTGCTGACCCTGCTCCAATAGTATAGTAGATCCAAACAAAGGGGGGGAGGCTAATATAGCCAATATCCGGAGACCGATTTCCTGAACAGTGAGCAAATCAGTCTATTCAAACCAAAAAATGAATGTTACAAACCCCTGTGCTCAAACACCCACGATAAACCCCTTTTTGCTTGCATGTGACTGTTAGCACTTCACTCATAATTTAGCCTACAGTTGGGATTTATTCATAGATTTGTCTGTCTATTAAAGGATATTTCTTGTTTGGCCTTTGATAAATAGCAAAACTAAAATATTTATCTCACTCAGTACCACACCTTTTTATTTTTATTTTTATTTTTTAATTTATACATTTTGTGTTTTTTTCAGTATGGAAATAATATGTGACATAAAATATCCTTGACCTAAAAGTGATGAGTGATTAGATTAATATGGTTAGTTTATGTTTATAAATAGATGCTTGAACTATGTTTCCATTGATAATTTATATAAAGGTTAAGATATGTAAATGTTTACATAGACATTATGTAAAAAGAATTGATGTGTCTTCTGAAATGCAATTAATTGCCCAAAACGACAAGACAATGCAAAATTGAATTGGACTTCTGCTGTTAAACATGATTAATATAAAATGTATGGGATGCACTATTTTTATATTCCCTTATTTGAGCAATAACTTGGGTTTCTGCTGAGCACATCATAATGATCAAAATTGACCTTCAAACTGTCTACATTAACATGCATATACATTCATATGTACTTTAGGACACATTAAACATCTCTTGTGTCTGTGTAAAATATTGTGTTTCCCACATTCATTGCAGAGGCAACTAGATATTCTTAAAAGTACTCAAATACCTGTTATGCTTCCAAGGACATAACAGATATAATAGTTTCCAAAATAAAATTTTAAAAAAGTAAAATATCTTCAAAAGGCTGCATATTGGCTAATAAAGCCATGTGATTTTTAAAATCACTGAACACGCTCAATTAAAGGGACAGTATACCCCAATTTTCATATAACTGTATGTAATAGACACTACTATAAAGAAGAATATGCACAGATATTGATCTAAAAAGCCAATATAAAACATTTTAAAAACTAACTTAGACACTCCAAGTTTAGCACTGTTGTTGAGGTTAGGCTGGGATACCTAGTGAAAGGGGCTGGGAATCCAGGAAAAACAGACACTCCCCTTCTCCTTCCTTCCCTGCATATGAAAAGACAGGCTAGACAAACAGGAGCCAGCAGTAGTCTGTAATCGTGGGTATACATCTGACACTTGGGGGCTTGGTTAGGAGTCTGAAAATCAGCACAATGTTATTAAAAAATAAGCCAAACTATGCATTGTTGCAAAAGCAGTCCCAGATGAGCTATATAAGTGCATCATCTACAAAACATTTATGCAAAGAAAAATCTTGTGTACAATGACCCTTTAAGACTAGCCTTTAGATGCTTAAAATAAGGCAGGTAATATGAAGATATTCACCAAAGTTTTAAAGTCATTTGAGAACCGTTTAAAAAGCTTTTAATGCTCCTTTTAAAAGTCTGTAACTAAATTATAATGAAAAATTCTATCTATTCTGTTTCATTTCACAAACGTGCAGTGTATGTTTGTTTTATTTATTCCATTCTTCAGGCATGTTTTAAGGACGTGTACAGGAACATAGCTCATTTTCATTAATTTACCTCAAATGAATTCAATATGTTACACGGTTTCAGTTAGAGTTTTGGCACCAGAGAAATAGGGAATTGCACATATTCAACAAACTGTTTGAGAATGTGAGGAGAGTTGGGTACATTTGACTTTCTTGCTAGGTTCATTATTAAAGGGACAATAAACTCTAATTTTTTCTTTTATGTTTCAGATAGATCATGCAATTTTAAAGGGACACTGAACCCAAATTTGTTTTTTCGTGATTCAGATAAAGCATGCAATTTTAAGCAACTTTCTAATTTACTCCTATTATCAATTTTTCTTTGTTCTCTTGCTATTTTTATTTGAAAAAGAAGGCATCTAGGCTTTTTTTTTTGTTTAGAACTCTGAACAGCACTTTTCTATTGGTGGATGAATTTATCCACCAATCAGCAAGAACAACCCAGGTTGCTCACCAAAAATGGGGCAGCATCTAATCTTACATTCTTGCATTTCAAATAAAGATACTAAGAGAATGAAGACAATTTGATAATAGGGGTAAATTAGAAACTAGCTTAAAATTTCATGCTCTATCTGAAACAGGAAAGAAAAAAATTGGGTTCAGTGTCCCTTTAAGTAACTTTATAATTTACTCCTATTATCATTTTTTCTTCATTATCTTGGTATCTTTAATTGAAAAGGCAGGAATGTAAGCTGAGGAGCTAGCTCATTTTTGGCTCGGCATCCTGGGCAGTGCTTGCTGATGGGTGGACACATTTAGACACCAATCAGCAAGTGCTACCCAGGTTCTGAACCAAAAATGGGATAGCTCATAAGCTTACATTCCTGCTTTTCAAATAAAGATATCAAGAGAATGAGGAACAATTGATAATAGGAGTAAATTAGAAATTTGCTTAAAATCGCATGCTCTACTTGAATAATGAAAGAGAAAAGCGGGTTTCCCTTTAAAGTTATTGACAATGTCTGAGATGAAAGTAAAATTGATCAACTCAGAGGAAGCAAACAGGTAGCATCTTTGACTAATTTTTCAATTGATGGAAAAACAACTTAAATTTTATATGGTGTTTAATTCATCAAATTTACTTTTTAATGTAAATATGAGATTCAAATACCCTGCGCTCCGTCTGCCACTTCAAAAGTAATTTTTTTCTGCAAGCAAAAGTGCCATATGGGGAGAGCGCTGATTGGACAACAATTCAGACTGAAAAATTGACTTTTGAAGTGGGCGGCAGAGTGCAGGGTAGTTGAATTTCATATCTATATTAAAAAATAAGTTATAGTTCAACTGCATTACAACTGATTAATTAAACTAACTTTCCGGATCTGATTTTAAAAAGTAAAGAGTTTACCATCACTTTAACCCCTTAATGACCGAGGACGTGCAGGGTACGTCCTCAAAAAAAAGGCAGTTAATGCCTGAGAACGTACCCTGCACGTCCTCGGTTTGGAAAGCAGCTGGAAGCGATCCTGCTCGCTTCCAGCTGCTTTCCGGTTATTGCAGTGATGCCTCGATATCGAGGCATCCTGCAATAACCATTTGTAGCCATCCGGTGCAGAGAGAGCCACTCTGTGGCCCTCTCTGCACCGGACATTAACGGCTACCTTCGTTGGTGGGTGGGAGCCGGTGTGGGAGGTGGGTGGCGGCCATCGATGGCCTTTGTGATGCGGAGGGGGGCGGGATCGGGGGCGGGGACGACCGGGGGGACGCGCACGGACGCGCGCGCGTGCACGGGGAGGCCGGGCGGGCGCGTGCACGGGGAGGGAGCGGGTGGGAACCACTACGCTACAGAAAATGTTTTTGTTAGAAGTGGGGATCAAAGGGGTTAATATGGTTTTTTTGGTGATCGGTTTGGCTGGTGGGGTATTGGACTGTGGGGGGGAAGCTACACTACAGAAACAAATAGTAAAACATAAAAAAAAAATTTTTTTTATTTTATTTGCAAACTGGGTACTGGCAGACAGCTGCCAGTACCCAAGATGGCCCCAATAAGGCAGAGGGGGAGGGTTAGGGAGCTATTTTGGGGGGATCAGGGAGGTTGGGGGCTAAGGGGGGACCCTACATAGCAGCATATGTAAATATGCTTAAAAAATTTTTTTTTTTTTTTTATACCTTTTATTTTAGTACTGGCAGACTTTCTGCCAGTACTTAAGATGGCGGGGACAATTGTGGGGTGGGGGAGGGAAGAGTGCTGTTTGGGAGGGATCAGGGGGTGGGATGTGTCAGGTGGGAGTCTGATCTCTACACTAAAGCTAAAATTAACCCTGCAAGCTCCCTACAAACTACCTAATTAACCCCTTCACTGCTGGCCATAATACACATGTGATGCGCAGCAGCATTTAGCGGCCTTATAATTACCAAAAAGCAACGCCAAAGCCATATATGTCTGCTATTTATGAACAAAGGGGATCCCAGAGAAGCATTTAAAACCATTTGTGCCATAATTGCACAAGCTGTTTGTAAATAATTTTAGTGAAAAACCTAAAGTTTGAAAAAGTGAACAATTTTTTTTTATTTGATTGCTTTTGGCGGTGAAATGGTGGCATGAAATATACCAAAATGGGCCTAGATCAATACTTGGGGTTGTCTACTACACTACACTAGAGCTAAAATTAACCCTAGAAGCTCCCTACATGCTCCCTAATTAACCCATTCACTGCTGGGCATAATACACGGTTGGTGCGCAGTGGCATTTAGCAGCCTTCTAATTACCAAAAAGCAAAGCCAAAGCCATATATGTCTGCTATTTATGAACAAAGGGGATCCCAGAGAAGCATTTACAACCATTTATTCCATAATTTCATGAGTTGTTTGTAAATAATTTCAGTGAGAAACCTAAAGTTTGTGAAAAAATTTGTGAAAAAGTAAAATAATTTTTTTATTTGATCGCATTCGGCGGTGAAATGGTGCCATGAAATATACCAAAATGGGCCTAGATCAATAATTTTGGATGTCTTCTAAAAAAAAATATATACATGTCAATGGATATTCAGAGATTCCTGAAAGATATTAGTGTCCCAATGTAACTAGCGCTAATTTTGAAAAAAAGTGGTTTGGAAATGGCAAAGTGCTACTTGTACTTATAGCCCTATAACTTGCAAAAAAAGTAAAGAACATGTAAACATTGGGTATTTCTAAACTCAGGACAAAATTTAGAAACTATTTAGCATGGGTGTTTTTTGGTGGTTGTAGATGTGTAACAGATTTTGGGGGTCAAAGTTAGAAAAAGTGTGTTTTTTTCCATTTTTTCCTCATATTTTATAATATTTTTTATAGTAAATTATAAGATATGATGAAAATAATGGTATATTTTGAAAGTCCATTTAATGGCGAGAAAAACGGTATATAATATGTGTGGGTACAGTAAATGAGTAAGAGGAAAATTACAGCTAAACACAAACACCACAAAAATGTAAAAATAGCCTTGGTCCCAAACGGACAGAAAATGGAAAAGTGCTGTGGTCATTAAGGGGTTAAGAATATGTCTGATATAGAATATATTTTACTAGTAAGATATACTATTTGTATGTTTATTCTAGTTCATATAAATAACCAAGCACTTCTATTGCCATTTTTTACCTAGATTTTATTCCGTTAATAAGTGATAGCAAAACTCTTCCTTAAAGTTTATTAGATGCAAACCTTCCAATTTCGAAAATCTTTCAAACTATGTGCTAATTTATAATTTAAATAATGTCATGAGAAGTGAAATCAGAAAAAGTGTATTCACAGGAAGTGAGATAATATAAAAAATAATGAAGTATGCCATCAAAGGAATTATAGACAAATGGAAATTTAGGCCTAGATTTGGAGTTCGGCGGTAAAAGGGCTGTTAACGCTCCGCGG
Source organism: Bombina bombina (assembly GCF_027579735.1). Classification (NCBI taxonomy): domain Eukaryota; kingdom Metazoa; phylum Chordata; class Amphibia; order Anura; family Bombinatoridae; genus Bombina; species Bombina bombina. The sequence goes on from NC_069502.1 coordinate 183,438,409, forward strand.
GTTTTTTTCTGGCCGCACCATAAATTTAACTCTGGTATCGAGAGTTCAAACAAATGCTGCGTTAGGCTCCAAAAAAGGAGCGTAGAGCATATTTACCGCAAATGCAACTCTCGATACCAGAGTTGCTTACGGACGCGGCCGGCATCAAAAACGTGCTCGTGCACGATTCTCCCATAGGAAACAATGGGGCTGTTTGAGCTGAAAAAAAACCTAACACCTGCAAAAAAGCAGCGTTCAGCTCTTAACGCAGCCCCATTGTTTCCTATGGGGAAACACTTCCTACGTCTGCACCTAACACTCTAACATGTACCTCGAGTCTAAACACCCCTAACCTTACACTTATTAACCCCTAATCTGCCGCCCCCGCTATCGCTGACCCCTGCATTACACTTTTAACCCCTAATCTGCCGCTCCGTAAACCGCCGCCACCTACGTTATCCCTATGTACCCCTAATCTGCTGCCCTAACATCGCCGACCCCTATGTTATATTTATTAACCCCTAATCTGCCCCCCACAACGTCGCCGACACCTGCCTACACTTATTAACCCCTAATCTGCCGAGCGGACCTGAGCGCTACTATAATAAAGTTATTAACCCCTAATCCGCCTCACTAACCCTATCATAAATAGTATTAACCCCTAATCTGCCCTCCCTAACATCGCCGACACCTACCTTCAATTATTAACCCCTAATCTGCCGACCGGAGCTCACCGCTATTCTAATAAATGTATTAACCCCTAAAGCTAAGTCTAACCCTAACACTAACACCCCCCTAAGTTAAATATAATTTTTATCTAACGAAATAAATTAACTCTTATTAAATAAATGATTCCTATTTAAAGCTAAATACTTACCTGTAAAATAAATCCTAATATAGCTACAATATAAATTATAATTATATTATAGCTATTTTAGGATTAATATTTATTTTACAGGCAACTTTGTAATTATTTTAACCAGGTACAATAGCTATTAAATAGTTAAGAACTATTTAATAGTTACCTAGTTAAAATAATAACAAATTTACCTGTAAAATAAATCCTAACCTAAGATATAATTAAACCTAACACTACCCTATCAATAAAATAATTAAATAAACTACCTACAATTACCTACAATTAACCTAACACTACACTATCAATAAATTAATTAAACACAATTGCTACAAATAAATAAAATTAAATAAACTATCTAAAGTACAAAAAATAAAAAAGAACTAAGTTACAGAAAATAATAAAATATTTACAAACATAAGAAAAATATTACAACAATTTTAAACTAATTACACCTACTCTAAGCCCCCTAATAAAATAACAAAGCCCCCCAAAATAAAAAATTCCCTACCCTATTCTAAAATACAAATATTACAAGCTCTTTTACCTTACCAGCCCTGAACAGGGCCCTTTGCGGGGCATGCCCCAAGAATTTCAGCTCTTTTGCCTGTAAAAAAAAACATACAATACCCCCCCCCCAACATTACAACCCACCACCCACATACCCCTAATCTAACCCAAACCCCCCTTAAATAAACCTAACACTACCCCCCTGATGATCTTCCTACCTTGTCTTCACCATGCCAGGTTCACCGATCCGTCCTGGCTCCAAGATCTTCATCCAACCCAAGCGGGGGCTAGACATCCACTGAAGAAGTCCAGAAGAGGGTCCAAAGTCTTCCTCCTATCCGGCAAGAAGAGGACATCCGGACCGGCAAACATCTTCTCCAAGCGGCATCTTCTATCTTCTTCCATCCGATGACGACCGGCTCCATCTTGAAGACCTCCAGCGCGGATCCATCCTCTTCTTCCGACGACTAGACGACGAATGACGGTTCCTTTAAGGGACGTCATCCAAGATGGCGTCCCTCGAATTCCGATTGGCTGATAGGATTCTATCAGCCAATCGGAATTAAGGTAGGAATTTTCTGATTGGCTGATGGAATCAGCCAATCAGAATATAGTTCAATCCGATTGGCTGATCCAATCAGCCAATCAGATTGAGCTCGCATTCTATTGGCTGATCGGAACAGCCAATAGAATGCGAGCTCAATCTGATTGGCTGATTGGATCAGCCAATCGGATTGAACTATATTCTGATTGGCTGATTCCATCAGCCAATCAGAAAATTCCTACCTTAATTCCGATTGGCTGATAGAATCCTATCAGCCAATCGGAATTCGAGGGACGCCATCTTGGATGACGTCCCTTAAAGGAACCGTCATTCGTCGTCTAGTCGTCGGAAGAAGAGGATGGATCCGCGCTGGAGGTCTTCAAGATGGAGCCGGTCGTCATCGGATGGAAGAAGATAGAAGATGCCGCTTGGAGAAGATGTTTGCCGGTCCGGATGTCCTCTTCTTGCCGGATAGGAGGAAGACTTTGGACCCTCTTCTGGACTTCTTCAGTGGATGTCTAGCCCCCGCTTGGGTTGGATGAAGATCTTGGAGCCAGGACGGATCGGTGAACCTGGCATGGTGAAGACAAGGTAGGAAGATCATCAGGGGGGTAGTGTTAGGTTTATTTAAGGGGGGTTTGGGTTAGATTAGGGGTATGTGGGTGGTGGGTTGTAATGTTGGGGGGGGGTATTGTATGTTTTTTTTTACAGGCAAAAGAGCTGAAATTCTTGGGGCATGCCCCGCAAAGGGCCCTGTTCAGGGCTGGTAAGGTAAAAGAGCTTGTAATATTTGTATTTTAGAATAGGGTAGGGAATTTTTTATTTTGGGGGGCTTTGTTATTTTATTAGGGGGCTTAGAGTAGGTGTAATTAGTTTAAAATTGTTGTAATATTTTTCTTATCTTTGTAAATATTTTATTATTTTCTGTAACTTAGTTCTTTTTTATTTTTTGTACTTTAGATAGTTTATTTAATTTTATTTATTTGTAGCAATTGTGTTTAATTAATTTATTGATAGTGTAGTGTTAGGTTAATTGTAGGTAATTGTAGGTAGTTTATTTAATTATTTTATTGATAGGGTAGTGTTAGGTTTAATTATATCTTAGGTTAGGATTTATTTTACAGGTAAATTTGTTATTATTTTAACTAGGTAACTATTAAATAGTTCTTAACTATTTAATAGCTATTGTACCTGGTTAAAATAATTACAAAGTTGCCTGTAAAATAAATATTAATCCTAAAATAGCTATAATATAATTATAATTTATATTGTAGCTATATTAGGATGTATTTTACAGGTAAGTATTTAGCTTTAAATAGGAATTATTTATTTAATAAGAGTTAATTTATTTCGTTAGATAAAAATTATATTTAACTTAGGGGGGTGTTAGTGTTAGGGTTAGACTTAGCTTTAGGGGTTAATACATTTATTAGAATAGCGGTGAGCTCCGGTCGGCAGATTAGGGGTTAATAATTGAAGGTAGGTGTCGGCGATGTTAGGGAGGGCAGATTAGGGGTTAATACTATTTATGATAGGGTTAGTGAGGCGGATTAGGGGTTAATAACTTTATTATAGTAGCGCTCAGGTCCGCTCGGCAGATTAGGGGTTAATAAGTGTAGGTAGGTGTCGGCGACGTTGAGGGGGGCAGATTAGGGGTTAATAAATATAACATAGGGGTCGGCGATGTTAGGGGTAGCAGATTAGGGGTACATAGGGATAACGTAGGTGGCGGCGATTTGCGGTCGGAAGATTAGGGGTTAATTATTTTAAGTAGCTTGCGGCGACGTTGTGGGGGGCAAGTTAGGGGTTAATAGATATAATACAGGGGTCGGCGGTGTTAGGGGCAGCAGATTAGGGGTACATAAGTATAACGTAGGTGGCGGTCGGCAGATTAGGGGTTAAAATTTTTAATCGAGTGTCGGCGATGTGGGGGGACCTCGGTTTAGGGGTACATAGGTAGTTTATGGGTGTTAGTGTACTTTAGGGTACAGTAGTTAAGAGCTTTATAAACCGGCGTTAGCCAGAAAGCTCTTAACTCCTGCTATTTTCAGGCGGCTGGAATCTTGTCGTTAGAGCTCTAACGCTCACTGCAGAAACGACTCTAAATACCGGCGTTAGGAAGATCCCATTGAAAAGATAGGCTACGCAAATGGCGTAGGGGGATCTGCGGTATGGAAAAGTCGCGGCTGTAAAGTGAGCGTTAGACCCTTTAATCACTGACTCCAAATACCAGCGGGCGGCCAAAACCAGCGTTAGGAGCCTCTAACGCTGGTTTTGACGGCTACCGCCGAACTCTAAATCTAGGCCATAAACTTTTAAAAATATTAAAATACTGCACATGAATATGTACTTTTTTTTATTATTTAAAGGACACAAAACTGCTAGGTACAACTACAGTATCATGGTTACTAGGCATATGAATTTGGTTTGTAACAAATTTGAATTAATTAACAAACCAGAGCTATTCCTTTAGTTTCCACAAAACAAATATCCGAATGAGTGCACCCCTAAATTTAAAGAAAAAGAAGGAATACTGACAAAATTTGTCAATATTCTTTCGTTTCTTTTAACTGTTTAAAAATACTTACCCTTAGTGTTCTGGAGATCTGCACTAACCCGCTCCTTTTCTTCACAGAGCCCTGGCCCCGCTAATAGGAGGCTAAGCGTGTTGGCTTCCGAGGCAAGCACTAAAGGAGAATGTCCTTTACTGTAGGTCCTTAGATCTGCTGCACTAAGCCTTCTGTTAGCGCCGCTGGGGCTCTATGAAGAAGAGGAGCAGGTTAGTGCGGCTCTCCAGTGTGCTAAAGGTAAGTATTAAGCTACAGGTAAACTTTTTCTCCTGTAGCTTTGTAACATTTACTTATGTTTAACAAAAATGTATATAAATATTTAACTAATATTCAGTATTTGATTTGTTTAAAACCAAACTAATAGTAAGTAGCATGGGCCATGAATATTGGGGGAAACTAATTTCCCCCAATATTTGTTTCAGAAAATTCAGCTGAACCAAATTTTTGCCCGTGCACTTGTCTAATGGTTACTACTAACCATGCTATTGTTTTCCACCTGTGTCTGCAGCTCTATTTAAAGCAGTTCTCTTATTTTAACTCAATACAGAAACCAATTGGTAAAGTCTTGCATCTTTATAATGTGCACCTCCATCTTTGTACGCAATTATTATTGCATTCTTTGACAGAAGCAGAGCGCCTTTACAGATTAGTGGTGCTGCTGGCTTTTTGACAGCTGTACCTTGCTTTTTGGATTAGTTCACACAATAGAAAGCAGAAGAGTTGCATTTTTATTTTATTTTTACACCGTTTTTAGAGTTTCATATAAAATATAAAAAAAAACCCTTTGGAATAATATAGAGAAATGCAGCCACTGCAAAAATGTACAGCTCCTGCTCTGTATTGTGCACACTACACTTCCACAATAGGCGCACCCAATGTGAAGATGAAAAAAGTCACTAACCAGCACTTTTATAGTGTGAAAAGAAGAAAATTGCTTTGAAGAAAACTGCAGGCACAGGAGAAAAAACAATAACCCTGTGACTAGTAACCATCCCACTGTAGTTGTACCCAGCAGCTTAATGCCCCTTTAATATGAATACATTGATTGTGATGGAATATAAAAACCAGAAGGCAGGGTTACAGTCATATGACAATATTTGGGTACCCTTGACCAAATAACATATTGGGTTCATTTTTCTAAGTGAAAAGAAATTGACACAACCTTTGCAGTGAACAAGCTTAAACTCAATATATTCCTAAAATAAATAATTTACAGTCACTATTTATTTGCTAAATGTAAATGGGAATTCAACATCTCTTTGCTTTGTTCTTTATTCCTAAAAGCAAAATCTTTAACCTAGGTTTTAAAATGGTGCAAATGACCTAAGCCAGCTATTGATTTGCGACATTTGCATGTTAGAGAGAATTTGCTTTTTGGCATCCTAGGGAGTGTGGGACAAGCATCATCTATACTATAATCGTGTTTTTAACGTGTCTGTTGGTGTCGCCAGTTGCACACACATCCTCAAAGGAATGTTGGCTGCGCAAGGCAGCCAAAAGAATCCACCTGAATGCAGCAAAGCTGCATCCTGGTGGATTCCAAAAATGGCAGGATTTTTGGAATCCACCTGGATGCAGCGTAGGCAAACTCGAAGCACCTGCACAAAGTATAACAAAAAACCTAATCTCCTGCATGAAGTATTAACAAATACTTTGCAATAAATCTAATGAACCTATTAACCCCTCAACAACCAAACCCCCACATCTCAATAAACCTAATGAACCTATTAACCCTTAAACTGCCAATCCCGCCACAATGCAAATAATTAATTTAACCCCTTAACCACCGAGGACGTGTAAGGCACGTCCTACATGGGGTGTCAGTTAGTGACAAAGGACGTGCCTGGCACGTCCTCTGGGGTTTCAAGCGGTGGTAGCGATCGTGATCGCTTCCAGTTGCTTTCAAGGTATTGCAGTGATACCTCAATATTGAGGCATCACTGCAATACCTTTTTTAGCCACTGATGCAGAGAGGGTCACTCTGTGGCCCTTTCTGTATCTGCCAGCGATGGTGCGATCATTGGTGGGTGGGAGTCATTGCAGAGAGGCAGGTGGGTGGCCCATCACTGTGGGAAATATGCAGGGGCACTGGGAGCATGCACAGACGCGGGCACGGGGGTGGAAGCAGGTGGGACCGCTACACTATGGAACATAAAAAGTGTAATTGATGGAGGGAGGGGAGATACATATTATCCAAGAGACCTGGGAGGGTGTGGGGGGTAGGTTATGGAGGGGGGCAACTACACTCCAGAAAAATTTGGATTTAAAAAAAAAAAAAAACTAACTATATGGCAAATTGGGTACTGGCAGACAGCTGCCAGTACCCAACATGGGTGCAAATAGGTAGTGGGGGGGGGGGTTAGAGAGCTATTTGGGGGATCACGGAGGTTGGGGGCTAAGGTGGGATCCATCACTGCTGAATATATATTTTTTTAAAAAAGAAAGCCTTTTATTTTAGTACTGGCAGACTTTCTGCCAGTACATAAGATGGCAGGGACACTTGTGGGGTGGGGGAGGGAAGAGAGCTGTTTGTGAGGGATCAGGGGTGGGATGTGTCAGGTGGGAGGCTGATCTCTACACTAAAGCTAAAATGAACCCTACAAGCTCCCTACAAGTTACCCAATTAAACCCTTCACTGCTGGGCATAATACAAGTGTGGTGCGCAGCGGAATTTAGACGCCTTCTAATTACCAAAAAGCAATGCCAAAGCCATATATGTCTGCTATTTCTGAATAAAGGGGATCCCAGAGAAGCATTTACAACCATTTGTGCTGTGATTGCACTGTTTGTAAATAATTTCAGTGAGAAACCTAAAATTGTGAAAACGTTAAGGATTTTTTTTATTTGATCGCATTTGGCAGTGAAATGGTGGCATGAAATATACCAAAAAGGGCCTAGATCAATACTTTGGGTTGTCTACTACACTACACTTAAGCTAAAATTAACCCTACAAGCTCCCTACAAGTTCCCTAATTAACCCCTTCACTTAACCCCTTCACTGCTGGGCATAATGCTTGTGTTGTGCGCAGCTACATTTAGTGGCCCTCAAATTACCAAAAAGCAATGCCAAAGCCATATATGTCTGCTATTTCTAAACAAAGGGGATCACAGAAAAGCATTTGCAATCATTTGTGACATAATTGCACAAGCTGTTTATAAATAATTTCAGTGAGAAACCTAAAGTTTGTCAATAAGTTTGTGAAAAAAATTAACAATTTTTTTTTTTATCGCATTTGGCAGTGAAATGGTGGCATGAAATATACCAAAATGGGCCTAGATCCAGAAATTTGGGTTGTCTACTAAAATTTTTTTTATAAATGTGAAGGGTTATTCAGGGATTCCTGACAGATATATCAGTGAATCAGTGTTCCAATGTAACTATCACTAATTTTGAAAAGCAAAATTTGGAAATAGCAAAGTGCTACTTGTACTTATTGCCCTATAACTTGCAAAAAAAGCAAAGAACATGTAAACATTGGGTATTTCTAAACTCAAAACAAAATTTAGAAACTATTTAGCATGGGTGTTTTTTGGTGGTTTTAGATGTGTAACAGATTTTGGGGGTGAAAGTTAGAAAAAGTGTGTTTTTTCCATTTTTTCATCATATTTTATATATTTTGTTTATAGTAAATTATAAGATATGATGAAAATAATGGTATCTTTAGAAAGTCCATTAAATAGTGAGAAGACAGTATATAATATGTGTGGGTACAGTAAATGAGTAAGAGGAAAATTACAGCTAAACACAAACACCGCAGAAATGTTAAAATAGCCCTGGTCCCCAAACCTAACACCCCCTAAATTACTCCAATACTTAATTACACTTAAATAAAACCTAATATTAAATTGCAAAACATTAATCTAAAACTATAAAAAAATAAACAAAATTATCAAAAATAAAAAAAATAAACCTAAACCCTATGAAAATAAAAAAGTCCCCCCAAAATAGAAACACCCCCTAATCTAAACTAAACTACCAAAAGCCCTTAAAAGGGTCTTTTGTAGGGAGTTGCCCTAAGTTAAACAGCTCTTTTACATTTAAAAATACTAGGTCCCCATTAACATTAAAACCCCCCCACCCAACAAACTCCCCAAAATAAAAAACACTAAAAAAACATAAACTACGCATTGCCCCTAAAAGGGCATTTGTATGAGCATTGCCCTTTAAACTGCATTCAGCTCTTTTACTGCCCTTAAAAGGGAAATCAGCTCTTTTACAGCCCATTAAATCCCTAATCTTAAAAATAAAAAAAAAATAAAAAAATCCTTAAACTAAGCCCCAAATAGGTACTCGCCGTTCCTGAAGTCCGGCGGAGAAGGTCTTCTTCCAGGCGGCTCAATCATCTTCTATCTGCATCTTGTGCAGAGCTTGCTTCCCCGATGCACAGATCCTCAGCGGTGGTTCTCAGCAGTGGTCCTCAGTGGCGGTCTTCAGCGGTGGTGGTCATCAGCGGTGTAGAGGTTCTGTAGAGGTTCCTCTTCATGCGATCATCCATCAAACACTGAAGATTGAATGCAAGGTACCCCATATTTATTAGAAATTTTGAAATCAGCCAATAGGATGAGAGCTACTGATTTGAACAGCCAATAGGATTTCAGTAGCTCTAATCATGTTGACTGGATTCAAAATTTCAGCCAATAGGAATGCAAGTTACCCCGAATTGAATGCGGTACCTTGCATTACATTTTCAGTGTATGCCGGAGATTGGATGAAGAGGAGCCTCCAAGCTGATGAGACCGCCACTGAGGACCGCCGCTGAGAACTGCCACTGAGGACCATCGCTCCAGATCCACGCATCGGGGAAGACCGCTCCGCACCTCCGTGCCGCCTTTGCTCCGGATGAAGATAGAAGATTATGGAGCCGTCTGGAAGAAGACCTTCACTGCCGGACTTCAGGAACGATGCTCGACTGGACTGCAAAAGCCCTAAGCATCATGGGAAATGTAGTTCTAAAATATCTGGGGTGCCAAGGTTCACCATCACTGGTAAAGGGCGTGCTAAAGAAAAAATTCAGCTGCGTTGAAATTCTTTGGTTTTAAATATTGAACCATTCACTTTTAATACAGTTAGAAAACCCTCTATCCAAACTGCTTGGGACCAAAAAAAGGTTTAAATTTCGGGATAGTTTGGATTTTGGATCTGTAAAATGGGACAGTTTGGAGAGGGGATGAAACCATGTGTAAATAACAATAACTTATGTAATTTAGGCGATATTTACGTGTCATAACACAGCTTATACATGCAACCTAAAGGTAGTTTTATATAATTTTTAATACTTTTGTATACATAGTACCGTCAGAAAGATACTTCAGTACTGTAATCTAAAATGTGTTGTTTTAAATAATTATAGACTATTATTTGCATTTTGTGACATAAAAATAAAACCAAAAACACAGGCAGAGAAGACTGTGGCTTGCAGGTGCTGAAAAATAGTATTTTTTGATAATTTTATTAAAAAATAAATATAAATTAAAACATTTTGATTTCAGAATAATTTTGGATTTTGGAATTCCAGATTAGGGGACTCGTACCTGTAATTATTTGCGTGAGGTCAAATAAAATATATCGATTCCACTCCAATCTATTGTTAAAAAATTAAATTACACTCTCAGTGAGGTGCGAGAGACAAAATTGTAAACTGTTCTATTGTTCTTTCTAAGTATTATATAGAGACAGGGATAAGAATGGGAAGCATTATAGTTATACGATAAGGATGTAATATATGGATAACAAAATATACATAAAAGCTACTGGAATATAATTGGAATATAATTAGAACTCTCTCCTATTTCCCCAGGTATGTGCTACAAGACAAAATCAACTTTAACCCTGTCTTCCTGCATCACACAATATAGCTGCCATTGTTTTTCACTATCCTTACTGTGACGGATCCCGGCTACCCTGACTGGGTAGCTCCACCAATGGATCCTCATGATGCCTGGAACTTGCCACTATCTAGCGGAGAAAGTGATTCTAGCAGGAGCCCACCCAAATAACTAGACAGACTAGCATTCAGGTGAAACGAGAACTGATTTTATTGAAAAACACACACTCCTTTTATACACAAACACAGAGTCTTATCTTGCTCCCAAATCTCCCGCCATTCCCGCCCCTCCAGACAGGCTGGCACCTGCCATAGAAGCCACAGTCCCACAGAGACCCAGGACACATGGGTGGTGGTTTCAGGGTGATCCCGGGGGACCAGCAGCACTTCCAGGGTGTCATTTGAAAGCTCCCCAGATACCACAGTCCAAAAATCGTGATCCGTTACTGGGGACCGGAGTTACAGCCCAGTAAAGATAGGGGGTTAGGGGTGTCCAAAACCCCTGGTTCCCATAGGACCTCCCCTCCGGCAATTACCCCACCTCTTGTTCTCCCTAGTGGCTACCTTTCCCCAAAAGAGTGTATCTTTGGGGCAAAGAGTCGCTGGAGCGACCAGGGTTAAATCTAGTGGGTGTTTGGCCTTGATGCAGCCGACCAGCAGTTCCAGGAGCCCGGCCAGCCTAGGAGGGTTTTCCCGGTCAGGAATCAGCTCTTTCAAGAACAGGTTCACATATATTTCTAACCAAAAGGAAGAGTTTGACAATCGTGGTTGCTCTGAGGAGCACAAAACCGCCAAGAAATGAGAGGGGGTGAGGTAGTAGGGGGTAGGGGTTTGACCCTTGCAGCCCGGTATCCATGACAACTCCCCCCTTCCAGTTCGGAAGACCCAGCTAGTTCCACACACAGATCGGCCTGGGGCTGTCCGAGGAGCTATTCCACTTCAGTCTGCCGGGAAAATCCATCAGCGTTTCCATTGCTTTTTCCCAGCCTGTACTGAATGTCAAAGTTAAAGGGCTACAGGGCTAAACTCCACCACAACAATCTTCCATTGTCTTCGGAAATTCTGTTAAGCCATACGAGGGGGTTGTGGTTGGTGAGGATGGTGAAGGGCCTCCCATAAAGGTAGGGCTGAAGCTTCTTCAGGGCCCATACCAGGGCCAGACACTCCTTCTCTACCACCGCATAGCCTACCTCTCTGGGCAACAGCTTTCTACTAATGTAGGCTATGGGGTGGTCCTGCCCCTCTTCATCTGCCTGACTTAACACAGCTCCCAACCCGAACATGGAGGCATCTGTGTGGACAAAAAAACGTTTGGTGGGGTTAGGAGCGGCCAGTACTGGAGCAGAGACTAAGGCAGACTTAAGGCTCTGGAAGGCAGCTTCGCACTCGGAGGACCACAGGACCTATCAGGGCAGTCGTTTACAGGTCAGGTATGCCAGGGATTTAGCTAGGGCACTGTATTTGTGGAAAAATCTTCGGTAGTAACTGGCAGTTTCCAGGAATGCTAGCACTTTAGTTTTGATTTGGGTAGTGAGCCAGTTGGCCACTGCTGAAAACCTTAGCCGACTCTGGCCGCTGCTTCCACAGCCCACTCGATGGTCTAGGTAATGGACCTCCAAGCAACCGATGGTACATTTGTCAGGCTTTAGAGTCAGCCCAGCGGCTCTGAGGCGATCTAAAATGACACCTAAGTGGACCAAATGGTCCTCCCAGGTGTCGCTATAGATGGCGATGTCGTCCAGGTATGCGCAGGCATAGTCCTGAAGGACATCCAGAAGATGATCCACCATACTTTGGAAGGTGGCTGGAGTGTTCTTCTTCCCAAACGACATTACTTTAAACTGGTAGAGGCCAAAGGGGGTGATAAAGGCAGACTTAGGCACGGACATAGGGACTAAAGGGATCTGCCAGTATCCCTTTCAGAGGTGGAGGGTGGTCAGGAAGTTGCCGCGGGCGATTCTATCTAATAGGTCATCGACTCGGGGCATAGGGTAGGCATCAGAGGTGGTTCTGTCATTGAGCTTACGGTAGTCGATGCAGAACCGGGTAGTCCCGTCCTTTTTGGGTACTAACACCACTGCGGAGGCCCAGGGGCTGTTGGCCGATTCAACAACACCAAGGTCCAGCTTTCCCCGGAGCTCATGGTACATGCTGTCCCTGACTGCCTCTGGAACCCTGTAGGCTACCTGTCACAGGGGAGCCTGTCCCGGGGTCTTCACTTAGTGTATGGCCATTGTGGTGTACCCAGAGACAGTGGAGAATATATCTTGTCTCTCTTTCAGGAGGTGTTGGACTTGCTCTCTCTGTTTAGTCTCTAGTCTCTCATCTAGGGGTATGTTGGTCACTCCTTGGGGGGTCTTACCTGGTCCGGGGAGCTGCGGCATTGGAAGACTCTCAGAGTCCTTCACCGCCAGAGCACAGATACTTGCCACATCCTTGGCCCTTTCTTCATAGACCTTCAACATGTTTACATGCAAGGTCTGGTGGATCCGGTCATCTGAGCATTTGGCGACCATGTAGGTGGTGCCATCCAGTTGTTCCACTAAACCAGTAGGGTCCTTGCCAGGAGGCTTGTAGCTTGTCTGTTTTGACAGGCTTCAGGGCGAGGACCTTCTGTCCTACTGTCAGGGTTCGGGTACGAGCATTCTCCACCACCTCTTTTGTTTATGTTGGGCGACCCAAAGGTTTTTTTGCACCTGTTCAGCGAGATCCTTCAGTTGGTCCCTGACCTGAAGAATGTACCCCACACTGATGTACCCCACACTGGAGTGTTCTTTCCCCCTGTAGCCCCTTCCCAATGGGCTCTTAATAAGTCAAGGGGTCCCATTATCTTCCGGCCATATGCTAATTCAAAGGGGGAGAAGCCTGTGGATTTCTGGGGCACCTCTATATTCAAAGAGGAGGTGCGGCAGGAATCGTTCCCAGTCCATTTGAGTGGCTGAGAACATCCTAAGCAGCTGCTTAAGGGTCCAATTGAACTGCTCACATAGTCCATTCATCTGGGGATGGTAGGGGGCACTATGCAGAGGTTTGATCCCGCACAATTTCCACAACTGCTGGGTGATTTCAACAGTGAACTGCGTTCCCTGATCAGAAATCACCTCCCATGGGAAGTCTACCCTGGTGAATATCCGGAGCATTGCATCTGCTATGGTCTCCGCCTGGATATTGGCCAAGGGTATTGCCTCCGGGTATCTAGTGGCATAGTCTACTACTGTAAGGATGTACCTTTTTCCCAAGGGGCTGGATCAATCTAACGGACCCACTATATTGACTGCAATCCTGCTAAAGGGTTAATCGATAATGGGGAGGGGGTGCAAGGGGGCCTTAGTATGGTCTCCGGTCTTACCTATTTTCTGGCACACTTCGCAAGACTTACAGTAGTCCCTAATATCTGCTGTAATTCCTGGCCAGAAATAGGTTTGGGTCAGGTGGTGGTGAGTTCTGGACTGGCCTAAATGTCCTGTTAAAAGGGATATCATGTCATACCCGCAGTAAGTTGGACCAAAACTTCTTCGGTACAACCAACTGACATTTAGGCACTGGCCATTTATTCCTCTTGGAGATCCGGTACAGGAGCCCTCTTTCACACTGGAACCGCTTCTGCCCAAGGCCCTGGGGGTCAGTTTCTACTCGGTCCCGATAAGGGGCTACGCTCGGGTCAATGAGGGTCTCCTGAGCGAAGTCAGTGGGGGACGCCCAGGGGGGTTGGTTAGGAGATAGGGTTGGGGGGACAAAGGGACAAGGAGAAGTCAGGGTGGAATGTCTCACCTGGGTTCCCAGAGCTGGTGCAGTAGCTTGGCATCTGGCTTGTTGGCGAGTGGTTACTGGGGAGGCATCCAGGGAGTTATTCCCCACAAAGGCTGAGGCCAGGTGTCCGAGATAATTTCCCAACAAGACCTCAGCAGGTAGCTGTTGCATGATGCCCACCTCTACATCATGGGAGACGGCTCCCCTGTTTAGATGTACCCAAGCTGTGGGGGTATGTAACACGGCTCCTCCAGCCACCTGAATGGCAAGGGTCCTCCCAGTTTGACTGGAGGTGGGGGCTAAGTGGGTTTGTATCAGAGAGATGGTGGCACCAGTGTCCCTTAATCCCTGGGCAGCCTGCCCATTGATCCAAACATCCTGACAATGATTCCGGTGGTTATCTTGGGTCACCAGGCTGACTTCATGCAGAATGCAAACTTCCTCATCTGGCCATATCAGGACCCGCTGCGTAGGCACAATGGGCAGCAGCCTGGTAGGTCCTGGCTGGAGTAGTCCCCCACTGGGCCGGGGAAGAGTTCCTCGGCTCCTGGGCTGAGGGGTTTCTTGGCTTTGTTGGACAGAACCGTTGGAAGTGGCCAAGTTGTCCACACTTGTAGCACCCCTCTGTATTGCTGGCCCTGGCTGGGTAAACAGGAGCCATTCAGGCTTGGGGCTGCCAGGGGACTGTTAGGGGTCGAGCAGGAGTGGTAGCAGAGTGGTGTATGGGCGGGCGTTCTGGGGCCGCCTGGCGCTGGGCATCCACATACTGATCTGCCAGGGTGGCTGCTTGGTCAGCTGTGGTAGGTCTTTTGTCCTTGACCCAGTCCGGTACCTCTGCTAGAGTGCGGTGATAAAACTGCTCCAAAAGAACGAGATGTATCGCTTCACCAAGGGTGGTTATGTGGCAACCCATGTACCATGCATCCAAAGACCAGGCTAACCAGTGGGCCCACTCTGTATGGGGCTGTCCCTCTTGTCTTCAAGTCAATTCTTTTAACTTCAGCCGGTGTACCTCTGGCATGAGTCCATACCGGGCAAGGATGCACTCCCTCACCCGATCATAATTGGCTTGGTCTTCCGAGGGTACAGTGTGCCGGCCAATTTCGGGAGCATGATAGTGACACGGTCGGCCTTGGCGACCCCCTGCAACCAACACTGGGTCTCAAACAGCTGAAGATAGCATTTGATCTCCTCCACCAAATCATCCTAGAAAGCCCGGAAGGCAGCATGGGGTAGCTTCTTAGGAGAAGCTAGGGGGCCTGGTACAATTCCCCCCATAGACTTCTGCAGCTCTAACAAGTGTACCTTAGTGGTGTCAGCAATGACCCGAGTAACTATCTCCTCGGGGGGGTTAGATCCATAGAGGTCCAGTTACCACTGGATCTGCCTCTGCAGATTCAACATGGTGGTCTTCGGGGTTGAGGCAGTACTGGGCTGTCTACTGCTTTGGTCATCATCCGACCCACCCATCGGCTCGTTAGCCTGATCACCCTCCATCAGCTAAGCTATGAGTGCAGTCTTTGTCTTGTTAACATCTACTCCTCTTCAGGTTTGCAGTAAACTCTGCAGTTTGTCCTTCCGGAGCCTGTGATACTATTCCATCCGGCAAGGACTTCAGGTGGTGGTTTTGATGTTCCAGGTAATCGGAAGCATCCCACTGCTGCCACCACTGTGATGGATCTTGGCTCCCCCGACTGGGTAGCTCCACCAATGGATTTTCCCGATGCCTGGAACCTGACACTATGTAGTGGAGAAAGTGATTCTAGCAGGAGCCCACCCAAATAACTAGACAGACTAGCATTCAGGTGAAACGAGAACTGATTTTATTGGAAAAAACACACTCCTTTTATACACAAACAGGGTCTTATCTTGCTCCTAAATCTTCCACCATTCCCACTCCTCCAGACAGGCTGTCACCTTCCATAGCAGCCACAGTCCCACAGAGACCCAGGACACAGGGGTGGTGGTTTCAGGGTGATCCCAGGGGAGCGGTGGCACTTGTGTGTCATGAAAAGCTCTCAGTCCCCAGATGCCACAGTACAAAAAGTGGCATGATCCGTTACTGGGGAACGGAGTTACAACCCCGTAAAAATATGGGGTTAGGGGTGTCCAAAACCCCCGGTTCCCATAGGACCTCCCTTTCGACAATTCCCCCTCCTCTTGTCCTCCCTAGGGGTTACCAATATCCAAAAGAGCTGAGCTGTGGGGCAAAGGGCTGCTGGAGTGACCAGGGTTAAAGCTAGTGGGTGTTTGGCCTTGATGCGGCCAACCGGTAGTTCCAGGAACCCGGCCAGCCTAGGAGGGTTTTCTCGGTGAGGGATCAGCTCTTTCAAGAACACGGTCACATACATTTCTAACCAAAGGAAAGGGTTTGGCAATCGCAGTTGCTCTGAGGATCCCAAAACTGCCAAGAAATGAGAGGGGGTGAGGTAGTAGGGGCTAGGGGTTTAACCCTTGCAGCCCGGTATCCGTGACACTTACATTATAGTATATTTTTATAACCTTAAAAACTTTCCTGTCTCTGTCTTCCCCTTTCGATAAGGAAAGTGCCATCTGCATTGTTTGTTTAGGCCTTGTTTCATCCTGCTGTAATTTATGACCTTTGGTAATTAGGAACATGTGATTGTTATTACCTATCAATTGAATACCCGAGCTTGCTTGTTACATCACTGCAGCATGTGTAGTTCTCTAAGTGTGTTAGTTCATAAGTGTAGGGAGTTATAACAAGGAGTTAGACAAAGGAGTGGACAAGTTAGAAACAAGTTCTTTCTAATCTCCCTAAATTTCTCTGCAAACATGCTACACTTTCTACTGTCTGCAATTTCTCCTCCCTTCTCCTTAATGTCACAGCTCTTTCTTTTACAAACAGCACTCAGACCATTCATATTTCTCTTCTACCTTCCCCCCTCTATAACACACAAGAACTCTATTCCGATGTAACATCTCAGCTAGCCATGGTTCACTGATTCTAAACTTAAACACTCATATAAGACATACTCTCATCTTCTTTCTCTCATCATATTTCTTCTTCTTGCAGCTGGGGATGTCTCACCTAACCCAGATCCACCCTCTGCTTCTCTCTGTTCACTAACCTGAATGACAACTCATAAACCTTGGCCACGTAACCCTCTCAACCTCATTAACTTCACCACTGTTAGTACACCACAATTCTCTTGTGACCTTTGGAATGCACGCTCTGTAAGTTTACACCTGTTAGCCCTCACTGAAACTTAGCCTTCCTTCTCTAACACAACTGCTGTAGCCTCTCTGTCCTATGGTTGCATGCACTTCAGTCACACTCCCAGGCCAGAAGACAAGCAAGGAGGAGGAGTAGGAATTATCTGGTACCTTCCACTGCATTCCTTCACCCCCCCCTCTCTCTTTCTCATCTTTTAATGTTCACGCTATCTACCTCTTCTCCTCTGTAGCTCTTTGTGTTGCTGTTATCTATTGGTCCTCCTTATCCAGCATCACAAATTCTGGACTACATTAAAGCCTAGCTTCCACACTTCTCTCTTGTAATGTCCCTTCTCTAATCTTAGGGGACTTTAACATACCCTTTAACAATCCTTACATGCCTGCTGCCTCTAAACGTCTATCCCTTACCACTCTTTTGGCCTGTCTCAGTGGACAACATCTCCAACCCACAGTGAAGGCAACTCCATTGAACTGGTCTTCACTAATCTCTGTAACGTTTCCAACTTCTTTAACTTCCCCTTTCCTCTCTCTGACCACCATCTACTAACTTTCTCTCTTAGCCTACCTGCTGCATCTTTGCAAGCCCCCAAAAAACTGCTACCTTACAGGAATATAAATGAATTGGATCTCACAGACTTTTACACTCAGCTGAATCTTCTGCTATCCAAAATTTTATCCCTCTCTTGCCCAAACCTTGTGGCCTTACAGTATAATTTGGCACTAAAATCAACACTTGACAAAGCTTCACCCTCCATTATTCGCTGTACATAAATCATTTGACGTCAACAGTGGCACACCAAACAGAGCAGATATCTTCAGCGATGTTCACAGGCTTCTGAACGGTAGTGGAGGAAATTATGCACCCATGCTTATTTCTTGCATTTTAAATCCATCCTTAAGTCATACAACTCTGCCCTTAGCCTGAAAAAACAAGTATATTTCTCCTCCTTTGTGTCATCTCACACATCCAACCCCAGAAAGTTTTTCTCAACCTTTAACTCCCTTCTATGTCTGCATGCACCTCTGCCCACTACCAAACTCATTGCTCAGAATATTGCTGATCACTTAAAAAGTAAAAATGACACCATTAGAAAAGATATCTACACCTCACCCCCCTCAAAGCCCTCCTACCCACCCCTTCTATTAACAAAACTCTCTGCTACTTTCCTGCTGTAACAAACGAAGACGTCTCTGTACGCCTATCTTTGGCTCATCTCACAAACTGCCTACTTGATACTATTCCTTCACAACTTCTTTTCTTTCTCTCTGCTTCACTAACCCCTACCCTAACTCACCTCTTTAACCAGTCTCTCACCGATAGCACATTTCCTGATATATTCAAGCATGCATCAATCACACCAATTCTTGACCCCTCCACCCCTTCTAACTATTGACTGGTCTCTTTACTTCCCTTTACTTTCAAATTATTGGAATGACTTGCCCATAATCAGCTAACTCAATTTCTCACAACTAACTCCTTATGCCACATTTAGCTTACAGTACTACTTATATGCTGATAATACAAACAAAATAAATACAAATACAGAGAATCTATCTTACCTCTCCTGATATCTCTCCCTCTTTACTCAACCAGATTTCCAAATGCCTCTCTGCAATTTTTGGATGTCTTCACACTACCTCCAACTCAATCTGTCCAAAACTGAGCTGCTTCTTATTCCCTCCTCTTCGAGACAAATGACACCTGATATTTCTCTGACGGTCGAAGACTCTATTCTCAACACCTTACCCAAGGTCCACTTGGGGTCACACTTGTCTCAGAACTCACATCCAACCCACATATACATGCACTTACCAAATCCAGACATGCACACCTATGTCCCTTCATTATTCAAAAAGCTACAAAAATACTAATTCATTCCCTCCTTTTGTCAGGCATTGACTATTGCAATCTACTTCTAAATGGCCTTCCAAAACACTGCCTCTTCTCCCTCCAATCTATTGAATTATATATGAAATCTATTTAATGAATGCTTCACCTAGACTCATCCACCTAAGTCCACATCAGCTGCTCTGCTCTGCCAGTCTCTACACTGGCTCCCCATACACTCCAGAATACAATTTAAAGTATTAACCCTAACTTATAATGCATTCAACAGCTTCACTCCCAACTATATTACCTCTCTCATCTCCAAATATTCCCCATCCTGTCCTCTTTGATCAACCTCTGACCTACATTTCTCCACTCCTATTATGTCTACGTCCCACTCCGGCCTCCAAGACTTTTCACGTGCTGCTCCTGTCCTCTGGAACTCTGTACCTCGCTCTCTACCATGCTCCATACGACTGTCTCCAACCTTGTATTGCTTCAGACACTCCTTGAAAACATACCTATTCAGAGAGGTTTAGCATGTCTCCTCCATCTCTCATCCTAACCAAAATAATTCATGAAGGCCTAACTAACTGCTGCAACTGCAATGCATGTGACACGCTATCCCAAACCTTATGTCTCTGCACCCTCAACCTGTAGACTGTAAGCTCCCCAGAGCAGGGCCCTCTTCCCCCTGTACTAGATTTGTTTAGTTTGTTATGTTTTGTATTTTATCACAAATCCTTTTCATTGTATACCCCTATATTTGTACCCAGTGCTACAGAAGTTTGCCTCATTATACAAATAAATGATAATAATAATAATAATAATAATAATAATAATAATAATAATAATAATAAAACATTCAGCTTTATGTATGAACATGTTTCTGCATTCCAACAGTTTCTATTTTTAAACAACTGAAAAAACCTTCTTCTGTGGATCCAAATAAAGTACAAGTATACAGTTCAAACTTAGAAACATTACAGATCGGATATAGATGTCTCTTGTGACAAGAAAAATTTCAATGTCACAATAAACAGTTACTTTTCTTGCATTAGTATTGTTTTTATATTTTTTTCATTAATATATTTTCTAAATGTTACAGCTTCATACATCTTTGATGGTATGTATGAATAGAGTGAGCAAAGTAAACCAGAAATTATAATATATACACAAAAATGCCTTATATCTTAGCTCATTCCCCTTCCTAGTACTAACCTATCCTTTTTCCCTATCCTGTCTTATTGCTGAATAAAAGTAGTGGTGGGAAAAGGATTTTAATTCCCACCTGAAAGGATGAGGTTTCAGGTTTTCTTTTTTTTTTTAACTCGCCAATTCTTAGAGGGACACTTTTTTGGCGATTTCTACATAGAGACGAGACAAAGTATTATAATTTCATTAGGTAGGATTATAGTTCCTTTTTTTGTGTTTCATTGTAAAGAGGGAAGGGACCTGTTATACAAAAGTAAAATTGTGGAATTGTGGTTATGGTAATTTTAAACATTTGTACTAATTGTATGAATGTAACTCATGAAAATAAGTGAAGTATCTATTATCCTATATTGATATATGCATGTCTAGCTCAATGAAAAAAGTTAAAATATATTGGATCTCCACTTCTGTTATCACCATACAGGTATCTCTATAAACAACCAGTTCTGTAAGAAGGGATACATAGTTTAAGAGACTCATCTATATAGCAAAATACATTGTTATTATTTAAAAAAGATAAAAAATTAAAAAAAAAAAATCAAATGGATTATACAACAGTATTCGGGAAATAAAAAGTACACCGATTTTTAAATAGAACAATACTGGTCAGTAAAACTGCTGAGAAAGAACCTCTGTTAACTGTCATGATTTTCTAAGGCCTCTGGGAGCGATTTTGCCCTTTTAACTTGAAATGGACTATATTACAAACAGCTTGTTAAATGTGTGACAGATATTCTCAAAATTCAGCTTCTCTTGGTCTTAGTGGCTTTCCCATTTTCTAATAAACCTCATATATAAATAAATATATACAAACAGTCTGGTCTAATGTTTAAGTTCCAATGGCACTGGTTCATGTTTCAACTTGCATTTCTATAGTTTGTATTTTCAGCAAAGCAAGTAAGTGGATGCACATGCTTTACAATTCCAGACATAATTCCATACCAGATGTGGTGCTTTTATTTATAGTACTGCAGGAGTGTCTGTTGACCCCTCATCACCCTATGTCTAATGAAAGATTGACTGTGCTGTTTTTATATGGTAAATTATATCTTAGAGACAGTGGGTTTAAGAATTAATTTGTGATTAATTTTGGGAAAGCTATATAAGAATAATTTAGCCAACAGATAAAAAAAAAATGAAAATTGCAATAAGAAGGAAAATGTATAGATATGCCACAATTTAATCCAGTTCCTTATGAAAAATTATTGTATCCCCAAACACTGCACTGATCTGCTATTAATCATTGGTTCTTGTTCATTTTATATGCAAGCTACCCAAAGCCAAACTGTCACTCTCTTTGTTCCGGAATAGGGATTTGTGTATGCAACCAAAAACAGAATAAATTAGCACTGTACCACATCCTTTCACTGCTCAAGGGTGCTATAGTAAAGATTAAGAACACATTTAAATTAGAGCAAAAGGAAGCAATCAAATGAAGTGAAACCATATATGAGAAGTTAACCCTTCTCTTGCAGCGTTGGGAGGAGGGTGGACATTTTTTTCTGCTGTTTAGAAAATGCTAAAATCCATTATATTTAAAATAATAATGATATAGGCCTAGAAAATATATTACTGTCTATCAATAATACTAGTATTTTTTATGTGCTAATTGTTTTTTTTTTTACTAATATTCTTGAGATTAAATTATATTTTAGAATTAAATGTCAAAATTATTTTGAAGACTGATAAAAAGTAAATTCAGTGAAATTTTAATATATTAACTTTGACTAATAATTTAAAACCTAACAATTTTCTTAATTTGCAGGATATTTGTGATTTTCTCACATTTAACAAAAGGAAACAAACACTTTAAAATGCTAGTATTTATTTTTTTAAGATTTGACACGAAACATGATATTCTTTATTCTGAATAAACCACAAAAGCAAAAGAAAAAAATAATTTATGATACTTTCATAAGCTTTTTATTAAACAAACTTTCCTTGCTTTTGTTTTTAAAAAATATTTAAAGGGACATAAAACCCAAATTTTTCTTTCATGAACCAAAGAGAGCATACAATTTTAAACAACTTTTTAATATATCTCTATTATCAAATTTGCTTCATTCGCTTGGTATTCTTTGTTGAAAGAGCAACAATTCACTACTGGGAGCTAGCTGAACACATCTGGGGAACCAATGGCATATATGAGCAGCTATCTCCCAGGAGTGCACTGCTGTTACTGAGCGTACCTATGTAATATTTTCAATAATGGATACCAAGAAAACACAGAAGATACTAGAAGTAAATTGGAAAGTTTTTAAAAATTGCATGCTCTATCTTAATCACGAATGGTTATTTGTGACTTTACTGTCCTTTTCATTTTTCCAAAATGCTTGGTTGTAACAGCAGTAGTTTATAGTATGATTTAGAATATAGTGGCTAATTTTATTTGTTTTAAGAAAAAGAAATTGTACTTAAAGATAAATAATGAAAATGTTTTTTATGTCACTCTTTAATGGCTTTACGCATTCCTATTTTTCTGTAGATTTAGATAATAACATAATGATTTTATGAAGGAATTCTTTAGATTTCAAGCCTTGTATGTTGTGCACACACCTATGCAGGTAGCTAATTGCATAATATTATTATGTATTTGTAAATTCCATAGTTCTGGGTATGTAGGTAAGAATAGACCATGACACTGATTCATGGTAAAAGAAAAAATAGATTCATATACAGATACCTAAAACAGACTAAGCAAAGCACATTGATACAAGAGGAGTAGGCTTCTACTTAGTTGTGCTAATGAGTAATGAATCTATTAATCAATTACTTTACAGAAAAATAAGTACAAGGAATTTATTGTTCTCTGTTTTGCTAAAAAAATAATTTGCAATACATCAACTCCATATATCAATGTACAGGTGTTTAAGATATTATTTATATCTATTTATTATCTATCTCAAATATTCCCAACATTTAGGGTACTTTTAATATTTTTAGAAAAACAATACCAACCACATTAATTTATTTTGCACTCAAAGTCAAAAGTGGGATCCCACGGCAAAGTACATTTATTGAACATTCAGCCCCTTTTAGCTGATTACCTTTGTTTAACCTGAGAGAAGTGGTCAGATTAATATGGGGTAGGGGAGTGATTGGACAAAAATATTTTTAAGCTTTTTATTTAGTTAGTTATTTTATAAATCCATGCCTTTAAATATAGACATAGACAGCCCTTGCTATATCACACTCCCACCACCCCAATTGATTACTGCAGATCACTTAAACAACATGGTTAGACAAGGTTGTATTGCCACTTTTGCTGCCAGTTACTTGCATGTATTTCTCAATGTCTGTCTTTTTGTTTACAAGAATCAGACAAATATTGCTAAAACATTTATTTATTTATTATACAATGTTATCAAATATTTACATTATAGTGCTAGTCCAATGACATTATATCACTATGGGGCCGATTTATTAAGGGCTGAATGTCTTAAGACCGCTGCTCCATAACTGGTCCGCTGCCTCTGAGGCTGCGGTCTGCAATCCACCCGATCCTATATGATCGGGCTGATTGACATGCCCTGCTAGCGGCCACGAATCTGGAGGTCGAGATTGGCCACGAATCTGGAGGTGGCGGCATTGAACAAGCAGTTCTGGGGAACTTCTTGTGCAATCTTAAATGCTGACAGTATATGCTGTCGGCATTCAGTGAAGTCTGTCGGACATGATACGCTACAGCGTATCATGTCAGACAGACATTGATAAATTGGCCCTTATGTTTATAGGTATATAAAATAATGAGTATCAGAGCATGCTAAAATCAAATCAAATAAATAAAATGGGGGGGAATCTTCTTGGTTGTTAATGTGCAAACTATCACTGGTACTTAAAGAAAAAATTAAACTCAAGACATTGCTATCATTCATAGATTAATATCTATCAATAAAAATATAATTCTTTGTTAAAAAAATGTTTATTGTGGTTTTGAAACTAACAGGAAGTGCAGTACTCCAAGTAATAAAAGTTCACTGGCTGATGAGGAACACACCCACAGATCTATTGCAGCTAGTGACACAACCAGCAAACAAAAAAACAAAAAGTTTATTTTTCAGCTCAGGAATATATAAAACAAAACAAAAAAAACAATAATGTTACTTTAACAGGTTAAAGGAATGCGGAACAATTTGTTATATTGGTTTTATAAGTTGCACTATAAAACAAAAACATATTTTTTTCTAAAATAAATAAAAACATTTTTACCGGAGCCTATCCTCTGCCTTTTTTTTTTTACACAGATCTGCAATTGCTATCCCAATCTGAGCCCCATAGCCCTTCTGTGCAACTTCAGTTAGCTGCTCAGATCAAAGCTATGTTAAAATAAATAACTAAATACATAAAAATAAACACAAAGCCAGAGTTAGTGGACAATTCAGAGCAAACACTTGCCTGAATTATTTTATTTTATTTTTTGCTAAAGCTGCATTTTTTTTTTAAAAGTAGAAATGGTAAATTAATTTTAAATCCTCATTATGTGCCTTTTTAAGTTAATGGTTTTCTGCATCCAATATGTGGTATATCCATTGATCATTTGCATAATTTTAATTCAAGAGCAAATTTATCTGTAATTTGAATTTGGTCCCACAGGAATTCTTTGCAATGCAAATGTTCAAGCCATGAATATGCAATCTATATGGCACATTAGATTGTGTTTAAGCAGATCTGCATTCACCGTATTTTTACCAGAACATTCAAATATAGTATAGTCAGAAGCTAATAAAGCAAAACACCAGGGATACATTTATGGTGGCAGTTGGTGGTTATTGCAAAGCCTTATCTCTCCCATGATTTATTTTGAAAAATATGAACCCTTTCATTAAAAGTGAGGAAATATTTTTTAAAAGTACATTTATGCCCTACTACATATGAAAGGTTTTTGATAGGGAGAATGGATTTTTTTTGTCTCTTTCCATAAATTACACACAGAAGCATAAGATCCCCTTTTATAAATATTGACTCTTTCTAATATGAGGGTTGATTACAATAATTCAAAAAAACTTAAATTATTCATCTACAAAAATCCCCATAGATTTTAACAGTGGCTTTCTGTAGAATAATATTAGATATGTTTTTGTGATTAACCCCATGTAGCTTCATGCTCTTTCAGTGTTACATTATTGCTATAACAAAGATTATCACTTACTTAATATACAGTGGGGCAAAAAAGTATTTAGTCAGCCACCAATTGTGCAAGTTCTCCCACTTAAGAAGATGAGAGAGGCCTTTAATTTTCATCATAGGTATACCTCAACTATGAGAGACAAAATGTGGAAACAAATCCAGACAATCGCATTGTCTGATTTGGAAAGAATTTATTTGCAAATTATTGTGGAAAATAAGTATTTGGTCAAAATAAAAAGTTCATCTCAATACTTTGTTATATATCCTTTGTTGGCAATGACAGAGGTCAAATGTTTTCTGTAAGTCTTCACAAGGTTGTCACACACTGTTGCTGGTATGTTGGCCCATTCCTGCATGCAGATCTCCTCTAGAGCAGTGATGTTTTGGGGCTGTCACTGGGCAACACAGACTTTCAACTCCCTCCAAATGTTTTCTATGGGGTTGAGATCTGGAGACTGGCTAGGCCACTCCAGGACCTTGAAATGCTTCTTATGAAGCCACTCCTTCGTTGTCCAGGCGGTGTGTTTGGGATCATTGTCATGCTGAAAGACCCAGCCACGTTTCATCTTCAATGCCCTTGCTGATGGAAGGAGGTTTGCACTCAAAATCTCACGATACATGGCTCCATTCATTCTTTCATGTACACGGATCAGTTGTCCTGTTACCTTTGCAGAGAAACAGCCCCAAAGCATGATGTTTCCACCCCCATGCTTCACAGTAGGTATGGTGTTCTTTGGTTGCAACTCAGCATTCTCTCTCCTCCAAACACGACGAGTTGTGTTTCTACCAAGCAGTTCTACTTTAGTTTCATCTGACCATATGACATTCTCCCAATCCGCTTCTGGATCATCCAAATGCTCTCTAGCATACTTCAGATGGGCCCAGACATGTACTGGCTTAAGCAGGATCTGAGTCCCTGGTGGTGTAGTGTGTTACTGATGGTAGCCTTTATTATGTTGGTCCCAGCTCTCTGCAGGTCATTCACTAGGTCCCCCGTGTGGTTCAGGGATGTTTGCTTACCATTCTTGTGATCATTTTGACCCCACAGGGTGAGATCTTGTGTGGAGCCCCAGATCGAGGGAGATTATCAGTGGTCTTGTATGTCTTCCATTTCTAATTATTGCTCCCACAGTTGATTTCTTCACAACAAGCTGCTTGCCTATTGCAGATTCAGTCTTCCCAGCCTGGTGCAGGTCTACAATTTTGTTTCTGGTTATTGGTTAGTTAGTCGCACCTTAGGCTGACTGCGGTTGGAACGAGTGTTCGTGTCTTTGATGTATGAAAATGTGTATTTGTATGCTTATTAGCACTTATTGGTAACCGTTGCTGGTTCTATGGAGGTATGCTCTAATAGCGCATAAAGAAAGACAAGAATATCTTAGACTTCTCTATAAAGGAGTATACAAAATTTGCCAAAATAAATGCAAATGCAGATACGGTGACAGTGAAAATAATTTAATAAAACTGTAACATATAAAAACTTCAAATATATACACAACAAAATATTGAAGTTACGTTGACCGGTGTCTCAGTTTAAAAAACATACATCAATAAAACTGACTTGATGTTTAAACAGTATTTGCTGTCTAACACTCTCTGCTTTGCAGATCATCAAGTGAAATAAAATACATAGATTCTATAATAAGCGGCTTGTTGTAGATAACGTTAACAAAGTGTAGCTAAATGGTAAAAAATACTATTGTATCAGACTGTCTTTGTGTGATTTTAATGAAGTCATGGGTATTGGTAGATGATAAGATACTGTTATTGGATGAACATTTGTATTTATAAGTTCATATATGGTTCCTTAGTGTTATCCTGAGGTGAACAGATTGGTTACTATATCATATATAGTTGGCCGATTGGAATTTACCAAAATCAAAACAGCGATGCATAAATGTGAGTTAATACATGTATTCCAAAGTGTATTCAAACATTCAAGTATTGGTGTATCGTGAAAACAAGGGTACTTCTTAGCCAAATAGGTTATAAAGTTCTTTGGTTTCCAAAGTAGATACTGTTGTTATAATAACATTGTTAAACTTTCAGAAAAGAGTTTGTTGGATTTACTCACTCTTTCTTCGGCGTCCTCGTCTGAATGACTCGCTTACTCTGAGGGAGCTGCCAGTGTGTCGGATCCAATCAGTGAAGGATGGTCGAAGTGCATGCACTTTTTGAAATTGAAGACTGTTGGTTGGTACTCCTACCGCTTCAGTTTGTGCAATTTTGGCACGTCAAAAGAATTGGTTATGGGAGGGTTTCTTTGTTAGTATCCTCTGGTCAGGAGCTGTATAGTCAAACGTCTATGCGTTTCAGCTATTCAAAGCCTTTATCAAGATGTTCCTATCCTACCGCTCCTCCATTTTATAGGCTGATTTAACCCTTTAGTTACTTTAGTAAAGAAATTGTTTTTATTTATTTTATTAGCATCCTGTTTATCCTGGTCAATCCTAGAATCTTTGCTGCATTAATAATAAAATATAATACAATTTAATTTGTTCTTACTAATAAATTTCTTTGTTTCTCAATTGTTTCAAATTGCCGTTTCTTAAAATTATTTTAACTTTCACCGTAATTCATATTGCCTTTATAGAGGGATTTGCAATACATACAGGGAAAACTGGATTATCTACACCGAATTTATAATACTTGTAAGTGATAAAGTGACATAGACCATCTGATAAAATGTAATACTACTACAGATCTTCTTTTCAACAAAGGTTTCTAATGAGCAGTTTGTTAGGAGTGACAGCATTTCTTATAAATTGGATATAAATTTGATAGGTTGTCCAATTGTTTAAGAACGTTTTTACTACTTAAGTTCAATCGGCCCTTATAACGGGATTCATAGAATTATTCTTATCTAATTAGGTACTGAGCCAGTCCGTAGTTTCTACAAAGGTGTCTAATGTGCCGTGTATTTAGAGTTACATCATTTAATAGATATGATCTATTGTCTCGTTTTTTAAAAAGTAGTAGATGGTTGTTTGTGATTAAAAAAAGGGGGGATAAGAGGGTGACTGAGTTTAATACCTTTACACATGTTATTACAAGGACAGTGCTCTCACAAGTTATCTGGTTGGTTCCTTAATTTCAGGGGGTTAGATGATTTCTTACGGAGGTGTGTAATATTTAATCAACCTTTAGGATGGATATTATGAATTTACTGAGTGGATCTCTATCCACACAATATTCTATATAGTGGCAGAGATATTTCTTAAGTTAGTAAGTACCTTTACACAAAGGGGTCTATTAAATTAATAAATATGAGGGGGCAAGTTTTTATTATTTCAGAATAAAATTGAGGTCTAGTTCACTGTTCAGGCCTTTGGGGGCCAGAGTGTCAAAATTATAAATTAGCTCTGCTTCTTGTCTTAATAACTTTTCCTCCATGTTTCCTCGTCTACCATCAGACTCAACCTTTTTAACCCCCCAATATTTGAAATCCTCTATTCTACCTTGATGTACTTCTGTGAAGTGCCTATATAAGTTAGTATCCTTCCTTTTATGTTCGATTCCTAGAAGATGTTCTCTTATGCGGTCTCTAAGCTTCCTGCTTGTTTGGTCGAAATATTTTAAATTGCAGCTGCATTGTACTAGATAAATTATATTGGTGTCTGAACATCTTATTATTCCATTTATTTTTAAGAGTTTGCCTGTTTTGTCTGACTTAATACTCTTTAATTTGGTACTGAATTTACAAGATTTGCATTGCTGACAGGGAAAAAAACCTTCAATTATGTTGCCTTCAAGATCTTTAATATTTTTGTTAAAAGTTGTTTTCTTCTTTTTATACTAACTGGGAGCTAGCATACTTTTAAATTTTTTTGCTTTTTTGTAGATGAATTTGGGATTCTTTCCCAATGTGTGCCCAATAATTGGATCTTTCAGCAATAAAGGCCAATGTTTTTTGACTATTTTTTCAAAGGATTTATGCTGTGCTGAATATGTGGCTATTACTGAGATTTCTAATATCTGTTCACTGTTATCTTGTGTATTTGCTTTTTTTGTTGTTTTGTTTAACAGAGTGTTTCTGTCAACTTTGTCTAAGGTTTCAGCTAGTTGTTCAATTCTTTCTCCATTATAACCTTTTTGTTTAAATCTGTCAATAAGAATTCTGGACTGTTGTTCATAATCATAATTATCTGTACAATTTTTCTTGACTCTGAGGAGTTGGCCTTTTGGAATATTGTTTTTCCATATTTTGTGATGACAGCTTTTCGAATCTACATAATTATTGGAATCTACTTTTTTGAAATTAGTTCTGGTTTTTATCTCATCATTTATTATTTCTACTTCAATGTCTAAGAAGTTGATTTTCTTTCTACTTGATTCATGGGTGAATGATAGACCCATATTATTGGTGTTAAGGTCCTCTATGAACAGATTTAACAATTCAAAATTACCTTTCCAGATTATAAATAGGTCGTCTATGTAACGCCTTTAGAGCACAAGATTCGCACCCCATGGGCCACCTCAGGATAACACTAAGGAACCATATATGAACTTATAAATACAAATGTTCATCCAATAACAGTATCTTATCATCTACCAATACCCGTGACTTCATTGAAATCACACAAAGACAGTCTGATACAATAGTATTTTTTACCATTTAGCTACACCTTGTTAACGTTAGCTACAACAATCCGCTTATTATAGAATCTATGTATTTTATCTCACTTGATGATCTGCAAAGCAGAGAGTGTTAGACAGCAAATACTGTTTAAACATCAAGTCAGTTTTATTGATGTATGTTTTTTAAACTGAGACACCGGTCAACGTAACTTCAATATTTTGTTGTGTATATATTTGAAGTTTTTATATGTTACAGTTTTATTAAATTATTTTCACTGTCACCGTATCTGCATTTGCATTTATTTTGGCAAATTTTGTATACTCCCTTATAGAGAAGTCTAAGATATTCTTGTCTTTCTTTATGCGCTATTAGAGCATACCTCCATAGAACCAGCAACGATTACCAATAAGTGCTAATAAGCATACAAATACACATTTTCATACATAAAAGACACAAACACTCATTCCAACCGCAGTCAGCCTAAGGCGCCACTAAGTAACCAATAGTCCTTATTTTCATTTAAAGTCCGCACTTGTGAGAAGTGCGAACAGTTAGTAGGCCAGTACTGTTTTCTTCCAAGTGCAGTGTACACCCCGTCCACTTCATTTTACTCTCTCACAAGCACACTGTATCCTTTGGAATAGCACTCACATCGTTGTATCTCTACATCACAAACATTGAGGACAACATTTTTTTGCATTATATAACGGATATTATTCTTTACATTTTTCTTTGCATGTCTGAATATAATTTCAGCATTTATTATTAATTTGTTTACTTCCTTTAGTCAATTGCTTTCTTTAGTAAATTGTTTTTAATTTAACCTAGTCACATTAATTTAACACAGTCACATATATTATTAGAGTTTAGAGATGGATACATTCGTTATCAGAAATAATTTACTTAGTTCTACTGATGAACTTATTACCACAAATTCAACCACTAATACATTAGGTTGTGAAAGAGAATCAAATATAAGCCTTGAAAGCTTAGACAATTTATTAACGAAAGAAATTAAAATAAACACAGAATTAAAATGTATGCAAAAATATGTTAAATTAGGAATGGTACCTAGAGGTCTAAGGCTGAAAAAAGACTGTACTTTTGAATTAAATCTAATGTTAAAACAAGAATGGTACGATATCCTAGAAAAAGCGTCACAAGACCTCATAGGGGTTATTATTAAGGCAAGAACTTTAGCAGAAGATATTCTTAAACATAAGAATATTCTTGACACAAAAAAGAAAGATACAGTATACACCAACAAACAAAAAGAATTAATCACCAAACTAGAGGAATTACAAAGGGAAATCCTAAAGATGAAATGGCACAGATTTGAAAGAGATCAGGAAGACTATAATATTGAACACATAATAGGGCAAGATGAAGATACTAAATCTAAAAATAGTATAACACTTTTTAGTAAGAAGAAAGAAAATCCTACGAAAGACAGTAATTAACAAGATTCTAATCTCGCACAACACGTAGGGAAAGGAGACAAGTCACAGACAAACCCTAGTATGAATAAAAACACAAATAGTAAGATAGGATCTAGAAAAGATAGAAATGATCATAGAGAAAATATAGAGAAAGAATCAACATGATTTTATGATTACAGATTTAGTAGGAGAGATTATGGATCCAATCACAATGGATCTTATGTAAGGCCATATAGAGATGATTATTATTACAAAAATTATCACAATCGTGATCAAAATTACAGATATCAAAGGAATCATAATCTAAGAAGAACACCAGAGACAGAGAGAGCTAAATTACCCACAATACAGAGAATACAAAAACTATGAACAAAGAAACTATGAATATAGGGAACCATATTACTATAGGCATAATAATAACCCTTTTAATGCCAGACGTCATGAACCAAATACTTATAGACAAGAGTCTTATAGAGAAAGAACTAATTACCATTACAATAAGAATGGAAATCATAAGTCTACAGCCAATAGGAGAACTGACTTAACTGATGAAGGGTCCAAATATGAAAATAGGATTGATAGAATAGATGCAGAATATCAAATTCCAGTAAATAACAGATATGAAACATTAGAAGATGAAGACAATCATTCCAACTTAATGAATGAACAAACGAGCACTTCCAGTGATTTTTTAGAATTAGGCAGAGCACACACACGTGATCCCCCAAAAGGAAAGAGAAGAAACATAATTTATGCTTACCTGATAAATTTATTTCTCTTGTAGTGTATCCAGTCCACGGATCATCCATTACTTATGGAATATATTCTCCTTCCCAACAGGAAGTTGCAAGAGTCACCCACAGCAAAGCTGCTATATAGCTCCTCCCCTAACTGCCATATTCAGTCATTCTCTTGCAAGCCTCAACATAGATAGGAGGTCGTGAGAGTCTGTGGTGCTTTATACTTAGTTTATTCTTCAATCAAAAATTATTTCAAATTTAATGAAAAATATTTCTTACAAATAAAGGGAACGGCTATGGGCACAAGATTCGCACCCAGTTATGCCAATTTATTTATGGGATATTTTGAGAAAGATCTTTTTGAAAGTGGCCCATGGGGTGCGAATCTTGTGCTCTAAAGGCGTTACATAGACGACCTATTTATAATCTGGAAAGGTGATTTTGAATTGTTAAATCTGTTCATAGAGGACCTTAACACCAATAATATGGGTCTATCATTCACCCATGAATCAAGTAGAAAGAAAATCAACTTCTTAGACATTGAAGTAGAAATAATAAATGATGAGATAAAAACCAGAACTTATTTCAAAAAAGTAGATTCCAATAATTATGTAGATTCGAAAAGCTGTCATCACAAAATATGGAAAAACAATATTCCAAGAAAAATTGTACAGATAATTATGATTATGAACAACAGTCCAGAATTCTTATTGACAGATTTAAACAAAAAGGTTATAATGGAGAAAGAATTGAACAACTAGCTGAAACCATTAAAAAAGTTGACAGAAACACTCTGTTAAACAAAACAACAAAAAAAGCAAATACACAAGATAACAGTGAACAGTTATTAGAAATCCCAGTAATAGCCACATATTCAGCACAGCACAAATCCTTTGAAAAAAATAGTCAAAAATCATTGCCCTTATTGTTGAAAGATCCAATTATTGGGCACACATTGGGAAAGAATCCCAAATTCATCTACAAAAAAGCAAAACATTTTAAATGTAAATCTTGTAAATTCAGTACCAAATTAAAGAGTATTAAGTCAGACAAAACAGGCAAACTCTTAAAAATAAATGGAATAATAAGATGTTCAGACACCAATATAATTTATCTAGTACAATGCAGCTGCAATTTAAAATATTTCGACCAAACAAGCAGGAAGCTTAGATACTGCATAAGAGAACATCTTCTAGGAATCGAACATAAAAGGAAGGATACTAACTTATATAGGCACTTCAAAGAAGTACATCAAGGTAGAATAGAGGATTTCAAATATTGGGGGGTTAAAAAGGTTGAGTCTGATGGTAGACAAGGAAACATGGAGGAAAAGTTATTAAGACAAGAAGCAGAGCTAATTTATAATTTTGACACTCTGGCCCCCAAAGGCCTGAACAGTGAACTAGACCTCAATTTTATTCTGAAATAATAAAAACTTTCCCCCTCATATTTATTAATTTAATAGACCCCTTTGTGTAAAGGTACTTACTAACTTAAGAAATATCTCTGCCACTATATAGAATATTGTGTGGATAGAGATCCACTCAGTAAATTCATAATATCCATCCTAAAGGTTGATTAAATATTACACACCTCCGTAAGAAATCATCTAACCCCCTGAGATTAAGGAACCAACCAGATAACTTGTGAGAGCACTGTCCTTGTAATAACACGTGTAAAGGTATTAAACTCAGTCACCCTCTTATCCCCCCCTTTTTTTAATCACAAACAACCATCTACTACTTTTTAAAAAACGAGACAATAGATCATATCTATTAAATGATGTAACTCTAAATACACGGCACATTAGACACCTTTGTAGAAACTACGGACTAGCTCAGTACTAATTAGATAAGACTAATTCTATGAATCCCGTTATAAGGGCCGATTGAACTTAAGTAGTAAAAACGTTCTTAAACAATTGGACAGCCTATCAAATTTATATCCAATTTATAAGAAATGCTGTCACTCCCAACAAACTGCTCATTAGAAATCATTGTTGAAAAGAAGATCGGTAGTAGTATTAAATTTTATCAGATGGTCCATGTCACTTTATCACTTACAAGTATTATAAATCCGGTGTAGATAATCCAGTTTTCCCTGTATGTATCACAAATCCCTCTATAAAGGCAATATGAATTACGATGAAAGTTAAAATAATTTTAAGAAAGCGGCAATTTGAAACAATTGAGAAACAAAGAAATTTATTAGTAAGAACAAATGAAATTGTATTATATTTTATTATTAATGCAGCCAAGATTCTAGGATTGACCAGGATAAACAGGATGCTAATAAAATAAAAAAATAAATTTTTTTTACTAAAGTAACTAAAGGGTTAAATCAGCCTATAAAATGGAGGAGCGGTAGGATAGGAACATCTTGATAAAGACTTTGAATAGCTGAAACGCGTAGACGTTCGACTATACAGCTCCTGACCAGAGGATACTAACAAAGAAACACTCCCATAACCAATTCTTTTGACGTGCCAAAATTGTACAAACTGAAGCGGTAGGAGTACCAACCAACAGTCTTCAATTTCAAAAAGTGCGCACACTTCGACCATCCTTCACTGATCGGATCCGACACACTGGCAGCTCCCACAGAGTAAGCGAGTCATTCAGGCGAGGACGCCGAAGGAAGAGTGAGTAAATCCAACAAACTCTTTTCTGAAAGTTTAACAATGTTATTATAACAACAGTATCTACTTTGGAAACCAAAGAACTTTATAACCTATTTGGCTAAGAAGTACCCTTGTATTCACGATACACCAATACTTGAATGTTTGAATATACTTTGGAATACACGTATTAACCCACATTTATGCATCGCTGTTTTGATTTGGTCACTAAATTCCAATCGGCCAACTATATATGATATAGTAACCAATCTCTTCACCTAAGGATAACACTAATGAACCATATATGAACTTATAAATACAAATGTTCATCCAATAACAGTATCTTATCATCTACCAATACCCGTGACTTCATTGAAATCATTCAAAGACAATCTGATACAATAGTATTTTTTACCATTTAGCTACATTTTGTTAACATTATCTACAACAAGCCGCTTATTATAGAATCTATGTATTTTATTTCACTTGATGATCTGCAAAGCAGAGAGTGTTAGACAGCAAATACTGTTTAAACATCAAGTCAGTTTTATTGATGTATGTTTTTTAAACTGAGACACCAGTGTCAACATAACTTCAATATTTTGTTGTGTATATATTTGAAGTTTTTACATGTTACAGTTTTATTAAATTATTTTCACTGTCACCGTATCTGCATTTGCATTTATTTTGGCAAATTTTGTATACTCCCTTATAGAGAAGTCTAAGATATTCTTGTCTTTCTTTATGCGCTATTAGAGCATACCTCCCTAGAACCAGCAACGGTTACCAATAAGTGCTAAATAAGTGCTAATAAGCATACAAATACACATTTTCATACATCAAAGACACGAACACTCGTTCCAACCGCAGTCAGCCTAAGGCGCCACTAACTAACCAATAGCCCTTATTTTCATTTAAAGTCCGCACTTGTGAGAAGTGCGAACAGTTAGTAGGCCAGTACTGTTTTCTTCCAAGTGCAGTGTACACCCCGTCCACTTAATTTTGTTTCTGGTGTCCTTCAACAGCTCTTTGGTCTTCACCATAGTGGAGTTTGGAGTGTCACTGTTTGAGGTTGTGGACAGGTTTCTTTTATACTGATTAAAAGTTCAAACAGGTGCCATTAATACAGGTAATGAGTGGAGGACAGAGGAGCCTCTTAAAGAAGAAGATACAGGTCTGTGAGAGCCAGAAATCTTGCTTGTTTATAGGTGACCAAATACTTATTTTCAACCATAATATGCAAATAAATTCTTTCCAAATCAGACAATGTGATTGTCTGAATTTGTTTCCAAGTTTTTTTTCTCATAGTTGAGTTATACCTATCATGAAAATTACAGGCCTCTCTCATCTTCTTAAGTGGGAGAACTTGCACAATTGGTGGCTGACTAAATACTTTTTTGCCCCACTGTATTGGCATTTGTCCCTAAGGACAGCATTCATCAAACATACATAGCACTCTTCTTTTAAAGATATAATTAGATTTTCACATGAATGGGACTTAAGCCCCTCAAGACAGCAAGTTATTACTACTATAGAAACAAAAATCACATGTATGCTTGGGAAATGTTGTTGTTCTCTGAGCTTTAAAAGTGATGCCTTTATGACATAGTAAGGTGAAAAGAGGATAAGTGACTCTTCCCCAGAAAAAGGAGAATATATTCTTCAAAATGAGAGGGTGAATGCCCAGGGAGATATTAGATGATCATGAAGGCAATGACGCCCACTTGACAAAACCATAAGATTAGATAAAATAACTATCTGCCTCTGTTGGGTGTGGAAATTTTATATCAGAATTTTCAAGCTTTTTTTTTTTATATACGATTGGGAACTTAAACTATG